>NC_137158.1:66051650-66651650 GCF_951394435.1 Stenella coeruleoalba | reverse complement strand
GATGTCTTGATACTTAATCCAATTTTGCAGCTTCCTTCCTCCACTGAAAAAATTGCCCTAACAGATAGCTGAGCATCCCTTGCTGGTCAGCATCAAAGTTGTCACCGTGAGCCCAGACCAAAAGAGAACTGCTTCTGATCCTTTGGGTTCCCTGCCAAAAGAGAGACGACACAGCTCTCTGGCAGACCTGAATGGGAGACATCTTTACAGATTCAGAGCTTTCCCTTAGTGAAAAAGTTGAAGCCTCTTAAGGCTTGACTTTAACTTCAGCCACTTAAGTGCACCAAAATGAAAGAAAGAAAAGAAAAGAATGACATGTCTGTATCATATTTCCAAAAGCCAAGGGGGAAGAATTCTATAACCTCTGTGAATACAGAGGTAATATGAGAGAATAGACAGGTAAATATATTAATATTCTCCCTTCCTCTGCTGCCAGAGAAGATGATTACTGTGATATCCATCATATTTTGCTGTTGTTTAAATATCAAATGACTTTGTGAGGTCTAAACTCTGTGAAACATGGACATTGATTCTTTAAGTAGATGTGCTATCTAGGTAGTAACCGTATCTAGAAAGAACTCATTTACTGAGAAGTAATAACTATAGGATGCTTCCCCTCACACATCCTCACCCCCCCTTAAATGTAAATACTATTCAACATTTTAATAACTCTAAGTCCAAGGTGATCAGAGTAATGACCCATAAGCAATCTGATTCATACCTAAAAAACATTTTGAATAAAAAACACTTTACAACTTAATTCCAAGGCACCATGTAGTTACGTGTGGCTACTCGATACCCTCTCCTAGGACAGACATCACTGATCAATCACAAAACATGCCTCACTGCAAAGTGTCCACCCCACCCCACCAAACACACCTGCCATCACCCAAAGGCCTTGTGAGTTTTCATTTTTTCTCCATTTAGCATTCTGGGTAATTCTATTCATCTCCAAGGTGGTTTGTAAGGGAAAACCAGTTTGGATCTCATGAAGCTTCTTGACCATCAAAGCACTTGGTCCAGGAGAAATCTAGGAGGTTCGTTATGTCCTTCAAAGGAATCATCAATTTTGCATGTTCTATAGATATTTTTTTCTTCTAATGTTCTTCAGATAGAATGCTGACCCAGTGTATTGGTTTTCTAGGGCTGTCATAACAAAATACCACAGACTGGGTGGCTTAAACAACGGAAATGTATTTTCTCACAGTTCTGGAGGATAGAAGACCAAGATCAAGGTGTTGGCAGGGTTCGTTTCTTCTGTGGCTTCTCTCCTTGGCCATCTTCTTCTTCTGCCTTCACATGGTCTTCCCTCTGTGTATGTCTGTGTCCAAATTTCCTCTTCTCATAAGGACACCAGTCATATTGTATTAGAGTCCATCCTAATGACGTCATTTTAACTTAATTATCTCTTTAAAGATCTTTTCTCCAAATATAGTTATACTCTAGCATTTTTAGAGGTTAGAACTTCATATAAATTTTGGGAAACATACCTCAGCAGGTAATACCCACATTAAACTGAGGTTTTCTTCAAATTTCACAAAATTATCAAGGATTTGCCTTTATATTTCAAAAGATTATGCATTTTCATTGATACAACAGTATTCTTTCAGTCAGCTGCATCAGCATGGTGTGGCATCTATGATAAGTCATATATTTAAATATTTGTATTATTCCTTTCCTTTTGTGATTTTTCAAGATGATGTTAAGGTTTGCAATTTTCTTGGCAAGTTGATTCAGATTCCTATATGGCATTGACCTTTGACTTTGAATTTCTGCCTCTAAAGTTTCTTCTCTCTTGCTGCTGTTCTCATATTTCCATGTATCTAGTTTCAGAATAATTTAAACTGTTACAAACCAATCTTCATCTGTCCACTCTTTTTTCCATCTTGATTTTATGCCTTGATATTTATCAGTGTTACTAATAATCTCTCTTCTTAAAATCATGTATTCAGTAAGCAAAAACTTTTAGGGATATAAAATACTGTTTCCTGAGAACACAGGCTAAGTATTGATGTGTTTTCACATTTTCCTACACATCATTTAACCAGAAAAGTTAGATTCCTTTTGACCATAAAAGAATGCATATTCACAATGAAAAATAATAACAAAAGGAGCTTATTATTTGCCTTTTAATAGAGGGAATTTATTCAATGCATTAGCTATATTCATTCTCTAACCTCTCAGCAGAATTTCATGAAAAGTTAAAGGTGACATTTTCCTATAAGTTTGTGAATTTCTTTAATTAGAGATAAAAGAAGGGAAGCATTTAGAAAACACCCATATAAGAACTTCCAAACTAGTGAAAAATCAAAGCTACCATAACTAGAGCATCACTTATCCAGACAAACCAATAACCTGGTAACTTAAAGTAACAATTAACTGAATACTTAGCTGAGACTTAAAGCAACTTTTAAAATTAGATATTCTAATAACATAGCAAAAAGAGCACATGATTGGCATTGCAAAATATATTTTATTGCACTGCTTCTTCTTAGAAGCAATTCCTTTTGTACTGAATCAACTCAGTAGCAGAAGATATGCAAATATTTAGTAGTCTATCAAATGGACAAGTAGATACAGAGTAGTTTGAATATCCACCCATTGAAAATTTCTTTAAAAATTCAATTGGTTACCCTTACTCATTATTTTTTTTAGCAGATAATCGATTGTTAAAAGTTCACTCTCCCATTTGTGAAGTAGTTTTTAATCCTTTCCTGCCATCAACATCCAACACACACAAATGTACTAGAATCCCTGAATATTTGTCAGAAAAACAAAATGCTATCTTTTCCTGAGTCACCTTGTACTTGCACTGACAGATTGACTCACAGTTAGACTTGGTGCTTTATGGTTTTGTTGGCCAGACTTCCATCTGCACGACTGTTTGGAGTATAAGAATATCCCTGCCTTGGCCACTGTTCTTTTCGGAACAGCTTTAATTGTTCAGAGCCCTTTATTTAACCTTGATACAAAAAGAAGTCATTCCTAGGCATTTTGCTTTTTACCAAATAAAATGTTATTAAATAT
Source organism: Stenella coeruleoalba (assembly GCF_951394435.1). NCBI lineage: Eukaryota > Metazoa > Chordata > Mammalia > Artiodactyla > Delphinidae > Stenella > Stenella coeruleoalba. The sequence continues at coordinate 66,648,623 of NC_137158.1, read as the reverse complement.
GTGCTTGCATGTCTATGGGTATGCAATTGGAATAGCCCAGAAGCAATGCCAAAAGGAAGAGTCACAACACAAGTTTGAACAGCAAGTGTCTTTGACTTATTGCTGTGATTATACTAATTGCTCATCTACTTGGTGGGAGGTTGCAGGAAGCTGTTTTGAAGTAATCAAGCTGAGATAGGCCCTTCTTTTTATAATAATTCTGGAAATTCTTATATCCCAAAAAGACTTAATTGCATTTTTCTTTTAAAAATAGACTCATTCTTCCTTCTTCTCACTCTTTCCATCGCCTCAATCCAATAATACATATTTGATAGCTTCTTAGTTATTATAAGAATAAGCATATACTCTGCTTCATTTCACAGATCTAAACACAAAGCCCTCAATATTCATTCATGGATTTGAGGTGCAATACAAACCTTACAAAATAATAATAATCGCTTAAGTAATCTCTCATAGAGGGTAAATTTTATGTGCCTATCATTCTTATGAAAGTATATCTGTGTTATGAGAAAAGACAGTGATGGCCTTAGCTCAAGGCTAGGATCCTTATTTATTGAGTCAATATTTTAATATTATGATTAACATTATAGTATCATTTAATAGTACAGAATCAACAGACATAAGTCTTTCTTAGCACCACATATGGTCTTAACTACTTTATTTTAATTTGTTCTGGGTAAGAAATGTTTTAATAAAAATTCAAAGGTTAATAAAATGTATTGATCTTGGAACTATATGGGAGTCTTGATATAAAGCTCCTTATTGTACGTGCTACTCAGCTCTCCCATGCACACTTTTCTTTTGCTCTTCCACCCTCATGAACAAAAGTCACATTGTGATCTGGTAAGAGCATGTAAGGGCTTTCAAGTCACTCAAAGCCAAGTACTCCAGCTGTGTCACTTCCTAACTCTATGGATCTTGAGCTCCACTGAGCCACAGTTTACAAACAGTGTAAATTGGATATTAATACCTACTTCAGAGTTGTTGTGCGAAGTAAATAACTATCATACAAAATATGTACAACACAAATAGGCACTAAAATTTACAGTGACTTTCCTTTTCCATGAATGTGAATATACCAGAAATAGGGATCATATAAATAACTAAATAACTGACATATCACTGTACATTATTTGGAGATAAACGTGAGCACACTGCAAACTGCAAATTTAATACTTAGTATCTTTTAGACGATGTTTTTAAGCTAAGAAGAATGTATCATTAACATAAGATTCTGGAACACGATTTTGTAATATTTAAAAGTTCTTATTGGTCACTGAGTATTTTCTAAGTGCTAAGTAACAATAATAATATAGCATGATTCAACTCTGTAAGATGGCCGAATGATTAAATAATCATAAAAATTGAAGACTTCTGTTCATGTTATGAAGGACTTTAGGTGGCATTGTAAATAAGGTCTGGAAAGAATATCTTGGACTCAAATAGCAATCAAAATCAGTGGAGCATCATTTTGGGGGAAGTTAAAATAATTATGAGATTGAATATGGAATCATAATGCCCGGTTTTTTCAAACAAATGTAATAGATGCCGTAAATAAGACACCTGTGATTGAGAAAAAGAAGATCAAAATAAAAATCCAGGTCCTTGAATCATGACAAGTCAGTGTAATAGTGTGTTTTATATTGGAGGGGCAATTCCATATGTTGGTAGGTCAGATCTGTCAGGCCCACTGGCAGGCCATCCTGCTGTGCTTATCCTGAGTGTGACACACATCATGCAGGGATTAGGATGTATAGAAACCAGGAATATTTCCATTACATGGCATGGTCATGAGAATGGCAGATCCTGGCTGCTGTTGACAGTCAGTGATGGTATGAGCTGGCCTTCTGGAATGGTAGCAGCAGAAAAGTCAGTCAACATACTTTAACCTTCAGAGTTATTCAAGCACATTCTGATCTCACCAAATGGGCTGATAAGGGTGAAGTACAAACTTGGCGTCCAACAGCTGTTTCCAAACAACCAGTGGGAGGCGGGGCAAAAGATTGCTTTTTTCTGTTTTTAGATACAGTCAGTGCCTTTCAAGGCTAAGACTTCAACAGCAATTTTTCCATTGCATAAAACACAAAGAGCTATCCTTTTAAATATATCAGCACACAGCAGGGCAATGGGAAAAAAAAGAAGAAGAAGAAAAGAAAGAATAACTTAAATGCTATGGGGTGAAACCAACCAGGATCTGAGGCCAAAGCACTCTGTGAACATTAGATTATGCAGTTGATTCAATTCTAATTCAAGTCAAGCTGGTTCAATGTTTCACTTACAATCTTTTGTCCTTTTTCGCTTATTCCTTATCATGAAATCTGATCTATTTGTAGGTTTAAAGCAGGGGACAGGGGAAAGGCTGACCTAACCTTAGTATTATAGGGGATTGCACTAAATGTGGGAGTGAGAGCAATAATTCCACAGCTTCCTACTTGGAAATGGTCCCAGCTTGAAGAAATAAAAATAGAAGTGTCTGAATGCAACTAAAAAGCTCAGCCACATGGAATTAAAATGCCAGTTCCCTTCAGCCTTTTTTTTTTTTTTTTTTCCAGTCATCAGAATTTCAAAGCCCACAAATTAAAAAGCTCTTGCAGTCAGTGTCTTTTTTGGTAACCCATCACTTGAAGTTACATTGATCCAAAATGACTGCATATACAGTATGCAGTATACTACAGGTATGTATACTGCATACACAGCATATAATAGTTTGAACCTGATTATTCTCATTTCTTTAAAACAATTATCAGGTTTAAAAATGTAAATAAATAAATACATATGCCTAAGGGGCACTGAAACTCCAGGATAGTAATTGGTTAGCAGATGGCCATCCTTCTGATTCCAGAATACACTTATATTAACTTTTTTTACCTTCTAAATAAACACAACAATTTAAATTGAAATAAGAAAAAAAATATTCCTAATGTTTTACCAATCTCTGTTTCTAATTTGCCCAAGGGCTGTGTTTAGCATATTTTCAGTATCATATATTCAAAGTAGAAGAACTAGAAACAAAAAACAGATTTAGGAAACCAAGAGTTACTACTCGCATGAGACGATAATTTGGTGTATCTCATGATCAGTATATACCTTAATTGTTTTTATGAATACTTCCATGTTTTAACTTCTGTCTTCTGAATAATAAATATGTTTGATCCTCTCAGAAAAAAGGAATTTCTGTTTCTCTCCAATATACATTGGTGTGTTTTGCCTGAATAGGATTTCTTTGAAATTAAGGGGACCTCTTTGTTTAAAAGAGGTATTTAGGGTGCAAGGAGTAATAAGAATTTGACCCAGGCCATTTTAAACCCATGTTTAGCCAGCCTTCATCATTTTCTCCTCTAACATATGAATATAGTTTCCAAAACCACAAACCTCACAAGTGTTTAGATTCCAGACTTGTAAACAGGTTTGATTTCCTTTTATTGAGCGTCTTCCTTCCTCATCCCTTATTGCATTCAGCTGGCTCTAATTCCTTTTCATGTACTTAAAGAAATAAAATATTTTGTCTGAATTAAGAATAATCATGTGTTTGAGAAGATCAGTCGTGAAACAACAGAAAAGTGAATTGTTTTCAATGGATCTGTTTACAGTGACTGAGCAACTAGGGTTTAGATGAATAAATAAAAAGACCAGTAATTTTATTGAATTATATTGTTCAATTTCAATTGTGTCTCTTAACATAAACAGCTCAGTGATTTATGTATTATTGAATATTCGAGGAGTGTGTCTGTAATGAATATGTTTATGAATGACCCTTTGAGAGTAAATCAATGTTAGAAAGAGACCTTTGTTGATTTGGAGTATAGGAGATTGCAAATCAAACTTTAAAATGTCCACATTTTAACACTGAGTACTTTAAAACTTAAGAGGGAAAATAAAAGTATCCGAAAAGCAAACGAGCCAATGATTTACAGGTAGAACAAAAAAAAAAGAAAGAAGAATTCTTATTAAACTTTCTCAGCATCCAAGGTCATTATTTGGAAGGATCCTTAAGAACAACATCATGACCTAGTCAAATACACTAGTGTCTTATCTCAAGCTTGCTTTTCTTTTTAAATTATGCAATTATTAACAGTCAGCAAATCCACTTGTTATTCTACTTAATAGATCAGCTATCTCTGTGAAAAATGCCACTCTCCACAAACTAATGAACTGCATTTTCTCTTGAGCTTCATAGATGTCCAAATACCTAAACTGATTGACAAGGCAAGGAATCAACATCTTTTTTATGGCTATCCAGTTGCAGAATCCCTCACATCTTCATCCTTTTATCTTTTATAAAATTCATGATTTCCCTCAGTTGCTGTATTTTCTCAGTGCCTGTGACTTGGTCCAACACACTAATAAATCCTGGATATGTATTTTCCATAATCCATGGAACAGCTGCTTATAAACCCCACACATAAATGAGATGCTTCCATAATAACCAAGTAGGGGAATGCCTAGAAAACTCAACCGACTGTTATCCTCAATCATGAGGACGTAAAATCTGTTGCTACAGCTCACAGTTGGACAAGAGATGTCTCTCTGACAAAGTGCTGAAATATGATCTCTCTTTTGATATCTCTCTTCCTTCTCATCTCTTCCTAATGTTATCTCTTCCCAGATTCCGTACTTAATCTCTTTTCTTTCTATACATCCACATATTCAAAAATATCATTCAATCATATGTATACAACTCCTAAATTGGTATGTGAAGACTAAATTTTCTCAAGCTTATTTCTATCTTATGTTTTCAACTGCCTGCTGCTTTTCTCCCAAATCAACATTTTTAAAGCAAGTTATTTTTCCTGACTTCTTTATTTCTATAAATTTGCCAAAATTCTCCTAGTTAGCTCAAAACACAAAGCTGTCTTCTATTTCCTCTATCAATCTATTTCCTCCATCACCTTACATTTACATTTTGCTTCATGATACGCAGAGTCATTTTTAATTTACATGCTTTTATTTCATTGTAATGATAAACATGTGAGGTAAGGGAGGAATAATGGCCTAGGAACTTGCTAATCAGAGTCTGGTACATGGACCAGCTGCATGGGTATCACCTGGAAACTTGTTTCTAACAAAATGCAGAAATTCAGTCCCCATTCCAGACCAGCTGGATCAGAATCTGCATTCTAACAAGATTCCAAGTAAATGCTACATTATAGTATTTTTAGCATTGTCCTAAGAAACATAATAGACTTATCACGGCCAGTAAGTGGCAGAACCAAGCCTTAATGCAGTGCTACTCAAAATGTGGTCCTCAGATCAGCACATCAGCATCACGTGGGAACTTTCTCAAAATGCAAATTCTTGGGTCTTACCTCAGATCGCTAAATCTCTGGAGGTGGGACCAAGGAATCAGCATGATTACAAGTTCTTCAGATGATTCTTACACGTGTCATAGTATGAGCAGAAATACTCTAATCTGCTATACATCTCCTAAATTCAATTAGGTGTCTGCTTGTCTCTCATCATTCTGTCCTTTTTATGTTCTTACCTCCCACAGCTAACTCATTCCCATTTGGGATATAAGCCAATAGCCATCTTATCCTTCTTTAACCAACCAACATAGCTGCATTCCTCTCTTAATTACTCATTATTCATTCATTCATATTTCAGTGTCTCAGATAATGGGTTCATTGCAAAAATGCCAATGGCTCTCCACTACCTCGTAAACAAAGGCAATTCTCTTCATTGCCCTTCATGAACCTCCTGTGTATCCTCAAACCCTCTGTCCTTATATCTCCTACTATTGCTCTGCATAAGGCTTTGCTCCAGATAAAATATCAGAAGGAAAAATCCAAGAAAATATACTAATACAGCAAAGGATATAGCTTTAGGTGAGAACTCTATCTCCAGCAGCAAGAACTGAGATCGTGTTGAGTCAAGGTCTTTGCAGCGTTCTCTCTGCCCAGGGCCAAAATTTATCTTATAAAACTGTCGGATTTGAACTCCCTGGCAAAAGAAAGTGAGCTGAATGTTTGATAAGGAAACATGGGCCAAGGTAGTGTCTCAGTTTGGAGGGAGTTTTTGAATGGCTGACAATCATTTGGTATAAAGCCACACAGGTGAGGAATCTTAGACTACAGATGGGGATCCACTTCCCACTAAGTGTTAGGAAAGTACTAGGCTTTAGAGACCTTCAAATGACCTGTACCCTGTTACGAATGAGAAAATGAGCTCTACTGAGATTAAGGATCTTACACTAAATCCAGTGTCTTGCCTGCGATAGGATGAGATATTCTGATGCTCACTGAGGACTTTATACTACACCTTAAAATTATCAGTGGAGTTTCAAGAAAAATCTATACTGAGTTCCCATAATCCAGTGATTATATTTAACTGACCTATAGTGAAGACAGGTCATTTTGTTTTAGTTTATTATTTTATTTTAATTTCCCCAAGTAATTATAATGTGTAGTCAGGTTTGAGAACCACTGCACGGTGCAGTGATCCTCGTACCGCATCACCTCGGATCCTGTAAAATGGCAGACTGATACAGCACGTCTGGGATGGAGCCCAGGGAGTCTGCCTTCCTAACAATTTCCGCAGGTGATGCTAAGGATGCTGGCTCACAAACCACCCCTTGAATAGCAAGATGCTGCAGGACTTCCGCATCTGCTTTCTTTTCTCTGCCCTCCAAATGACTTCCTTCTTTGTGCATAAACATGGAATCATCCCTTTAAAAGTCTCCCCTTACATCTCACAAGGTTTCCCGTTCATTTAACAAATATCTGAGTTCCTACTCTGTGCCAGACTTCATTATAAATAGTGTCTGAAGACACTAATAAATTATCACAATCAACTTCTTTAAAAATAAATGATAATAAAATTTAAAAATGCAAATCAAAACCACAATGAGCTATCACCTCACACCTGTCAGAATGGCCATCATTAAAAAGAACACAGCAAATGTTGGTGAGGATGTGGAGAAAAGGCAACCCTCATACACTGTTGGTGGCAATGTAAATTGGTGCAGCCACTGTGGAGAACAGTATGGAGGGTTCTCAAAAAACTAAAAATAGAGCTACCATATGACCCAGCAATTCCACTCCTGGGTATGTATCTGAAAAAAACAAAACAGCAATCCAAAAAGATACATCACCCCAATGTTCATAGAAGCATTATAATTACCAATGTATGGAAGCAACTTGTGTCCATCAACAGATGAATGGATAAAGATGTGAGATAGATATATATATATATATAATATATAAAATGAAATACTACTCAGCCATAAAAAAGAATGAAATTTTGCCATTTGCAGCAACATGGATGGATTTGGAGGGCATTATGGTAACTGAAATAAGTCAGACAGAGAAAAACAAATACTGTATGCTATCACTTATATGTAGAATCTAAAAAATACAACAAACTAGCAAATAAAACAACAAAGAAGCAGACTCATAGATATAGAGAACAAACTAGTGATTACCAGTGGGGAGAGAAAAAGGGGGAGGAGCAATGGAATGGTAGTGGATAAAAAAAGGGGTTATTATGGGATTATATGAAATCATGTGTGTGATACTTTTAAAAATTGTGAAGCGCTACAGAATTTAAAGAATCTTTCATTCAATAAAAAATAAATTAAAATTTTAAGATAAAAATAAATAAATGACAAAAATCAAGTTTTTCAAAACAGGAAATGATATCAGCATACTACCTTGAAGATGTACAGACCCAAGGTTGTCCTGGAAATGAGCAACGAGGCAAAAGGAAGAGGTGTGATAGAGTGTGGGGATTATGGAACACGGGGGAAAGAACAGAATCCTGAGGAGTGTGGAACTGAGTCCCTGTTACCTCCTTTTAAAGAAGGACAATGATAGTGACAACTTTACACAACTGTTGTGAGTCAGTGAGAGCATGCATTTAACAGTGCTTTGTAAGCAGAAATGTGTTGTATTATTCTCATATTGGCTCTTGCCCTTGAAATCCTGAGAAAATTTTCCAGAAGATTAACTTCTCATTTATGTGTAATTCCTCACAAATAAATTCTGCAAATATCTCTTTACCACTTAACAGCTTTATAAACTTCATATAAAAATTTTGAAATAGTAGGAGAAAAATCAGTAATGACAAAGCTAATATATCTTTTCCTATAGTAAATCCTTCATAAATATTCAGATTAGATATGCAGACCTTTAAGTATATTCCAAGTGAGTTCTTTATACTTTTTAGAGAAGCTATAATAACTTCAAAGCAGTAAGGGGAGGTAACAAAATATGCAAAGCCCTACCATATATACAGTTCTAAAATACGTACTTATGAAAAGATCATCTCTCTCACTAGGGCACATGTATCCTATTAAGAAAAATCCTTTACAAGTGGTTTCTTTACATCTCGTTCTTATAAAGAAAAGGGGATTGCCATCACACCCATCAAAAAACAGGATGCTTCTTGTTTTATAGATCATACAGATTTTGTGTGATTCTATTCTTCTCTTCAGTCTGAGAAATTCTCCAATATGCAAAGTTTATCAGAAACTGTAACAAGTTTAGGTCATTTCCCGTTTCTCCAACTTTAGCAACAAAAGATAAAACTTAAAGGAAATATTTTGAAATGCTCGTGTTTTAGTAAAAGTTAACTCTAGTTGTTCATACACAATTTCAAATTTGTACTGATTTTTCTCATCCCTATGCAAATTTTGACTACATTTGCCTAACCTTTCTTTTAAAATAAACTTTGGCTTTAACTCTTCTAAAAAAATGCCAAACACGACAAATTCTAATGTCTAGCAGGGTCTTGCTAAAACCCAACTGGATACTTCTGTCTGCTATTTTACAGTTTCAATTAAGGGCACGTGGGTGCTTTTTTAAGATTTTCATGCTTAGTCTTTATGTTTTGATGAAATCAATACAGTTTTGCTATGTCATTTTTTAAAAAATTACTGCTGACAGGGCTTCCCTGGTGGCGCAGTGGTTGAGAGTCTGCCTGCCGATGCAGGGAACATAGGTTCGTGCCCCGGTTCGGGAAGATCCCACATGCCGCGGGGCGGCTGGGCCCGTGAGCCATGGCCGCTGAGCCTGTGCGTCCGGAGCCTGTGCCCCGCGTAAAGCAAAAAAAAAAAAAACAACTTACTGCTGACAAGTAAATGTTTCATTCTCTCTCCTGAAAAAATAGTCTCCAAATACACAAACAAATAGTAACTGAATAATAAGAAAAATACAAGAACAAACAGCTCTGAAAAAGACAGGTGGCAATAAAAGTTGCACATATCACTGTACTGTGATTAGTTTGAGAGGCACAATGTTTATGAACGAGAAACATGTCTTTGCTACTGATCAAATTCAAATATTCTAGAGACTTGGAATTACAAACATTTGCTTCTCTGCCTGTCAGGGGGCAAATACAGGCAACAGCTAGAGAATAATTAGTAGAAATATGACGCCAGGGAGTAACATCAAATATTATTAGTTAAAATGACAAAAATGCAAAATGTGAAAACTCAATATATGGTCAGCAAGGCATAAGTGGAAAAGATTTTGAAAAAGGTTAGATTGTGATTCAAGGAATGTTCATCTAGAAATAGTATCTCAAAAAATTATTCCAACATATATCGAATCCATTGCATCTCCACAGACCAAAATAAATTTTCCTTTTTCCTGTTATGGTGAATCATAATAGTTTTACAATAAGGTTTAAAAATTCACTCAAGTAATAAATGATTTTGAATGATGAATTCTAGATTTCATCCTTTTGCCGTCAGTCACCTTGAAGATGAAAGTGAGAAAGTTGGTAGTGGTATATCAACTTCCCAATTCATAGCGTCAGTATCCCACACAATGGGTGCTGAGGAAATCAAATTGGCATTATCTTCCCATGCTTCCTAGCACTATGGAATTAAAAGAGTGAATCATTAAGATGAGATATTGGTCATTCATTTACATGACACTTTGATAGAAAGGAGATGTGAAATTCCTACCTTCTCTAAAATGTCCCTCCTGCCTAATATAACCTGTCAGGGGTATGAATACTCTTGGTTCAAACAGAAATGTCTGAGAGGCTATGAATATATCCTTTATTACCTGGAAGGGAATAAAATCCCTGGAAGTCTCCTCTAGTCTTATTTCATTAGTTTAAAGATGTAGATTAATGTAATAAATTAACTAAATTTTACTTTAGCTCAATATTGGCCCTTAAGACAAAAGTTACAAAGTAATTTTGACTGGAGACGAGTGATGAGGACCCACGCAGATAGCAACAATTAGCCTGACAGAATGAGAGACAAAAGTGAGGGTGTCAAATGTGGTTAGGAAGAGCTGTGAATGGAACAGATACCCAGTAGAGAGAGGGAACTTCCCTTATTCACTGAACAATTTTTTACTGAAGAGCTCTATAATATTTTGCCCTCCCCAAATAATATCTAAGTCTTGTTGAAGTGCCACTCGATAGTAAGGAGAGGATGGTTAGCTTGTTTTTCCATTAAGGGGAACACGATTTTATGAACACAGAGATATAGGGTAGACTCTTGCCATTTATGACAAATACATTTTGAAATATCCATGATTTTCCAATTTCCTAAGTATTACTATTTTTATAACTAATCTCCTCATAAAATGCAATAAAGTTCAACTGAAAAATTTAAGCAAGCCCTTCAAACTCTTGAAGCGTCTAAGAATATAGAACTAATAAAATACATAATTTTTTCTTACTAAAAATGATCACAAAGTTTTTTTCAATTTCTCTTATTAATTCTCTAGCATTATTTTGCTATCCCCACTTAATTGCCCGATCTATGTCAATTTAGCAAAGAACCCTAGTGCCTAACACTTCAGGCCAGTTATGGCAATATTTTGAACAATAAAGATGGAAAGAGGATGCCTGGTGAGAACCAAGGCTGTTTGGTCAGAGAAGCTGTGCGGAGCACATTCATGCCTCAGCAAAATGCAAATCATCTCAAGTACCGTCTAACATGGACATCTTGCTGCTCATGAAGAACGAAATACATGTTGAATCTGTAAATGCCAGCCAACAGCCTATTTTACACAGATTATGAAACACTTTATGTAAACTTTGTTATTCTCACTTCCTATCTCTCTCTTCACTGGGGAACTGGCAGCTGATGAAGGTATCTTTTTTGGATCTTCATTTCTCACGGGTGTCCCATGCAATCTTCACCCATCAGTTTCCCATGAAATAAGTATTGCTTTTGTCATAGTGTCAAATCTTCACTGGGGATAATTTTCAGTTCCTCGTTCTTTCAGTCACTAATTGATCAAACTGGTACTTTAAATACAGAGTCACCCCCTTTTATATTTCTAAGCCAGTTTTCTTTCACCGCAAATGGCAGCTGTCAAACCTTCCTTGTTTGGACAAATCTATCTGCAAGGCATTTCGGTTTCTTCATTAGGAGATGAACAATTTCTCATCAGCATCTCCTACATCTCTCCTCAGTACCACTGTCTCTCAAATATACTCTAAACTATGTTATAAGAAGAGGTTTTTATATAAGCCCTGGCCACAGGGAAAAAGAGAACAAGTTCAGTTCAAACTGGAGAAAGACCACCCTCAGTGAGCCGAAATTATTCATTCTCTGATTGTTACCATCTGATACTTGAAAACCCTAACTCTGGTTGTAGTTGCCTAGTGTTTACTCTTTAATTATGTTATGCTCATTATCATGTAGTCCAGAATAGCACTAATGAGACCAGAAAACACAAATGAATTTACAAGTAATGTCTGCATTCTAGTCTAATTAATGACTAATTTCCTACATCTAAAGGTGAAAGTAAGAGCTGAGACTTTCCCTCTAACCTAGTGTATCCTCATTTAGGAAATGCAGACTAATGAAAAAGCCAGGATTTACACTTCCTGATGCTCCTGGTCTGAGAGATGAGATAGGAGAGAGTCAGCATTGCAGGCCCATGACTCCAGGCCAGCTACGGCCACTCTGAAGCTATCTGAGTGGCCTGGGTCCCATAGAGGGGAAACTTCCCCAGTTTAATTTGCTGTAAGAAATAGAGATGATTCCAAAATGTCTATAAGGCAAAGGCATTTTATGTTGAACCTCCCTCAAAGGCTTCCTAGAGCTAAAAATTTAAATCTCTTCTAGCAGCTTCGTCATCTATCTTATCACTGCAAATTTGTTTCATTTGTGAGGAGTCCTGGATCAGAAATGGGTTCACTGAGGAAAATATCAAATAATTTTTCTTAATGCCATACATATTACATATTGATTTTAATTTACTTTCAGGCAAAATTCTATATACCATGAACCCTTATGATGAGGAAGAATAACTGCTGTCCATATGCTATCAGTAAAGAATTCATTGGACTGATCCTGAATTGTACAATTTCAGCTTTAAGTCACCCTTCACCATGGAGTAGCATTATAGGATTAGCCTAAAAAGCCAGTAGAATTTTTCACTATTCACAGCAGATTTTCTGGTTTTGGAGTCCAAGTCATGATTTTGGCCTCATAACACCCTGATTTAACAACTGAGTTAAGCTGCCCAGATCTCTATGTTCTGTTGTCTCAATCTCTAAATGTATAAATATTTACATTATGCCAAGTTTCGGATCCACATTAAAAGTGTTTACATGGGCTTCCAATTCAAGCAGAAATACTGATCCTGATGTATACTGCTATTATTTTACTTATTACCCTAAATAGTGGTTCTTTCTCTGCATGTCAATCACCTACACCTAGACTTTGACTTCACTGAGGACAAGAATAGTGCCTTACTCATTTCTCTCTCCATGGCTTGGTATGGCTCAATAATGCTTGTTAAGTGAATAATTGTTGCCAGTAAATGCTTGATGAATAAATGAATGAATCAATCAATCAATCAATGAAGAGACACTGAAGAAATATCTTCCTCACAGAATCCTCTCATGAACAGAGTACACAACTGCAAAACCAAATTAGTAGCTAACAGTTTCAACTGTGTAAAACCAAAGAGCCTCTTTGAATAGAACAGCTTTTTATGTGGAACAGCAACAAATAGTTAAATCCATTTTATCATAAGCATTTAATTATTCATTACTGTTTACTCATTTAGGGAGGTGCTGATTGTTTTCCAATTAGAAAAGAGTTCAGACTTAGGGCGGAAAAAGGGGAGAAATTTGGGCTTTTAAAAAGTAACTAACATTTTGTGCAACCACACAAACCTCTGAGCCCTATTAAAAACAGTGATAAGCAATCTTGGAAAAACATTCTCCAGTAATGGCTAGCTGGGATCTTGAAGCAAAGCAAATTGTTTTTTCTTGGCAAACCTCCCACAAGCAATAGGCAGCAAGAAATAGTTTGTTCTACACGTACAAGTTCTCATGTGTATCTGCAATTCTAATGCCAAATTTGGTTCTATCTCAAAAGCCACTTTAACTGCAGAGAAAATTGCCAGAGACTTTACCAGGATAGCTAGTTGACCTTTAACAGAGGCTCCAAGGCCATCAGAATGAATTCCCACGTGTTACTGTGGTCAGTATGGAACATCACTCTTTTCATTTGGCTAAAGATTTCTACACATTTTCTCCCCCTTTCCCTTGGCAAGAATCTTTGTTTAGTCAGGGACATCAGGTTAGCATGTAATACACAGAATAGATACTGCTTGCCCTTCAGAAACTTTGAAAGCTATTAAAATCGATAAAAGGAAAAAAAGAGGAAATGTGCACTGGTGCATTGTGACTGATCGTTGGAGGGCTTGCAGTGGCCATACCAGCTGGGCTAAGCTAGAGAAGATTAGCGAAAATCAAGAATTTGAAGCTACATTTTGAATAAGAGACAAAGTCGAACCATTGGAATTTAAGTAGACATTTCATGGGAAACTTGTTCTATACAATAACTTGGCAGAAAAGACGAGTATGAACACATATAAGGAAGGTTCTATAAATATTCTTGAATAGTTGTGTGTGGGTTACACACACACACTCTAGATTTGGTAAGAAATGGCCTTTAGCTCTTTTGATTAACAGAGATACGGTCTGGATTCTTGAACAAACAAACAAACAACCCTGTGTGTCTGAAATTAAGCAGAACATGAATAACAATTTTCAGGATGTGTTACCTTTCTAAGTAAGGCTATATCTTAAAACGGATTCCATTGTCTACTTTACATAGAAAAGAATAAGGCAACAGAGAGAGAATAAAGGCTGGAGCAGGGGTTAGAAAACAAGGAAAAACTGCCATCAGGATCTGTATAGCTGTTCAATTACATGAGTTTCCTGGGAGATCACCCAGACGTGAAGTGAAAGCAGAATTTGACAGTTTGTGTCACGCTGCCATTTTCTTCTGACATCCATCAAACTATACCATTCCACTTATATATACCTCTGCTTTTTCTGTGTCAGAAATCACACCCGAGAAAGAGCTTTTTTAATATTTATTTATTTATGTAGTCTATTAAATAGAGGTTTATGTGGTGATAAGGCAAGAAAAATGAGAACCAGATTGTCACCCTGTTTTCAATAATTCTTGCCAAGAAAAGGAGCAAATTAAGGAAAAGTTCTCTTAGATTTTAAGAACTGTTAAGTTTCCTTTTTATGAGTCTCCACATTATTTTAATTCTTTTATGACATTTTCTTTCAGTATTTTTAGTTACAGGCCTTGTAGATGAAAAAACAAAGCAAGACAGAAAACAGAAAACGTATTCAAAGGAAGAAAGTGAGAATATCATTACTTGGTGGTTAATAAGTCTAAGTAACAACAAAACATCCAGATAAAACATAGGTAAAAGTTTTACTGGTGACTTGTCTACATGGCATATCTTACTATTTCCAGCTATCTGAGAGCAGGCAAATTCTATGTTTGAATGTTCAGCATCATGGAGATACAATTTTTTTTCTCTATGAAAGGAAATACTTAGAAAATTATACTAATTTGTGATTGATGTTGAGACTCAAACTCTGGATTTCTACTTATTCCAGAATTAATTTTATTATCAGTTCATATTATTCTTATGTTTCACACTTGTGATAGAAATTGCCCATATTTAATATCCTGAATGTATAGAATTTCAAGTGTTCACTGTGCTACAAAGCAGTAGCTGGTGGAGCAGGTCAGTTTTACCCTAGCTATATTAGAAGTTTGTAAATGCAGTAGAATCAAACTTGCTATTGCAAGAAACTGCAGCTCTTTAGAATACGTCAGTAGTTAAGGGAGTGGAAGAAAAAAGTTTCCATGAGCTATATGCAGCAATAAGGAATGCTTAAATGTGGAACAATTCCAAGGAATGAAATCAGAAATGAAAAGAAGTAAAAAGTTGTGCAAAAATATCTTCAAAAGAAATTAAACTTCTATTCACTAGCAACCATAGTTTGCAAAAATTGATGTCCTACATACTCAAGTGACCCCACAGATTTAGCCCCTTTCCTGCAACGCATGGCTGATTGCTAAACTTATTGCACTTTCTCTCCATGTGAACACTGATCCCATTTTATAGTGGAAGAAATACAGAAATCGGTGCTTTGCAGTAACATTACACTAAAGATGTCACTGGACTCTTGTGTGGGATATGCTGCAAAAGTAGTCCTAGGGACCTAGTTTTTCAGTGACTCTGACTGCCACAGTGCTGCCAGCCTGCTTTCTTGTGGAGGCCACTGGATATTCCAGAAACTGCAGTTAGGGTAAAAGCAAGTAGATGATTAAGGTACTATTGTTGGAATTGCCTCTGTAGGACCCCTATCTGAACCCGAGAGTGAGAAATGATAAGAACGATTGGGGTCTGAGCTCCGTGCCTAGGCTTTTCAATCAAAACTGCTGATGATCCAGATAACACAACCTTCCTCAAAGACAACCCTGCCCCTGGTACAAACAGTAAGTGTGTTCTCCCAGACCCGGGGTGGTCCCCGTATAACCAGTGTTCCAGATAGGCGGGGGGAAGCCCAATCTACTACTTCTGTCTATAAAAGGAACAAAAGCTTTGGGTGTTATCAAAGAACAGTTCTTTAAAAAAAATAAAAACTCATACTTTACGAAAACTTGTTTGTTTTTTCCCCACTTTTATTGACATAAAATTTACATTTAGCACTGTATAAATTTAAAGTCTGCAGCGTAATGTGTTGTTAAATGATGACCATAATAAGTTTAATTAACACATATCATGTCATACAGATTAAAAAAAAAAGAACAGAAAAAGAAGAAAGGTTTTTTTTCTTGTAATGAGAACTCCTAGGATCTACTCTCTTAACTTTCAGATAAGCATACAGCAACATTAACTGTAGTCATCCTGTTGTACATTACATCTCTATACTTATCTAACTGGAAATTTGTACATTTTGACCACCTTCATCTAATTTCCCCTCCCTTTATCCTCCTTCTCTGGGAACCACAAATCTGACCTCTTTTTTATCAGTTTGAGGGAAACCTGTTCTTGTAGCCCTTCTGCTTAATATTCTGGCATCCTGGCTTGGTCCTGCACACTTAATAACATCACCTTAGACATTTGAGAGAGAGCCTGGAGAACTGTATTGGCTAGGAGTAGAATTGGTTCTGGGTTCTGATCACCTGAGTTGAAATCCACTTAAAGTTGTGAGTCTTTTAACAAATTACCTCTGTATACTTTAGTTTCTTCATCTGTAAAATGGGGCAGAAACCGAATCTCTCTAATAGTGTTGTTATGAAGTTAATTTAGCTAATATTCATAAAGCTTTTAGCAGAGTGTCAGAAATATAGCATACGATTACTAAATTTTAGTAATTACTCTTACTAACCCCACATTGTGAGCTACTGAGAGTTTGGACATCGTACACTGTCTTTGACTTTCTCGCTTGTTCCCTCGTGACCTTAAATGGGTGGAACTGCTAGATTTGGGCCTTGGTCACCTGTATCTATACTTTGGGGTTTCAAGCAATCAAACATGTTAGAGATAGCCCAGTCATATCCCATTAGACTTCTACTCTAGGCTTACTATGAGATCTCATTCATCTCCTTCTCTATTGTTTAGTTGCTCCAACAGTGAAGTGATTTGAGATTTTCTAAAAGTTTACCAGAGCATAAACAGGTACATTGGTATTTGTACTTCCAAAATATTCTTATAGTTTTGAAAACACTTTCCAGGCAATACATTTTGAAATATAAGACTGTTTCAGTCATTGCTGTATATCATTGTATAATTCTGTAAATTCTAAGTAGCCTGTCCTTAAGTGCCCAAGTCATCATGTGTATAAAACTTCCAACTATTATGTCCAAACTAAAATAAAAGTCTATAAATGGAGACATAGAATCAGCTTCATGCTTAAAACGTCTAAACTAACATACTGTAGGAAAAGGGGAACAAATTAAGAACTGAGAGAATTTCTGCTGACCGCTTCTGGGGTCCTGTTTCAGTTGTGTGGTTTGTACACAGTTCACACAAGCAGAAAAAAATCAAAGACGTCATATGCAAATCAGCTAATATTCTAAGAGGTATAATTTTAGTCTTGAACTTAGAAAGAGAGGCTTTGAACGTTTTCAAGGAATGTGATATAGATAGTTAATGGTTGGTGCCACGGGTCTGTAAATCAAGCTCCCGGTTTTCTGAGCTTGCTCTGGAGAAAGAGAGTGGTTGACTGTGACCTCAGCAATGTGCTCTCCTAGTAGATGTTAAAGAGCTACAGGTCAACCTTTGTCAAGAGGAAGGGTTTGAAACTTAGAGCACTTGGATGCTCTTTTATATTCTGGATGTAAATTTCTTATTGCTTATAAGAAGAAGTCATCAGTCATATACATCAGAGCGCCTGTAGCTTAGAGCTTCTAAGCAGCAAAAAAAATACTAAAGAGCAGGTACATATATAAACAAAGGGTTTAACACCTAGTGTGGGCACACAGCTCATTTTGTAGTCTAACCAATAAGAGAAAAGTGGCACTCCTATCTTAAAATCTTTATCAAAAAATGGAAAACTTGGTTCTTCTTTTACCCACTACACTAAAATAGAAGAGACTGAGGAAATGGAAGGTGATCGGATAAGCAGGAAGGAATCTACTTTCCTTTTTCCTGAACCTACTAACCAGCTATTCCATGGTAGAATGACAAATACTTGTATTTAAATTTTGAAATGTTTACTAATAAACTAAAGGGCTCTGACTGAAACTCATAGGAAAAGCCAGAGACTGCAAGTAGTCCTTAATGCAAATATCGTATGTCCTGAAATCTCTTTTTATCTCATTTCCAACCTGGCATGTTTGGGAATTGCATTGCTTGCTTCAGCTCAGGAAGAATGGGCCAAGAGAATTCATATTGCCTTCCATGAACTAAGAATGCCATGTGTCCCAGAACAGTATATATCGTTAGGTGGAACATGAAATGAACCATATAGTGAAAAATAAGCTTTTTACTCCCTTTCTGTAGTTCAGCACCAACAACACAAAACCTTAACTTCTTTTTCCTGAGCTACTGGAGAAACATATTTTGCCTCTGTCTTCCCTTGATCACTTCTCCTTTCCTCTCCTGGAAAACCCCTGTCCCATATTTGTTTTCTACAACTAAGAAAACCCATTTCTTTCTTTATGGAAACACACTCAGCAACTAACTCTGTGCTATAGCTTCTCCCGAGCAGTTAGAAGCCGTAAAGTTTAAGATTACCTGTTGATAAATGGAAAGGAGCAAGAGAGATGTGAGTTACTAGGCCTATGGTTTTTCTTATAATTGTTTCCCACATTTGCTGAGTTTTTTATATGTTTGAATGAATAGTGCATATTCTTGGGCATTTTTCATAGATGGGAAGAGGTCTATCAACTATTCAGAATCTACTAAAGTTAGCTAAAGGATACAAATACATTGGAATCTTCTGAGAATGAGGTTTTTCCATTTACAGCAGAATGGAACACGTCTTTGGTAAGGAAGAGGCATTAGAATGCACATACACAATTAGTAAGTGATACACCTATTGACAGGTAATTGCACATGCCCACTATGCTCCTAATTCCCCTGAAGTGGTCACTGGAAGTTCTTTCCTT
Source organism: Stenella coeruleoalba (assembly GCF_951394435.1). Classification (NCBI taxonomy): domain Eukaryota; kingdom Metazoa; phylum Chordata; class Mammalia; order Artiodactyla; family Delphinidae; genus Stenella; species Stenella coeruleoalba. Next base: position 66,629,764 of record NC_137158.1, on the reverse strand, counting down.
CCTCCCTCCCTACCTCCATCCCTCTTTCTTCTTTTCTTTCTTGTCTTTAGTCATGTTTGGAATTGTTTTTCAGAATGTTTAGACTCTTTTCCTCACGTTGTCACCAGCTCATTACCACAGAATTACACTTCACAAACAAGAGTGGGCTGCAGGGCCAACTTGGCTTAGCTGTGCCATCTAAGGGAATTATTAAAAGGATGAATTTCTTTCTTTTTGAAAAGACAAGCACAATCTGATCAGGAGGCAGGCAGGGCCACTGCCTGTTTCTCTCTTCAGTGCTGCCTCACGGCCTTTTGCTCTCTTAGAGTCACTCACTGATGAAGTGAATAGCAGCAGTGCTGTTTTTCCACTCGGAACCAAGATCCCACGTGCCTTGTTGCAAGGAAACATTCCTCACAGCTTTATTGTAATCGACTTTACAATTTCTGTTGTTGTTATAGGCATTAACAACAAGAAGTCTGTATTTCACACTGTTGATAAACACTGAACTTCACACATACACTCACACACACACAGACACACACCTGGGAATAAAAATTAACCAACATACCCTCATTGACACAGAAACCTTCAATGCAATTTTTATCATATTACTAATATTAAGATAGTGTTGCTTAAAGTATGGAACGTGTACCATGATTTTAGATGATATATTGTTTTATATATATTTTTTTTTTCCATGATTTGGGGCACTAGTATTGCTTTCCTGTTCAGGTAGCATTAATTAGGAAAAAAATCTTTAAAATCCTAGGTAAATAATAGTTTAGAGGTATGTATATAAGACAAAAATCATATCAGTAGTAAGTTAGTATTGTATATTTGAAAAATCACTTAAATTAAAAAAAAATCCTTTTTCAACATATATTTAGCAGCACATATTTAGAGTTCAAAGTTAGAAAACAGAACATCTATAAAGTTTATAAGGTCTTATATGTTCTATTCTGTCCAGTAGTATGTTTTTCATAGTATCATCAGTGAACTTTTGACAAGAGGCTGTAACATCAGTGACTGTTAAAAATAAAAAAATAAAAAAACTACAGATCTCTAACAAGAGTCTGTTTATCCCCCTCAAAGAACCAAAAAACTTTGGTAGAGTAGGAGATCTTTTATTTTAGAGAAAATATTTTGGCTTTTTCTCAATTACAAAAAATTCTGGTTATATGACTGTCTGTTATACATTCTGTTAATTTCCTCAGACATGAAAAAAAGAATCTGTCATTTTACCTACTAAGGTCTCCTATGGAACTCTTCTTCTAAAGAGAGAGAGGACATAAATCATGATAGCAAAATTAGGGCAGATTATGGTGTAGTGATTATCTTTTCTACAAATTATAGTGGAAATACCAGGGTAAATGTCAGAGGAGGCAGGCCCAGGAATGAGAACACAAAGGAGGATGACCTAAGGCAACATTTTTATAATCCTGCATTCATTGAAATCATGGTAGGCAAAGGTAACCTTCAATCTCTACCCGTATCTCCAATCTGTGGCCACATATGGCCATATCTAGAAATCCAGAACGTAAACTTACATTGCTAATCACCCTTTTCTACATGAACCATCTATCCTAATAGCTGACAGAGACCTTCTCCTCCTTCCTCATTCCCAGTCCTCATTAGTCCTTCTCCTGAGCTCCATTTATTATGAATTGCATCAGTTTGACCAGACATCTGCTCTCTTAGGAGAGTTAAAGTTCCATATCTAATGTTCCTTCCAGAAAAGGTAAGGACCTTACATGCTCTTGACTTCTGTGACCAAAGTGCATGGGTAATTTTAAAAACACATTATCAAGAGTGCAAGAGTGTAAGTGAACTAAATGTGCCTTGATGCCCTGAACCAAGCCAGGAGGCTGCAGAGCTCAGCCTCTCTCCCTCATATCTAGGAGTTGGAAGAACAGTGTCAGGCTTGACCTATTGACCACAAAGGGGTAGAATGTGCTGTGTTACCTAGAGGTCAGAATTCCTAAGGCTGGCATCAAGACATGATGGGGCTACTGCTGATTGAGAAATAACATCTGTTTATCACAGTATTTGGCTCTTCCTAGATGGGAGGATTTAAGGACTAAAAAACACCCATAGAGACTTCATTTTGCTGAGGTCTATGAAACATCTAATAAAGGGTCAAGTCCAAATAAAAATTACATTGCATTCTTACCTTGGCTCCTTCGCAAAGCATTTATTCACATCTCATCTGTCATACATTAATAAAGTTACAAGTTCTTTCTGAAATAGGGTTTTGTCAGATTGCCAATATCTTGAAATCATAGAAACCCACTGAAAATGTGAGCACAGATTTTGAACAACCCAGCAGCTGGCCAGGCACTGAAGATCCTTAAGGCAGGAGTAGTCAGCCATCCCATTTAAGTTTTTGATCCTGTGCTTGAATAAAAGAGACTGAACTAGATAACTTTCCAACGCTAAGATTCCATGGCTCTATTTTTCAAATATCCTCATCTTTCAAGTATCCTATAAACAAATGTTCTATAAGAGAAATTCTACAATTATAGTTTGGTGTGTTTGCCTCCCTCTCTCTTTTTCTTCCTCTCTCTCCTCTTACTTTCTCTTTTCCACCCATCCCATCCCCAAATATGGTGCAATAACAAATTCCTTCACCAAAGGGACAGTGTTGTTAGTGATTACAATACATATTTTTAAGTTCTCCAGTCACTGATAAAATCATGTGATATGAAATACTGAAGAAACCTCAGGGGTATTCCAAGCATCCATGGACAAAAACATCAAGACTTGTGGTATTTCCCTTCAAAATTCATGTGAACTGAATCAAAGAGACATAAGAATTTGTATTTAAGACTTCTTATCTAAAATGGATGCATTCTGTCATTGGCAATCCCTGAAATCTCCAATGCCGAAATAATGTAAATCTACCCAGTCCTTTCCATCTTCTTTGGCATTCCTCTGGTGTAAGGCCTTCTAATCTCTTATCTAGACCATCAAAGTAGCCTCCAAACAGTCCTTTTCCAATCCTGCTACAGGCTGCCCTCATACAAGCGCTGGGTTTGACCTTCCGAAGTCCTGCTCTAATCCTATCACATCTCTGCACGGAGTCAGCATTAACTGCCCTCTACCTACTAAGCAAATACCTGACCTTTATATTTAAATATTTCTATAGTTCCGCCTTGCCTTATTGGTTCAACCTTATCTCCTGTAATGTTCCTGTATATTCCTATAATCCAATATTCTGAGTACTAGTCATTATTGACATTTGGAGCCAGATAATTCCTCGTTGAGATTGACTGTACAGTGCGTTGAAGAATGTTGAACAGCATCCCTCGCTTCTACCCAATCGATGTCAGTAGCACCTCTAAGTTGTAGCAACCAAAACTGTCTCCACATATTACCAAATGTCCCCTGGGGGGGAAATCACTCCTTGTTGAGAACCACTGCTATAATCAAATCAACTTGAATTACTTATTATTCCTAAATTATCCTCTTCTCCTATCTAACAATGCATTATTATTGATAATAATTCCTCCCAAAGTATTTCCTAACCCCCCTCCCATGTGGGCGCACACACGCATGCACACACACACACACACACACACACACACACACACCTTGGTTTCACACGCTGATATTTCAGGAGCTATCTAGAGCTTCCTCCATGGAATCTTTCTCAATTCTTGCATCCTGATGTGATTACTCCTTTAAATTTATCCTTCGTACCCATCTCATTCATGAAACATCCATCGTCTTTGAGCTTACAATATTCCCATTTATCTATTTGTCAAATTGTCTTTGAAGTGTTTTAATTAATTCATTCAACTTATAAGTATTGAGCTCCTACCATGTGCCAGGCATTGGTGTGTGCATTGGACGAGTAGAGAAAACTCTCAGCCTTGTCAAACTCACAGGTCAAGGAAAGGATGCATGGTAAGTGTGGTATATGGGGATGGGGGTAGGGCTAATAAAAGGGTGAAATTTTAAAACTACATATATATATATAATATTTGACAATTTCTATGAAAGAAACAAACAGGTGGTGCAATAGACTATAATACATAGAAACTCTCTAGATAGATCAGTCATGAAAAGTCTTACTAAGGTATGATATTTAAGCTGAGGGTTGAAGGATGAGAGTCACCCTTGTATCTTTGCCTTTGGAGGTAACCACATGTACAAAGGCCCTGAGGCAGGACTGAGTTTGGCTTATTTGAAAGTCTGAAATAAATCCCTGGGGCTGAATGCTAGTGAGCAAAGGGGAGAGTTATAGGCAATTACTTGGGAGAGGTAAGCAGGCACCAAACTGTGCAGGGCCCGTTAGTACAAGGTAAGAATTCTGCATGTTCTTTGAAATTTTTCAAGAAATAAATCAAGGGTTTTATGAAAGGAAGTGACATGATCTGATCTGCACCTACGTTACCCTGGATTCTATATGAATAATTTGATAAATGAGTGTTTCTGTTTAAAGAACCTCAGGATTAGAGGATATCTTAATTTCTCCTATAGCTAAAACTCCAGAAGGATTGAATCCCCATCCTAGAACATCACACATGTTGTGCCATGAAAGAGTAAAGAGAGGATGAGATATTGATCACTTCAGCCCTAGAAAAACAGAGTGCTTCTGGTTGTTACCCCAACATGCAGTAGAAATATTTAGGTTTTCTATGTGCTGTGGCATGAGAATAGATAGGAAGCACTGCTGTAACATAGGTCCCGACTACTTGTGCAACAACATTTAAACACCTCCAAAGGACTGGGAGCTCACTACCTCCAAAGAGAGCCTTTTCCAGATTTGGAAAGTTCTAACAATTAGAAAACTCAGCTTTTCATTGAGTTGAGTCAGAAATATGTGGGATATATTGATGAGATCATGAGTAGACCAATTTGGCTCAGGAAAATATTCTTTTAGAGGAAGCGCATCTAACTCAACAACCTTCCTCCCTAATCTACCTCTCCGTGAAAATACCACCTTCCCACGGCCTTGTGGTTCCCTTTATACCTGCTTCTCTGCCGGATGGCCACAAACACTTTCTTAGCCCCCCAACTCCCTTCCCTTGAATCATTCCAACTTGTGACTGGAAGATATAACATTAGTACAACATCCTTTGATAAGCTTTTCCTGACTGTCCATCCCCAGCTTCAGGAAGTTAGTCATCCCCTCTTCTTGTGTGTCCTCTCTACTGACTGTGAACTCCCTGAGTACAAGGATTTGATCTCATTCATCTTAATGTCCTGAGCTCAATGTAGAGTGCCTACTACACTACAGATGTCTGGTAAATATTTGTTAATCATTATGGGTGGGGGAACTCTGGATTTTGGAGTAAAATTTCAGTCTTAATTCTACTACTTACTGGTTATGGGAGTCATTTATTCAAATATTTGCTCCATGAATATTACTGAGTGCTTATGTGCTCAGTGATGGAAATACATGGCCCCTACCTCATGGTGCTTATGGTCTAAATGAAGAGGCAAACACTAATCAGATGACTGAGTCAGAAATACTACAATATGATATGAATTCTATGAAGGAAAAATCTGGGGTTCCATAGGATATATATTGGGGAAACCCCACTTTGTCTGGGTTTTCAGGGAGGCTTTCTGGATATGGTAAGATTTGAGTTAAGACCTGAAGAACAAGTAAATCGTGAGAAATGTACTTACACTCTGTAAGTCTCAGAATCCTCACCAATAAATTATTATCTAATAATGCCTTCTCTTTAGGGTCCTCCCAAGGATTAATTAGTTAACATATGTAAAGTGCCTGCCACAGAGAAGGAAATCAATAATTAGCAAGTTCTTTCTCCCCTAATGAATGAGGAATGAAGACAGGCTGAACAGGCAGGATTATGAAAGGACTTAAATGTTTCATGTAGCATGTTGAATTGTTTCCACAAATAAGATATGTTGAAGTCCTAACCCCCAGTTCTGCAGAATATGACTTTATTTGGAAATAAGGTAATTATAGATATAGTTAGCTATATTAAGAGATGCTCATACTGGACTAGGGTGGGCCCTATATCCAATATGACTGGTGTCCTTATCAGAAGAGGTAGATTTAGACACAGAAACAGGAGAGAATGCCATATGATAAGGGAATCAGAGATTGAAATGCTTCAGCTGTAAGCCAAGAAACACCAAAGATTGTTGACCAACCACCAGAAGCTAGGAAGAGATGAAGAAAGGTTCTCTCCTAGAGGTTTTGAGGAACCATGGCTCTGCAACACCTTAATTTTGGACATCTGGCCTCCAGAACTGGGAAACAATAAATTTTCTTTTTAAGGTACCCAGTTTGTTGTACGTTTTTTTGGCAGTCCTAAGAAATTAACACACATAATAAAAGTGTTTGGATTTTGTATTTCAGACAGTGATAGAGACTTGGAAGACTAAGGACTTGGAAAGTACGAGTTGAAAGAGAAAAAAAACATTAAAAGGTGTTTTGAGAAGATAAATCTATAATTGGTGTTTACCATATCAATGTATTTTCTGTTCCCAATGAGTCTATAAGCTTCTTGAGGGTGGAACCTATGCCTTTCATGAAAAGCTGAACTCAATATATACTGGTTAAATAAATTATTTAAAATAAACATTTGGGTACACAGGTCTGGAAAACTTAGAGGTAAAACATTGTAACTCATTGAATTTTTACTCTTCTAAAGTAAAAGTCATCTTCTGATTTTATTTAACTGAAGAGGCAAAGCATGCAGTAAATTAAGTCCAATCTGCATGCAATTGTGCATGCAGTGTAGATCTTGGCTTAAACTAGGGAGCAAGCTGTGTACAAACTCAAATACTCTTATATTTGAAGCTAATATTAATTGTTTGCTTAAAATTTTCAGTAGTTTCCTTCCCTTGCTTTCAAAGAAAAATATCATAGCATTTCTCTTTCTAATTTAAATCCCACAGAATCTATAACTGATAATAAGAATGTGTCCCTAAGGGTTAATATATTTCTCTGATATTATACTAGTAATGCCTTCAAGCTCTGTAGCAAGCCTGTAATTCTATTTAAAAAAAACTCTTCATGGCTTCAATTCATATGGTTTTGCTCTATTTAATTATATTTATCAACCCCAAATATTCTGCACTTATAAAATTAGTGAATGGTGTAGAGAAGAAGCAATGTACTGTACCATATTTTATGAAATTTCATATGCCACGTGTATTGATCTGGTATAAACTAGAGAACACACTTTGTTTAAATTAAGGCTTTGAATTCAATTTTATACCAATTCCTTTAACTCATTACCCACAATATATTTGTTTACATCCATGTAAATGTTACCTGGTAAAAGTATATAATTTTGCCTAATTCAGATTGATCTGTATCTTCTATCCTCTCAACTTATGCAATTTCATTATGTAATCATTAAATAATGAAAGAGGGACCCTTTGTTTGATAAAATTAATATTATTGCCCATGAATGTTAAAAATGCAAGAAAAAAATGAGCAGAAACCAAATAAAAGAGAAGCAGGACATGCTTGAAGATATGGTACCGATCCTATAATATTTTTCAGTAAAAACAGTTCTCAGGGATTTTTGTGTTCCCACCATTTCTAGGGCACAGGACACACATTGGTGCACTTATTCTATATAGCATCAGTTTTTAGAAACTCCCCTTGAGTTCCTCTTTTTGGCAGTCATCTCCTTCCTTAGACACTCCCAGATTTGCCCAAATACTCCCCATCAGTGACTTTTAAATTTGAATGGTAATTACAAAACTTCCTGGAGGCCAATAAGTCCTATTAAACTCAGATTATTGAGGGACAAGCCCTAGCATTTAAAAAAAAATTCCAGGTGACCCAGTTTTAGAAGATCTAAAATCCTCAGATGGAGAAACAGTATCTTGGACTTTTCATCTCACTGATGCGCTCCCAAAATGCTTTACTTGAAGCTGCTGGATCCCCCTCATTCCTGTTGTACAGATATTGTGTCCCAACATACCCACTTATGTTCTTTCCTTCTCCGAAATGTCATGTAATCTGGCTGATTATCTAGGCTAATGGGAGAGAGCTGGAAGGCTCCCCAGTTCCCATAGACGTATCTTCATAAAGACCTTCTGATAGCTGTGGCCAGCCCCATGGGAAGAAGCTGTAACCTGAACCAGAGACTCCAATGGTGGGAATATCATCCAGATGGGAGCTGGGATCTCACCGTGTCCCCTAAATGATATGTTGTTAATGTCTTCCATTTTCACAGTAATGAAGAATGACAGTGAGTGTCTCTGAAACAGGTGTTCTTAATGGATAGATCTCAGCTTGAAACCCAGACCTGCCATGTGCTGCCTATGTGCCTGCCTAGGGCAAGTCATGTGACTTTTCTGATCCTTGCAGTTATCAGAAAGAGATAATAATTTACAGGTTCCATAATTGTTTAGATTAACAATAGTGTATGAAAAGTACTCATAAGAACATAGTACTTAATAAATGATAGTAAAATATATAAAAAAGGCATAATTTCTACAAAAAAATTGGTCCCATTTCTTTTATTTTCCCAGGAGTTCATGCAATCCTTGCACTTCCAACCAAGTCCATGATGGTGGGATTTACTCCAAGTTCTCAGCTGCAACCCCAAGGTTAAACTTGAAGGTTCAGATAAGAACAAAAGCAAGAACATTTAAATTAGTTGAAGTTCCTGTATTTCTTCTCTTTGAGACATAAAGTTGGAAAGGGATCAGAAACAGGGATGTCTCCATTAACACGATATTTAAATTGCTAACAAAATGCCTTCGGGTTAATAACAAAGAATGGAATTAAATGTAAGAAAAAATATTTATTTATCTTGTCAAATCACCATATTTTAGAGCCTATTCATTGGTAGTTTTCCATCATCCTCAGTTTCTGGGAGTGGGGCAGAGGGTTTGGATTTCCACCTTGTTTGTATTTTTATTCATTTATTTAATTTTCCATTATGAACTGGACATGAAATGCATACCAAATTCATGCATTAAATATCCCTGGCATAAAGGACATGGATTAAATATTCCTGACATAAAGGACATCCCCAATGTACTTAATCATTAATGAGTTTAGGACTGAGTTTCAATTGCAAAAGAGCAGTGGCAAGTTTCAGTATGTCCTACAGCAAATGCCTGAAGGTTTTTACCCTCCTGTAATATGAAGAAAGCACCAGTCAAGTTATCACCTAGCCCTGGAATTAACATGTGAGTAGTTTCTATGTCTTAGTTGCTACTGCCCTGTGGTAAAGGATAAAATTACAGAATAGGTTTACAGCCTAGAATCCTGGACAAACTTACTTTGGGCTTTTGGAATTAATGAGACCTTTGGAGCATTAGATAGATACTTTATTCCCTCTTTCATAACATCTTAGTTGTCCTCAATATTGAGACAATTCAATACATGTAATACTCATTTTAAAAATATATATTTTCCAAGCATTCTAATACCTGTTTTTCTTTTAAAAACATTTAGATTCTTAAGTGAAAGGACCTAGACATATAATTGTGTCTTCTACTGGTCAAAGCAATTTAGGTGGGTTTTTTCCTCATAACTCTGCAAAATACAGTACAAGGGTAGTGACTTTAATTTCGTGGACCAACTAGAGAAAACTGAGCTATGAGGATAGTCTAGAGCAGAGGTCAGCAAACGACAGCCCATGGGCCAAATCCAGCTCACCATTTGTTTTTGTAAATAAAGTATTATTGATTTGAAACACAGTCATATTTTCATTTGTTTATGCATCGTCTATGGTTTGCTTCTGTGGTAAAACAGCAGAGTTGAGTAGTTGTGACAGACATTTATGTTCCACAGAATCAACAGTATTTACTTTCTGGCCTTCTATAGAACAAGTTTGCCAACTCTTGGTCTACAACACAACTTTAATGATATTATGAAAGTTGATGTCTGTGGTCTTCCACAAATTTTCATCTGTTGACAATCCTTAGACAGTGAATGGAGTTTAACGTATCTGGTTATTTTTATGTTCTTAAATATTAGATGCTATCTTAATTTTTGTTGTCTTCAACGCTGGATACCTACTGGAAGCATATTTAATTCTCTATCACTTGATATGATTTCCAAATAAGTTTCTGAAAACAAATATCCTAGTCAATATTTCTCTTCAGAACTCTCTTTAAATATATTTCCAAATATAGACAAAATGGAAAATAGGCTACTAAAGCAGTACTTTGACAGAAAATGTATTATTGTGATAGTAAGTATAAAAGAAAGGAAAAGACAAGAAGGCAAGACACAGAAATTGCCTCTAGATTTGTAGGTCATATGTATATGTATATATAGATATATTTGATCTTCTAAACAATAATTCAATATAAATAATTGCAAACTACATGTCTATTGATGTTTTTAGGTAAACACTTACTTTTAAAGCCTAACTTCAATACCATAGAGGCTGATAAGATCAAGTTAGACATGAAACTGCTTATTTGGAATTTGTTTTTCTTACAGTCAAAAAATTCTTAAATTAAAAAAATCAAAAACGAAAATAAAAAACCTTCCCTCAACCTCTCAACCAGCTACAACAACTAGGAGCAACCTTAAAGAAACCCAAAAAAACAAAAAAGAAAGACAAGTAAAACTATCTTTCAAATTTCTACTTGTCCTTGCAAAGATTCCTGGCTTAGACGGGTATTGAGCAACATTGTCTATTCTTAATCCAAAGACACTGCAAAACAAAATGAAAGTAATAAAGAGGCATTAAGACTAAAGCTACTACATAGAGTTCATCAAGTCATAAAAAAGACTTTCATAACATTTCCGACTCCATGTCTATGTTCTCTCAAAATAGAAGCTGTTCTTTGGGCAATAGAGACCTCGCACTGACCTGGAACAATGATGCAGAGACCAACTGAGTGACTCAGAATTAAACTGCATAATCATTTATTCATAGAACACACTCCTCTTGAGTGAGTCCTGTGTCAAGCACTGCACTGTGCACTGAGGGTTCAAAGTCACCAAGCCTCCTTCACGAGCCTGCCTTCATGGGGCTTATACTTTAGTGGTGAAGGCAGACAAGTCAACCTGGGAGAGCATGGAGAGTACTATACCCTAATGGAGTTCAAAACCATGACTCCCACCCACACAGAAAATGAACATTTTAGTCAATTCATCAATTAATGAGTCAGATGTTATAACCAAATCAAAGAGCATTTCAGAAACTAGCTTGATAGAGACAATCTTAGGATAAATTGATGAGTAGATACAAAACTGGTTCATATCTAACAGGACCATAAGCCTTTGGAGTTATCTGCTCCACTTGGCAGAAATTATTTGCATCTCTATTATGCAAAAAGCTACATGTTAATGTGTAACTTCATAAAGTCTGGGATTTTTAATTGAGTGAACAATGAGGTGACCTAAGTATTAATACATTCCCCTAGTTAATCCTTGGGTGGCCCTTGCTCTCATAAGGCATTTTTGCCCAATTTATAATCTTCAGATATCTTTTCTGAAGCACAGAGGAGAGTACTTTCATCACTTGGGGTCAAGATGGGACAGAGGCAAGCCTGGCAATATCTCAGCTGAGATTTTGAAGGTAAGTGGGGGAAACATTACATAAGATGGGCAGACAGGCATTCTCGGAAAGGGGAAGGATGTGACAACTTTATGTCCTTTCTTGTGCTAGTCTATGTAATCCACCCACAGACTGGTAAATAACAAAACCACTCTGGAAAAAGGTAGAGAACACAGAACTTTCTTTCTTAGAATGCGGTATAAACTTGCCATCTTTTGATAGGCATGGATTAAGGAATAAACTCCTGGGGTGGCATTATCCAGAAGCTGGGGAGAGATAAGAATGCCTCCACAAAGCCTAGGGCATGCCCTGTTTTGGACCATGAGCTTCGGGGAAGCCTGAGAAAGAGAAAGGAGGGAAAAAATACCAAAAAAACCCTGTAGATCGTCTATTTACTAGCCACATGTGCTGCCTGTCTGAATCAGTTTGTGGTCTCTCACTTACTCTATTTAGAATTCTGTACATCTGGGTGTATTTTTTCTAGTGTTTCCTATCATATCAGTGACAGAATTGCCAACACAGAGGTATCCATAAATTATATTGCAGTCTAGTAGTTTCTAGTGCCTGGAAAGCTTGGAACAAAAGACTCAAATGCAAATGCGAGCTGTTTAATTCAGTGAGTATTTGTGATGTTACCCAGGTGCCAATGACATCTTTCTGACCAGCTCAGAGGCACCAGGGACCAACCCAACATACATTTTTAATGTGCTCAGCTGTGACAGCCTATACACACAGAAGACCTTAAGGCCTTAAAGTCATCCTCTTGGAAACCGCCGCACTTTTAGGGACCCAGAAGAAATGGTTTAATTAATCTTCTTTTTCAGGGTAGCTTTTTTTGATATAAATTATGTACACTGAAAACCTGCCAATTATAGCAAATTAAGGGACTTGGCAAGTACCTCCCTTGGAGGCAGATGGTAAATAATATCCAGATTCTGACTTGAAATAGGACCAGAGATTAGCTGGTGCAGAATGTAAAAGCAATCCAGATATGAGAAATAAACAAATTTAATGTGAGCTCAAGAGGAGGGTTTTGGTTTAGGATAGCTACAGTGATGTGATTAGAACAGATGACTCATTATCATTACGCATGTTTTCATGAGATGAGCCTGTTCTTAGAGCTTCTTTCTGCGACTCTTTGATGAACAATTACTTATTGTGCTAGTATCTGGGATGTGACCCAGATGCCTCAGTTTCCTCACCTGTGCAATGAGCATAAAGCAGGTTGGTGACAGTTCTGGATGACATCATCATATTATGTGCTTAGCTCAGTACCTGGCAGACCATAAACACAAAAATTTTAGCTGTTTTTGTTAGTGTTCTTACTACATGGCTACCAAAATAAATAACAACTGTCACATACCCCTACTTTTACCTTTTTGCCCCAAATAATAGCACTCTAATGCTTATCAGTGCTGATTATGTGCCAGGGACTGTTCCATCATTGTTATTTTATAGATAAGAAATGGCAGCATTAGGGAGTTTAAGTACCATGCCTTCGTCACACAGGTAGTTAGTGATGGGTCCTGGACTTAATTACTGTGACACTCCAATGTCACTCAAAGACTAACAGCCACTTGAAACCCAAAGAAATCCTGAAACATAAAGTCTTTAGTTGATTTTTCCTTAAAAATGCTAGAAGGGCTCTGTGTAGATCAAAGTTGAGGTAATCGTCTGAGGATAAGGTAAGATGGCAAAAATTGGTTCTCAGCTCACCTTTTCACCCTTCCAAACTCAGTTCATTTCTGCTTTGCGTTGCTACAGCAAGGAGGATTCCCAGCTTATGCTACATTCTGAATGGTTGTGTCCCTCTACCAAAGTTCGTATGTTGAGATCCTAACTCCCAAAGGAGATAGTATTAGGAGCTGGGAGCCTTTGGAGGTGACTAGATCATGAGGATTCCATCCTCAAGAATGGGATTAGTGCCTTTATAAAAGGGACTGCACAGAGCTCCCTAGCCCCTTCCACCATGTTGGGGTTTTTTTGCAACAAAAAGAGAGCTGTCTCTGGGAAAGCAGTCTCTCATCAGACACTGACTCCATCAGTGCCTTGATCTTGGACTTCTCGGTGTACAGAATTGTGAGAAATGCATTTCTGTTATATATAAGCCACCCAGTCTATGGTATTTTGTTATAGCGGCCCAAATGGGGTAAAACAAATTATTGGCCTAATAACTAGATTTTTTTTCATTAATTCACCACAGAAATCAGTTAGAACAATTGCTAGGCTCAGTTAAGGACTCACGCTTTGATGAAACTGTATGGGAAAGAGGTGGGATGACAAGGCAGGGACAGCACCAGTTAGAAGAGGTCAATCTGTAGAACCATCAGGGCAAAGCTCTCAGCACCTGCCTGCAACAGGGCTGCCCAATCCCTGTAACTCTCAGAAAACTCCCCCATTATCAGCCAATCTGAGGACTGGAATCTTTCTGGAGTCTGAAGTCACAAATAGGACAAGCTCAAGCGCACGTTCGTCATGTAATTCATGTTCGCCTAGCTTGCTAAAATTAAGGGATGACTCAATCATCATACACCATCACAGCTATTTTCAAGTCTGTAAGTGATGCGGTGGACCAGAACTGATTCGAAAGCTTACCCCAATTAGCTTCTGCAAACGCTCTTCCTGCAACAGGGCTCCGTTTCCTAGGAGGCTTCAATCTAATTACAAGGCTTGATTCTCCTGCAGGGTCTGCCTGGCCAGATGATTTCATTTTACGTTTAGGCTAACCTTTGCCATCAGTGATGTCACCAGAGTGTTCCTTCTCTTGAAAGGCTCCTAGGAACACACTAAAAGGTTAATTTGTTTGATATTTGGTTAAGGGGCTTCTCTACTGGAAGGGCCTTATTGTGCCGTAGGCAGGTAATGGTACAAAGCAGGCATCTTCAGAAGAAGGCAATTTGCACCCAGCTAGCACTGACATAGCTTTATGCACTAGCTACCCAGGAGCCACTCAGGTGGAAAATCACTGCTGAGAAAGAAGTCAGTGGATCCTTTCTACAATTCAGATTATTCACTCAAGAAGACTTTGCATATTTCCTAGTGTTTTTCCTCTCAAACAATGGGAGCCACAAAGCTCACTAGAAAATGTAACCAGTTATGCCACAGAAAAAAATTGTGTTCAACCATCTTAAACATTAGAAAAATGAAAGGAAAACATCTCAAGTAACTCAAATATAACAATTCCGTATTATTATTCCTAAACTTGAGGTGTATTTACTACCTGTGGAGATGCTCTCCACCCTTCCCGGCCCTGTCCCTAGTGAGCCTGGCCCTTGTTGTACCCAGCCTGTAGCCATCTGTAGTGCTCTTCCTTACAAGGAGCCAGTGCCGACACTGAGGGCGGCAACCCAGCCAAGGCCACCAGTTGGGAAACTAAAAATCATGACAACCTAACATTTTTTATGAGCTACACAATGAAAAATAACTGACTCTACCAATTTCCTTCATTTACCAATATCATTCTAAATAAAGATTCTGATTTTAACTTTATCTTTTCTTCTTAAATGAACCCTTAGTATTCCTCTTATATACAAGGGCTTCCCACAACACTCCCCTCTGCTTTTCAATAGCATGGTCTAAATTATTATTTTTGTTTAATTAAATAAAACCTCATCTCCTCTCCATCTATAACATTTCAATTTCTATTATTTCACAGAATAATGGGAAAACCTTTACAACATAATGACAGAGTTTGAAGCATGTTATGAAATCAGCATATGAAAGCAGCAAGTGAAAAAGTGTAGTACTTTCACAACAAAGAATAACATGGTCCATGCTCAAATTTGGCAAAACAATAAACCATATGGACAGACTGCACAGAGACTTACACAACACACCCTGAATAGAAGACTATAGCTTACATTAAATTAGAAAGCTGTAACACAGGGGAAGTGGGAAAAAAAATCACTCTATTCAACAGGTAATAAATATATAAGACTTATTGTCTAAGTGGTATTTTTTGGCTGAAATTTTAAAAATAAATCTATCTTTAGATAAGTTTGGGAATAATAAAGTAAAAGTTGATTGCTGAAAGTTTTAGTAAAGATGACAGATAATAGAGTAAAGCTAGGTCACATCATTTCCATTTTCCATTCTGCTTTCTCAAATGAACAGACTTTTTTTTTAAGAAATAAGGGGAAAAAAAGAAAGATGCACAACTGAAAGTAATAAACATTAAGAAGTAAAGAAACTGAAATGAAGCAACAGAAGATTCTAAAACAGAGCAATGCAGTGTGGGAAACCTAATTGGATTCCAAACCTTCACCAATATTCTGGAAACATAATGCTCAGTCAGTAACATACTGATGATTTTCAGTAACACTGCCAAACTCTGGAGAAGCAAATTAAATTTTTTTCTTCTTCTAACTGACAAGCAGTGGAAATAGTTCCTGCGAGGGATGGTGAAAAGGAGGAAATATAAAACATGAGAATAAAGTTTTCAGCGTTCACAATGAAAAGGGGGTAATCTGAATGAAGATGAAATAAAAACCCTATTGCTTACAGAAAACCACGGTTTAAGATATTCAACACAGCCTCAACTTGGCTCATTCTCATCATGCTCTCAAATTGTAGCTCCAAGGAGAAGCGACAAAAAATAGCTATCAACCATGGTTGGAAAGGCGTAAAAGAGAATTTGCTTGCATTTTATTACTAAAATCAACAAACCAGATAATCTGCATCAAATAGTTCACATTAAGTATAAGCGAGAATAAAAGAAGCCTCATGCCAACAATCCAAAGACATTACGGGGCGGGGAGGCGGGCAGGGAACCAATCAATAAGTAATAAGTAAAAAAACAGAAAAAAAATGCCCAGGTCAAAAAAAAAATGTATGAAGGAAAGCACAGCAAAAGGAAAGAAAAAGAATTCTCCATAAATGCATTGTGCTATAGAAAAATGTAATGAGATGATTTTGATTTAAAAAAGAAAATTGAAAGACCTGAAAAGAAAGCATCCAGTATTAAGTAAAATCTATGTCCAGAGTGACATTATGAAACACAATAATCAATTTTAAACTAGAAGAAATGGGATAGGCAAGGCTAAAAATAAACATTGCTACCCTAAATTAACAGTTTTTATAATCACAACAAGTACAGAGAATGCAAAAAAAAAAAAATTCAAAAGATACAGAGAGGGAGAAAGAAAGGGGCAAAGAAGGATGAAACGAAAGGAAGAAAGGAAGGAAGGAAGGCAGGAAGGGAGGGAGGGAGGGAGGAAGGAAGGAAGACAATGTTGAAGACATAGAAAGATGAGCCTACATAGGACAACTGGGTTCTTTGAAGAGCAAAGCTCAACCATAAAACCAGAAACATATTAAAGGATATAAAACAAAATTTCCATAAGATAATGGGGTAAAAATATGTAAAGATAAAGAGAATGCACTGTAATCCAGGCAAAATTAATTCAGAATACTCAAAGCCAAAACATATCCTTGTTCACTATTGAATTTCAAAGGTAAAAAAGATTTCTCCAGGCTACTTCCAGATAACCCAAGTCACACACTAGAAGATAAAATCAGGAGCCCCTGAAACTTCTCCACAGCATCACTTAAGGCTAAAAGGTTAGTGGGAAAATCTACAAAGTTCTGAAGAAAATGTGCCACATGAATTGTGTATCCAGCCAAGTTTCAGGTACAAAGGTAATAAAAAGTGTTTTCAGAACAATACAAGAACTCAGAAAATACAGTATCTGAATGAATAATGTTTAGGAGCTAAAATAAGTCATTGGGATACACTGTATTTTTGTCATTTTTAAATAGGAGAGTATTTTAAGAGATTGAGATTGAGTTTGAGTATCAGAGAGAAGTTGGTTGTCATAATGAAGGATGTATAAAATGAAGGCACTCTAAGCTGGTGACAGTACAAAAGGAAGGGAAGAGACACATTTGTGTGTATACAAAGTTTGCAAACAATAGTAACTAAATTGGTATTTTCTTACATGCACACATCTCTCAGCTTCACAGAAGATTTAGCTATCCCACTAAGTTAAATAACACTTTATATTTGTATACATCCTATTCTCATTTTTGTTGCTTTCTAAAGCTTGTTTTGTTTGCTAAAAATGTTTGCAAGTCAAATTACACCACTTTTTCCTTCCAGAGATTTAAAAATTTATGCAACTTTTAGAACTGGTAATGTAGTTTATTCAAAATAATTGGAATATATATTATAACTTGTGAAAATTGATAAAAAGTTTGAGTATTATTGTATTTCTATTCATGCTTCAAGGTTTAAAATGCCATATTTTAGAATGAAAAGTCTGGTACCCTTATTGCCTTATTATTTTATTTCTGATGTAATGCTATACTAACCAGGCCCCTGAGAAATTAACCTAGTTTTGAATAGGGTAAATAGGTACATTACCAGTCTCTGTAGAAAAATTCACTTTTGTAAGAGTCTACGGATTCAGTGTTTAGATATCAATACAGGTGCTGACTGAGGCATTCAGGATCCTTACACAACCTAATTTCATCCACAGCTGCCTTTTTGCAGTAAGGCTATCTTAGCCCTTGACCCCAGAATGCAGCATTTAGCCCTCTCACAGATTTCTATGAGAAATTTATACATACAAAGTGTTACTGTAGTCTTCAGGGAGGATCTGGGTGTTCATGGGATGGTAGGTCACATCCTACGACACTAAGCATGCCTGTCTCTGCCATCTTTCTGCCACTCTCCTCTTTCTTTCTCCTTTTCCCATAGATTCCCAATCTTCACCTTCTGCTTTATACAAAGTAACTCCCTTTGAACATTGGAGCACACCTGCCAGTCCAGTCTAGGCCTGATGATTGTTAATCAAGGCATATTCTTACAAAGGTGGAGTCTCCCAAAGAATAATTCTCAGGGCACAGGCAAGGAGACTACCACTTTCCGGTAATGTGGCACAGAGTTAAATGTGGAGAACTTCACCTATTGTCAATATCCAATACATTCTTTAGGAATTCATTCCACAAATATCAACTGAACCTTTACTGTACACCCAGCCAATTACTGTAAATTCAGTAAAGGCCTCTGATTGGGGGAGCTTCAGTTCCCTGTTCTGTTTTCAACTCTAGCTACACACGTGGAGCCCAGGCAGCGTGTGTGTGCAGGCAAGTGTGTGTTGTGTATTTACTGGGCAGCCACGCTTGATCCTACTGGGCAGCCAGGGTTGAGAACCACTCCACTTGGGTAGTCTGTCTGGTCTCTCTCCTTACCCGGACTCATCCCTCACCGTAGTGTGGCTTATTGGTGATAGTATGGTTTATTTGGGATGGGTAAGAGCAGAAGAAGTTTACAAACATGTGTGGTACAGCCCCTTCCTTTCCTTATTTTTTGGATTTCTTCTCTTATGAATCCATACCTTCTGGAGCTCCTGATTCCACATGGCGGGCACACTTGGTTCAGGGCCCGGCTAGTCCTCTAAAGATGGATTTTGGAGACTAGGGTGTGTCCCAAATTTGGTGGAGATATAAAGAAGCAAAGCTGGGTAAGTATGTCTCCTCCATAGACCAAAAGTCCCTCAGTTAGGTCATATCAGGGTCTGACTTGGGGTAAATGATAGGAAGCCTCGTGTGGCTATATATTGATGCCATTTTTCAACCCAGCTTTGACAGTAATGAACCTAATAATTTATCTCTATCTGTCCAGCCTCTTTGTCTCCTTTCAAAAATTGCTTCCTAAAACACAGGAGAAATATATGTGGTTATCACTCCATAAAATGTCAATAATCTCTAATTCTGTTATACCAATTAAGCTTAAGGAAAGAAAAAAAAAACAGACAAAAAATTTACCTAAATGGTTTTCACCTTAGCATAAAAAGAAGTCCATGAAGTTGGTCAAAATTTCTTTTCTCTCTCTCCTTCTTTCCCTCTCTCACTCCTTCCTTTCTTCCTTCCTTCATTTTTTCCTTCTTTCTTTTCTTTTTTTTTCCCTTCTTTTTTTTAATTTCCAGATTGTACAGGGACACATAGGTTAAATAGAGCCCAGTCCTATTATCTGACTAGACAGTGTCTCTGTCACCCTAATCCCACAGAGACTGTCCGAGGACTCTTGTGACAGCTGTCCTGGGACAGCCATGCATCAGCCCGGTAGAGGAGTGAAAGACTTCCCTTGAAAACCAGCCTTCTGCTTCTCATTTACAACTGCTCAGACAAATATCAAGCCATGCATATGTTAAGAGCTATATTTTCCCACACTCATCTCCCCAATTAGGACTCTATTAACATTTATTAGCTTGTGTGTTCTGTGGTAAGAGACTTCTCAAGTGTATGATTTGTTTTATCTAACTGACCGTTGACCTCACTGAGGACAGAGGCAAGTAGTCGCTTCTCTTTTTCTTTGATGTCTTGCTCTACTTCCCCACTCTTCACATAATATTCTGACTACAGCTAATCCTCAATAAAACTTGCCATCTGATTGATAAACCATGCTCATATGGAATTTATATTCTGACATAGAAGATTCTAATGCAGACATTGACATTTACAAAAAAGGCAAAATGATACATGTTGAAAATAATTTTTGGGACGCTCAAAGCTAAATTTGCTGCTATGTTTCAGGAGCTATCTTTAGCCTATAAATTCTGGTATAGCTCTCTTGACCTGGCATAGCCCATAATCACATTCATCTGCCCTTGTTTGAATAGTTTTGGCATATCTGTACCTTTTATTCCAAGCTGCCTCAAATATTTTTGAGGAAAGAGGGGTTATAAATAACAAGTGTAGTTTATCTCTAGCAGAATACATTAGGTTAAAATATAATAACTGCATTATTCACATGTAATGAATAGGGTACCACACCCATGCAGAAAAAAAAAATGAATGAAGATAAAAGGTAGTTTTGCAGCTTAAATCTATTTTAAGGAAACAGAGATGAGCAGCTTGATCACCTGAACTCAGAAAGAGCAAAACGTCAAGGTCACCATCTTAGTTGCTTGGGAAAATGATTGCACAATCTTTAGCAAGTGGCCCACGGCAGGATCTGTGTTCAGTGACTCATCCAAGAGGTGGCCCTTCCATTAGCTACTCAACTATAAAACTGAGACATTCATCTAATTCTGACTCACATTGTTAAATGTCACACACTGAATCACCAATCCTACTACATAAAGCACCTGGATCAAATGTCTCCATGAAACACTTTTCCAGGCAGAAAATCTCCACTTAAGCCCGGGAGACAGTGGAAACTGTGGTTAGAGCTAGTTGCCTTGGAAGTCACAGATAAGTTTAAGTTCACCAGTTCTCTGGATGCAAGATGAAGTCCAAGTCATCAATAGATTTTATTTCTGTACGGTGCTTTACGATCCCACTTATAGCTTATTGTTTGCAATAAAAATTCTCATTGATAATCCTATTTCTAATAATCCTGGCTTTTAAAAATATTTCTCTTTTAGTGGATATTGTTTTCCTATTTATTCTGTTTTCCAAAGGGACATTTCAAATGTGGAAAAAAATGCTACAAGGGCCTCCAAATGAAATTCATTCTCTAACTGTCCAGATGTTCATTCCAATGCATGCATCATATAAATCTCAACTGATGAGAATGGTAATGGCCCAGCTCAGTCTGTCTTAGTTGGTGAACTCTGAAACAAGAAAAACAAGAAATGTGCTTTTTTGGAGGTTATAAGTTTTAACAGGAAGAAAAGAAAACACTTCTTTTGCATTTTATTATTTGGATTTTGTGGACAGTAAAATTGACTTTCCACAATGGTCATCTCACTATATAATAGACAAATATCATCTGTTTCAAGAGGAAGTCCAAAAGTTTCCTTTGTAATGAGGTTATGTCTGTAAAAAGAGAAATAAAAACCCAAAGTCACCCCAAAACAAAGTCTGAAATATGATCATACTTTCTATTGCTTTTCTTTCTGAAGACTTTAACAGGTACTCTGTATCATTTCATTGTTCCTCACACATATCAAGGGTGGGCATATGTGATAATCTTTGATTCTTCTACCTCTGAGAATTTAAATACAATCATACAAATGTCTCATTTCCTTTTTGATATCCTTTGAGAGACTGGAAGAAGCCTTCAAACCAGGCCTGATATCAGAAACCCACAGCACCCCTGTTGCTGTGTTATCCACAAAGCCATTTCCTCAGATTAACAAATATGACTAGAATCTTCAGAACTGGTTCTAGAAGGGGCAAGTGCCCTTGATGCTACATGATTCAGTGTAGTTTTCACTCTGGGGAGGAAGACACAGAGCAGCATCTACCTGCCACCCCCTCCAGTGAGGCAACCCTGAAAAATTAGAGGTTCCTTTAGAGCATCTGAATTCCTAGGCCGTCTGAACTGTGTGTTGTCAGCAGAGGTGTGGTGCTGCATTTCTGATATTTCACCTGGGCCTTTCCCAAAAACTACAGGATTTCCCATAGATGTGCTTGAGGGAGGAGGTTCTTAACCTTGCACTTGTGTCTGCTTACATCATCTAAATAGTTACAGTCAGTGTTAACAGCTTCTCTGACCCAGAAAGCCCCAGAGCTGAGATGCTAACATCATATCCTAATAGAAGAATAGTTTCAGGGATCCCATCTATCCTAGTTCATTCAGGCTATCATAACAAGATACCACAAGATACCATAACAAGATACCAAGACTGGGTGGTTTATAAATAGCAGAAATGTATTTCTCACAGTTCTGGAGGCTGGAAGTCTGAGATCAGGGTACTAGCAGAGTCATCTGAGGGCCCTCCTCCAGGACTAGACTTCTCTTGGTACTCTTACATGGCAGAAAGTGTTAGGGAGCTCCGTGTGGCCTCTTTTGTGAGGACATTAATCACATTCATGAGGGTTCCGCCTTCATGACCTAATCACCTCCCAAATGCCCCACCTTCTAATATCATTACCTTGCAGATTAGATTCCCAATACACAAATTTTAGGAGGATATAAACATTCTGACCATAACACTGCTTTAACGTATCATCAACAACAAATACTCATTAGTTCCTACACTATACCAGGCACTAAACTCAGCCATGATTGGCAGTACTATAGAAACATCAACACATCTCTGAGAAAAAACTTGATTATCTGCTCATAACATTCATTCACTGTATGTGTGTCCTTGGCATGTCAAACTCAATTTTCTATGGACATATTCTTAAAGTTTTTCATTTATACTTCATATCTCCTCCCTGTGGACTAGAATTATAAATTCCCCCAAAGCTAGGACTGGGTCAAGAATCTATTTCTTTTATAGCCTTTCTACAGCTCTTAATATAGTGTCGTGGACAACTTAGAATGTTAGTGACAAAGAGCTAAGTCAATAGAACTGGAAACAAAAGAAGCTTTTTTTTTAATAAGAACAGCTAGTAACTTTCTTGGCTAAAGGAGAAGCAACATGTCCAGTGTTTATAATAATAAAGACTATTTACCATAAAGTGCATTTATTATCATAATATAACTTGATTTCATTCAAGGAGTTAGCCAAGTGAAAAGGACATTTATGGTTTCATATACTGCCAAATTAGCACTGTCATCTAAAATTTTACATAAGAAGATGTTGAAAAACTTCCTGAAACCACTGAAATACCTTTAAAGGATAGAGTTAGTAATTTATCTTGTGGCATTAAAATTAAGTATGTGGTTACAATCTGGCACGATGACATTTCCCTGGATTAGTCTCTAAGTCTTTGGAGCAATTTCAAAGGGGACTGTCCAAAGAAAAAGAGATGGACTGGAAGTCTTCTTTGGCCCAGTGATTATTTAACTCATAAATACAGCATGAAGATTGTGGTCTTGGCATTTTTTCTAGAGGCATTACAGCACATCTTGGAATTCCAGAATCTTCTCTCACAGATTTACAGCCCAATGACCACTACCTTTGCTCTTAACTCAAGCACCACGTGTTCTGCAAATACTGGCCACCTCTGAGAACACCAAGACTCCTCTCTTCTGGGGTGAGCATCCTCTGGACTGCCTCCCTTCCCATGCCTGCCCCCCCCCCCACTCTCTGCCTTGATTCAGTTAAAAGACTTGAGCAACTTTGGCATTTTCATTTTAACACCTTCCTCTACATGTCCAATGCATGATATTTTAAGTGTTTTTAAATCTCCAAGTTCACTCGTTTCTCACAAACTCATCTCATTAGCACTTTCTCCTGGCAACTCTCCATATATATATGTACTACTTAAGCAAAAGGCGCCATTATTCATTTCAACATTTTTTTCATGGAGTGATAAAACCTGTCCCCATATATTCAGGTTTACTCATGAACTTGGTGGACATCTTTATCTTCCCACATTAATAATAGCTTTGTATTTTCAAGGTAATGTTCTGTTTATCATAGAGAATACTGCTAGGGTACCAGTAATCTCACCACAGTGTGTAAGTTAACCCCTCGATGTGCTTCTGGAAACTTTCTGGAGAAAAGATTTTGTCTCTCCTCCCTGAGCTGACCAAGCTGATATCCTCCCTGGTCCAGAGGTCAGTGCACATAACTCCAGGAGCAAAGAAGCTGGGTCTATTTGCAATCTGGCTCTATAAATATTTAATAAAGAGTTTGAGAGGAAGCTGACTAGAGATCCATCTGTTAAGCTGCTGGAGACATACCAGACACCGTGAATTAACTACAGAATAGGTCCATTATATTTTCAGGGTTCGATAGAGGGCCAAAGACATGCAGCTGATCCCACATTCTGAGTAGACCAACACTGCAATAGGAATAAAGCAGTCACAGTGGATGAATATAAATTCTGCCACCAAATGAAGCGAATTCCTTGTGAAAAGCACTTAACAATTCTCTCAACAGTTTTAAACAACACAGTGAACTCTGATGTTACAAAAGCACTACCTCTGAGCTAAGCTAAAATTCTCATGGTCTGATTTCATTTGCCAGTACCTCCTGGATATTGTCATTCCCCAATACATGAAAATCATGCCAAGAGAAATGCAGCAAATACAAGCTATATGTGTTAGTTCTTTGACATTCATTCTATCTTCAATACTTCTATAAAGTTAATAATTTAAAAAACCAAACACCCACAAATCAGACCACCAGGGTGCTTTCTGTCACACTGTGAAAGATGTTTGTTTTTCAGAAAATGAATGTTAGGATTTCTAATACATCATTAATAGTTCATAAAAGGTTATATCAACATCCTTTAGAGCAAACAAGCCTATATATATATATATATATATATATATATATATATATATATATATATATTTGTGTGTGTGTGTGTGTGTGTTACGCGGGCCTCTCACTGTCGTGGCCTCTCCCATTGCGAAGCACAGCCTCCGGATGCGCAGGCTCAGCGGCCATGGCTCATGGGCCCAGCCGCTCCACGGCATGTGGGATCCTCCCCAACCGGGGCACGAACCCACGTCCTCTGCATCGGCAGGCGGACTCTCAACCACTGCGCCACCAGGGAGGCCCGAGACAAGCCCATATTAATATGGTAGGTGAAGAGCTGAATACACCAATGTCATGTTCTATCTCTTTTAGCTTTCTATCCTGTTTTCCTTTCTAGAGGAAGTTTAAAATAGAAAGAAATGGGCTCAAATCTTTTAAAAAATACAAGCTTTTGTACACTCACAGATTGTTTTCCCCTTGCACCCTCATTTCTCTCCCTGCCCTCACACTCAAATGTTGAGAAAGAAAAGTACATCAGTGAGAGGCAGCAACAGGTTCCTAGCTCTGACTGAGAGCCTTCCATGCCTTTGCTGCTTTCTATTTTTTTTTAGGAACCTTCCCCTTTAGACATAAAAAGGAGTTGCGTCTATTAGAAGAATCTCCTAAGGTAATTGTGTTGGAGGGGGAAGGGAAGAGACGAAAAAGTGCTTGACATTGAGAAAATAAGGAAATGATTTCAAGCTCTCGACTGCATTCAGATTCACATGCCAAGAAGGAGGAAATGAGTTCTTTCTTTCCACACCCACCCCCAACTTAACACATGTGCACACACTGGCACGTGCACATGCTTAGCAAATGCGCACACACATACACAATGTCACACTGGCGTGAACACACAACACCTCCTCCTCCTGTGGTATTTCACGTGAGATAAGAAACCTATTTATCTCAGACTGACCATAGCTATATAGTTTCTCTATATGTAGATAGATAGATCTCAAACAGATTATGTATATATATACACACACATATATATAAATCCTTATTTCAAATAAGTAGATATATGTTCCCAAAGTTCTATTCCTTTGCTTCTCTGTCTGTATAAGCCTAACCAAAGCAGCATCAGTAAATAATCTATTAGCATTTCGTACAATGCAGGAAACACATTTTTCATGCCACTTTATTATGGGAAACTAAGACAATGAGCAAGTAAAGGAACTTCAATCCTTCACTAAAATTTGTCTCTGGGTCTATTGGATTGTATTGTACATTTACTGATTTTAAGAATAAATGTTCTATATTATAGGTGGAAACAGATTCCCACCATTAAAGAATGATCACAGCTTCATTTTGGTTGTGTTTCCAAAGGATAACAACAAAGCCCCTTTCAATTTAGGATTTTAGAAAACAAAGCTTACAGATAGGTACAAATCATACTATCAGAAAGAATATCTGATTCGAAATCACAGGCTGGTTGACAAGGCATGAGAGCATTCAAAGAGAAGCACAATTTAGCAGATTATCATTTTCAAGCTCTTTGCTATTTTTTTTGAAGAATCAAGTAATGATGCTCTTATTAAAATTTTCCAAATCCAAGATTTATTAATGCCCAAGTTAGGAAGGAGGTAAGTTCATTAATATAATTCTCTCATACGTAAGATTATTCTACAAAATTATTGTAACGTGTGATGTGTGTAATGTGTAAGGAAATGACACAAAGCAGTCATTTATGCCACTAGACCTGTCTCTGTCCTCTGCACTGGGAAATGGGTGTCCTGGGAAAAAGTGATCAAGGTCTTGAACTTCTCTTCCTAATCAAAGGGAGAAAAATTTACTGTCTTTCCGTGGGAATCAGGTTTCCGGACATAAGAAGTTACCAGCTGAACAGGCATCCATTCCACTTATAAATGTCCACACTAGATGAACAACACAACAAACCAACGCCACCTCTCCAAGAAGCCGGGCACCAGGGCCACACGCTTTTATGCACCTCAGGGTTTGGCCCTGACACCAGCTCTAGCCCCGGGGTGCTTTCTCACCAGGACCTCTGGCCAGGAGGGTTAAGATCACAGAAGTTTAATGTATTAGAGCCAAGAGGGGACACAGAGGTCATTTAGTCCCACATTCTCACCTCAGAGATGAGGAAATGAGATTTACCCATCAACTGACATGCCTCATGCAGTAAATTTCTGTCCAAGTCTAGACAGAAACACGTGTTTCCTGCCAGCCAGTTCTCCAGAATCTCACTATGCCAAGCACAGCACTCAGACTAGGAGCACTGGGAATGCATTAGAAATGAAGAATCTCACGACTTGCCCCAATCCTACTGTCCTACCGTATTAATTGGAGTTCTTCAAAGAAATAGAACCAATAAAGGGGGTGTGTGTGTAGAGAGAGCTTTATTTTATGGAATTGGCTCATGCAATTGTGGGAACAAACAAGCCTGAAATCCATAAGAGAGACCGGGGGTTAGAAACTGTGGCAGGATTTCTATATTACAGTCTTGAGACAGAATTCCTTTCTTCTCTGGGAAGCCTCACTTTTTGCTCTCAAGTGGCTCCCTTACTGGATGAGGTCACCCACATTATAGATAGTAAACCCCTTAAAGTCACCCAAGTGTAGATGCTAATCAGATCTACAAAGTACTTTCACAGCAACATCTAGACTAAATAGCTAGGCATCATAGCCTAGACAGGTTGGCACAGAAGGTGTATCCATCACACTTCCTGCATTTTAACACTATCCCTGGGTGATTCATATGCACATTAAAGTTTGAGAAGCTCTGATGAAGCTATGTGTAAGTTTTGGAGATATTACAGCCCCAATTCTGCAATAGAAAGATCCAATATAACAGTGTATGAAGTAAGTTTATTTCTCTCCCATGAAAAGTTTGAGCACTGTAGTCTAGGACAACGAAAGAGATTTGACAACCAGGAACCCAGGCCTCTTCTAACTTGTGGCTCTTTTATCTTTAATGATTGGCTTCATCTCATGGTCCAAGATACTTCTTTCCACTCTGGCCATCATGCCTTTGTTTTCAATCAGCAGAAAGAGAGGAAAGGACAAAGGACGGAACACCTCTTTTCCTTAAGGATGTGAACCAGAAATTACACTCAACACTGATGCTCAAATCTTGTTGTTCAGAACTTGATCATATGGCCACATCTAGCTACAATGGAGGCAGGAGAATATAGTTCTTTTACGGAATAGTCAATAACTCAATAAAAATTCAGTACGATTCAGAGTTCTGCAACTAAGGAAAAAAGGGAAGATTATTAAAGGACAGCTAAACATTTCTGCCACTTATTTTTCTGCACCTGCCCTGGCTTTCCTAATAACTGCTCTGGATGCTACAAGTGAAGAAGCAAAACCTTCAAAATTTGGACAAAAGATATTTTCTATATGAAATTCTATATTCAACCAAAATAAATATAAAGGCAAAATAAACAGCTTGGACATCTAAATATCCAGATGCACTTTTAAAGTTAGCTATTGGAAAATGTGCTAGAGCACAATGAAGGAGTTAATAAAGGAAGAACAAATTATAGTATCTAGGGAAGAGTGGACTCCAGGAGAGAGGTGAGCAGTACTGCCAGGGTGTCAACATTGCATGTGGCACAGAGAGAAGTCAGCAGACAGAAACCCAGAGAGAAATCAGCAGACAGAAACAGAAACCCAAAATGGAGGGATTCAGAAGCAAAGCCTTTAGGGAGAAAAACGAATGAATCTTGTTAGGAAAGATATGATGGATCATTTGGAAAAAAGAAAAAATATATATATAGCAAACCATGTAAGTAAGAAATTAATTATATAGGGACTTGATTATACAAATTATGTAAAATCCATACCATGGAATAGTATACAGTCATTAAGAAGAATGAGAACAAATCTACTTGTGTTTCCATACAAATTGCGAAATTTTTTGTTCTAGTTCTGTGAAAAATGTCAGTGGTAGTTTGATAGGGATTGGATTGAATCTGTAGATTGCTTTGGGCAGTATAGTCATTTTCACAATGTTGATTCTTCCAATCTAAGAACATGGTCTATCTCTCCATCTATTTGTATCATCTTTAATTTCTTTCATCAGTGTCTTATAGTTTTCTGCATACAGGTCTCTTGTCTCCTTAGGTAGGTTTATTCCTAGGTATTTTATTCTTTTTGTTGAAATGGTAAATGGGAGTGTTTCCTTAATTTCTCTTTCAGATTTTTCATCATTAGTGTATAGGAATACAAGAGATTTTTGTGCATTAATTCTGTATCCTGCTACTTAACCACATTCATTGATTAGATCTAGTAGTTTGCTGGTAAAGTTTTTAGGATTCCCTATGTATAGTATCATGTCATCTGCAAACAGTGACAGCTTTACTTCTTTTCTGGTTTGGATTCCTTTTATTTCTTTTTCTTCTCTGATTGCTGTAGCTAAAACTTCCAAAACTATGTTTAATAATAGTGGTGAGAGTGGGCAACCTTGTCTTGTTCCTGATCTTAGTGGAAAAGGTTTCAATTTTTCACCATTGAGAATGATGTTGGTTATGGGTTTGTCATCAATGGCCTTTATTATGTTAAGTTCCCTCTGTGCCTACTTTCTGGAGAGTTTTTATCATAAATAGGTGTTGAATTTTGCCAAAAGCTTTTCCTGCATCTATTGAGATGATCATATGGTTTTTATCCTTCGGTTTGTTAATATGGTGTATCACATTGATTGATTTGCATATATTGAAGATTTCCTGCATTCCTGGGATAAACCCCACTTGATCATGGTGTATGATCCTTTTAATGTGCTGTTGGATTCTGTTTGCTAGTATTTTTTTGAGGATTTTTGCATCTATGTTCATCAGTGATATTAGCCTGGAGCTTTCTGTTTTAGTGACATCTTTGTCTGGTTTTGGTATCAGGGTGATAGTGGCCTCATAGAATGAGCTTGTGAGTGTTCCTCCCTCTGCTATATTTTGGAAGAGTTTGAGAAGGATAGGTGTTAGCTCTTCTCTAAATGTTTGATAGAATTTGCCTGTTAAGCCATCTGGTCCTGGGCTTTTGTTGGTTGGAAGATTTTTAATCACAGTCTCAATTTCAGTGCTTGTGATTGGTCTGTTTATATTTTCTATTTCTTCCTGGTTCAGCCTCGGAAGGTTTTGCTTTTCTAAGAATGTGTCCCTGCCTTCCAGGCTGTCCATTTTATTGGCATATAGTTGCTTGTAGTAATCTCTTATGATCCTTTGTATTTCTGCAGTGTCAGTTTTACTTCTCCTTTTTCATTTCTAATTCTATTGATTTGAGTCTTCTCCCTTTTTTTCTTGATGAATCTGGCTAGTGGTTTATCAATTTTGTTTATCTTCTCAAAAAAACAGCTTTTAGTTTTATTAATCTTTGCTATTGTTTCCTTCATTTCTTTAATTAATTAATTAATTAATTAATTTTGTGTGTGTGTGTGTGTGGTACGTGGGCCTCTCACTGTTATGGTCTCTCCCATTGTGGAGCACAGGCTCCGGATGCGCAGGCTCAGCGGCCATGGCTCACAGGCCTAGCCGCTCCATGGCATGTGGTATCTTCCTGGACCGGGGCACGAACCCATGTCCCCTGCATTGGCAGGCGGACTCTCAACCAGTGCACCACCAGGGAAGCCCCTCTTTAATTTATTTTTGATCTGATCTTTATGATTCCTTTCCTTCTGCTAACTTTGGGGTTTTTTTGTTCTTCTTTCTCTCATTGCTTTAGGTGTAAGGTTAGGTTGTTTACATAAACAAAGTCTTTTTAGAGACCAACAATGCATATTGTGCAGCATGGGCTGTAAATAAGATAACATTGTTTCTTTGTATCAGCTTTTCAGACAAAAAAATCATTGTTATACTGAATGTTTCTTTGTATTAGTGTTCATTGCTAGGATGTTTACCTACATTTTCAAGATCTAGGTTATGTCAGGCTGTTTGTTTTCTTCTAGGTACTAATTATAACATTCAATAGATAATTAGAAGCACCTGGATTATAAGTCAAAGAATTTGGGAACTATAAATAAGATTATAGCACTGACAGGATTCTACTTACTTTGATGTTTCTATGAAAAATTATTTATTAATATAACTGAATATCACTTAACTAATACCCATATATTGATTATATGGTCCATAAGCATGCATGCATACATAAAGAACAATATATGTAGCATAAGACACTATAAGTAACTTGCATGTTTATCATTTTACATAAAACTATTTGATGACTTTCTTGCCAAACCTGACTCATTAATAATTATCTGCCACCTAGTTCTATGATGAAAATAGAGTAAGACAATCCATCTTGAATCTTTGCTATACTTGTAAGAGTGCCATGCCTCCCAAGTGCATGTACACACACTTTTCTTAATATAAGTACTCTTTTTACTTATATGAGGGTTTCACTTTGATGTACAAAATTGCTCTATAAACAAAACGTTTTGATGTGCATGACAGTGGAGCTCAGTAGCATCTGGAGTTCTGTGACATCACGTCCTCCCGCAAAACTGTACCCTCATGATCTCAGTTTGATATGAATCTCTGCCAGACATGCTGGCATAGCCCTCATTCCTGCATGGATTCCATGTTACCTTTTAAAAATATCATTGTTACTTTGTGCAAACTTGACTCAGAAAGGCACTGTGAATGTTACTACTTTGGGCTGCAAAGTGTGTGGTGTGTGAGTGAGAGCATGTGTAATCAGTAGGGCTTATAGTTTATCATCATGTAATCACAAATTCTATTGTCCATATCACTGATGTAATAACTGAATTTATACTTCCATTAATTTAAACAATGGCCATTTTTACTTTGGAAATTAACAATCTGTTAAATATTTTTTTTGCCTATTACCTAAAATTAGGGGGAAAATGTATGCAAAAATAGCAAAGAGGTCCTAGCTATGGAATCTCAGGCCATGAAAAGTGACTTTTCTTCCATATTTCAAAAGAAATAAATATTTTCTTACAGTTTGAGTAAGGAAAAATTAAGTTGTTATCATGGTACTCCCAATTTATTCTGAGAGAATGTCTTACTCAACCTGCTTCTCTTATATATTTTTTACATTAGGGAGAAATTGCTGTTCTGAGGATCTGGATTTCTATTCCCTGGGACTGTGTTCCCCATATGCCTTAGTTTAACGAGAATAATTTCCAGGCCCAGTCAGGAAATGAAAGCATAGGCCAGTGTAATGAGCATGTGATTGAATTTTTCTAATAGTATAGACTTATTAGCTCTAAAAATTTGCAGAATCACATTAATTTTTTCCTACTTCATGATATTTGCCCTGTAGCTCTTGAATTAGATTTTTTTCTCTAACTTCACAGACGTCATTTTGGTTTCAGACTTAGACATTTTCTAGAGACTTAACATAGGGGCTACAATTACATTCTTAAAGTACGAGTTTTCACTCTGCTTTTTTTCTTCTGAGATAATTTTAAGAAGAGAGTCCACCACAATATGACTTAATCTGTATTCTCAACAATTTAGAAGAAAACATTGATTAACAATACTGAAGAAACCCGTCTAAAAATAGCACTGCATGAAACACAGCTCAATGGTATCTTAAAACCATTAAGGTTTGTCAAATACATTCTAGTTTTGGCTATTACTATAATCAATGGTTACTGATTTTCTCATTGATGTTAAGGGAGAAGAAAAATTACATGATTTTATTTATAAAATCAAATTACTTCTAGTTCTGACCCCACCAGCCTGGGTAGTAGAAAACCTAACATATATTTGGGAGACAGGTACTCCTATGTAACAGCCTCTCTCCTTGAAGCCATCATGGTCTAGGGCTGTGCTGACAACTCCACTACTCCCAGCCTCTGCCCTCCTCATAGCCATCTTGACTCTGGGACCATTGCCCACATCCCAGAGCAGTGTCTCTTGGGGGTCTGTTTCCAGACCACCTCTCCAACCACATCAGGGTCCCACCATCAAGCTGGCATCACCTATGTACTCACCACCCTCTTCACTCTTCAGGAACAGGGAGCCACAATCACACACAAGTTGGCCACGTTCTGCTTATTATTCTTCTCCAAACAGAGCTCCAAACATCTTTCAGGGCTGGAAAATTCTGGTTGCGATCTCAGTGAGCTTGGGTTTTCCAAAAACAGTAACAATAAGAGCCAAGCTCAATAATAATACTCACTATATGTGGGCACTTCAAATGCATTAACTTGTTTAACAATCGCAACATGAGGAAAGATGTACTATTATTGTACCCATTTTACAAATGAGACTATTAAGGCACAGAGAGGTTAGGCGACCTGTCATTAAGCCAGGAAGAGAAGAACTAGAATTCATATCCATATATTCTGGCCCCAGAGTCTATGTTCTTAGCCACTACATGATACTATCTGTCCTTATGGCAATCTGTTCACCTTCTCCTAAGTAAGGTACGTAATTACTGACTTCAGTCTATAGAGGCTTCATTGTATAGAGTGGTGACTCAGGTTGGGGAAAAAAAGATGTGTGAAGAAAAATACTTGCTATATTTATTCCTTCATGAAATTTTTCCAGGAGAAGCTAAACCATTGTCAAATTCTCAGATTATTTTGCCATATATATGATACTTATATTATAACCAAGATGTGCAGTAAAGATGTATTTTCTATATTTTCATCTCTAAGTGTTCTGGTGTTCCACATGCACCCTATCCACTAGATAGTGCAATGGGGAAATGACCAATATCCAATATAGTTGTCAACTTAGTTTGGTTTAATAGTTTAAACACTCTAAGTGTGCCCAATCTATTGAGTTAATTACTCAATTCTCTTATTTCTGAACCCTCCCTCTTTGACTTCTTTGTAAAATGGGGTCCAGGTTTATGGGAAAGGGATTCATTTGACCTCCTGGTGCAGAGGGCTTAGCATGCCCTAGCTTTGCCTTGCTATTCAGTAGCTGATGAGCTTTGAGATGTTACTGGTCTTATACTTGAATTTTCTGTGGTATCTGCTGGTGACATCTGCAGCAAGAACCACTCATGACATCTCTCTGTCTCTCTCTCCTCTTTCTCTGTCTCTCTCTCTGCCTCTCTCTCCTTGGTTATAACCCAGGGGTAGATTCCTGGATACCATGGTCTCAGATGGGCTCTCTAAGCCCCTCTGAAACTTTACATTTTTCATCATGTCCTTGTCCTAGACGGGCTGCCCTTAACCTCTTCTATAGTGTCATCTTGCTGCAGCCACTGTGGACTCCACAGAAGCGTTGCTGATTCTCAATTCAGTGGTCACAAAGAACAAAAGAAGGTCAAATGAAGATGCAAATTAGATGCTCTCTTTCTCTTTTTCTGTGCTCTCTTAACCCTGCTTAAGGTTAAGCTCAGTGCTCGGGTGGAAGCTCCTGCCCAGGACCCTCATAGGGCATCAAACTGATGACAGGACAAGAACTGCCACACTTGTGCTCAGAGCTACTTCCTCTTATCACTAAGTCAAACCGCACACGGGTAATTGGAACAAACATCTGATCACTTTCCTCTCTTTCTTCTTTTTCATTACATCCTCCTGTTCTGTTCTGTAATATCCAGGA
This sequence comes from Stenella coeruleoalba, assembly GCF_951394435.1. Lineage (NCBI taxonomy): Eukaryota > Metazoa > Chordata > Mammalia > Artiodactyla > Delphinidae > Stenella > Stenella coeruleoalba. The sequence goes on along the minus strand of NC_137158.1, from coordinate 66,595,738 downwards.
TGAAAACTTTTTTGTTCCTCTATATCACAGTCACCTTCTACTCAAGATAACAAGTTTTACTTACACAGATCTTTTTTTAGGTTATATTTTTGCAATTTGATTTTGCGGCTATGAAAATCTTACTTGTTAGGTAGATGATAAATAGATATTGTAATAATTGTTCTTAGCTTTAATTCCTAACCCTCATTCTTCAAGGCAGAAAATTCATGTTCCGGTTACTTATGGGTATGTAATGAAACCACCCAGATACTTAGTGATCAAACAACAATCATAATTTATTTGCTCACAGATCTACAATTTAGAAAGGATTTGGCAGGAAGGGCTTATCTTTGTTACAGGCTGTTAACTGGGGTAGATCAGCTGGGCCTCAGACAATGCACTTCCAAGATGGTTTATTCACATGACTGGTAAGTTAGTGCTCACCTGAGGCTATTGACTAGATATCTTACTGCCTTTCCACAAGGCCTCTCTACACTGCTGCTTCTTCCTCACAGCATAGTAGCTGTGTTTCAAGCAAGGAAGTGAGAGAAATTAGATGCTTCCAATATCTTAAATCCTAGGCCCTGAAATTGGCTGACAGCCATTTTTGTTGTATTCTTTGAGTCAAAGTTTTCACAGAGCTTCCTAGATGCAAGGGAGTTGGGGAAACTCTAAGGAGTCCTCTCACATGTTGGATTTGGCAAACAGAGATGTCAAAGCAATTATTATAAATATATTCAAATAATTAAAGAAAACTTTGTTTCAAGATTTAAGAAAAATTCAATGACAATGACTCAACAAATAATAAATTCAATGAAGAAATAGGAATTATTTAAAATTTTTAAAAATGTAAATTTGAGAGTTGACACAAATAGAAATAAGCAGTGAACTTGATGATAGATGAATAGAAAGTATATACCCTAAGGAATAGAAAAAATTGAAGAAAATTTAATAGAACTTCTGAGACCTATGAGACAATATCAAGAAAATACCAAAATATTTGTAATGGGAGTCCTAGAAGAAGGGAGTGAGAAACAGTAAGAAAAATATGTGAAGAAATAATGGGCAGAAACTTCATAAATTTGATTCAAAAATCTAAAAACAGCAGAATATTCTTTCTTTTCAAGAATACATAGATCATTCTCCAGGACAAACAAAATGCTAGGACATAAAGCACACCTCAATAAATTCAAAAGAACTAAACATCATTCAAAATATGTTCTACAGTAACAATGGGAGAAAACTAGATATCAACAACAGAAAGAACCTACAGAAATCTCTAAATATTTGGAAATTAAATAACGAATGGTTCAAAGAAACCATGAAGAAAATTAGAAAATACTTTGAAGTAAATGAAAACAAAACCAATATGTCACAATAGGTCAAAGCAACGTGATGCAGGTAAATCAATGCTTAGAGTAAAATTATAGCTTTAAATAGCTGTTTTAGAAAAGAGAAAAGATCTCAAATTAATAATCTAAACCTCCATTTTTAAGAAACTAGAAAAAGAAGAACAAGTTAAACACAACATAAGCAGAAGGGAAGGAATAATAAAACTCAGAGCAGCAAACAATGAAACAGAAAGAGAAAAATCAATAAACAATGAAATAAACAGTGGGTTCTTAAAAAGATCACAACATTGCAAAATACTTAGGTAGACTGGCTGAGAGAGAACAAAAACCACCAAAATCAGGTATAAAAGAAGGGACATTTCTGCTTGACCCTACAGAAATTAAAATATAAGGTAATATTATAAACAACTCAATATCAATAGATTAAGCATATTTATGTATTTATGGACAATGTTCTAGAAAAACATAAATTCCCAAAACTGACTAAAGAAACAGGTAATCTAACTAGATCTATAACAAGTAAAGAAATAAAACTAGTAATTAAAAACTTCCCCACAAAAAAAAGCCCAGGCCCAGTTTCAACCATGATTTCTATCAAATATTTTAAGAGGAAACGATATCAATTCTACACATTTTCCAAAAAATATAGAGAGAGGAAACATTTCTCAACTCATTCTATGAGCCAGAAACAGTCTGATACCAAAGCCAGAAAAATATATCACAAGGAAACAGCAGACCAATAGCCCTCATAAACATAGATGCAGAACAACCCATAAGAAAATGTTAGCAAATTGAATCTAGCAACATCCTAAAGGATGGCTAGTAAGCACATATAAGGATAATCAACACCATAAGTCATTTTGGAAATGGCAATTAAAACCAGAAGGTGATACTACTAAATACCTACTAAAATAGCTATAATGAAAATAACTGTCAATGTCAAGTGTTGGCAAAGGTATGAAAAAACTAGAAGCCTCATACATTGCTGGCAGAAAACAGTTTAGCAATTTCTGAATAAGTTAAACATAAATTTATCGTTCCAATCAGCAATTCCACTCCTAGGTATCTACCCAAAAGAAATAAAAATATATGTCATGTAAATACTTGCACATGAATACTCATAGTAGCACTATTCACAGTAGCAAAAAAACTAGAAACAATCCAAATGTCTATCATTGGTTAATGTATAAAGAAAATGCAAGGAAATGTGGTATATCTATACAATAAATACTCTTCATCAATAAAAATGAATTAATTACTAGAACATCTACAATATAAATTATGTCTAAAAATTATGCTAATTGAAAGAATCCAGACACAAAAGACTATATATCGTATCATTCAGCTCATTCAGTTTCCCCCTCTCCCAAATTCCAGGTGAATCTATAGGTATAGAAAGCAGCTTAGTGGTTGTCTGGGGATTCACAGCAAACATGTAGGAAAGAACAATTTAGTATAAAGAAAATTTTCTTGAACTGGATTGTAGTGGGTTCCCCAGCTTTATAAATGTACTAAACAAATATCATTGAATTGTACACTTATATTGGGTGTATTTCCTGGCCGGTAAATTATACTTCAGTAAAGTTGTCTTCAATAAAGCAAGTTGATTTAGTATTTTCCTTCTCCTCAAACCTTTCATTTTCTTCTAGGTTGCATTCGTCTTCCTTAATAAGCATATCAACACTTTGGAGGGGATGTGGATGACAGATATACAGTCTGCATAAGTTCTACACTAGAATTTACTGAAATGTACTACTAAGATCACTGTTAGCCACTTTTCTGTTCTCATCTGCTGAAATGCCTGCTGACCTGCATCCTTCAGTCACAGGGCTGACATTGCCATCTTTGGGGAATATCTTTTAGTCTACAATTCTCTTATAGATTTTTTTTCCTGATGAGTATTCCTCAATAAATCATATGCACGCAAATTCTTGTTTTAGACTCTGCTTCTAGGGAACCTGACCTCTTAGCCCATCCTATGCATTATTTCCTATTTAGGAACTCTATTCTGCTGCTGTTGGGTGGGGTGCAGCTGTAACCTACCTCCACACAGAGTTCCGGATTGGACATGGCTTTCTGCATTATCTACCCTATCGTTATTGCACCATGTTGGTGTGGAATAATTTTCAATGATGCTTGCCATCTTCCCAAGCTCCACTCAAGGAATGGAACAAAGACTCACTCTATTCTCAATCCCCAGAATTCCATGAGTGGAAATGGTGGAAACGGTGCATTCTAATCTAAATATAGACAATCCTATCTCTAACCCTTGATTATCCTCCAAAAATGCCTTTTCCTTAGTCTGGAGAACGAAGTTTTCTTCCCAAATCTTTCTTTTTAAAAGCCAAGTGTGTAACATTTTGTTCTTTAGTTTGGCTGGATTCTTTCTCTACTAGGACAGTAATAAATCTGGACTAATGGGAACAAAGATAGTCTGTGACAACAAAGAAAGTATGGGATTTCAAAAGCACCTTGATTAATATTAAAATCTCACCATACTCTATACGCTGTGATAATATTCATATATATTGTATATAGTTTAAAGATATGTGAATGCATTATAATCAATATTTTAGTCTTATCCCAGCCTCCATGAAGTCTAATAATTATGATTTAGTGATATACTGGTAGAATCCCCATGTTGCCTAATGATTCTCCAAATAGATGAATTTACTGATTGTCAGTATTCTGAATGGCATAGATAGATATATTTACTGGTTGACAGTGTTCTGAATGGCATTATGCTTTACTGCCTAACAATGAAGTTCAACAAATTGTCATTATCATTCTCTTTCTTTTAGTACTCTAAAGTACTATTGAGACTGCCATATAGAAAAATTTATTGAGATAAGATAATGTAATGAAAACTGCAGAAGCTTTGGAAGCAAATAAAAACTTGAGTCCAAATCCTGTCTCTTCAGCTTTTTGCCAATGGCGAAAAAGGATTCTACTTTTAATCCTTGTAGTGTCAATTATTAGTGTAAATGAGAAGGGTTTGTTCTGAAAATTAAATGTGATAAATACATAGGGAAGCCCAATTTAAAAATAAAGCTCAGTACAGAAGATAAAATATTACACATTAACATATGTTAATGTAATGGGGTGACTCTATAAGGATGCATTGAGTCCATCAATGAGAAAAATGAGGGCCAAATTTCAAGGTTGAAAGGATGTAGATAGATAGATCGATAGATAGATAGATACACATACATCTCCTACAGGTTCTGTTTCTCTGAAGAACCTTGACAAACACAGTAATACAGATGCTGATGAATACAGGTGTCAACAGTTATACAGCAGGTGTGTATAGAGGCCAAGTGGCCTAACAGAGGATATGGATGGACCTGGGTTCTGCCTCTGTCCTTTCACAACTGCTGGGAACTCTCGTTGCTAACATCTGATCCCAGCAGTAACATTTGGGAAGAATGGAGGAAAGAAGTTAACTGAGGCCCATGGACACACCAAGTAATTCATCGTAGCTTCAACTTCCTTACAGGCAAAACAGAAGCAGGGCTGGGAGAACTGGAGATAATGTGTGTGAAGGGTCTAGCACATACTAGGTGCTAAGTGAATCATGCTTCTAATTATCTCAACATTCATAAAAGAAAACATTCTCTACCACGTCGGCCACAATAAATGAAGTAGGTTACTTTGGGGATGAAATGGTGATTTTAACACACAGTTTTCAGCTTTCATATGCCATCTGTAGGGATAATCATTTTTGCACTTTTATTATTGTTACTAAACTTTAATTTTTTTTGTGCTAAGAGGGCTTTCAAAGGATGAGAATGAAGGACGATGGGGCTGTCCAAAATAATGGATATCCCAGAAGCCTGCCAAGGTATGTGCGAAACTCCTAAAATAATAACCTGCATTCCCACTGCTGCAGAAATGGAAATATTTATTGTTGTCATTATCACCACCATTGTCAGTATTGCTATTTTCGGAGTTCCCTGACAGACTCATTCATTCCTAAGGGGATTTAGTGGTTTGAGTTTCATGTCTGTACAGCTCTACCTAGGAAAGTCAAGAGCGCTTTCACCTTTGCTCCTGTCTAAACTGAACTTGCAGCCTTTCGCCACATGGAAGCCACCTGCCTGGTTGTCCTATCCGACTCAGCTGTGAAATCGGTCCCTCGGTTTCCAGAGCTCAAAGCCTCAGATTCTTCATTTACTCATCCATCTCTCTCTACCCCTTTTCCTCAGCTATAGTCAATCCCCTTGTCTATCACACCTGCTCAAATTCTTCTAAATCCCTTCTCTGTGCTCCCTGCCAGCTGCAACTGTCTTATTTCAAGACATGAATAAAGAAAAAGTCTTAATAGTCTTTTCACTATCAACATTAAGGAGGATGTATCAGGTAAATGATTCTTGGCCCAAACAGCACTGTTTTAAAAAATTAAAAAATTGAGAGCCAACACAAAATATAAGAGACTTTGGGATACTCAGATAACAAGAAACTATCTTACTATTAGGATAAATTTAGAATATCCTTAATTATGTTTTTTCTTACAAGGTAATTAGTCAATCTCTCCCCCATACTTCCTTTTACTTTGACTTTTTCTCTATTTCAACATCTATCTCATTCCTCTTTATTTATCCAGGACACTACTCTGAACACTCTAGATGGCAACTGTGACGTCTTACTCCCCCACAAGTCTGCTCAAACACCTAGGATGCTGTATAAACCATAAAACTATCTGTTATAAATGGTACCTGAAGATTTTGCTTTATACAAGGGAAAGAGATGTGAGACAAACAGCAATGCTATAGCTCTCATGATAAGAAAATACATAAATGTACCACTAATCAAAGTTCTGGGATTGAAGGCAGTCTTCAAAGACAATCCCAAAGGATAAGTAGAGAAGACAGTTCAGTGTATACTAGAGGTCACCTGGCCTGAAAAAGGATAAAGATGCTATTTTCCTTACACACATCACAAAACGGGATTATTGTGATAATTATGAAAGATTCTACCTCCAGAGACCCCTTTTAAAGCCTCATTTTAGCAAAGGGTAAAGGGGAAAAATTATCTTCTCACCTTACAATCAGTTTCAGACATTTGGAGGGAAACTATAGCAGATGCTGTGGGCACCACGCCCGTATATGCCAACCCTCACACTTTAGTGCACACTGGCTGGACTTGCAGATACCAGCAGCTGAATTTCTTTGCCTGAGGGCTTTCTCAAGCCAACAAACCTTGCTTTGCCCACCTGTGTAGCACTCTGGATGTGTTTGGGTATTAACTTCCCCTGGAAGTAGCCTCCAACCAGTTAATGAAATGAATTGGTGTATAAATACCCTAGCAACCTTATCCCCTGGGTAGAACAACTCTGAGGTATATGCTCTGCACCAGCTTTCAGAGTTTCCCCAGCAGGATTAAGCTCTAGTGGACTACAACGGTGGGAGCCTTGATAATGTATATTTCATTGACTGCTTTGCTGCATCTCACTTCGTCATTCTCCTCCCACTGCTTTCTTCTCCTTCCAGGTAAATTTCTTGTGCACTAATCTGTATCTCAAGATCTGTTTCTGAGACATACCAACCAAGACTCTAAACTTCTCTTCCACCAAAAAAAGAACTGATGGATAAATCAGAAACAGTGAAAACCCTAGGATAAATTATTCATTGAATTCAATTCAACAATTATTGAGCACCTACTGTGTCAGGAACCGTGCAAAGATGAGCAGCACTTAAACCCCGATGGGAAGGAGATCACTAATTTCAACAGTAGACAATTACTGAATTTTTTTAAGTATAGTCATCAGTACATCCAGAAATAGCTATTAAGCCTAGAACAGAAAGCATCTAAACCCTGTCAGTGTGGAGCTGTGAAGTAATGGAAGACTTTCCAAAGAAGTAAGACTTGACTTAGTTTTCCCAGGTGGAAGTAGAAAGGGGAATATCAGATAAAGGGAGCAAATGCACAGAACCAGATGGTACAGTCTCCCCCATGACAAGAATGTGGGGAAAACCTCAGAGAGGCTGGATGATATAGTGGTAAGAGCATGACCACTGAAACCTGACTGTCTGGGTTCAAATCCTAGCTTTTCTAGATACTGTCTGTGTGACTTGGGCAAACCAGTTAATCACTCTGAGCCCCAATTTACTCATCTATAAATTAAGGTGCCTAAATCCTACCCTTTTTAGTAATTTAGAAAATTTAATATAAGCAAAAGGTTTAGAAAAGTAACTGGCATATTGAAAGTGCTGAATAAATAATTGCGGTTTGTTATTATGGCTGGTTAACTCACAGGGAAAGTAATAGGAGATAAAGCTGGCAAAGCAGACAGGAGATAAATCATGCAGGTTCTTATATCCCATGTTAAGGAACTCCTTCTTCATCTTTGAAGTCAAGAATCAGCAAACTATGTTTGACACACTGGCCAAATCCAACCTACACTTTTTTTCTGTAAATAGTTTTATTGGAATACAGCTACATTCATTAACTTGTATATTGTCTGTGACTATTTCATGCTACAATGGTACAGTTGAGCTGTTGTGACATAACATATGGTCCACAAAGTCAACAATACTTACCTTCTGATCTTTTACAGAAAAAAATTGCCAACCCCAGCCATAGATGGAAAGAAGTGACATACAGAGTAAAGGATAAGTTGTATGGAGTAAATATCTGCAGGCAGAGAAAGATGGTCACTCCACAGGTCAAGGTTAAGGTTGATGAGGTTAATAAACCAGATTTCATAGAGTCAAAAGAGGAAGGGTTTGGTATATAGATGAAGAAATATACTGGGAGTTGATAAAGAGTCCAATTAAATCTGCAGACTACAGGGCACATCTAGCCTAGAGATAAGTTTTATTTATTCCAGAGTGTTCATATATTTTAAATCTGTTGTCAATGTTTAAAATAGACAGATATCACCAATAAAACATGAATATCTGGCTTGTTTGGAAAAACTGGAAGATCTGGCAAAAGTTTGCTTATAGGCGTGAATGGTAGAACTTTATTTATCTGGAAGGCAGTATTTACATGAAACATTTACTTTCCAATACGTTGCATTCTCCACTATTTCCTATTGTATTACAATTGGGTCAGCTTCATTCATGTCGTAATCACGTTGAGTCTAAGTCCTCTAGGATTCAAGAGTGCTACATACTGCCACTTATGGACACAAGGGCATGGAGTATGGTAAAAGAAGCAGTTTCCTCTCAAAACAGATATAATAGAAACAGTGGCCTTGAGGGAGAGCCAGATTTAGGTAAGAACAAGTGAGGAGAGAGTACCACATGAAGAAGGTGAGGTGTGAGTCAACTTGTTTACAAAAGAAGAGAGGTTTATGATTACAGAGGAGAAAAATATTTAGGAGAAATTGCATGAAGAGTCAAGGCGGGGGCAGGCTCATAGCAGGATAAAGATAACTGAATAAACAAGGATTGGTCACCAGAAATGTCACCTTGTTGGTGGATGTATGAGGTTGGCTAAGATGAGAGCCACAGAAGGAACTGATTGGCTTCAGAGTCCCCAGCTTTTTCTGGAAAATTACTGTGGTGTTAGAGCCAGTGGTGGATAGGTTAGGGTTAGTGTCATCACAGATCCTGCCTGCAAATCTGGCCAAGGTAATTAGAACTACCCTTAGGTTCTATCAGAGTCATGATGAGTTCTCTGTCATGTAAGCCCTCAGGAAAAGTGCTGAATTGGTTCAGTTAAACAATATCTGTAGTTGCTTTGAATGCTAAGATTATATATTTCTAACAGCTTTAGAAATGAAGTAGGAATAAGTCATCTAAGGAAGCTGTGATCTCAAGATTCTTACCTTCTTTCCTGCTTCTTAAGGAATACATGACTCTTTTGTTCACTGAGCACCCTGATGGGTTTTGTATATGGAAAAGCATTGCCCCTACTTACGTGGAGATGTTGGTCTTCTCATCCTGCATCCTGGTCCTTCATATGCCTTCTTCTATTTTTCTCTTAATTTTTCTTTGTTTTCCTGTCCTTTTAATCTCAGGAGTCAGTTATCTATTAAAAAAGAAAATAGGGAATATAGTGAATGGGAAAATGTCATTAAAACTCTCAACATCTACCCTTTTCAATATCTATTATTATCTTTTTCACTATAACAGAGAGGACCATTTCCTAGGTCTCACATAACGGAAAATTCACTCCTATCCTTCAGTGTTTGTCCCAGAAAAGCCTTATAAAGTCATATTTTTATTCCATTAACTGTTGGAAATAGCCATGAGGGAAGGCCACCTCCTAGCCACATCCATCCAGACACTGCAACAGAGGAATCAACCTTAACCAGGAAGAAAAACCAAGGCTTCGAACTACTTAACAGGCAAAAGCCTTACCCTACATGCTTGAGAGGAAAAGATATTTTAAAGTCTGCATTCTTGGCTGAAGATGATTCTTTATCCATAATGAAATATTTTACATTTCAGAAAGAAACATGAAACTGCAGAGGATGTTGATGCAGATACCAAGAGTGATGAGGTCTGGTAAATAAATTCACTTAAATTTCTTTTCTTAGGAGTTATCAATGGGGTAAGAAGTAGAGAGAGAACAGGCAGTATTCAAAGAAATGCTTATGAATAGATAAGAAAGAAGATGGCGGAAGAGTAAGATGAGGAGATTACCTCCCTCCCCACAGATACACCAGAAATACATCTACACGTGGAACAACTCCTACAGAACACCTACTGAACGCTGGCAGAAGACCTCAGACCTCCCAAAAGGCAAGAAACTCCCCACGTACCTGGGTAGGGCAAAAGAAAAAAGAATAAACAGAGACAAAAGAATAGGGACGGGACCTGCACCAGTGGGAGGCAGCTGTGAAGGAGGAAAGGTTTCCATACACTAGGAAGCCCCTTCGCAGGCACAGACTGCGGGGGGCGGAGGGGGAAAGCTTCGGAGCCGCGGAGGAGAGCTTAGCAACAGGGGTGCGGAGGGCAAAGCGGTGAGATTCCCGCACAGAGGACTGGTGCCGACAGACACTCACCAGCCCGAGAGGCTTGTCTGTTCACCCGCCGGGGCGGGCGGGGCTGCGAGCTGAGGCTCGGGCTTTGGTCGGAGTGCAGGGAGAGGACTGGGATTGGCGGCGTGAACACAGCCGGAAGCAGCTAATGCACCACGGCTAGCTGGGAGGGAGTCGGGGGAAAGTTCTGGACCTGCTGAAGAGGCAAGAGACTTTTTCTTCCCTCTTTGTTTCCTGGTGCGCGAGGAGAGGGGATTAAGAGCTCTGCTTAAAGCAGCTCCAGAGATGGGCACGAGCCGCGGCTAAAAGCGCGGACTCCAGAGACGGGCATGAGACGTTAAGGCTGCTGCTGCCGCCACCAAGAAGCCTGTGTGCGAGCACAGGTCACTATCCACACCCCCTTTCCGGGGAGCCTGTGCAGCCCGCCACTGCCAGGGTCCCGGGATCCAGGGACAACTTACCCGGGAGAACGCACGGCGCGCCTCAGGCTGGTGCAACGTCATGCCGGCCTCTGCCGCAACGTCACGCCGCCTCTGACGCCGCAGGCCCGCCCCGCACTCCGCGCCCCTCCCTCCCCCGCTGCCTGCGTGATCCAAAGTCCCCGAATCAGCGGCTCCTTTAACCCCGTCCTGTCTGAGCGAAGAACAGACGCCCTCCGGCGACCTACACGCAGAGGCGGGGCCAAATCCAATGCTGAGCCCCGGGAGCTGTGCGAACAAAGAAGAGAAAGGGAAATCTTTCCCAGCAGCTTCAGAAGCAGCAGATTAAAGCTCCACAATCAGCTTGATGTACCCTGCATCTGTGAAATAACTGAATAGACAATGAATCATCCCAAATTGAGGAGGTGGACTTTGAGAGCAAGATTTATGATTTTTTCCCCCTTTTCCTCTTTTTGTGTGTGTGTATGTGTAGGCTTCTGTGTGAGATTTTGTCTGTATAGCTTTGCTTCCACCATTTGTCCTAGGGTTCTATCCGTCCGTTTTCTTTTTTCTTTTTTTCTAATAATTATTTTTTATTTTAATAACTTTATTATATTTTATCTTACTTTATTTTATTTAACTTTATCTTCTTTCTTTTTTTCCTTCTTTCACTCCTTCCTTCCTTCTTACTCCCTCCGTCCCTTGCTCCTTCCCTCCCTCCTTTCTTTCTTTCTTTCTACTTCTACTAATTCTTTCTTTCTACTTTTTCTCCCTTTCATTCTGAGCCGTGTGGATTAAAGGCTCTTGGTGCTGCAGCCAGGAGTCAGTGCTGTGCCTCTGAGGTGGGAGAGCCAACTTCAGGACACTAGTCCACAAAAGATCTCCCAATTCCACATAATATCAAATGGCAAAAATCTCCCAGAGATCTCCATCTCAACACCAAGACCCAGCTTCACTCTACGAACAGCAAGCTACAGTGCTGGACACCCTATGCCAAACAACTAGCAAGACAGGAACACAACCCCACCCATTAGCAGAGAGGCTGTCTAAAATCATAATAAGTCCACAGACACCCCAAAACACACCACCAGACGTGGACATGCCCACCAGAAAGACAAGATCCAGCCTCATCCACCAGAACACAGGCACTAGTCGCCTCCACCAGGAAGCCTACACAACCCACTGAACCAACCTTAGCCACTGGGGACAGACACCAAAAACAACGGGAACTATGAACCTGCAGCCTGCAAAAAGGAGACCCCAAAAACAGTAAGCTAAGCAAAATAAGAAGACAGAAAAACACACAGCAGATGAAGGAGCAAGATAAAAACCCACCAGACCTAACAAATGAAGAGGAAATAGGCAGTCTACCTGAAAAAGAATTCAGAATAATGATAGTAAAAACGATCCAAAATCTTGGAAATAGAATGTACAAAATGCAAGAAACATTTAACAAGGACCTAGAAGAACTAAAGATGAAACAAACAATGATGAACAACACAATAAATGAAATTAAAAATACTCTAGATGGGATCAATAGCAGAATAACTGACGCAGAAGAACAGATAAGTGACCTGGAAGATAAAATAGTGGAAATAACTACTGCAGAGCAGAATAAAGAAAAAAGAATGAAAAGAACTGAGGACAGTCTCAGAGACCTCTGGGACAACATTAAAGGCACCAACATTCAAATTATAGAGGTTCCAGAAGGAGAAGAGAAAAAGAAAGGGACTGAGAAAATATTTGGAGAGATTATACTTGAAAACTTTCCTAATATGGGAAAGGAAATAGTTAATCAAGTCCAGGAAGCACAGAGAGTCCCATACAGGATAAATCCAAGGAGAAATATGCCAAGACACATATTAATCAAACTGTCAAAAAGTAAACACAAAGAAAACATATTAAAAGCAGCAAGGGAAAAACAACAAATAACACATAAGGGAATCCCCATAAGGTTAACAGCTGATCTTTCAGCAGAAACTCTGCAAGCCAGAAGGGACTGGCAGGACATATTTAAAGTGATGAAGGAGAAAAACCTGCAACCAAGATTACTCTACCCAGCAAAGATCTCATTCAGATTTGATGGAGAAATTAAAACTTTACAGACAGGAAAAAGCTGAGAGAGTTCAGCACCACCAAACCAGCTTTACAACAACTGCTAAAGGAACTTCTCTAGGCTGGAAACACAAGAAAAGGAAAAGACCTACAATAACGAACCCAAAACAATTAAGAAAATGGGAATAGGAACATACATATCGATAATTACCTTAAATGTAAATGGACTAAATGCTCCCACCAAAAAACACAGAGTCGCTGAATGGATACAAAAACAAGACCCATATATTTGCTGTCTACAAGAGACCCACTTCAGACCTAGAGACACATACAGACTGAAAGTAAGGGGATGGAAAAAGATATTCATGCAAATGGAATCCAAAAGAAAGCTGGAGTAGCAATTCTCATATCAGACAAAATAGACTTTAAAATAAAGACTATCACAAGAGACAAGGACACTACATAATGATCAAGGGATCGATCCAAGAAGAAGATATAACAATTGTAAATATTTATGCACCCAACATAGGAGCACCTCAATACATAAGGCAAATTCTAACAGCCATAAAAGGGGAAATCGACAGTAACACATTCATAGTAGGGGACTTTAACACCCCACTTTCACCAATGGACAGATCATCCAAAATGAAAATAAATAAGGAAACACAAGCTTTAAAAGATACATTAAACAAGATGGACTTAATTGATATTTATAGGACATTCCAATCAGAAACAACAGAATACACATTTTCCTCAAGTGCTCATGGAACATGCTCCAGGATAGATCATATCTTGGGTCACAAGTCAAGCCTTGGTATATTTAAGAAAATTGAAATTGTTTCAAGTATCTTTTCCGACTACAATGCTATGAGACTAGATATCAATTACAGGAAAAGATCTGTAAAAAAAAAAAAACACATGGAGGCTAAAAAATACACTACTTAATAACGAAGTGATCACTGAAGAAATCAAAGAGAAAATCAAAAAATACCTAGAAACAAATGACAATGGAGACACGACGACCCAAAACCTGTGGGATGCAGCCAAAGCAGTTCTAAGAGTAAAGTTTATAGTAATACAATCCTACCTTAAGGAACAGGACACATCTCGAATAAACAGCCTAACTTTGCACCTAAAGCAATTAGAGAAAGAAGAACAAAAACACCCCCAAAGTTAGCAGAAGGAAAGAAATCATAAAAATCAGATCAGAAATAAATGAAAAAGAAATGAAGGAAATGATAGCAAACATCAATAAAACTAAAAGCTGGTTCTTTGAGAAGATAAACAAAATAGATAAACCATTAGCCAGACTCATCAAGAAAAAAAGGGAGAAGACTCAAATCAATAGAATTAGAAATGAAAAAGGAGACGTAACAACTGACACTGCAGAAATACAAACGATCATGAGAGATTACTACAAGCAACTCTATGCCAATAAAATGGACAACCTGGAAGAAATGGACAAATTCTTAGAAATGCACAACCTGCCAAGACTGAATCAGGAAGAAATAGAAAATATGACCAGAGCAATCACAAGCACTGAAATTGAAACTGTGATTAAAAATCTTCCAACCAACAAAAGCCCAGGACCAGATGGCTTCACAGGTGAATTCTATCAAACATTTAGAGAAGAGCTAACACCTATCCTTCTCAAACTCTTCCAAAATATAGCAGAGGGAGGAACACTCACAAGCTCATTCTACAAGGCCACCATCACCTTGATACCAAATCCATACAAGGATGTCACAAAGAAAGAAAACTACAGGCAATATCACTGTTGAACATAGATGCAAAAATCCTCAACAAAATACTAGCAAACAGAATCCAAGAGCACATTAAAAGGATCATGCACCATGATCGAGTGGGGTTTATTCCAGGAATGCAAGGATTCTTCAATATATGCAAAACAATCAATGTGATAAACCATATTAACAAATTGAAGGAGAAAAGACATATGATCATCTCAATAGATGCAGAAAAGCTTTTCACAAAATTCAACACCCATTTATGATAAAAACCCTGCAGAAAGTAGGCATAGAGGGAACTTACCTCAACATAACAAAGGCCATATATGACAAACTCATAGCCAACATCGTCCTCAATGGTGAAAAACTGAAAGCATTTCCACTAAGATCAGGAACAAGACAAGGTTGCCCGCTCTCACCACTATTATTCAACATAGTTTTGAAAGTTTTAGCCACAGCAATCAGAGAAGAAAAGGAAATAAAAGGAATCTGAATCAGAAAAGAAGAAGTAAAGCTGTCACTGTTTGCAGATGATATGATACTATACATGTCATATATATATACTAGGGAATCCTAAAGATGCTACCAGAAAACTACTATATCTAATCAATGAATTTGGTAAAGTGGCAGGATACAAAATTAATGCACAGAAATCTCTGGCATTCCTAGATACTAATGATGAAAAATCTGAAAGTGAAATCAAGAAAACACTCCTATTTACTATTGCAACAAAAAGAATAAAATATCTAGGAATAAACCTACTTAAGGAGACAAAAGACCTGTATGCAGAAAACTATAAGACACTGATGAAAGAAATTAAAGATGATACAAATAGATGGAGAGATATACCATGTTCTTGGATTGGAAGAATCAACATTGTGAAAATGACTCTACTACCCAAAGCAATCTACAGATTCAATCCAATCCCTATCAAACTACCACCAGTATTTTTCACAGAACTATAACAAAAAATTTCACAATTTGTATGGAAATACAAAAGACCCCGAATAGCCAAAGTAATCTTGAGAACGAAAAATGGAGCTGGAGGCATCAGGCTCCCTGACTTCAGACGATACTACAAAGCTACAGTAATCAAGACAGTATGGAACTGGCACAAAAATAGAAATATAGATCAATGGAACAGGATAGAAAGCCCAGAGATAAATCCACGCACATATGGTCACCTTATCTTTGATAAAGGAGGCAGGAATGTAAAGTGGAGAAAGGACAGCCTCTTCACTAAGTGGTGCTGGGAAAACTGGACAGCTACATGTAAAATTATGAGATTAGATCACTCCCTAACACCATACACAAAAATAAGCTCAAAATGGATTAAAGACCTAAATGTAAGGCCAGAAACTATCAAACTCTTAGAGGAAAACATAGGCAGAACACTCTATGACATAAATCACAGGAAGATCCTTTTTGACCCACCTCCTAGAGAAATGGAAATTAAAACAAAAATAAACAAATGGGACCTAATGAAACTTCAAACCTTTTGCACAGCAAAGGAAACCATAAAGAAGATCAAAAGACAACCCTCAGAATGGGAGAAAATATTTGCAAATGAGGCAATGGACAGAGGATTAATCTCCAAAATTTATAAGGAGCTCATGCAGCTCAATAACAAAACAACAAACAACTCAATCCACACATGGGCAGAAGACCTAAATAGACATTTCTTCAAAGAAGATATACAGACTGCCAACAAACACATGAAAGAATGCTCAACATCATTAATCATTAGAGATGCAAATTAAAACTACAATGAGATATCATCTCACACCAGTCAAAATGGTCATCATCAAAAAATCTAGAAACAATAAATGCTGGAGAGGGTGTGGAGAAAAGGGAGCCCTCTTGCACTGTTGGTGGGAATGTAAATTGATACAGCCACTGTGGAGAACAGTATGGAGGTTCCTTAAAAAACTACAAATAGAACTACCATATGACCCAGCAATACCACTACTGGGCATATACCCTGAGAAAACCATAATTCAAAAAGTGTCATGTATCAAAATATTCATTGCAGCTCTATTTACAATAGCCCAGAGATGGAAACAACCTAAGTGTCCATCATCGGATGAATGGATAAAGAAGATGTGGCACATGTATACAATGGAATATTACTCAGCCATAAAAAGAAACAAAATTGAGCTACATGTAATGAGATGGATAGACCGTATGCTAACACATATATATGGAATTTAAGAAAAAAGTTGTGAAGAACCTAGGGGTAAGACAGGAATAAAGACACAGACCTACTAGAGAATGGACTTGAGGATATGGGGAGGGGGAATGGTAAGCTGTGACAAAGCGAGAGAGAGGCATGGACATATATACACTACCAAACATAAGGTAGATAGCTAGTGGGAAGTAGCCGCATAGCACAGGGAGATCAGCTCGGTGCTTCTTGACTGCCTGGAGGGTTGGGATAGGGAGGGTGGGAGGGAGGGAGACGCAAGAGGGAAGGGATATGGGAACATATGTATATGTATAACTGATTCATTTTGTTATAAAGCAGAAACTAACACACCATTTTAAAGCAGTTATACTCCAATAAAGATGTAAAAAAATAAAATAAAAAAATAAAATCTTCTTTTGTAAAGCATCAAAAAAAGATAAGAAAATTAAAACAATAGTTTAATTTAAAACTTATTCAATTAAGAGAAAAATTATAAAATATTGCATAAAGTGATTTTTTTTTTAATACAAAGTTTCATTCTGGTCTGTGCTCTGGGCGAAAAGTCTACTTGGAAATAGATAAATAAGAATTATGGAGGACTTTTCAGAAGTAAGTGCACGTGGCTCGCTTCAGTGTTTCATAAAGCTGATTTTCCACAAAGTTTTAAGAAAGGAGGAAGGAAAAGATGAGACAGGAAATACAAGTCCCTAATGACTCCTCTTTTGACCCACAAATCCAAGGAGAGAATGAGAAAGCACAAAGTTAAACCATCATAGTTCAAAATTTGCTAGAATTAAAAGTTCTTTACTTAATGGAAAAAAGGAAAGCTGTGAGTTTATATTTAGATTTCTTAAATCCTAAAGAGAATAGGAACACAGAGTTTATATTTTTCTCCTTTTTTTCCCTGACTTTTTTTTTAATGATGATTTAGACTCATGATCTTTTAAAATAATATATATGTCTCTCTTCATCATTTTCTGAACATAGAAAAAAATACCCCACTGGTAAAGACTTGATGCAATTCTTCCTTTAAGAGTTTAAGGAAAGAGTCTTCCTTTATAATACAAAATTTGCTGTCTATATAGTGTGAGTCAAATTAAAAATTGTCCTTGTGCTATGTGTGTTACCACCCTCTTGACTAGGAAGATTCTAGAGATCAAAACAACCATTTATTTTCTCCACTAGACACAGCGGTCAAGATCCAATAGTGTGTCACTGTGAGCTCTGTTGCAAGTAATTTGTTACTATTAATAGTTCAAATTTTGCAAATGATTTACTTTTGTTTGTAAGTTAGAGGGAAGTCAAGGTTATCCTGAAATGTCACTCTCACTCAGCTGCATTCTGATATCCTTCTCTGAGGAGAGAAGGGGAGGCTTTCTAACCAGGATGCCAGTGAGCGAATGTCACCCACTGTTTGTTTCCAGAGGTAAAAAGGTTGAAACCACTTCATCAGACTCCGGGTAGACAGCAAAATACCCTGTAGATATCAAAAGCAAGGTGCCATCTGAAAGTGAAACTAGAAAATCAATGCAAGACGGATGTGGTCAGAGACATGTAAGGTCATTCTTAAGAATAAGGTGTATGGGGTCATGCACTAAGAGAAACTCCAGGCACCTCTTGTCGGGATGAGTGCATCATGCCCAAAATCAGTAAACATTTGCAGCGCTCAATGTCCCTCGCTCTGAATGATGTGCTCAGAAAGTGCCCTTCTGAGTCTTATTTGGTTTTACATGTTTTTTTCTTTCGGCAAAAAGTGTAAGTATCTAGGAGTTTTGACGTTTGTAATTTTGTCATTAATTAATAAATTAGCATTCTGGTCTTATGACCACATGAAATGTATTGACACTCTGGTTTGTTCCAGATCCTGTGCTAGGCACTAAGTTCACCCAGATACTTAAGAAAGAGTCTTCTTCTCAAGGGAATTCCCATGAGAAATTAAGTAATATGAGTTTGTTCCTGAAAGGTTAATATACTCCCTCTATGTGCTCAAAAAATCATGTTTATGAGCCTACAAAATCGAGGAACAGACTGGATTGTGGTGAATCCATCAAATGAAATAGCATCTAATGAAGCTTCATGAGGACCAAACAACTGATCACAACTGAAAAACATCCCACATCACAGTTTTCTTTGTGTATATATAAAGTTTTAGGCATCATGGAAAGTCATTGTCACTGAGCTTAAAACTCACATGATCTGAGTCCACTGCTTATTAGCTCTATGATTGTAATGACTGTAAATAAGTTAACATATTTGAGACTTGGTTTTCTTACCTACAAAATGAGATGAATCATTCTTCCCATTACTCCACACCGATGTTGTGAGGACGGAACGCATGGGGAGAAGCAAGGGACGAAACTCTATTCCAACACAGAGTTATAACCAACAGCCACTGTGTGCCAGGCAGAGTGTTAGACGATTTCCGCCTGTTCTCATTTTTAACCCTCACAGCAACCCTCATTTTAGGCATTATTGCTTTAAAAGTTGACTTTCTAGGTCACATCATGTAGTGGCAGAACTAGAATTTGAAAACCCAACTATCTGCCTGCAGGGTGCTTGTCTCCATCACTTCACCCTGCCTATATCATACCTGAGTCAATTGTGTGAAATGTCTTTGAAAATTGGAAGCTGTTCTACTATTACCATCCCAAGTCAATGATCTGAGAGTGAAAATGTCCCCTAAGTCACTTAATCTGTTCCTCTGCTCATGGCAAGTTTTCTACTTGAAGGTTATTGTCTTTTTTTTTTTTCTGTGATTAATTCTTACCCATTCTTCAAGCTGACTATAGTTCTCTAGGCAACAATGATCTTTCCTTCTTATAAGGTCTGATATATCTATGCTATTTCACTGTCTCATATACTTAATATGTTGTATTTTTAGTTATTATTTTACATGTGTCTTGCTTCCTCAGCTAGACTGAAATTTCCAGTGGGTAAAAGAATGCCTTGGTACTCCTCTAGGACCAGGTCATTGTAGCATCAAGCCATTAAAAACATAGGTTTTCAAATGTTTGAGTTTTAATTGATATATTAAAAAATATTATAAGACAAAGACCAAAATGATGATTACTAAAATAGGCAGTCTAATTTACTTTTAAAAGAACTTTAAATGTTTATCTCATCTATGTTATAGGCAACGACATTCATTTTTACAATCATTTTTCTCATATTCAAAATACTACAATGTTATAATAAAAAATATGCTATTGCCTCCCACTGTTATTATTTTTGTGTGTATATCTCCCTATTTTTTCTATATGTGACTATATTTATAAAAATTGAATTAAAAAAACTTGACTGGGCACTCAGAGAAAACCATAATTCAAAAAGACACATGCACCCCAATGTTCATTGCAGCACTATTTACAATAGCCAGGTCATGGAAGCAACCTAAATGCCCATCGACAGAGGAATGGATAAAGAAGATATGGTACATACATACAATGGAATATTACTCAGCCATAAAAAGGAACAAAATTGGGTCATTTGTAGAGACATAGATGGACCTAGAGACCATCATACAGAATGAAGTAAGTCCAGAGTGAAGTAAGTCAGAAAAAGAAAAACAAATATCGTATATTAACTCATATATGTGGAATCTAGGAAAATGGTACAGTTGAACAGGTTTGCAAGGCAGAAATAGAAACAAAGATGTAGAGAACAAACTTATGGACACAAAGGGGGGGAAGCGGAGGGGGATGAATTGGGAGATTGGGATTGACATATATACACTAATATGTATAAAACAGTTAACTAATAAGAACATGCTGTATAAAAATAATAATAAAATTAAATTAAAAACAAAAAAACCTGAATGTCAAGGAATTTTATTTTGTTATATGATGTTGACTTATAATCTATAGAGAACATATTCCATAGTATTGTATAGTTTCTCATTGCATCATTTTAATGGATGTATATTTTTTCATGTTTATTAATTGGCTTTGTGTTTCAACATTTTTGTCAGCTCATTGATTGAGCTCTTTCCTCAGTTCTTCATTTTTCTCACCACAGCAACCATTACCAGATTACTATATACCCCTACAGAGTTAGTCTGTTTATGTAGACGCTAACTATAGAAATCTGTATATCCATCTTTTAAAAAACAGTAATGGAATCATACTATGTATACTGTTCCTTACCTCGCCTTCTCATTCAATAATACATTCTGGAGATTGTTCCACATCAATACAAGTAGGGGAGAGGCTTCAAGATGGCAGAAGAGTAAGAGGCGGAGATCACCTTTCTCCCCACAGATACATCAGAAATACATCTATATGTGGAACAACTCCTACAGAACACCTACTGAATGCTGGCAGAAGACCTCAGACTCCCCAAAAAGCAAGAAACTCCCTCACGTACCTGGGTAGGGCAAAAGATAAAACAAAGAATAAGGACGGGACCTTCACCAGTGGGAGGGAGCTGTGAAGGAGGACAGACTTCCACCCACTAGTAAGTCCCTTCGCAGGCGGAGACTGCGGGTGGCGGAGGGGGGCAGCTTCAGGGTGGCGGAGGTGGGGAGCTTCGGATCCGCGGAGGAGAGCACAGCAACAGGGGTGCGGGGGTCAAAGCGGAGAGATTTCCACACAGAGGATCGGTGCCGACCGGCACTCACCAGCCCGAGAGGCTTGTCTGCTCACCCGCCGGGGCAGGCGGGGTCTGAGAGCTGAGGCCCGGGCTTCGGTCAGAGCACAGGGAGAGGACTGGGGTTGGCTCCATGAACACAGCCTGAAGGGGGCTAATGCACCACAGCCAGCCGGGAGGGAGTCCGGGAAAAAGTCTGGACCTGCCGAAGAGGCAAGAGACTTTTTCTTCCCTCTTTGTTTCCTGGTGCGCGAGCAAAGGGGATTAAGAGCGCTGCTCAAAGGAGCTCCAGAGACAGACGCGAGCCGCGGCTAACAGCACGGAAACCAGAGACGGGCATGAGACGCTAAGGCTGCTGCTGCTGCCACCAAGAAGCCTGTGTGCGAGCACAGGTCACTATCCACACCCCCCTTCTGGGAGCCTGTGCAGCCCGCCACTGCCAGGGTCCCGTGATGCAGGGACAAATTCCCCAGAAGAACGCACAGCACGCCTCAGGCTGGTACAATTCCTCGCCAGCCTCTGCCGCCACAGGATCGCCCCGCACTCCGTGCCCCTCCCTCCCCCCGGCCTGAGTGAGCCAGACCCCCCGAATCAGCTGCTCCTTTAACCCCGTCCTGTCTGAGCAAAGAACAGACGCCCTCAGGCGGCCTACATGCAGAGGCGGGGCCAAATCCAACGCTGAAACCCGGGAGCTGTGCGAACAGAGAAAGTGAAATCTCTCCCAGCAGCCTCAGGAGCAGGGGATTAAATCTCCACAATCAACCTGATGTTTCTTCATCTGTGGAATACCTGAATAGACAACGAATCACCCCAAATTGAGGAGGTGGACTTTGGGAGCAAAGATATATTATTTTTTCCCCTTTTTCTCTTTTTGTGAGTGTGTATGTGTATGTTTCTGTGCGTGATTTTGTCCATTTAGCTTTGCTTTCACCGTTTGTCCTAGGGTTCTGTCCGTCCGTGTCTTTTTTTTTGTTTTTGTTGTTCTTTTTAAAATTTATTTATTAATAATTATTTTTTAGTTTTTATTTTAATAACTTTATTTTACTTTTTTATTTTATCCTCTTTCTTTCTTTCTATTGTTTATCCCTTTTATTCTGAGCCGTGTGGATGTAAGGCTCCTGCTGCTCCAGCCAGGAGTCAGTGCTGTGCCTCTGAGGTGGGAGAGCCAACTTCAGGACACTGGTCCACAAGAGACCTCCCAGCTCCACGTAATATCAAACAGCGAAAATCTCCCAGATATCTCCATTTCAACACCAAGACCCAGCTTCACTCAACGACCAACAAGCTACAGTGCTGGACACCCTATGCCGAACAACTAGCAAGACAGGAACACAACCCCACCCATTAGCAGAGGGGCTGCTTAAAATCATAAGAAGTCCACAGACACCCCAAAACACACCACCAGACGTGGACCTGCCCACCAGAAAGACAAGATCCAGCCTCATCCACCAGAACACAGGCACTAGTCCCCTCCACTAGGAAGTCTACACAACCCACTGAACCAACTTTAGCCACTGGGGACAGACACCAAAAACAACGGGAACTATGAACCTACAGCCTGCAAAAAGGAGACCCCAAACACAGTAAGATAAGCAAAATGAGAAGACAGAAAAACACACAGCAGATGAAGAAGCAAGATAAAAATCCACCAGACCTAACAAATGAAGAGGAAATAGGCAGTCTACCTGAAAAAGAATTCAGAATAATGATAGTAAAGATGATCCAAAATTTGGAAGTAGAATAGAGAAAAGGCAAGAAATGTTTAACAAGGACCTAGAAGAACTAAAGAGCAAACAAACAGTGATGAAAAACACAATAAATGAAATTTAAAATTCTCTGGAAGGGATCAATAGCAGAACAACTGAGGCAGAAGATCAGACAACTGACCAGGAAGATAAAACAGTGGAAATAACTACTGCAGAGCAGAATAAAGAAAAAAGAATGAAGAGAATTGAGGACCATCTCAGAGACCTCTGGGACAACATTAAACGCATCAACATTCAAATTATACGGGTCCCAGAAGAAGAGAAAAAGAAAGGGACTGAGAAAATATTTGAAGAGATTATAGTTGAAAACTTTCCTTATATAGGAAAGGAAAGAGTTAAACAAGTCCAGGAAGCACAGAGAGTCCCATACAGGATAAATCAAAGGAGAGACATGCCAAGACACATATTAATCAAACTATCAAAAATTAAATACAAAGAAAAAATATTAAAAGCAGCAAGGGAAAAACAACAAATAACACACAAGGGAATCCCCATAAGGTTAACAGCTGATATTTCAGCAGAAACTCTGCAAGCCAGAAGGGACTGGCAGGACATACTTAAAGTGATGAAGGAGAAAAACCTACAACCAAGATTACTCTACCCAGCAAGGATCTCATTCAGATTTGATGGAGAAATTAAAACCTTAATAGACAAGCAAAAGCTGAGAGAGTTCAGCACCACCAAACCTGCTTTACAACAAATGCTAAAGGAAATTCTCTAGGCTGGAAACACAAGAGAAGGAAAAGACCTACAATAACAAGCCCAAAGCAATTAAGAAAATGGGAATAGGAACATACATATCAATAATTACCTTAAATGTAAATGGCTTATATGCTCCCTCCAAAAGACACAGAGTTGCTGAATGGATACAAAAACAAGACCCGTATATATGTTGTCTACAGGAGACCCACTTCAGACCTAGGGACACATACAGACTGAAAGTGAGGGGATGGAAAAAGATATTCCATGCAAATGGAAATCAAAAGAAAGCTGGAGTAGCAATTCTCATATCAAACAAAATAGACTTTAAAATAAAGACTATTACAAGAGACAAAGAAGAACACTACATAATGATCAAGGGATTGATCCAAGAAGAAGATATAACAATTGTAAATATTTATGCACCCAACATAGGAGCACCTCAATACATAAGGCAAATACTAACAGCCATAAAAGGGGAAATCGACAGTAACACAATCATAGTAGGGGACTTTAACACCCCACTTTCACCAATGGACAGATCATCCAAAATGAAAATAAATAAGGAAACACAAGCTTTAAAAGATACATTAAACAAGGTGGACTTAATTGATATTCATAGGACATTCCATCCAAAAACAAAAGAATATACATTCTTCTCAAGTGCTCATGGAACATTCTCCAGGATAGATCATATCTTGGGTCCCAAATCAAGCCTTGGTAAATTTAAGAAAATTGAAATCATATCAAGTATCTTTTCTGACCACAACACTATGAGACTAAATATCAATTTCAGGAAAAGATCTGTAAAAAATACAAACACATGGAGGCTAAACAATACACTATGTAATAACCAAGTGATCACTGAAGAAGTCAAAAAATACCTAGAAACAAATGACAATGGAGACACAACGACCCAAAACCTGTGGATGCAGCAAAAGCAGTTCTAAGAGGGAAGTTTATAGCAATACAATCCTATCTTAAGAAACAGGAAACATCTCAAATGAACAACCTAACCTTGCACCTAAAGCAATTAGAGAAAGAAGAACAAAAAAACGCCAAAGTTAGCAGAAGGAAAGACATCATAAAGATCAGATCAGAAATAAATGAAAAAGAAATGAAGGAAATGATAGCAAAGATCAATAAAACTAAAAGCTGTTTCTTTGAGAAGATAAACAAAATAGATAAACCATTAGCCAGACTCATCAAGAAAAAAAGGGAGAAGACTCATATCAATAGAATTAGAAATGAAAAAGGAGACGTAACAAGTGACACTGCAGAAATACAAAAGATCATGAGAGATTACTACAAGCAACTCTATGCCAATAAAATGGACAACCTGGAAGAAATGGACAAATTCTTAGAAATGCACAACCTGCCAAGACTGAGTCAGGAAGAAGTAGAAAATATGAACAGACCAATCACAAGCACTGAAATTGAAACTGTGATTAAAAATCTTCCAACCAACAAAAGCCCAGGACCAGATGGCTTCACAGGCAACTTCTATCAAACATTTGGAGAAAAGCTAACACCTATCCTTCTCAAACTCTTCCAAAATATAGCAGAGGGAGGAACACTCCCAAACTCATTCTACGAGGCCAGCATCACCCTGATACCAAAACCAGACAAAGATGTCCGAAAGAAAGAAACTACAGGCCAATATCACTGATGAACAGAGATGCAAAAATTCTCAACAAAATACTAGCAAACAGAATCCAACAGCACATTAAAAGGATCATACACCATAATCAAGTGGGATTTATTCCAGGAATGCAAGGATTCTTCAATATACACAGATCAATCAATGTGATACACCATATTAACAAATTGAAAGAGAAAAACCATTATCATCATCTCAATCGATGCAGAGAAAGCTTTCAACAAAATTCAACACCCATTTATGATATAAACCCTCCAGAAAGTAGGCATAGAGGGAAATTTCCTCAACATAATAAAGGCCATATATGACAAACCCACAGCCAACATCGTCCTCAATGGTGAAAAACCGAAAGCATTTCCACTAAGATCAGGAACAAGACAAGGTTGCCCACTCTCACCACTATTATTTAACATAGTTTTGGAAGTTTTAGCCACAGCAATCAGAGAAGAAAAGGAAATAAAAGGAATCCAAATTCCCTTTGGAAGAAGGAGTAAAGCTGTCACTGTTTGCAGATGACATGATACTATACATAGGGAATCCTAAAGATGCTACCAGAAAACTACTAGAGCTAATCAATGAATTTGGTAAAGTAGTAGGATACAAAATTAATGCACATCTCTGGCATTCCTATACACTAATGATGAAAAATCTGAAAGTGAAATTAAGAAAACACTCCTATTTACTATTGCAACAAAAAGAATAAAATATCTAGGAATAAACCTACCTAAGGAGACAAAAGACCTGTATGCAGAAAATTATAAGACACCGATTAAAGAAATTAAAGATGACACAAATAGATGGAGAGATATACCATGTTCTTGGATTGGAAGAATCAACATTGTGAAAATGACTCTACTACCCAAAGCAATCTACTGATTTAATGCAGTCGCTATCAAACTACCACTGGCATTTTTCACAGAACTAGAACAAAAAATTTCACAATTTGTATGGAAACACAAGTAGATTTGTTCTCATTCTTCTTAATGACTGTATACTATTCCATGGTATGGATTTTACATAATTTGTATAATCAAGTCCCTATATAATTAATTTCTTACTTACATGATTTGCTATATATATTTTTTTCTTTTTCCAGTTGATCCATCATATCTTTCCTAACAAGATTCATTCATTTTTCTCCCTAAAGGCTTTGCTTCTGAATCCCTCCATTTTGGGTTTCTGTTTCTGTCTGCTGATTTCTCTCTGGGTTTCTGTCTGCTGATTTCTCTCTGTGCCACATGCAATGTTGACACCCTGACAGTACTGCTCACCTCTCTCCTGGAGTCCACTCTTCCCTAGATACTATAATTTGTTCTTCCTTTATTAACTCCTTCATTTTGCTCTAGCACATTTTCCAATAGCTAACTTTAAAAGTGCATCTGGATATTTAGATGTCCAAGCTGTTTATTTTGCCTTTATATTTATTTTGGTTGAATATAGAATTTCATATAGAAAATATCTTTTGTCCAAATTTTGAAGGTTTTGCTTCTTCACTTGTAGCATCCAGAGCAGTTATTAGGAAAGCCAGGGCCCTTCAGAACCTAGTACATTGACACTTTTACCCTTCTTGGTTAAGTCTGTGAATATATTTTACTGTTATCTACTTTCCAAAACTGTTTTGCAGTCATTTTCTAATGACATTTCATATTCTATTTTCTTTAATAGAGTTCATTTATTATCCTCAGTGAAACCTGGGGAAGGTTTCATGTGTCATGTGTCAATTCACCATCTCTATCTCTAGAGTCCAATGTTTAACTATTGTGCTTCTATTGAATATTAAATTTCTAGTTTTTCACTTTTACAAACACTTGAACATCTTCATGGTTAAGTAGAAATCATAATTATTTCTTAGGTTATACTAAAGGTCAAACTCTTGCATAAAAGTGTTTACAAAATTTCTAATGTATTTGATAGATACTTCTAAGTGTATTCATTTCCTGTTGCTGCAGAACAACTTACCACAAAAAGTAGCACCTTACCCCACAGTTTCCAGGGGGTCAGGAGTCTGAGCCTGGCTTAACTGGGTCCCCTGTTCAGGATCTCACAAGGCTGCGATTCAGGTGTTGGTCAGGAATACATTCCCATCTGAGGCTCAGGATCCTCTTCCAAGCTGACATGATTGGCAGAATTCATTTCCTTGGAGCTATAGAACTCATGGTGGCTTATTTCTCCAAAGCCAAGAGGAAATGGAGTAGCTGAACTCAGGGAAGGTCTAAGCCTTCTTTTAAACTGATTAGGGACCTTGATTTCATCTGTCAAATTCCTTTACCTTGGCCATATAATGTAGCATAATCATGAAAATGACAGCTATCATATCCTACATCTCTCCGACACTGAAGAGAGGGGAATTATACAGGGCACGGACAACTGACAGGAGGAAGGAGAAAGGGGATGTGTCTTGGAGGTCATCTCAGAATTCTGCCTACCACAGCAAGTTACCCTAAGAAAAATCTATGTATTGTAAATATATTCCAGTTTTTAAATCATTGTAATTAATTACATTAAAATCCAGAGAAGTATAAGAACTATTTACTCAAATTACATTTACTCTAATTTTTCTGCCAGTTAATTTATGTTTTCCTTACTTATACAACAGAACTTTGACAAACCTCTACCTATTACCTTCCCTCTGTTTACCATGGCTTTCAAAAGACCCTATTTAATTCTTAAATGAAGTCCTACCCAGTTTTCAAAAACTAGAGGAAAATACAGTAGCATTGTTTCTGGATTTTTAACAAAAATGTCATTAGACATTCAATGACCACCAGGCATTCTGCTGGTCAGTGAGTATTAAGAATGCACAAGTAAGTAAACCAATGTTCTTGGTCTTGGGTGCATCCAGCCTAGAATAACAGTGACAAGTATAATAAGTTTTCCTGTGAAGTAAAGAATTCCTGAGAAAGGGATTATTAAACATGAAACCAGCGGAAGCACTCACAAAGGAAAATGATGATGAACTTCACTGTGTAAAAAGTTATGTCAAATTATTTTTCAATACCATTAAAAGCACTTGGAAAGATTCAATATATAAATACATTTGCATAGTATCAATATAGAATACATACACACACACATACATACATATAATCAACAAATAAATCAGTAAGAATATGAAAGCATAAATCAGAAAAATTTTAAAGGATACAGATCCAAAATTCAAAGAAAATACAAATGACCAATAAGTACTTGAAAAGTTATTCTATCTCACCAGTAATTGAACAAATATACAGAAGGACAGTAAATAGAAAATATGAAAAATATTATCACTAAGTGCTGGTGAGGGTGTGACAAGCTAACCTCTACTATACATTATGTGGAAGAATAAATTGGGCAACCTTTTGTGAAAGGAATGTGTCAATATAAAGGAGAATGAAAGAGCTTCATGCTTTGGTCCTATAATTCCACAAGTGAAAAAATTTGAAGGAAATGAAGATTTCAACAATAAAGGAATTTTAAGTAAATGAAATATTATACTATCATTAAAAATGATGTTTTTTAAACTATTTTAGTGATGTGGGAAAACAAATACATTGATATGTTAAATTAAAAAAGTCCACAACAAAATTGATCACTTCTAAGCAATATATATATATATATATGAAAACTTGAAGATAAATACACCAAAAATTTTAGCCATAATTATCTCAAATACATAATCATATAGTTTTTACTCTCTTATTGCATATATTCTATGTTAAGAAAACATTCCTAAAACAATAGTAATAGGTCCATAAAATTACAAAGTTGATAAACAGAATAGGAAAATTTAATGTCTTTAACATCTACCAAAAAAAAAAAGGCCTGGTCAGAATTAAAGCCCTGAAATTTCAGGAACAATATTAAAATGCAGTGTGTGAGCATGAATCTACTTCATGGAGAGGGAGTGGGTCATAGCGACATGTTGTTCAGAGAGCTACCAACAAGGTAGACCAGATGGATGAGAATCGAGAACTGGAAAAACCAGCCCAGCTAGATAGGCATTTCCTGGCACAGTCTGATTAATTCTAACAAAAGACAGATCTCATTTTATGGACCATAATATACATTTTAAATATCAGTCAAACCTTTATCTTAACAACTGTTCTAGTTTGGAGGCTGTGGATTAAAAGCAATGTACCCAGCTATTTATTGTTGAGTTCTTAAAGAAATAAAGTAAAAGGTGAAATAAACTGGAATAGGTTATCTATAAGAGAAAGCCTAAGATGAGTTATATGAAATTATATTTTCTCAAAAATTTTTATATAAATCATGTTAACAAACTTTCAAAAGTTTTTTTGAATTTTAATGATTAATTGACATTTATATTCTAGGATATGATGAGTTATGATGAAGTTACTAACAAATTTTTCTTCATCTTCATAGAGGATTGAAAAAAAGCGAGAGAAAATAAGCTGAAATCATGAAAAGAGAGATATTTTTTTCTTTCCTTTCTTTTCTATTGAGGGAGGGGCATGAATTAAAAATCTGTGATTAAATGATTGCAACCAATTACTCAGATAAGTTTATTGTCTGGCCACCCTTGAAGATCTTCAGAATAATATACTCAGCAGTCGGACTTGTTTTAAGGTTTTCACCTTAAACCTAAACCTTCTGCCTAGGAAGAGGAATGGACAGAATGAGACGTTCCTCCCTCTTAAACTTCCTGTATTAATAGAATATAGCATGTTGTGTAAGACAGAGATAAAATAAATAACACAATATTTTAGTTTTGAAAAATAGTTAATAAATATTGCATTAGAAAGATTCCAGGTACATATTGGACTGTTTGTTTTCAATTTCAAATCACATCTCTGAATGGTCAACCACAGTAGATGGACCTGGAGGAGGAGATTTGAGAGAAAAGATGTGAGGTTTGTGGGTGGGCCTTGCAATTGTTAAAGCATTAGTGAATGGGATCTTTTTCCTAGAGGAGAAATGCAATTTTGTCAGGAGAAAGAAGGAACTGTTTTTTTTTATGAAGCAGAATTCCATTCTATTTCTCTGAGCCTTTTACTATAACTGCCGTAGCATGTGTTTTAAATTATATTGTATGCATGTGTTCCCCATAAAATTAGCCATCATGACCCATTGTTCCACAGTCCTTCCTTTCATCACATTTTAGAGGCCTGTGTTCCATATTAGCAAATAACCCTTAGAGGAAATTATGCATTTTCCATACACCAGCTTTGTTACATATTTGATAACACTTATTGTATATTTAAGGATATGGGTCAATATATAAAATTTTTTAAATAATAAAACAAGTGACCGATTGTTTCCTCATGGCAAACAAACTAGGAAGTCAAACTGAATATATCTAACATCAATATCAAAACAGAATTAACAGCTCCACTGTTAACCCATATGCTCGTGAATATATAACTCCATCAATATGTTAACTAGGGTGAAGGCACATTGCCTGCTTTAGAACCCACTCAAATTTTTGGGTTCTGAGTTTAAAATGAAATTTGAGACTTTTCAGGTTCAAGGCCCTTTTTGGTGCTGTAAAAATGTGACTTCCTGGTTGAAAAAAACTAAAAGATTTTGGACACCAACTTGCTCACACAAAACAATATGATAAGTGTGAATGAATCAGTAACATATGGATTAGATTTTCCCTTTAAAAATCTATTATTTTTTTAAAACATTTTAAATGGAAAATTCATGGTAAAAACATGCATTGGATTTAGCCAGCTCTAAATCATTTGAAAAATATTTGTAAGGCATTTTTCTCTCAGTGGATATGTGGCAGCATTTCCAGCCCATAATGTTAGTGTAACTTCACTCTTTTCCCCAACCCTCCCCCAAGACCCTCAAATCAATACACAGGAGAAAACAAACTGCTGCTTGGTTCTCCTTCTCTTGCTCTTTTTCTCTCCTACTTCCTTGAGTATGTCCTGAAAACCTTTATGTATCATTTCCACTGCAATGGCACAGATATTTTTTAATTAAATTGTGTTTCAAACTATTCTAAATGTAAAGCTCTAGGGAATAGTAGCAAAGGATATACATTAATGATGAAAAGAAATACATTTGTTTGTAGTTCAGAATGGACATCCCAAAGATGAGAAGTATTTTTTTCTTCTCCTCATCTACAATCCATTAATCTATTAATCAAAATTAACTACTATAAGTATATTTTCCCTGAGTACCCAAGAGTAACAAATAAAAATACAAGGAAATAAGAGAATATTGTAATGTTTCAAACCTCAGTATATTGTGGTGTCTGTGTATAAAATGCTATTTTCTGTATTTGTTCCCCTTTCTTTGAAATGTTTTCTGTCCTCTAGTACCTAGAATTAAGCTTTGACACTAGAAAATTCCCTAGGTTGTAGTCAGTCCCACAAGTAAATTCACTTAATTGGCCAAATGGTTTCTGAAAACAAGATCGCATTATCCCTGTGAGTTTAGGTTTGCAATTCTGTTCAGTTTTCTAGAATTCTGCATATTTATTTCCTTGAGTTGTACATGTTTTCTGAATTTGGCCAGGGCATTTTGCCAACTGCACATTCTAAGAGTTGTACTGTCTTACCCACTCAGCTCAAACATTGCAGATGTCAGAGCTAGGTTTGGACTAGAGATCAGTATTTATTACTTAATGGATTTCTAATTTCAGAGTACAAAAAACAATATTCTGTTTCTTCTAAACAATAATTATCTTAGTATAGATGTGGCAGACCACCTATTTGTTTTAGATTCCATTCAAATAATACATGGGCATTGTATATGGTATATTGACTACCATAGTGTATAATATCCATCTAGGTTATTTGTATAGAGAAAAAGTGAAGGAGACTATAGAAAAACAAGACTATAAGTTCTCATATTTTATGTGATGGTACAAATTCCACAATATTACAATACATTTATTTATGTAAAATCTAACTCTAAAGCCATGAATAGTTGCAATTCCCTGAACTGTAGCAGATTAATCCGTGAAGGTTATCTCCCAACTCTCTAATTACAATTAATGAATCTAATTACTGTGATGATTTGAATATTATGCTTTTGTCTTATAATCTACTGTGCCTGTTTTCTGATTTCCAAGTAAAAGAATGTCACCCTAAAGTTTTCAAGAATGGTGAAAATTTCCTAAAGAATTTGAAATTCAACTGTAATAATGTTGAGTTTATTTATTCAACATTTAACCAAATGTACTGTCCACAAAGTATCAGATACTTTCCTACAATCTGAAGATTCTTTAATATATACATAAATTTTATGCCATAAGTGTTTGGAAATACCTTTAGGTTATAACAATTATGATATTCTCTTTCATGTTTTCAAAAATTAGTGAATGAATTTTCAACTCTGTCTTCTCCAGATTTTCTTATTTACCTTTAACATAGTATTGAATGGAAGACTGATTTTCTTTCCATCCTCTTAAATGAAATTTTATTTAAGTGAAAAGGAAAATAGAAAACCCTGTTATAATTCTTGCTAAGTTCAACGTAAGTTTTCAAAAGCTGAGCATAGTAGTATCTTAATAGGCGGATTGGGGATATTTTATTCCTACTGATCAATTCTAAATTAAGACTAAAGTATCACTCAAACTGAAAATAAGAACATCTTCAGAATGTCCTATTCCACTACCAATCAAGTTAAGAATGGCTCCTGTGCTTCACCCTGGTAACTTTTGGTTCCATGTAACTAAGAATAATCAAAGTGACCGGAATAATAAAACATTTTTAAATGATGATTTTTTCTAATTAACAGGTTATAATTGCAAACGTACATAAGCCTAGATCCATGAATCAACAAATAAAAATAACTTTAGTGTCACTTCCCGTCTCTAATGTCTTTTTTCCTTATTCAGCATCCTCCAAACCAGGAAAAAATTACAGTCATACAGTAATTGCTGCAAGTGATGCTGCATTTCTTTCAAGGTGAAGAGACAGGTACTTGCAGAGTGCAACACTGGCCATTCAGCCTACTCATTTAAATTATTCATATCATCGAATGCAGAAACCCAAATGTTGGAAATAAATGTCAAAAGTAGTTGAGGGAGGAGCAAACCTTCTAAAAAGGTGTGAGAGACAGAAATACTGGAACAAACATCCTTAGGTCTAGATACATGGAATTATAGAGCCTTTAAATAGAAAGAAACCTCCATAATGCATCTAGTTGTCTCACTACTATCAAATTCCTGTCAGATAACTATGAGCTTCAGTTTACACCGTTTCAATGATGGAGAATCCGCTGCTTCACAAGGGCATCTGAATTCATTTTTTAAGAGCTCTAGCTGTTTCAAACTTGTTACTTAATCTGCCTTACTACAAATTCTACTTCTGGGTCTGAGTCCTGCCCTCTAAAGTTAAACAGAAATCCACTCTACACATCATCCCTTCCAGTATATAAAAATAATCATCCTGTCTACTCTGTCTTCACTTCTTTGCTTCTAAAGCGAAATGTCCTCAATTCATACAAATATTCCTCAGAGGGCTTGGCCTTCAACTCATTCCATCATCTTGATGGCCCTTTTGTCATTATCCTCTGGAAGGAAACAGTCCACCTGTGATTTAGCAAGAGTGAATTCAGTAAAAAATTAATACGCAAACACGTCCACTGTTTCATCTAAGTTTATTTAACCTGGTATTTTAGGATTACAAATGGATAAAGGATATCTATTGGCGAAGCATGGAAGATGTCCTCAAGGAAATCTGCTGTATCACTAGTGGACTTAACATAGTAGCTGAAGATAACTTCATGTATCCAAGAACAAAGATCACTCTCACCCTTGCCTGTTTCACCATTAAAGTGCATGGGTTTTAAGGGTATGGAAGGTACTCTGATACTGGAAGCAAATCTGCAGAACCAGATTACACTGGTACCATTCATAAAGTTTGTTGCTACTCAGAATCCCCACCCTCTCCACAAATACGTACACAAATCCAAAAGGCAAACTTTACTATTAATTACCTTAATTAAACACCAATATTACCTTTTCCAACCAGCATCCTCAAAAATCTAAATAGTCTCATCAGCAGAAAAGGTCTGTAACACTAAGACTTTCTTTCCCTCACCACAAGGTGTGGCACCCAACAAGTTAGCCAAGAGAAGGAAGAATCAATGAGTTTCACAAAATCCAAACAATTCTCTACTGAACACTGAAAAAGACAAAAGGCAGGTTGTGTGGTTTTGTTTGTTTGTGTTTTTGACTTTGGAAGCCACAGATCCATGGACTGGGGCAATGGGGATAAGTAGCTATGGCCAACCAGTAGACATTCCTTGGCCGAACACAAGACTCTAGATGGCAGCATGTCACTGAGTAGGGTAAAGAGCTAGTTAGAAGGTGACTCATGTTGAGCACCAAAATAGGTAGTGATGGTTGTCACAATCACAATTGTGTACATAGAGCTTAGCACTGCTTATCTAACAAGGAGAACAACCAGTGATCATGGCCATAGCAAACATTCACAGCTGCACTCCCATGCCCCAGTGTGGAGCACATGAGAATCCCCAAAGGGCTATAGATACTCATGGACTTGAATGAATGGGAAGATATCAGAGCTAAGAGTTGATTGGAACATTTGGAGAATCTCATTTGGGGAAAAAAAAAATTTTTTTTCCCATGCTTGGGACCTAAACACTATCCAGCTCTCCTAGATATGCACACATACAAATGTACACATAAAACCACATGCCTCTCACAGCCCAAACTTCTATGCCCTCATTGGGCTGCTGAAGAAGCGTATTAACCAAAACATAACAAAGAGACCAAATTTTGGTCCAGGGACTGATGGAAAACACATCTCTCCCAAAGACTTTGGGAACATTGATAAACATCAAAAGGAAAGACCTGATTGGTATAGGAGCTCAACTGGATGATGGTAAATGAATACTAGTAGAAAAAATAGTGCAAACTTTTTTACAATTTCCCATTGCCTGCAATTCCTTTTCTTAGCCCCTATATGTCAAGCTCTAATTATTTTTCAAAATCACTTCACATTTAAGCTCATTTAGCGTTGGTCAACTAAAATTCCAAGATAGATTTCAAACGAATTATTTTCTAGACATGTCTCTTCTCTCTCTGAACCTGACCTAAATGCAGTTCTCAACTTTGATTCCTGTGAAATTTTATCTTGTTAGTTTTTGTCCATTATTTGAGCCTATTGAAATAATTTTTCATCTTGATTCTCTCATCCATTATATTATCTCTCATTCTCATCACTGTATAAATTGGTTGATAAGTTATCCCTGAGGTCCAAATGGGCCAATAACAAATAGAAAATGTTATTTAAGAAGTGATTTTATTCAGTCTATTGACTTTTGAGTACAACCCATTTGCCTACTTCTGGTCTAATTAATGTACAGGTTATGAACTGAGGCTTTGTCTAAAGACTAATATATGTAACTTTGGGGACAAAGCATCATTAACCATGATTTGTAAATGATCATCAATCAAACTACTCTCCTTATTTACTTGCTCTTTTATTAATGCAGTTAACTTTTCTTTACTCATGTACTTCCATTCTTCTATAAGACACTCTCTGAAATGTTTAATAGTTCAATTCATTGAAAGGAAGAAAGAAGAGAGCTAAATTTATGATTCTTCCATTGGATCCAGGAACTTTGTCTGACGTATTATACTTGACATCCTTCCTCCCCATAATCCTATGCATAATGTTTTACTCTAATATTGTTTACAGATGAGGAAGCTGAGAGTCTAAAAAAAAATTATGGGCATTGGCTAAAATCACAGAGTTGATCATCTATGGCATAAAATCAGGTTGATCTGCTTTCAAAGCATGCCTGGCTTGCTTTCCATGGAATGTATACTCATCCCACTTAGCAAGTAACCTTGATGATTTATTTGTTTTAAGACTCTGTGCAAAGAGCACCCAGAATACAAACATGAAAAACACAGCAGAAGTAAAAATAGTAAGTATCAGACAGGTATAAGAATGTCTAGAGTACACGATGAATGGGATTGGCAGCAGGAAAGACACAAACACTATGCTTGGAAAAAGAAGAGAAGGAAAACTACTTTTTACTGGAAAGTTGTGTTTGTTTCATGCCACTCCTTTCATCTGGACTTGCATCCCTGACTGCCTGGATCATTCTAGCTTCTCCCCACATCCTTTCCCTACTGTGGACCACTGTCCAGTACAGGAAAATGGAACATGCTTTGGAATCAAACACAGCTGGATCTGAAATCTGTTCCAGTCTCTTTCCAATGACCTTGGGCATGTTGCTTTATCTTCTAAGCCTCAGTTTCTTTCTTGGGAAAATTTTCACATTAACATATAAACACAAGTTGTCATAATAAATGACGCATGTTGCATTGTTCAGGGTATGTGTTCAGCAAAGGAGTTTTTCATTCCCTTACTATCTCTCAAGCTAATTTTCCTTGTGCACTTTTTTATGTGTTATGTACAATTTCTGAGTTTGGGTGTTATGTTTCATTTCTCTGCTTAGAACAAGTTATTACTAGATTTGCCTTCCCTTTCATATACACTTTCCTGTGCGGGATTGATAAAACCCTCCCTAATCCAGTCTTTCCTACCTATGGACCCTCACACCCCCAACTCTGTATTAATCAGAACGAGACCCCCACTGACTTATGACAACACCTCACCTTCATCCTAGTTTCAGAACTTTTGACCACTTTTTTCTTCCCTTTTCCCTCTGCTTATTCATCACACAAATCTTGTTCATCTAAGACTCAGCTCTGATTCCACCATAGTTACAGTTAACTACTCCCACCTTTACTGATTTTTTCTTCCTCCTGTGAGTGCTTGCAGTGATTAGTGTCCATGGAAAAGAATTTAACACTTCATTTTCAGCTCTTCTCCCAGACTCCAGGTTTTTTCCCTTTAGACCCCACAGTTAGGCCTTCCAACTTTATCCTGTCCCAATTCTCAGGCCAATCTGGAGGTAAGACCTACAGGCCTGCAGGTATCGTTCAGACTCAGACTGCGCTTCCTGCAACTGGTCCAGCACAAGACCCCTCAAGCCCAGGACCCCAGACCAGCACAACTTACTAAGTTTCTACACTGTTCCCTGAGTCTGTTCAATGGCATCCCCTAGGTTCACCTTGGATATCAATGTATTTCCAATTTATCTGTTCCCTTGTTCCCTAATGTTGGCTCAGTGCACAAAACTGGATGTCTGCATTGTCCGTCAGATAATCCCAGCATTCAAAGCCTGCTTGGACCACACCTACCTCATGCACACACTTCTCCCCATTGGTTTCTTTGCTGCTCTTGCCAGTTACGCATCTCCCAAATAAATATAATAATAATAATAGAGAACCTCTGATGAGTGTGCACCTTGTTTTAGGCACTCTTCTAAAAGCTTTGCATATCTTATATCCTTTAATCTTTACATCAATCCTAAGCTTATTAAAATGAAAATTGATACTGTAAAGGATAACTCCAGGCCATACAGCTAGTAAGTGAGTGATCCAAGATAGGCTACAAAGCCAGTCATGCTGTCTCCACAGCCTGCCCTCTTAGCATTAATCCAGAATTGAGAGTTGTGCCACATCCCATCCATCAAAGGAATCCCTAAAAGGTGATCCATGTTGTCAGGTTGAACTCAGGACATGATTTTAGCCTAGCTTAGCCACTACTCTGTGCTTCATTTTGCCCAACTGAAAATCCTTGAAACCAGACTTGGGCCTCATGCCCCAGTTCTACGATTCAAGTTGGCCCCTACTACAGGGTTAGTCTCCAGTGTCTGGCAAGCTCAGCTGCACAGTTCTTGTGACAGTCCAGCTGCATTCTCTCTCATGTCATAAAAAGGGAAAAATCTTAATTTGAATATGTTTCCTGACATTAGATAGTGTGCAATCTAATTGGCTGTCACACTATCACACTATCCTATCTCTGCAGCAAATACTACAGAATATATGTGATGTGGGAGCCTGTGTACACACACACACACACACACACACACACACACACACACACACCCCTTGGGAGCAATGTCTAAAGTCTTCAATTAATTTTAGGAGGTGTTTGGAAGAAAAATATGTCTCAAATGAAGAACACAGGAAGCAGGAATAAAGAAACTGGAAGTTATGATAGGAGATTCAATGCATGACCTCTCCAAGAGTGGATTTAAGTCAGGACATTGGTGTCACCTTTATTGGCTGCATAATTCTGGGCAACTGAAACTCAGTGTTCTTAACTGTAAATAGGGAATAGTAATTCAGACCTACTGCAATGTCTTATGGGAGGGATAAAAAAGACAATGCATAGGAAAACACCTGTTACCTTTCAATTGCTATATAAACACTTGTATTGAAACCGCTCGATTTTTTTTTGCACTTCAAACAACCCTACTGAAAATATCACCTCACATTCCACAAACTTAAATAATTGCAGACATACAGCCTGGACGTACACATACAAAGTTAAATGCCCTAGTACATAAAGGTTGGAGTGGTTTTTAAGTACTTTAAAGTTTGTGGGGGGAGAAATAACTTGGTGAATTATTCTCTTTATTTTGCATGTACAGAGTCAACCATGGTCTTACTTCTCCCAGCTCAGACCTCAGCCTCTGCTTCTCAGCAGTTCTTAAACAGTGTTCTCCTTGAGGGGACAGTCACCTGAGAAAAGTGCCCTTGGTTACATTTCTATCCCCAGGCTAATCCTGACAAAAGTCTCTCATCAAGTTCCTTCATTTCACTGCATAGAAATTCAGTGTATTAGACAACACGTTCAAAAATTCAAGTAAAAACAACATTTGTATTCCTTTATTTTAAAACATCCACATTAACTTCTTTCTTAGTGGTTTTCCTATTGGTCACAGAATGATGCTAAATACTTGAAAACACTTCTACTCTGATTACTAGAATAGCTTACTCTTTTCTATCTGATACAGGGCTAGGATTCCATCTTGACTCTGGGAATAACTCTGAGATGGGCTATAGGAGCATAAAAACACATTGTCATCATTTGCTTCAAAACTTCATTTGAAAGTGTTTTAAATCCTAGAACATCAGGGAAGTGTCAGCAAAACCTAAATTTGGTATGGCATCTGAGAATCTCAAGATTAGAGTCCTCTGTTGAAAAGACACTGAAAACACTATTGTTCTGAGATGTATGTGCTGTGAATGTGCTAAGAGGCTGCAGCTAAGGGGCTTGGCCTTGATGATGAAGCAGCAGAAACGTGAAATGCCAAAACAACTCTTTGCTTTCACAGAATGAGCTAGAATTACAAGAGATCATAGGCAAGGAATTGTAATCATGTTTGGTGTTTGAGAGTATCAAGTAAAATGAACAGCCCTGGTTTTATGTCCGGAACTATTCTATAGGAAAAAGAAAATGGCTGAATTAAAAGCAACAATAACAAATGATTTGTTTGAGTCATAGCACTTTTATTTGAGACTGTTGCTTAAGAAAGATTGCTTTAATTGTCACTTAGGAAAATAGATATTAATGATTTGGGGGCTGTTTTTCTTCCCCATCCTTGGCAAAGAAAATGGACCTAATTTCGCAGAATTTCAGATCTGCTATCTTTTCGGCTGAGCTAAGAAGATAAGGACTGATACTTTTTTTTGGTAGAGATAATTTAATATATGGTTAAAGCATGCTGCCAAAAAAGATGTGAAAACATACAAAATTTTTTTTTTTTTTTTTTTTTTTTGTGGTACGTGGGCCTCTCACGTTGCAGAGCACAGGCTCTGGACGCGGCTCAACGGCCATGGCTCAGCGGCCATGGCTCATGGGCCCAGCCGCTCTGCGGCACGTGGGATCTTCCCGGACCGGGGCACGAACCTGTGTCCCCTGCATCTGCAGGCGGACTCTCAACCACTGCGCCGCCAGGGAAGTCCCCATACAAAATTTTGATGTAGAATTTTCCTTTATCGGTGACAAAATGTACTTATGATTATCATGTTTAGGCTTATGAACAAATCTCTGGTCACCATTTTCCAGCCTCAAACTTGTTTATCTCTGGCTCCCTATAGTAAGAGGGAACAGCCTCTAAAGTATTCAGGGAAGGCTGTTGAACACTACATAATATAGTGGAGAGATTTGAGGTCATTATGTCTTAGCAAGGGGTTCTGCTCCAGATACAATAATTGGGGAGCAATTTCATTAACAAGTGCCATTTTGAGACCTATTTCATCCTCATTTGACTACATAGAGATAAATATTAATCAGAATCCACTTATTTAGATTTTCCTATCAAGATAAGCAGAGACATAATTCAGCTGTGAGGAAGTTTTGCAGACAGCAAGGA
Organism: Stenella coeruleoalba; assembly: GCF_951394435.1. NCBI lineage: Eukaryota > Metazoa > Chordata > Mammalia > Artiodactyla > Delphinidae > Stenella > Stenella coeruleoalba. Next base: position 66,555,191 of record NC_137158.1, on the reverse strand, counting down.
AAGATTATTTTAAACAGTAAGCAAATTCAGGCTCTGTTGACAAAAGCAGTTCATTAGAATGAACTAGCCCATTCTTAACTTCCCTGGCAGCCAGGGGGGGACCACAGTAGTCCATGAAAAGACTGAGGAGATAGAATCTTGCATTACCTAAAACTGACTAATGAGGAATGGCTAAGAATTATGAAAATGATACCATCCTATCAATGTCCTAAAATCCGTAAGACACCATGAAGGGCTCTACTGCTCAGCCTTTATAACAGCAATCATGCATTTTAGAGTCAATGCTCTTTCTAACCCACATAAGAGACACTAAACTTTCAGCCTTACCTAATGTGAGACAAAATGCATTAAAAAAACAAAAGTATTCAAGAATTGTGTGTGTGTGTTTTCATTTTTTTAATCTATAATATAGAGGAAGTGGGAACCCAATTCCCATTATAGAAATGAACCAGAATGTAATTTGAAGGAAATCATTCAGTTGTAAGAATAAAAATGAAAGAATTGCCGTCTTAAGACAGTAAAGTTTCCTCTCCAGGATCTCTCCTTCAAAAAATATATATACAATTAGAAAATAGAAAAACAGAAAAAGGTTTCAGCTTCTTGAAACAAAACTTAAAAAGCAAAAGACACACAAAGAAGTCTTTATTTTTATTTTTTATCATTTCTTTTTTTATTGAGGTATAGTTAATTTATAGTGTGTTAGTTTCAAGTGTACAGCAAAGTGATTCAGTTATACATATATAATATATATGTGTATATATATATAATATATATCCTCTTTCAGAGTCTTTTCCATTATATGTTATTCCAAGATATTGAGTATAGTTCCCTGTGCTATACAGTAGGTCCTTATTGTTTACCTGTTTTATATATAGTATTTATATATAGTAGTAATTGTTGGCTTTGGAATGACACCACCTGGACTCAAATCCTAGTTCATTTGCTATGTGATGAAGGGCATATTACCTAACCTCTCTGTGCCCAATTTCTTCATTTTTAAAAGAAAGTAATAAGAGGAATTAACTCAAAGATTGGGGATGAGAATTAAGTGAAACGCTGTATATAAAAGTGATTGGAGTGCTTCCCAACATATAGCTAATACTTCATTCATTCATTTATTTGACACATACTTATTAAACACCTACTCTGTGCAGGTACATCCTAGGTGTTTGGGTTATAGCAGTGAATAGAACCATGTTTCTGCCCTCATGAACTTTATATTCTAGTAAAATTTTTCCATTATGTGATAACTTGTTATCCAAGAATCTATGAAAAATATTTAATTTAAATATGTATCAGTACCCTAATGTATTATAGACACAAGACAGAGTCTGGTGCTCATTTTAAAGTAACTGAGGCCTAAGGAGGAGAAGTGAGAAATGACTCTAAAATAAACAAAAGCATCTGCACAGATACCCTGAAAGCAATATATTTTTTAAAATTCGGGGATGTAAGGATCCCTTTGAGAGTTTATTAAAAGCTGCAGATCCGTTTCTAATAAAGTTGAAATATCTACTTAAACACCCAACAATTCTACTATTAGGTATTTATCCCACCCCCAAATTAAAAGATAAGTTCACAAAAATACACGAACAAGAATGTTCACAGTATCCTTATTTATAATCACCAAAAACAAGTCAACGGTCCATCAACAGAAAAAGTCAAAGTGTTGTATAGTCATATGGGAGAACACTGCTCAACAGTGAAGAGAAATTAACTATTGATAGATGCAATAACATGATGAATCCCCAAAACTTTGGAAACTGGACACAATGGGTACATACTGTACAATTCCATTAAGATGACTTTCAAGAAAAAAGGCAAAACTAATCTATAGAGATTAAAACCAGTAAGTAGTTGCACTGAGTGCTAGATGGGAAATTGATTGGAAATGGCCCCAGGGGAACTCTGGGTGATGGAAATCTTTCATATATTTTTTTTTTTTTTTTTTTTTTTTTTTTTTTTTGCGGTACGCGGGCCTCTCACTGCTGTGGCCTCTCCCGTTGCGGAGCACAGGCTCCGGACGCACAGCCTCAGCGGCCACAGCTCACGGGCCCAGCCGCTCCACGGCATGTGGGATCTTCCCAGACCGGGGCACAAACCCATGTCCCTTGCATCGGCAGGCGGACCCTCAACCACTGCGCCACCAGGGAAGCCCCCATATATTTTTTTAAGTGGTAGCTACACAGGTGTATATGATTGTCACAACTCAAAGGAATCAACTGTTAAGATTGGTGCATTTAATTATATATAATACTCATTAAAAATTAAGTCGTTAAAAAACTGTAGACACTTCCCCCAGATAGAAGATAGGAGAATCTTCTAGAGAAAAAGCTTGGTCTGATTCACTGACATTTCCTATATACCAGTTCTGTTTTGACGTGCCTCCCCCATAGAGAGTCAAAATAGAAGGTTGTGCTTGATCAGGATATATTCGTGATGAAGTATTTTACCATTAATTTTGAAAGGCGTGGATTCTGGAATCATTTACTATTTTCTTTGAAAGGTACGTAAGGTGGAAAGAAAGTTTAAGTTCACTAACTATGAGGAAATCAATCCATATCTCTGCTTAAACACCTTATTGTGCATTGAGCAATAGTTTTATACGTTCTAAAGAAATATGTGTTTGGGCCTTTTTTTAAAAAAAAAGCAATTTTCTGTCAGGGATCAGTGACCTAGGCCAAGCTATACATCTGCAGAAAATGTCTATAGAGCCTAATAAAAACACCGATTGTATGCTAATTTCAAATTAGCTTTTATACTAGCTTTAGGCTTCAAATGGGGATAAGAGAAAAGAAATAGTTATGTGTAAGAAAATTACTTTTGATTAGGAAAGATCCGTCATGAGGGATTTTCCATTTTTGTCTCACTTCTGATTGGAGCAAAAGGCCGCGGAGAAGAGGAAAACAGAGATTTTAAAGAAAAAGAACACACAAGAAGAAAGCTAAATATGAAAGTGGCAGAGAGGCCCAGAGGAGAAAAAAAGTAGTTCAGACTGAAAGCTTTTACTTAGATTTGTGAGAAAAATTTAGGATTAGGCTTAAGGATAACTGAAGTTTAATGGGAAGGTATCTGATTATACCGGTATATTGATTTAAATATTTTCTAATTAAGTATTATTTGTATAATGATTTATTAGTTAATAGTGCTGCTTGTTGATTTAACAGAAAGTTTGGTATTTGCAGAAAGAGTATCATATCACTTAGTATGATAGGCTAAGTGTCCTATCTCATATATGCCTATGGGTAGCTTAGACATTTAATTACTTGTCCTAAATCTACCAGCCTCTGTCCCCCTGAGGAAGCTGGCTTTCCTTATAGGCACAGAACCTGAGAGACAATAATCTGTACCCATCTGTCTTATTCCTCTAACCCTAAAATGACTAATTTGATACATCTTATATAAACCATTAGGAAAGACCAATAGCTTTTAAACTTTTGACCAAGACCCTCCGTAAGAGATACATTTTACCTCATGATCCAGAATACACAGCTAAATCACTGAAACAAAAGTCCATAAAGTAAATCTAATCCTTACCAAATGTGATTCACTTTGATATATTTTATTCTGTCCCACTTTCTCTATTCCATTTTTAATGCTAATTGTTATCCACTGAAATGATTTCACAATCACAGTTTAAAAAGTACATAATACAAATGCTTATTCTACTTCTCTTTGTATAAATTATCTCTGACTGGCAAAATGGCCCTAAATTTCCTTTGGCAGCATGCTAGATTCCAAAGGCTTTAAGAGTAACTGAGGCATGACAAGTGTAAGAGGCCTTGGCTCTTCAAAAGAGACCTCTGGAGAACTTACCTAAAGCAGCTGAGAAACTCGTATCTTTCCCCTACCCTTCCTTCCTCAAACTCTGATGCTCATACTGTCCCCCTTGAAGTAAAATCAGTCTCCATTCCCTGTGTTCCAGAGCAGGACTCAGCATCTTGCTTTTTCTCACCTGGTTATTTCAACCTTGGCCTACTCAGAAACTGAAATTTACTGATTTAATACAGCTATATATTTTAATCAAATTGTGATAGCTTTTAGCCACTGAACAAAGGATTTATGGTTCTTTTCATTGTGTTTGCCCTCGAATCCCCATCACCATCTTGAGTATAAGTGGTGAAGATGGCAAACAGAGGAAAGCAAGGTCTTTCCCTCTAAGAACCTACATGTAAGGAAAGGGAGACAAAGTATAGTCTCTGAACCAAGCTATGTCTCTACAAGGATGCTAAGAGAAGAAAGGTCCATCCTTCAGCATGTTCACTCATAGCAGCACAAGGATTTATGACAGTGAAAATGTAAAAGGAGGGACAGGCAGACAGCAAATTCGTTGATTGTTGGTTAAACAGCAGGGACCAGGATACCCTTTGTGTGTACAAGTTCCAGCCCAGTGAGTCCACTGATATGAATATTAGAACCACCTAAACCACAGTTAGTTTCCCCAGTGTACTGCACAATTCTAGACCCTAACTCTGAGCACGAGGAGAGATACACGGAGCCCACGAGGAGCAAAGTGCAATTCCAGTAAAGGTAGAAAAGGAAAGTATGAGCCATGCCCTAGCAATATTTCCCATCATGACAGCTGCTGCCCCAGGATCACATGGCTTGTAACTCACAACACAGAGCCAACAACAAATGTTGATGCTATAAGACTCTTACTTAAGTATGTACACAGAGAAGTGGGGAACATTACCCCAAACCACACAACCTGACACTTAAGCAAACCATGATCGTCATTAAAATCATATACTATCCTAATTCATATGCCCATGTCACAGTCCTAAATCCTCACGTGAGGAATAATGAGAAGTTCACTGTGCCTGGAGCTGGGTGATACCATCATGCTTGTAATGCTATCCAGTAGCTCTGCAACCAATGTCCTAAGAGGTAATGTTACCATAATATTGATAGTATCCTAAATGATGTATCACCAAACAGTATGAATAATACAGTTCCACAGCCAAGCTACTTCATAGGTCATGTGGCCTCAAAACACTGACCTTAGAACTTAACAACCATTTATAATGTTTCTGTGAAAAATATATTCCAAGCTCCAAATAGCACTCTTTCATGCAAACTTTGAGAAAATGGTCTGCTTAGGAACTGTCTCTACTGGTCTGTGATACGTTTGTTTTGCACATAAAGCTTATTTCAGATGCTTTTTACAAAGAATTTTCCTGCTCTTGGAAGATAACTTCAAATAATAAATTGTCACCAAAAATGGCCATAAAACTTTAAAAAGAAAAAAAAAGGCAGGAGGTGGAAAAGATGAACAAGCAGAAAACAAGCCCATTTTGGGAAGGTTTTGGACGTTCTGGTTAAGGGAGCTTTTCATGTTAAAGGAAAAAGTCCTCATGTGCTGTGCATTTCTTTGTTCATGGCACTTAACAGAGATTTCTACAGTGTGAAAATAAGAAGTCGGATTTATATGGCTTTTGCTTTAATGATGCTAAACTCTGGAAATAGCAGTGCATTCTATAGCAAGTTTCAGATATTAAAAGGAAAGCTGTACTACCAAAGCCCTTTCTAAATTTTATATGAGCTACCCAGCTTTGTGGACATTCAAGACCAAAGCAAGGCAAATATGGGAAATTCACAGATGCTTTAATGGCCTCAGGCTTCCCAGTTATATTAAAAAGTTGAAAAGATACTCTGGCAGAGTCATTTCCTCTCCTTTTACATGTCATGAATTCCAAAGTGTTGGTGTCAAACTGTGTAGATGGTACTCATTTGTTAATATTTGTACTCATAAATGAGCTTACTAAATGTTAACTATTACCCACTTAGTTTGTTACAGTCATCTAACAACACCAACCAGGGTTTTCAGTCCTCTCCCCTAAAACCCTACATGCATTGCCTCAGGGAGGCTTACATAAGCCCCCATCTGGGGAGACGGGAGGAGGAGGAAATAGCAAATTGCAGGATCTGCTGATCTTGGATATAGGTCTCTGCAGGAGCTCCCAAATGTGCCTTTGTTTATGTTCTGGGCTCTGGTTTGTTGTGAAGGAAGGAATTTGTTGCCTCAATAAAAAAAAATGTGTAATTAAGACGTGGAAGAAAGGTCAGGTGAAAGAACAAAAAGACTATCTCAGTGTATTTGAAAACAAATACTTACACGTTCATGAATTTAAACATCAGCTTTTTCTTTTTAAAAATCTGCTCGTCAGTCTTGGATATAGTCAATAAATCCTGATGCCTCCACACAAAGTAGAAAAAAAAAAAAAGTATGGCAATGATGCATATAATTCAAGTAGAAAGATCACTGGCTCTGGATCAGAAATGCCTTGATTCTACTTCCTAGGCATGCAGTGTGTGTAAATTAGTAGATCTCTGCGAGCCTTGGTTTTGTTTTCTTTAAATGTGAATTATAAGGAAATGTTAAGCATGATGATTAAATACAAGAAGAAAAAATGAAAGCAACTAGCACAACACCTCTGAAATGCAGTTTCCTTTGCCTCCTTTCCCTTCTCTTTCCTTTTTAAGGGCTATATATACACATTTTTAATAAGAAATGACATAACTGATTAAAAACAATTATCCAGAAAACATAATATTTCATTGCGGATATTGGTAGTGCACTCTACATACTATTGGGCATTAGAGAGTTAAATGAGAACACCACTTTTGAATCCAGGAGGGAGGATGGGAGGGGGGAGGGTAATAGTGGGTTTAATCGTGTTACACAGGCTGAGTCCTGGTATATACATATATTTTATATATAAATAAAATGTATATATAAAAATATTAAAAAAAACTGACCAGGAGTCTCTTTTGAGACTCCCATCAGTCAGGAGGTGATTCTCTCAGTCCAAGGAAGTTTACATTGCCCTCATCTGCCTACGCGGCTGCATGGTAGGAAACCCAGGACATGGAATATTCGCAAGAAAGACACCAGCATTTCTGGGGATTATACGGAAAGCAAATGAGCCACATGTCACATAACCTCCCCAGCAACATTGCATTAAATGGAAAACTTGTACTAAACCTTGAGCACTTGCGGATGTAAAGGCCAAGAAAGTGATACAACTAGTAACGAAAAGCTCCAACACCTGTTCAAATCCCATCTCCCCCAGTGCTATGAAATACCTAGAGAATTACACAAAAGTGCGCTGGCACTCTCCTTGCACACCATGTGTGTGCGCCTATTAGACAATACAGGAAAAGAAACAGACTGTATCAGAACACAGACGTGGCACGTGTCTGCACCGTAAGTTTAGTGGAGATAACTAGATAAGACATATCAGAACTTCATCACAGAACATTTTAAATCTGTTACTTATACTTAGTGCTTGTCAAGTTTGTAACATGCACGTAATTCTCTTTCATTCTTTCAACCAAGATTTATTTTCTTTTAGCTAGAAGAGGCTTTGTCTTTATTGCTCACTTTTAGACTTGTGACTGCCTGGCATGTAGATGCTCAAATATTTTCTGAATGAATGTATGAACTTTTCCAGGTCTAAAGAAGACTGCCATTTTAGATAAGCAATTACAGTAGAGTATGTTAACTGACAAGAGAGTGGATTCACCGGGGTACTATCAGATCAAGAGTAGGGGAGCTTAGTCCAGTAGCTGGCGTTATTCCTTATTGTGGGGTCAGTTATTTCCACTTAATCCTTTTGTGGTTCTCTGTACTCATTAATTAAAGATTTCCTTAGGTTTTAGTTTATACGAATATATAATCAGTTTCTCTTACCCATTACAGTCACGATTTTGAGATACAGAGGAACCCAAACCCCTCTTGTTAGTAGTTTCCTTTTTAGAGCACTGTCTTGATCAGACCTATTTCTATATGGCTTTGCTCCAACTGACTGAGGCGAGGCACATTCTGTAGGTTAGCGTGGTAGCCTATTGAGCAGTATCTACATGAAAGATATGGATATTGGTTATATTTGTACAGGAATCTACACTAGGGTGGAGGTGAGCAAGTCTCCATCTTCTGTATATTAATATAGATAAGTAATTTATGAATTTACCTAAATTGACCTTACACTAATTTATGTTTTCAATCTTCCCAGCAATGAGTTCTATACCATCGTTCCCTTTTCTCTAAAATAACAAATATTATTTTTGTTAGAATTCACCACAAGCAATTCAGCAAAATGTCATTAGTCTCCCTCTACAAAAAACCATAAAACCAAAATGTTATCTTTGCTAGAGCAGAGACTTCACTTTTACTTTTTCTTAGGTTTAAATTTTATCTACTTCTTTCCCCTTTGGCACAAACTTACAAAGAACAATGATGGTCCAGTCGTCATGATTTCCTTTTACAGAAACCACATTTTTTTTCCCCATTAGGTCATGCATGTTAACCACTAAGTGACTACCTCATCATAACTTCCAGTGGGCGGGGAAGGGACTTCAGGGAGAATTACCAGTTTCCTTATAGAAAGGAATTTCATTAACAATCCCTCAAGTTTCCTTCTATTTGTAACGGAAGTGTCACAATCTAGTCCCTAACACCCTAACCTATTTTTATTATTAAAATACATGCCCATTATATGTATGCCAAAACCCACAGAATGTACAACACCAAGAGTGAACCCTAAGTAAACTACGGGCTTTGGGTGATAACATGTCAACGTAGGTTCATCAGTGGTAACAAATGTACCACTCTGGTGGAGGATGTTGATAGTGGGGGAGTTTGGGGGAGGCGGGTGCATGTAGAGAACATATGCGGACTCTCTGTACTTTCCATTCAATTTTTCCTATGAACCTAAACCGCTTTTAAAAATAGTGTCTATTGGGCTTCCCTGGTGGTGCAGTGGTTGGGAGTTCGCCTGCCGATGCAGGGGACACGGGTTCGTGCCCCAGTCTGGGAAGATCCCACATGCCGCGGAGCGGCTAGGCCCGTGAGCCATGGCCGCTGAGCCTGTGCGTCTGGAGCCTGTGCTCCGCAACGGGAGAGGCCACAACAGTGAGAGGCCCACATACAGCAGAAAAAAAAAAAAAAAAAGAAAACCCAAGTTTAAATAAAGTTAAATATGTTTCAAAAAAAAAAACAATAGTGTCTATTGATATTAAAAAATTTGCATAGAAATAAACACCAGACATATTCAAAGTACTTTCTATGTTTTACTAAGATTAATTTATGTAATCCTCATAGCAATTTTATGAGAGAGCTATTAATAATATTATTCCCTTTTTGATGATGAAGACATTGCAGCAGAGAAAGATTGTCATCTGACCCTGAATGGAGCAACTGAAAATTGTCTGAGCCGCTGCGTGGCTACAGCTTAGGCACCATTATTACTCGGCTGCGTTACTTCTCAATCATGCCAAATAAATCTCTGTTCACACATTTCTCCCCTCCAACCCAAGTACACTTCTTTAAGCTACTAGCTACAGTTGATTTCATAGAAACATTGCGTATTTCACAGCAATGTATTTTTTAAAAATCTCTGCATGTGTCACTCTCAACGATAAGCTTCACAAGAAAAAGGGGAAGTGAAAGAGTTCCTAATGGTCTTCTCAGTAAAGATGAGTGTAAGAAGTCATAAGAGTTTTTCATTTGCATCAGCATCACCAAATTGCCTGGCTGATTCTTTGGCTTTCTTCCCAGCTCTGAAGTACTGCACACGTTTGCATTTATTGATTTGGCAGCTTATCGCCTTGGTTATCCCATGGTTATTTGGGGGAGGTTTTTATTTTGTTCTTTTATATTTTCTGCTTTACAAATTATCTTGATGAACTGTGTCACTTCTAAAAACAGAAAAGGGCTTCTCTGGTGGCACAGTGGTTGAGAGTCCGCCTGCCGATGCAGGGGACGCGGGTGCGTGCGCCGGTCCGGGAAGATTCCACATGCTGCAGAGCGGCTGGGCCCGTGAGCCATGGCCGCTGAGCCTGCGCGTCCGGAGCCTGTGCTCCACAACGGGAGAGGCCACAACAGTGAGAGGCCCGCGTACCGCAAAAAAAAAAAAAAAAAAAAAAACAGAAAAGCATCAACATTTTTTAAAGTTTAGTCAAGAGAGGAACCTCTAAATTGTTTAGCTAACTGTAGTGACATAAATGAGAAAAGAATTTTCAAAGGACATAGCTGTTTGTTCCCAAAGTTCAGGTTCTTTATTGAGGGGTTAACTTTATGAAAATAACTTTAACATATCTTTCTGAATATATCATACACACACACATCCCCAAAAATAAAAACTTACTTTACAGAAAGAGTTGCTTGGTTATAAGAAGAACCTTACAGGATACAAATGAACTTGGAGGAATTAGTAATACATTGAAAACAGTAGAGAAATAACAGCGAAAGTTAAAGAGGTCATTGAAATCTGTCTTTGATGGAAATAGTATCTAAAAGGAATATTGTAAGTATCCACTGGCAGCTTTTAAAAATATTAATGATTACTGAAATTGAAAAATGTCAACAATTATGGAATGAACAAAACCTACTTCCCTAATAAGATTTCTTAAGATGAGCAATTGTTTTGTACTTTTACTAACCTTTACTTTCATACTTAAATATTAAAAATAAAACAATGCAAAGAATGTTTAAATATAAAAAGGAGACTGTGGCAAATTCAGAATATGATATAATTGACCATTAAAATAGAAATAGCTTCTCTAACCAGAAAAATGAATAGGGAAATAATAATTCTCTATGACATGTCTTTACAAAGAAAAAGTAGAATATTTACTTGAAATGATGTTGGTCTTCAATGTTGAAGTTTACAGAAGAGCAAACTATAGAAATAATGTGTTCGTAGACAGACTCAGGATGCACACAGCAGATGCATTGCGTTTTCTCGGGCTGCATAACTACTTTGAAAGAAGATTTATTTTCTGTGTCATCAATTAAGAATTTCTGGCACTGCCAGGATATTCGACCATTTGGCCCTGGAGGCTCCAGGCATGCCTGGAGACATGTGCCAGTTGGTTGTTGGGTTTTGAAGAGCATTCTGATCTCTGCTGTGTTACCCCACTGGCCTCAGAAGGGTCTGATCCACATGTCACATTCCAGCTGTTTGCTTATTTGTTTTTAATCTCAATCTAGTTTAGTTGGAATAAGGTGAGTCACCTTGCATGCATGCCAGTTGATATTTGTGTCCTGGAAACTGTTTAAAGGGGTTGGACTTGAAATTGAAAAGATAAGAATGTGATTTAATGGGCCTTGTATGAACTGTATTTTGTTTTTGTTCTTCCTTTCCCTACTTACCTTGTAAACAAATTCCTTGAATTTTAAACTAAGAATCTTAACCTTCAGCACTTACAGAGCCTTTCTTCTGTGAAGCAGAGAGTGACTTGGGAGGTAGGCAGTATCTGAACTCCCAAATGGATCTCTCATCATTATCATTATCCTGGTCATCGTCATTGTCATCATCACCATCATCCTAGCACTTACTATGTGCCAGGTAGTATCCAAAGTGTTTTCATATATTACCTCATTTCATCGTGGAACCACCCCTATGAATTTTATGATGAGGAAACAGACACAAAAGGCTTAAATGACTTTCCCAAGAATGTTCAGCTAAGAAGGGGCATAGACAAGGTGCAGATTCAGACACAGCCACAGACACAAACAAGTTGTGTGACAATAAAGACCCTCTATACTGTCCCAAAACATGAATTACAGATATGAAAATTATTCACTGAATCAACAAAGTGGATATAAAACTATTTACCTTGCAGGTTTGGTAACACTAATAACCAAGAGTTATGGAGCAGTTTTGGTTGAAATAATTTAATTAGTTCTTAACCGTAGGTCCCCACCCCCAGTATAACCATGATTTCCTAATACTTAGGGAACCAAATAAAGATAGGAGCAAAACAATTTATATATTTTAGTCATTTCTGCCTATGGTCTCAATTTCGTATTCCAGGAATCCATGACTAATGATAAGTTGTACAACATTCACAGTTGTTAGAGCAGCTCAAGATGGCTGAACAGAGGTTGACTATTTCTTGATTAAAAACAACAACAAAACAAAACAAATCAGTTCTCACTCAAAATAATTAAGCCTTCTTAAGGGACCACTGTACATTTTTAAATTGTTTCTAATTAGAGAGATGTTACCGAATACATTTTAAAGATGTTTGTCGTAACCAAAATACCTCTAAGGTCATTGTATTGAATTCCAGTTTCTTTTCTTATGGTCATAGAAGAACTTTATTAAGATTAATACATTTCAAGATAAATAAAGATATCAAGCCTGATCTTTGATACTTAAGAAAACACTTCTAGAAAATCTTTTCCATTTAGTCTAGATTCAGCTAGTACTCAGAACATACTATGATATAGAACTGATCTGAGGGTAAGAAAAAGGATCCTTCTTTCACACCTTGAGCTCACCACCGACGGGCCCAGGAAATAATCCTCAGAGTAGAGGAAATCCAAGGACTGAAAAGCAACATGGTCCTTGAGGGTCACAAAAATATCTCCTTGAGAGAGAATTAGGGGACTTCCTTGGTGGTGCAGTGGTTAAGAATCTACCTGCCAACACAGGGGACATGGGTTTGAGCCCTGGTCCGGGAAGATTCCACATACTGCGGAGCAACTAAGCCCGTGTGCCACAACTACTGAGCCTGCGCTCTAGAGCCCGTGAGCCACAACCACTGAGCCTGCATGCTACAACTACTGAAGCCCGCGCTCCTAGAGCCCGTGCTCCACAACAAGAGAAGCCACCACGATGAGAAGCCCACGCACCGCAACGAAGAGTAGCCCCCGCTCGCCGCAACTAGAGAAACCCTGCATGCAGCAACGAAGACCCAACGCAGCCATAAATAAATTTAATTAATTAATTTTTTAAAAAGAGAGAATTAGGAAAAATCAGAGAAAGAGAGAAGAGAATGGGCAAGGAGAGAAAAAAGGGGGAACTAAGGTTGAGGTAGGAAAGACAACTGGGAAGAGAATGAGGAACGGGAGGGAAGAGGGGGTGGTGAAGAAAGATGGAGAAGGTCAGAGGGGCAGAAAGGGAAGCGGGTGAGAGAGGAAGCATAGTTTTAGTTTTTTATCCCATCAATTAGCTTTAAAATCCTGAACTGGACACTTTAAAAATAAAAACTTCAAGAGGTAGGGAATGTACTTGTAAACAATTTAAAAATAATAACATCTTTCTGCCATGATAGTAGAGGCAATAGGTCCCAATTACCCTAAGTGATTTCAAGTGTCCTTTTCTAGAGTGAGCAAAACTATCTATCTTCCCCATGAAAAAAATTTCCATTCCTAATGGAGCTGAATGGGACTGAAGGCATTTATTGTGTATTTTACATTCTCTGAGTCATCACCACCCCAAACTGCAGACATCAGCAACCTCTAACAGAGGCTCAGGATTATTAGACTGTGGCTTGTCATCTACAACCACTACCACAAAATATGAGTGAAAGCTAGTACACTGTTAGTAGCCACTTGTGAACATAAAGAATATATCAAAGAAAAGGCAACCAAAAATGTTTATCATGTAATTTAGGTGATAACACATTTGAAATAGTGATAAGGTTTAGGTGTTCTAGGAACACTAAATAAAGCAACTGTGGTGACTTGGTGTATGTGATACATGCATATATGTGTACATGTACTACACCACTTAAAAAGAAAGATCAAAAGAGTTAAAAATATCCTGATTGATGACAGCTGAGGAGCTGATTGTTGCCTTCCACTACTGAAATAGTATAAATGCCAAGAGGAAAGGAATTGCTCAGCTTTGGGAGGGGATAATTAGGTTTAATGGAATCAGTAGAGACGACGCACATTAAGTCTATCGTGGAAAACTTCCTCCCAATGGAAACTATTAGATAACGGACACCTCCCAAGAGAAATGCTAGAAACCCTACCACTGAGGACATTTAGACTCAGCTGGACACTAGAAGACATTCTACTGTCTGAGACTTTATGCCCTTTTGTGTCCAAACTGAAATATGTTCAAATCCCTTCTACAGGGACTATGTACACAGAGACTACATATATAAGTATGTGTATGTGTACAGATATACATGCATACATCATACATATGGTCTCTATAGTATGTGTGTGTGTGTTATATATATGAATATGTTATATATAGTCCATGTTTATATGTTATATATACATACATACATATAGTCTCTCTATATATGTATGTTTGTATACATCATGCACTGACTATAGAGAGACTATTATGTATGTATATATAATATGTATTATACATGTACAACACACATGGACCACATATATACAAAACATATTTATGAGAGAGAGAGAACTTTGAGATTTAAGGTTCTTTTGTACGTGTATGTTTAAACTTGAAGGTCACAAATGAAAACACTAAAAACTGTGACTGATGGATATTAAAGAGATATGCTAAGATGACAAGCCTCTCCGTTTTCCTTATTACACTGATTATACTCTCTAGAGTCAGAAGCAACCAGGGTTGCATTTCTTTTCAGTTAGTATCTGCTGCCTCTGAGAATAAGCCTAAAGAATGATCTAAAATTCCAATAGAAGCAACAGAAAAAAAGTACAAATGACAAATTAAAAATGCTCAAACTCTCAGTGAGAACTTAAGGTCCAATGACCTAACTAACTTTTCCCTGCGAAAGGAACAATCGCTTTCAGAAAACCTATGCCCCACAGAATGACGCATCCACTTCCTCCTAAACATAGATCACATTATCAGTGTTGCCAAATATATCAACAACCGCCTGGCTGCTGAACACCATGTTTATCTAATGGACCATAGCAGACAGCGGGAACAAGCACAGTTGGAGACAGTGATCTCTAAAAGTATTTTCCAAACCAGTACAGTTCTTTTTATTTTTTCTTCTTCATTTTTCAATTAAGAGAGAGTTATTAAACAAGACAGATACAAGAGCACTGTTTAGATATCTCCACTGAAACCATTTCTTTTGGCCAGAATGTAAAATAATTCTGGAGTCACATTTTTACGTCTTCACACAAGAACTTGGACAGGGAGAAAAGAGGGCCATGGAGTGAAATTTATGCTGGACACCCAACCAAAATCCATTACTAACTGCATAGAGAAAGTTCCTAAGGACCCCAGAGATAAATTCTCAGCTTTTCCCCTCTACATAATGAAACAATTCAAAGCTAAGGATCAGAATGGGGCCTAGAGGGGTTTTATATACCTACCTGTGAGAAAAATAATACACTTATACAAATCATTTCACATTGTTTAATTTCAAAAGTGGCACAAGTTTGTTGTAAAATATTCAGAAAACACAGGTAAGTCAAAATAGAAAATCACATATTATCCCATATTGTGGAGGTAAATAAACACTATTAAAAATGTTGATTCACAGTTTTTCAGTCTCTGTCCTGAAAACAGATATTTTAAAAACAAATGTATAATTACCTTGCACATATTCCGCACTGTTTTTTCCATTGCACACTGTATTATCCCCATGTTTTTCTACAACACTCTTTTAATCACTATTTCATACTCTATTACAGCTTTGTTTATAATTCATTCATCTCATCCTTCATTATTGTTACCAATGGTTTGCTGTTAACAGTCTGTGATATGAACCCTTACATTGTCCATTTATGTATAGCCATAAATATTTCCCGAGAATGATTCACTTGAAATTTGTCAAAAAATAAGAAAAACTCCAAGACTTTGTGATGTAAGCAGTTAAAATATGCTTCAGAAAATTCATCATATTTTCTTTTCTACCAGCAAGATTGTTTATGTGGTTTTTGACAGGGTACCCCTCTGAGAATTTGTTTGTTTGGTTTTTTTGCTTCCTCAAACCTGTCAATTTTCTTTCATGGTTGCTTTCATAGGTTCATGTATAGAAAAGCTTTGCTCATCCAAGATTATTTAAACACTATATAAGTAAATAAATGATAAAAATAAGTTGGAAATTGAATGGTGAACCTTTGCTTTTTTCAAGTCACAGTATACCTGTTTTATACATCTATATTAATATTACACTTAGAATTTATATTGATGAATATTATGAGATAAAATAAACCGTTACCCAGTTTTGTCAACACATTTATTAAATAAGCCATCATGCCCTCCCTGAGTTGATGTGCTACCTCATAAAATTATTATATAAACACGATTTTTATTTAATTAAATCTATAAATTATAGATTAGGAGTAGCAATTGTCTCACCTGTGTAGGAAGGAGTTAAAAGTGAGCAGATTCTCATCTTCTATGTTTATGTTCTCTCAACTGAAAAAAAAAAAATCAAATGTTAGTCTCCCCTCAAAACCTTAATCCTATCCATGAATGAGTATAGAAATTAGTAGATTAAATCCAGAGGAGATTATGCAGCAGCCTGACTAGAGTGGAGATCCAAGTGCAGAGGAAAATAAACCCTTACCTCGAAGACCAACGAAGTTTCAGTTTTTTTCCCTTTCTGCCTGTCCTTTTGTGACGTTTCATTTAAAGCTGTGGTTCTCAAAGTAAGGTCCCCAGACCAGCAGCATCACCTGAGAACTTATTAGAAAATGAACCAACCACCTAAGATCTGCTGAATCAGAAATTCTGGGTAGGAGGCCAAGCAACTTACACTTTATCAAGCCCTACTGGTGATACTGAGGCACACACAAGTCTGAGAACCACTGATTTAAAAGAACTTCATCAAGGAAGAATCTGAATAAAACCCACATGAAATATCTTGATATCTTTATCGGATCCCAGCCTTTACTGGGATCTGTAATATAAGCCTTTCTCCATTTGCCCTTTCCCCATCTATTATATATTTAGTCATTTATTAAACATGTTTTATGGGCCCAAATTGGGGCTGGGCCCTGAGTATGGACACTGAACAAGCCAAATTCTTTGCCTATAGAAAGTTCACAATTTACATATTTTTTTGTTCTACCTAAAAAAAAAAGCAAACAAAAACACCTACAAAAGGAAAGAAAGCTCATCTATTAGTTTTCTCATTTGTCATTTTTTTAAATCTACATGACTAGTTAAAATAAATGCAAGTATTCTGCTTCTTTGAATATAAGCTTTCTTTGTGAAAAAAATCAATTCTGTGATAACTCGCAAGATGAAACCCTACAAAAATAATACTAAAAGTATTTTAATTGAATTAGAAATTAGATGGAATCAGACATGGAATCAGACTAAAAGAATCAGGAAGAAGCCCAAGTAAGCAGTAGCTGTTTGAAAGAGTAGATAACTGAAAAAGCAGAGGCTAACAAGTTCCTTTGAAAAGGCAGTAATTACAGTGAAGGCTACCCAGGGTACAACTGAAAGGTTTATCTCTGGGAAGGGAGAAGGGTGTAATAGAAGAGACAACAGCAACGATTTAGGGGCTTTGGGAGTGTATACAAGTAATAGATGAAAAATGCCTGGTGATCTTGAGTATTTCAAACTCAAGAAAAAGAATGCAATAACCACAGTTATTTTCATTTATTAATTTTATTGGAGTATAGTTGCTTTACAGTGTTGTGTTAGTTTCTGCTGTACAACAAAGTGAATCAGTTATACATATACACATATGCACTCTTTTTTAGATTCCCTTCCCATTTAGGTCGCCACAGAGCACTGAGTGGAGTTCCTGTGCTATACAGTAGGTTCTCATTAGTTATCTATTTTATATGCAGTAGTGTATATATGTCAGTCCCAATCTCCAAATTCATCCCACCCCCTCTTCCCCACTTGGTAACCATAAGTTTGTTTCTACATCTGTGACTCTGTTTCTGCTTTGCAAATAAGTTCATCTGTACCATTTTTCTAGATTCTACATATAGGTGATATTGTATGATATTTGTCTTTCTCTTTCTGACTTACTTCACTCTGTATAACAATCTGTAGGTCCATCCATGTCACTGCAAATGGCATTATTTCATTCCTTTTTAATGGCTGAGTAATATTCCATTTATATATGTACCACATCTTCTTTATCCATTCTTCTGTCAATGGACATTCGGGTTGCTTCCATGTCCTGGCTATTGTAAATAATGCTGCAATGAACGTCAATAACCATAGTTATTTTTGAAAAGGAGGACTAACTAACTGAATCATTGGTTTGGACTAATTATGTTAAACTGTTAGTCTCTCTCCTCGGTCTGTGGCTCTTTCCACAGTGAGTGAAGTGATCACCTTCCCTTGACACCAAATCTCCACCTTCAGGCTCAGCTCAGGACCCTCATCTCCGCCAGGATACACATTTCCTGTCAAATTCCTTTCTCACCCTGTCTACACGTGCCTCACTTGGCCTTTTCTTCAAACAATTCATTCAATAATTACAAAAAACTCACTGCTATTTTAATCTTCCAGTACAGATTTATGAGTGATGTAGTAAGGTAACTCAACTCAGTTCCCTCCAAAAGGACGTCATGGCAGAATGATACAAAAAGTGGATGTTCTCCAGAATGCTCAGGGAGACACTTCCAGCAAGGTATTTTCCACACTCCAGGGGGAAAAAAAAAAGCTCTTCACAACTCAAATCTGATCACACTCCCTTATCAGTCAATTTTCTTTCCCGTCTTCATCTAGATACTCCTACTCATTGTTCAGATCGAAATTCAAGTGTCAGTTCTGCTAAGAAGTCAATTATAATTGCTTGGACAGTTCAAATTCTCCTACTAAAGACTGTCATTGCTCCAGTACCCCTCTTCACATCATGTGTTACAATTATAACTTTATGTGTGCTCATGTGATTAGCATCCAATTATTCTACTTGATGCCTCTCTCCTTGTCTATTTTTGTTCACTTTTGAATCATCAGAATCTAGGGCATTGTTTACCACATGGAAGGTGCTAACAAAATATTTAAATATTTGTTGAATGAATAAATGACTGTTCGTGTTCTTGAATAAGCAAAGCAACCCCCTTCCTCTTAAGCTCTTACTTAATGCTCTCTCTGTCTAAAAAATCTCTTGAAATCCACGTCTTGTTCTTGTAATTCCATTAGCAGCCTTTATCAAATTATCAATGGGGACCTTTCATCCTAGTATTTTAATACAAAAAGCCACTTCTTCCCCAAAGCTCTTACATGTACTTACTTACTTGTTGTTCCCCTCACCCCCAAGTAAAATAAACCTCCATGAAAACAAGAATGTTGACTGCTTTACTACTATAGCTCCTGGTACAGCATTTGAATAAGTGAAAAAAAATTTTTATCCTATGTTAGAATCACTGAAGTAGACTAGCACAGAACTGAGGCACACTAGACTTTACTAAACTGTCAGTAGTCAAAAGATAAATACACTATCCCTTTTAGGTCATTCAGAGTTGGAGGAACAAGAATGGGAGTAGTAGGGAGCAGATTAGGGAGATGGTATGTAAAATATGCGGATGTCTCATATCTTTAGCCATTGTAAGCAATGCAGGTTACATCCCAACATTTGGGGAACAGAATAGCATAGTGGGTAGGGCAGGGGAAACTTTGTCAAACATGAGCTAATAACTTACTGCTAATATATATCATTTTCTGTTAATTAAATATATAAATATAACTCTGTGACAAAAGCCTTTACAAGATACAAGTTATGGTATAAAAAGACCATTGCCTGGTCCCACATAATGGGTAAGTCCAGATACTCCCCTTACCAAAATGGGTTCATTGTAAGAGTTAGAATCTCACATCTTCATGACAACAATTGCCAGTGTGGGTGAAATGGATATTGTGTGCACTGTGATGTTTATTTTATTTGTAATTGCCTTCTGTTATAGGATGAATTGCGTCAACCTCCCCTCCCAAAGAAATCAAGTTGAAGCCCTCACTGTCTCAGGAGGAGACTAGGACACAGACACATACAGAAGAAAGACCATGTGAACCTACAGAAAGAAGATGGCCATCTACAAGCCAAGGAGAGAGACCTCAGAAGAAAGCGACCAACTCTGTTGATACTTTGATCTTCGGCTTCTAGCCTCCAGAACTGTGAGAAAATAAATTTCTGTTGCTTAAGCTACACAGTCTGTGGTATTTTGTTGTGGAAGCCACAGAAAACTAATATACCCTTCATTTATTAAAAGTTTTAATTTAAACTTATTAACTTAGCAAAGTATAATATATCCCAAAAGTCTATTTGTTGACTCACTGAATGAGAGTTGAAGTTACACAGATATTAGCAAATATTAACAACAAAGTGAAATAGACAAAGTGTTTAAAGGATATTCACTGGAGATATATTTACCTGGGAGGAAAACACAATGATCAAGACACTGGTTCTCCCACAAAAGACCCAGAATTGTCAAAGAAATCCTGAGGGAAAAGAACAAAGCTGGAGGCATAACCCTTCCAGACTTCAGACAATACAACAAAGCTACAGTAATCAAACAGTGTGATACTAGCACAAAAAACAAACGTATAGATTAATGGAACAGAGTAAAGAGCCCAGAAATAAACCCACACACCTATGGTCAATTAATCTATGACAAAGGAGGCAAGGATATACTTTGCAGAAAAGATAGTCTCTTTAACAAGTGCCGTTGGGAAAGCTGAACAGCTACATGTAAATCAATTAAATTAGACCACTCCATCAGACCATATTCAAAAATAAACTCAAAAATGGTTTAAAGGCCTATATATAAGACATGACACCATAAAATTCCTAGAAGAGAACATAAGCAAAACATTCTTGGACATAAATTGTAGCAATATTTTCTTAAAGCAAAAGAAATGAAAGCAAAAATAAACAAATGGGACCTAATCAAACTTACAAGCTTTTGCACACAAAGGAAACCATCAACAAAACAAAAAGACCACCTATGGAATGGAAAAAAGTAGTTGCAAAAGATGTGAATGACAAGGGGTTAATATCCAAAATATACAAACAGCTTATACAACTCAATATCAAAAAACAACAACTACAACAACAATAGCAAACAACCCAACCAAAAACTGGGCAGAAGACCTAAATAGACATTTCTCCAAAGAAGACAAAAAGATGGCCAACAGGCACATGAAAAGATGCTCAACATGGCTAATGATTAGAGAAACGTAAATCAAAACCACAATGAGGGGGGCTTCCCTGGTGACGTGGTGGTTGGGAGTCCGCCTGCCAATGCAGGGGACGCGGGTTCGTGCCCCGGTCTGGGAGGATCCCACATGCCGCGGAGTGGCTGGGCCACAGCCATGGCCGCTGAGCCTGCGCGTCCGGAGCCTGAGCTCCGCAACGGGAGAGGCCACAACAGTGAGAGGGCTGCGTACCGCCAAAAAAAACCCACAATGAGGTATCACCTCACACAAGTCAGAATAGCTATCATCATTCACTTTGTTATACAGCAGCAACTAACACAAAAATGTAAAGAAACTATACCTCAATAAAGATGTTTAAAAAAAAATGTCTGCGGGGCTTCCCTCGTGGCGCAGTGGTTGAGAGCCCGCCTGCCAGTGCAGGAGACACGGGTTCGAGCCCTGGTCTGGGAAGATCCCACATGCCACGGAGCAACTAAGCCCGTGCGCCACAACTACTGAGCCTGTGCCCTAGAGCCTTCGAGCCACAGCTACTGAAGCCCATGCGCCTAGAGCCCGTGCTCCGCAACAACAGAAGCCACCGCAATGAGAACCCGCGCACAGCAACGAAGACCCAACGCAGCCATAAATAAATAAACAAATAAATAATAAAATAAAAAAAAATGTCTGCAAATAATAAATGCTGGAGAGGGTATGGAGAAAAGGGAAACCTCTACACTGTTGGTGGGAATGTAAATTGGTGCAGCCACTATGGAGAACAGTATGGAGGTTCCTTAAAATCTAAAATACTACAGCAGTAATTAACACAATATTGTAATTCAACTATACTTCAATAAAAAATAAATTTTAAAAAACTACTAAAAATAGAGTTATTATATGATCCAGCAATCCCACTCCTGGGCATATATCCAGAAAAGATAAAAACTCTAATTTGAAAAGATAAATGCACCCTAGTGTTCATAGCAGCACTATTTACAACAGCCAACACGAAAAATAACACAAGTGCCCATCAACAGACAATTGGTTTAAGAAGATGTGATATATATAATGGAATATTACTCAGCCATAAGAAATAATGAAACATTGGCATTTGCAGCAACAGGGATGGACCTAGAGAAATGTCATACTAAGTGAAGTAAGTCAGAGAAAGACAAATATATGATACTACCTTATATGTGGAATCTAAAAAATAATACAAATAAATCTATATACAAAACAGAAACAGACACAGAAATAGAAAGCAAACTTGTGGTTACCAGAGGGGGAAGGGAGGGGGGAGGGATAAATTAGGAGGATAGGATTAACACATATAAACTACTATACATAAAATAGATAAGCAACGAAGATTTACTGTATAGCACAGGGAGCTATAGTCAGTATCTTGTAATAACCTATAAGGAAAAATAACTGAAGATAAAAAGACAGCAGTCTCCAAGAAAACTCTATATATGTATATTCCACTTAACATAAACTGCTACCAGAGGGTATATCATTTGTACAAACTAATAAAGAAGAGAAGATATAACTGAACCTAGAAGGAAAAAAAAAAGTATATTTCAAAAGAAGTGACAAGTAGAGATTCTGGAAGGAAGAAAAAAGATTTAAAAAAATAAAATTGTTGGGGAGAGCAGGAGATCATGAAAATTACACTGAAAGAACAAAGATAACCTATAGGAGTTACAGAAAAATGAGTCTAAAATGTGAAGTGGAAGCATAAGAGCAAAGAAAAAAAGAAAGTTATTTTCACCATAGACCCAAGGCAAGAGCATTATAGCTTTTCAAGAGCCTACAGAAATATATGAAGCTTTAATATAAAATGCATTGGATCTAAAAATGAAAACCACAAAATCAAATCTTAAAATATATAAAAGCTGACAAATTTTAATATTGTGTTTTCGAATCAACTGTGTCCTATGCATATATAACAGTTTATATATCAATTATGTATTCTTTGGGAAAGAGAAACATTTTTACATGCTTGGTATGACGTAGGTACATCTAAAATAAGAGCACCAAGGACTTTTGAAAGTCTAAAATTGCTACAGGGAAAGGTAACAAGGCAATGTAGAAGGATAAAGAGGATATGGTAGAGACAGAATAACTTTATCTGAGTTGTAGAATCGTGAGTTCTCTGGAAAATTCTACTGTACCACCAGACAGTTGTTCCTAGAAGAAAATATGAGGAGATGTAATAATCAGTGCTAAAAATTCAGACATAATGTACCTTGCTTTTTGGCATTATGGTTGCAAAAATACAACCCCAAAGTGTACTCTTGCATCAGCAATCTATTTGGTAAAAAGCACAGGGTTATGTCTAGATGATGACAGACAAACAATAATTTAACAAACTCAGTGAAAGAAATCTGCTATCAAAGGAAAAAACATCATTCAGCAGTTGCTTGGCATTATGAAGAGAGAACTATTTTGCTTTTTCAAGACTGAATCACCACTTCCTGTAGAAATGACCTAATAAAACATATTGGATTGCTCACATCAACATGAATACATTGTTCAATAAAACATGGCCAGTTTTGACCATTAAAAAATAGTGTTTCCAGGGAATGAAGGCAAGCAGTTTTGTTAGTATCTTCAGAGAAACTTAGACACTACTTCAAATATAATAAAAATTCATTGATTAACACTTCATTAGTGATTTCACCCTTGAAAGAAGAATTATGACAACTTAATTTAATGCCAAAATATAGAATTTTATTTTTAATAAGGTAGTATGGGAATTTTAGGGAGGATATAACAAATAATAAAAATCAGAATGTTTATCATATTGATAGGTCATAATAAATTTTTACAACATTCTGCCAGCCTATGAACCCTGAAAATAAACTTGACTAGAATATAAAAAAGCCTGAGTTTCAGCTCTCAGAAGAGGGAAATTATTTAAACCATGAAAACTAAAACCGTATTTAAAATTTCCCATCATTAAAAATTCTAACACCTCTAAGTACATACTTTCTAATGTGTATTTAGGTATATTTCTTACATAGCAGGACTAAGTAAATACGGAATCCTAAGTACTTCACACAGTAGGTACAGATTATGAGTTTTGCAGTTATGGAGTTTAATTATTAGGTAAATAACTTGTCTCCTTTCTTGAAACTGAAACTACTATCACTTGGTATAAATCTATTATTATACATTGAGTTGATATACTTCTAGTGCAAGTATCATTGCAATCCATCAATATAAAAGAGATTAACCAGGATGCTCTGATTCATAGATAAGTAATTCTGGGATAAGAGAATATGGAAAATGAACCATCACTGCTAACATGGGTAATACTGCCAAGATGTAACAATGGCCCATCAGACTTAACATAATTTTGAACTGGAATTTTTAAGCAGTAGATTTTTAACAGAATGAAGATAATCAATATACACGTCAAGGCTTAAACTCAATCCTCTTTTAGCAAGTATACATGCTGAGATTCATCTTTTAATATATCTATTCCTGGTATTACGGTGAGCATACTGGGCTAGACATTCAAATGCAAAGTTGCAGTGTAGTGTAAATCTCTACATTTATTAGCCCTAGAACGCTGGCTAGTCCTTAACAATTTAGAACCAAAGTTTCTTCAGTCTGTGAAATGGGTATAATTTTACTTACCCTGCTCATCTCACAAGAAGATAGGAGATGCATAATACAGCTGTAAGTGTTATAAGTAGAAATTCTGAGCCAAATATTAACCAGATGATCTTAATGAGATATGTCACAGTGGGCAAATAATCTCATCTCTCTGGACCTCAGTTATGAGATAGCGAAAACAATAATAGTAGTATCAGAGATGTGCATGGCACTAACTACATGCCAAGCATTGTTTTGTGTGCATCAAATAAATTAATCATTTAAAGCCTCAAAATGCATATAAAAGCTATATCCCCATTGCCTAGTAGATTTCCAGATACATATTAAACATTCTGTTGAATGAATGTTGGGTAAATAAAATGGAAAAATTATTTGAAATGTAAGATTTTTTTGCATTATTTCTGTGTAAGTGAAAACAGGAACATTTTCTTAATTTAAAAGAAAGATAAAAAGTCAGAAAAAGAGTAAAATCTGTGTATACAAAAAATGAACGTGAAAGGATATGTTTCTAATTTTCTTTAAAAAATGAATTAAGAACAAAAGTTTGTGAAAAAGAAATAGAAAAAAAGCTACTGATAATTATGTGGAACAGTCCACACTGTTAGAATTTATTAAACTTAACCTGAAAAATAAAACAAAGCTTTAATCTGCTTATAGGAGCCTTCGAGTTAAAGACTCCATTCTAACTTTTTTATTTAGTGGTGTCTGGTTGCTAGTTAGTTAAAGACACTCTGGGAGTCATTCACAGCTGTGGCTCTGTACATTCAGGAGGGCAAATTATATACTAATAACCTAGGGGGAACCATGATGCATTTTCAGGATTTAACATCAAGAGTGGCAAGAAGGAATAATTATACTGAAATAAACACACGCACATAAACGCACCGAGTTAATTTTAAAACACTTAATGGTAGTGAAGAATAAATTATTTAACTCTAACCAGGGATAAGAGCCTTTTGGTAGCTATCACTTACTGCAGTAAATCTGAAGTTTGCATTTCCTGGCTGCTGGCTCTGTTTATTTAAAGTCATTCTGAATGCTCTGCTAGAAAGGATTTCAGTGGTACTGCCAAATTTTCACTAGATTAAAAATGTGCACTGCTGATAATATTTTTATAAACACTGCACACAGAACAAGAGCCATGTTCTTTAGAGATCAATTTGCTGCTCTTCTACAGCCAGTCTTTCTGCTAGGTCCTCTCTCTTGGCAGAATCTGTTTGATGGGATTATTTCTGATGAAATGTACTAGAAAACCTAGATCAAAGTCCCCTTCTGAGTTAACTGCTAAAGGAGAGGTCTGTCAGTAACTAGTGAAGCCACAGGACAATTCATCAACGGGAATTTTGGAATGTCTAAATATTTGTTAGAAAAGTGTCCAGGAAAGCAAGTCTTTCTACTCCAGAAAAGGTAACAAATGATGTGATGTCAAATATAACTTGTAGAGAAGTACTCAGGTTAAATAGATCTTCCCTCAACCCTAATGCTCAGGTTGAAGTTGCCTTCACTATTATTAAAGTAGTCGTAGTTAAGGAATTCTTAGGCTTTCCATTATCACCTTACATTTATTCTGGGATACAAAAACCACAGGAGTTTTATTAAAACAGAGTTTGCTCATAATAGGTTTCATGAGTGGCAGCAAGAAGTCTAAACTAAACTAAAAGAAGTCTAATCTAAAACTTCAGGAGTCAGCAAAAGTTAATGGCTGGAAGGGGGAAGTTGAATTGTTAGAAAAGAAAAGCTTTGACTAAGGAGTTGCAAGTTAAAGATAGGACTGACTACTCTAGGAGAATGTACAGTTAGAAGCAGAAACATATTTCTGTAGGGTCAAAGGCAATAGAAAATCAACTGAGGAGGTCAAACACAAGAGGCAAAAAAGAAAAAAAATCTGGAGGAAAATTATCAAAATAGGTAAATGTGGAAATATTTATAACTCCTCCTGGTTATTCTATCTCTGGACCTCTTCCTTTGGATTATGTAAAATCGCTTGCAAACTAAAGTTTCTGTGACCCAAAGGATATCTGGGGCCTTTGCACCAATTAAGGTCAATCTATCTGGATCACAAATCTTGCTTAGAGATGGGGTAGAAGGATTTCATATTATTTTAATTTTTAATTTTCATTTTTAAAAACAAATATGGCCTAATGTCATAGAGAGCAAATTTACATGATTTTGTAAACAAAAAATGAATTTAAACTTACACAGTTTTACTTTATGCTTTGGTCCCAGTCTCCTGTCTTTATTCCTCTAGTTAGGGGCATTTTGACCAGCACAGAAAGGTAATTAAATTCCAGCCACTGAAAAAGGAATGAAGTTTTAGAGTAAGTTCTAGAAGGGCTTCTTAATTCTTCCCAGGTACTTAAGACTTCCCTTCAGTAGTAGTTACCAGCTTTTTAATAGGGCCTCATTAGGGTGGATCAGGCATGGCCCTTTGACTTTCAGCGGAGATAACTGAGAAGGACAGTCATGCTGAGAGAGAGAGAGAAGAAAGATATACACACACAGAGTGAAATATATTTAGAAAACAGACAAATTAACTCCATTTTTCTAAATATAAAAGTTGAGATATAATAGAGCAAGTGCTAAAAATCAATTCAGGGTGGCAATACTTTAAGTGATATTTTTCTTTTAGATTTAATTAGTGTATTGCAAGTAATCCTTATTGAGCCTAAGAAAGATGGAACGTGGGATGTTGATGGCAGACATAACCTAATTCCAACCCAATCCTACCACTACCGTTAACTTCTTTTTGCGAAGGCTAAGCACCTCCCTTAGAACTCAAATTACAACAAGATTGTGGTTCAAGCATGCTTATTTGACTAGAAGGAATCTAACAGAATCCAAATGACAAGTGTGGAAATTGAAGGAGAAGAGACTGGGAGTCTCTATGAGGCTCCAAGGAGAAAAGTCACCATGAAAAATGAGAAAGTCAAGCACATTGAGTTAGGTTCTGGAATAGAAACCGAGGATGGAAGAAGTGTAGGGTGCAAACAGCTGTTAAAAGAACCCTGCCCTTCTACAGCATATGAAGTCCATGAGGAGTAACACTGTGTATGGATAAAGCTTAACAAAAGGAATAACACTATGAGGCTCATGCTATCCTGCAGTGGAGACACTTGGAAAGAGCCTCACACAGCAGAGAAGGTGCTATTTCCCTACTCCTTTCCAGAGGGACAGGAAGCAGTTCACGGGCAGGCAGCGGCAGCACTGCTTTGAGTAATGGCCCAAGCCAAGGACCTAGAATTCAGCCTTGAGGAGCACACCAAGTGATCACGCAGTTTAGGGAATAGGATAGCATCAGCCTAAGGCAGTGACGAAATGACAACAATACAGCTGGGAACTGCTCCCATAGCAAAGGAGACTACAAGATGTCAGCAAGGGGAGGCAAGGTGGTGGGTGGGTGGAGCCTGAGTCCCTGTAATTTTATGCGTGAGAAAGAGGCAGACAGTGAAAGCAAGGCATGCATGCCTATGCATCATGGGATCCACAACCCAGAAAAGTGTGGGAGTATTCAGAAAAGAGAGAAGGGAACAGGGAGGAGACTCTGTGGTGGCAAAATTGAAAAGACTCTACCAAGAGCAAGGAACAGGAGAATGGTGACACGGAAGAGGGAATAATAGAAGATAACAGTGGTGCCTTGAATTTGGGTCTTTGATGGAAGATTAGGAAAATTATTCTTATAACAAATAATATTAAAAATAAACATAAGTGCTTGTTGATTTCAATGTCTTCTGGTTTTCTGATTAGTTCATAAAATATAATCTTTCTCAAAACAAATCTCCTAGTCGCTTCCACCTAAGATCTGTTTCCTTTGTCCTTCTCTGTGTTCCTGGGCATTGAGATTCAAAACATTCCTGCCATCTTTGAGTGGTCTCCTTTCCTTGCATCATATCCAATATCTGAATTCTTTAGATCCTATCTCAACAATGTCTTGTCTCCTTCTCTTCATCCTTATTGTCCAATTCACAGAACATGTCATGGGTACCTTTTGAGTGTCTTTAAAGTAACAGTTACTTTACTAATCACCCATAAAATTCACTGAACCCTCAAGGAGCAATCACTCTACCCTGATCTCCTACAGCAGTGTACTTTTGTCTATACCTCTTTTATGGTCATTATTATTTTCTAGTTATTTTAATTTTTAAGGGCATTTCATCTCACCTATTAGACTGTAAGCTTGTAGGAAGACCTGTAATGATTCATTTTCAAAAAGCTTGCACAAATAGAATAATTATTTGCTTACTTTATGAGTTAGTGAAAAAATTAATGACATGCTAAAAATATGCAAAACTTAATACTGTGTAATGTGTTAAAAATAATGTGTTATTTTTAGTATAGTATTTCTGATATTTATATTGACATTTACAACTCTACGTATAAACATTCATTGTCTTATCATTCTCCCACCTATAGATGTCTAGGAGGGTTTATATACATGTATCCACACATACATATCTTGCTGTTATTCTAACAAGGCAGCATTTCATGGTGGTAGACTTAATCAAAAAGACCTGAGTTTTAGTTCCACTCTGCCAACTACTGAATACTAGCCAAAATAATCTGACCGTTACTTTGCCTCTCTAAGCCTCCAATTTTTCTTATATAAGTGATTTAGTTTCTAGGTATGTTGTGAGGCTAACATGATATGATGAGTGAAAAACGATAATCCATTCAAAATAGATCTCATAACTTTGCAGATCTTAAGCAATAAATATTCACAAAGTGGAAATAGATCGCATATTTTTTGTTCCATATCTCTTCCTTTTATTGCCTCTCTCTCTCTCTCTCTCTGTCTCTCCATTTCTTCAACCTACTGTTTAATGTACTGGAATAAAGACTAGACCAGGAGCCAAAAGACTTGTGTTTTATAGTTTAATAGTTAAGAGACCTTGGACAACATACTTAGTGTTTACAAATCTCAGTTTCCTTTTCTATATAATGGAAAAAAAGGATGTGAAAAATGCCACGAAAGCTATAAATCTATCAGGTTTATTAGATTTAAGAAAAATAACATGAGATTATTATGACTGCCCTAATTGTTCCAAATACCTTCCCTTGAGATTATGCTCTTAAACGAGTATAATACAAACAGGATTTTTAGGGGGGGCAGATTTTATTCCTTTAGCAGAATCTAAAATGGAAATTTAAATATACAGATACCCATATGAAGCAATTCGACTAATGGAGGATAGATTGGTAAGACTTAGGTAAGTCAGCTTCAAAGTCATTCTCATTAGCCTTTATAATGTTTGGGGTGACTACACCTGGACACTGATACTTACATATTTTGAGAAGTAATAGAAATTTAGACCCTGAATAACAAATGTACCCTGAGACAGTTTGAGGGAAAACAGTAAGTTTTCCACATTACTCATTTTACTCCATGGCTCAGAATCTTCCATGCTCCTCAGGTATTCTAGAGACAGGTGGACCTACTTGGCATATGGTAACAAAGCACCACCCTGGCTGAGCCCTCCTTTCATACTGTCTCAGAATTATTACAAATGCTTTCCTGCTCATTGCTGGTGCTGTGGGAGAACAAAATCAAATAAAAATTGGAAAAGAGCTTCCAAAGTGCTTTATTACTTAGTATATTTAATCTCATCAATAAAATCTGAAAATAGGAGCTGTCAGATATGCAAATACTGAAGAATTGGCTAGTCTTTTGCTTAGCTCTTCATCATAAAATTTTTGCATGTTCTGGCAAAGATTGTCAAATCATCCTAGCTGAAAGAAAACTAATTTCCACAAAATGCTATTTGCTATATTCTTCCAAAAGTCTGTCATTACCACCTGTACACATTAGCTAATTATCTCCTGTCTGTTGTTTAAATAAATGCATTTTGTTTACAATTGTCTGTACCACTAAATAAGAGGTCTTTAAAAATAATTGATCATGAAAAACCTGAGAATAAAAAAAATAATAATAAATAAAAATAAAATAATAAAAACTTGTGGAAAGTAAATGTAATTTAAGGGAAGGATGGTAGCTTAAAGAACTGTGGGGGAAAAGACATGGGGGAGAGAAAAAAGACAGGGAAGGAAAATGAATTAATTATTGTTTCACATAGTATTTTTTTAAGAAAGGTGGAACCAGACTCACATAGAAAAAAATAAAACTTTTTTACCAGGTTATGACTGGTTAGGAGTTTGAGGAAAAGAGCACATGGTATATACACCATTCTGAAGGAAAGTCCCGGATCTGGATAGACTGTGATATGAGTGAGAAAGAAAATTTTATTCTGTTAAGGCACTGAGGTATTTTGTTTTTGTTTTTGTTTTTTAACACAGCCAAAATTAAGTACCCTGGTTAATACAATAATTAAATGCTAACTCACAAGGTAAAAATAAGTGCTATAAAAGTTTTTAAAAGATGGAGATCTGTTAACATCTAAACATGACTCCATAGAGTCCTAATTTTAAATGGGTTGAAGCAGTCAAGAGAAAAAAAGCATAGAAGAGAAAGAAATCCAGCTGAACTTTGGAGGTAAGCATGTTGTAAGTAAATAGTAAGATGGGTAATGATCTAATCACATCGTTTTTCTTTTAAAAATGAAAACTTTGACAATATTATGTCATTAATTTGAAGGTAGCACATAATCAAGTCTCAAACCTGGGAACTATGCTAATTCTTTTGAGGGAGAGAAAAGGCAAGATGTAGGCCTAATGAAGAAGTTTGGTTAGGTAATCTTTGTGGATACAAACTTGACCTTTGGGTTTTGGTGGGCACATATCAGACATTTTTCAGAAGAACTATTCCTAATTATAGTAGCCCAATTTCTGAACCATCGTGGATGACCAAAATCATGAAGAAAAATTCACTGCAGGCAGCTCTCTGAAAATATCAATCTCCGTGATACTCAAATAATCCCTTCCAACATCAACCATTCGTTGGGTGAAAGAATTTTTGAAGAACTCTTCCACACCAGAAATTAACACTAACTGAAATCTTTAAGATGATTTCTTTGGATTTCAGTCCACATTCACAAACCCATCCTCAGGTCTCTCTCTCTTCTCCCACTCCTTCTACCAGATTCTTAACTCCTCTGAATATTTTGTGTATGTGTTTATCTTGTGAATTATATTTTTTGTAAACCTTTTTATACGAGTATAACTGTCTAAATCTTAGATGTGCAGCTTGATGAATTTTTATTAAGTGAATATACTGCTGTAACCACCACCCAAACAGAGCAATAGACTATTACCAGAATCAAAGAAGACTTCCTCAATCCTGCTACCCAAGAAGAAACCACTATTCTGATGTCTATCATAAGATTTTAAGTCTGCTTTTGATCGTTCTGTGAATGGAATCATAGTGTCCATTCTTGTGTGTCTGACTTTTGTACAATATTATGTATATAAGATAAATTCATGTAGCATTTTCCATTGTTAAGATTATACTAAAAAATATTCATCCATTCAACAGTTCAGTGTATATTAGCGTTGATTCCAGTTTTCAGCTATTAGCAAGAATATAGCCATGAACACATTTCTGTTGGAAATATAATGAGAAATGAAAATGTTAGGTCGTGGGATATGATTTTGGTCAGTTTTAGTAGATAATGTCAAGGAGTTCTCCAAAGTAGTTATGCCAATTTAAACTACCATTATCTATTAGCATTCCAACTTTTAAAGTCTTTGCTTATATATGGTATTTTCAGGGTTTTTGCTGGCTCGTTGCAATTTTAGCCATTCCAGTGGGTAGCTAGTAGATGCTCAAAATGATTATCTGCATTTCTCTAATGACTAATGATGATGTTAAAGAACTTTTTATATGCTTGTTAGTTAACTGTGTATCCCTTACGTAAAGTACTTCCTGAATTTTTTGCTGATTTTTAATTGGATTAATTGCCTGTTTTTGAGTTTTTGGATTTCTTAGTATGTTCTGTATACAAGTGCTTTGTTGGATATATGTATTATAGATAGAGTCTCCCTCTCTTTGGTTTGCTTTTACATATTCTTAAAGATTTTTTTGGATGAAATTCTATTTATCAATATTTTCTTTATGATACTTGAGGGCTTTATTGTGCTCTGTTGAAGAACTCTTTGCCTGTCTCAAATTAAGATTTTTCTTAAATTTTATTCTAGAAGTTCTATTGATTTGTGTTAAACAGATAGATCTACAACTGGTATGGAATTTATTTGAAGGTATGAGGTTTTCTCCCCCTCCCAAGTAGATATTCAGTTGATTCTGCACCTCTTATTTAAAAGATCATCAGTCTTGCATTTTGTTGCAGGAGAAAGTTTGCCATGCATCAAGTCAATAACACACTATATTGAGTATCTTTATAAAGTTTGATATCAGGTCACGTAAGCTCTCTAGCTTTGGTCTTATTCTTCTTTGAGACTAGGCTACTCTTCTCTTGTCCTTTACATTTTAATGTACATTTTTGTAATACATTTGTCAATTTCTACAAAATTGCCTGTTGAGATTTTGTTTGGAACAGCAGTGAATATATGATCAATTGAGAGAGAATTGTTATCTTTACAATAGTGAGCCATCTAATCCTCGAATATAGAATATTCTTCCACCTGTTTAGCTATGTTAGTTTTATAGATTTCAATGTAGAAATATTTCACTTCTTCAGTAAGATTTATTCCTTGGTATTTATTAAAGATATTGTAACATATTTTAAAATTTAAAATAAATTTAAATAAAATAAATTTAAAATAAAATTTAAAATCATTTCCAAATTTTTATTGTCAGAGAATAAAAATATTATTTTAAGTTATCAACTTTATTGAAGTATTACTTACATAACATAAAGCATACCAATTCTATTAATACATATACAGTTTGATGAATTTTATACAATTTTACACTCTCACTTGTAGCAAAAAAGAGTTCTCTAGTATCAGTTTTTAAATTCTAACCAGGTGAGTAGGTGAGTAATTGTATTAATTCAGTTTTAATTTTAATATCGCAGATGAGTGCAAATGTTAAGTGTCTTTTCATGTGTTTATTGGCCATTTGTATATTTTCTGTTGCAAATTCTCTAAGTTTTTTGCCCATTTAAAAAAAAATTGGATTATTTGCATTATTATTGTTTATATTATATACATACATGTACACACATATATCAATATATATACACACATATATAAAAATATTAATACATTCTATTAGCATTAAATATGATTTTAAATGTAGGATTCCTGTAGATGTTATTTATCACGTTCAGGAAGTTCTCTAGTCCTAGTTTGCTGAGTGTTGTGTTTTGTTTTTAAACAGGTGGGTGTTGAATTTTATTGAATACTTTTTCTTTTTCTAGGAGATGATCTAGAATTTTCTCCTTTATTCATTTAATATAATTGATATCCAAATGTTGCATCAACTTTGAATTCCTGCAATGAACTCCACATGGTAATAATATTTTATCCTTTTTATAAATTGCTGGATTTAATTTGATAAAATTTCATTAAATGTAATTTCATCTATATTTATTAGGGATACTGATATATATTTTTCCGTTCTGTACTGTCGGTTTTTGGTTTTAGTATCAGAGCAGTACTGGTCTCATAAAATGAGTTGTGACATGTTTAGCCCTCTTTGATTTTCTGAAGGAGTTAATGTATGATCGATAAATGTTCCTAAAATGTTTAATAGAATTCACCAGTGAAGCTCTTTGCATTTCTTTGTAAAGATTTTTGAAAAAAGATTTTAAAACAATTTCTTTAATAGATGTAGGTCTATTTGGACTTTCTCTTTTTGTCTTGTGTCAGCATTGGCGATTTGTATTTTTCAAAGAATCTGCCCATTTTGTTTCTCATTTGTCAAATGTATTGGGATAAATTTGTTCACAGTATTCCATAATTCGCCTGTTCACATATATAGGGTTTGTAGTGGTGTTCCTCTTGTTCATTCCTAATATTGGTATCTTGTGTCTTCCCCGACCTTTTTCTTCTTCAATCAATCTAGCTAGAGATTAAATTAATTTCATTGATTTTTTCCAGAAAAAAACATTATCTGGTTTTATTAATTTTCTCTATTATTTGCTTGTTTTTTATTTCATTCATCTGTATGGAACCAAGCAGAACCCTGCATGCCCACTCCCAAGTACAAAACCGAGCAGTTAATGATCAGGGCAATAGAATCACAGACTCAGTGTCTGATGCACATTCCTGAGTTGTTTTACAGATACTGTAACTGCCACCAGAGAAAAAAAGCTAACTGCATGATTACCAGACTGTAGCCATGACACAAGCTCCTCCAACTTGAGCAGTACTGGATCTACGGCTAGCACAATTCCAAGAACTGGCCTCAAGAGAATGGGACTAACATTATCGCTTATAATCTATATCTTTGTGGGCATCAAAATAATTGTAGCTTGCTCTGCCCGCATATGTAAGTGGGCAAATAAAATTGTCAGCAAAGAGATGCTACAGACCCATGTTGACATCTTTCACTCTGAGAATATGATGTCCTATGTCAGCATGAAGAAATTAAGAAGATGGACCTTCTCCCCTAATCCCATAGAAATGGAATGATGTCTGAGAGCAGGGATTTGTAAGCCTTTGCCTTTTTCTGTTTGCTCATCCCTGTTTTCCTTAGACCTTAATCATAAAGATGAGATCATTAGGCAACATTTAACTTAGCTCCAGATTTCTGCTTTACTAAATATATACAACACCTTACCTAACCTGTTGATCCCTTTTCTGAATTAGAAGGAGTAAGAATGAAGAATTAAGTAGTTTAAGAATGACTGACTCTCTACCCCTAGCTTCCCCCTGGTAAATTTGCAGGCGGACCACATGTACAAGAGAACATCCAATTGCAGGCAGACCACACAAGCAAGACAGCATCCCAAGGAAGATCGGGAGAAGTCAGCAGGCCTGCATGCAATGGAAACATTACGAAGAGTCTGACCTCCTGCCTTAATGATTAACTGAGATTGTTTCCCCTTTTTCCCTTTAAAAATTGTCATGGCTGAGCAGAATCTTTCGAGTTGGTCTCTGGACATACGTCCACCATCTCCCCAGACTGCCAGCTTTTCTGAATAAAGTATCTTTCTTCTCAACTGAAGCTTGCCCCTGGATTTATTGGCTGTTGAGGTCGAGTAGCAGAACCTGCATTCAGTTACACATGGTCTTATCTTTATTCTTTCTTTTAACTTAGTTTGGGTTTACTTTGTTCTTTTTGTAGTTTACTTAAAGTGGCATCTTAAATTTTTTATTTGAAACACCTTTTTTCTCTTCTATTGTAAGGATTTAAGGTATAAATTTTTCTCTAAATCTTGCTTTATCCCATAAATTGTCATATATTGTATTTTGTTTATTGTTGTGATCAAAATATTTCCATTGTGATTTTTTTCTTTGTCCCTTCAGTAATTTACAAGTGTGTCATTTGATTTCTAAATATTTGGAGCTTTCCAATTTTTTAATTGATTTTTAAAAATATTTTATTGCTGTCCAAGAAAAAAATTCAGTTCTTCTAAGTTTTAGGGATTTGCTTTATGTCCCATTATTTTAGTAAATGTTCACTGTGCAATTGATATAATGTGTATTCTGCTGTTATTGGTTAAGTATGCCACAAATATCAATTAGGTCAAGTTAGTTGATAGTGACATTCATATATTCTCTCTCTTTGTTGATTTTCTGTTTACTTTTCTATCTATATTTAGAGATGAGAGTTGAAATCTCCAATTACAATAATGAATTTGTCTATTCCTTCCCTTAGTTTTGTCAGTGTGCCATATACTTTAAAGTTCTCTTATGAGGTGCATGTACACATTATATTGATGTATCTTTTTTATATGAATAGCCCTTTTTACCTCTTTTAATATTCATGTCTAAAAGCCTTATATTTTCTGATATTAATAGTCACTTTATCCTTTTTATAATTAGTGTAAGTATGGTGTATCTTTTCCCAAGTTTTACTTTTAACCTATCTGCATCTTTATATTTAAAGACTTGTTTTTCTAGACAGCATGCAGTTGGGTCTAGCTTTTTATCCAGGCTACTTCTGCCTTTTAATTGGAGTATTTACCTTTACATATTTTTTGAATATTTTTAATTTAATTTTATATTGAAGTATAGTTGATTTACAATGTTGTGTTGGTTTCAAGTGTACAGCAAAGTGATTCAGTTATACATATACATACCTCCACTCTTTTTCAGATTATTTTCCCATATAGGCCATTACAGAGTATTGAATATAGTTCCCTGTGCTATACAGTGAGTCCTTGTGGGGCTTTTTTTCTCAATTTTTTTTTTTAATTGGGGTAGAGTTGTTTTACAATGCTGTTAGTTTCTACTGTACAGCTAAGTGAAGTAGAGTTCCCTGTGCCATACAGCAGGTTCTCATTATTTATCTATTTTATACATATTAGTGTATATATGTTTGTCCCAATCTCCCAATTCATCCCACCCTTTTCTCCCCCCTTGTTGTCCATACGTTTGTTCTCTACATCGGTGTCTCTATTTCTGCCTGGCAAACCGGTTCATCTGTACCATTCTTTACATTTTATATAATTAACAATATGGTTACCATTTTGCAATGTTGTTTATTCTGTTCTTTGTTCCTTCTTTTCTCTTTCCCTGTCTTTTTGATTGTATATTTTTCAGTTATCCAGTTTATTCCCACTGTTGGATTATTAGTTTATTTCTTTGCTCTTTTCCTCGTAGTTGATCTAAGGTTTACAATATATATTATTTACTTCTCACAATAAATATTACTTTCAAATACCAGTATAGCCTTTATAATGTAAGGACTCTCTTCCATTTTATCTCCCTATATTTTGCACTATTTTTTTAGGACTTTTTACTTCTACGTGTTTTACAAATCCCAAAATACCTGGTGCTTATTTTTGCTTCAAACAATCAATCATCTTTTAATTTGTTTTAACTGTGAAAAAATTCTTTAATATTTTCCATACACAGCATTTCTAAATTACATTTTTGGAAATTCCAGTTTCCAGCTAGTATTATTTTCATTCTTCCTGAAGAGCTAATTTAACATTTTTGTAATGCAGATTTACTGGCAATGAATTTTCTGTTTATGTTTTTCTGTAACAATCTTTTATTTTCCTTAACTTTTGAAAAAGAATTTCAAAATTATGAATATGGAATTGTAAGTTGACAGTTTTGATTTTTTTAAATTTTACAAGTGTCCTTTCACTACCTTTTGATGTGCATTGTTTCTGTTATGACATCTTTAGCCATTCTCATCTTTATTCTCCTATATATAATATAGGAGAAAGTGTTATATACAACACTTTCTCCTTTCAAGATTATCTCATCATTTCTTTTTTTTTTCCATCAACTTGATTATTATTTTATCTGTGGATTCTTCTGAAATTTTTATGCACACAATCATGTGAAAAGATGAGTTTTACTTTCTTACTTTACAATCCTGATGTATTTATCTTTTTTCTTGCCTTATTACACTGGATAGGACCTCATTAAGATGTTGAATAGAATGGTAATAGTTAGCATCCTTGTCTCATTTCTAATTTCTTGAGGCAAGATTTGCATCAGGAGCCCACCTCAGTCCAAACTACATAATCAGAGAGACAGTCATGCAGTAAATATATGGTCAACTCCTTGTAAGTAACAATCAATATTTATTTTAAAAAAAAACTGGGGATAATATTTTTATAATAGACTGTGGGCAATGCAAATACCTCAACTTATGCATCAATTATGATTATCTGTGTTATAATAGGAAATTCACAGAGTAATCATCCAGTCAAATAGCTTCATAAAATGCTAACATTTCCCCTCCAACATATCTCATAAGTTGACATGAAAGCTTCACTTGTGCACTTCCAGGAATAAGAAGATGCATTGTATTTCTGAGTCCTTTTGTTAGAAAAGCAGTTATTAAATAATTTTAAAATCTGCCTGTTTGATTTGAATCTTATTCAAATATGTAGTTTTCCCTAGGCACCCATTCAACTACATATATTAATTACTTGCACTTAGGTTTGGTTGACTTAAAGAATCAGAGTGGAGGATGGAAGAAGCAGCAGTGATGTAAACAAAACAGAATTTTAGGTCTCCCTCAAATAAATATCTGAGTAGGTGGTCCAAAGTTGGTATCATGTTCCATAGTATCAGGAACTCAAGCTCCTTATTTCTCATTGTTTTATAAAGCATGGCTCCAATGGTCTAAATGGTAACATTTATAACTGAGGTGATGTGGTTGGAAAACAGCTAACACTTCACATATGCTGTCTCCTAAGGAAGTTTCCCAGAGGCTGGCATTTGACATTTCTGCTTAGACTCCACTGGCCAAAACTTACTCACTAATTGCAAAGGAGATTGGGAGATATAGTAAGCATTTATTTGGTAGTACTTCCCATATGGCAATCACTGCTCTTAACTCCAGTGATCCACTGTTAGGATAACAGATCTGTTCTTTTTCTTTTTTTTTTTTTGGTAATAAATTTATTTACTTATTTATTTTTGGCTGCATTGGGTCTTTGTTGCTGTGTTCAGGCTTTTTCTAGTTGCAGTGAGCGGGGGCTACTCTTCGCTGCGATGCACGGGCTTCCCTTTGTGGTGGTTTTTCTTGTTGCGGATTACGGGTTCTAGGCCCGTGGGCTTCAGTAGTTGTGGCACTCAGGCTCAGTAGTTGTGACTCGTGGGCTCTAGAGAGCAGGCTCAGTAGTTGTGGCGCACAGGCTTAGTTGCTCCGTAACATGTGGGATCTTCCCGGACCAGGGCTCAAACCTGTGTCCCCTGCTTTGGCAGATGGATTCTTAACCACTGTGCCACCAGGTAAGTCCTGTTCTCTCTTTTTCTCCTTCTGCAGTTTGCACTATTTCTGCTAACTGCTGACTAAGCCCTCTCTCTGCTATGGCTGCTATATACCCCTGGTGTCTATTTTTCCATGATTTCCGTTTGTTGCCTTCTCTCTCTATATCCCTATGTCAATCTTATTGCAGTACCCCTCCTTATATTGCATTAGATTGAAACTCTTTAAGAAAGTAGATTTTGATTGTTTTACCTAATTACCATGCAGTGGAGAGTGACCGGACTGGGCAGAGCTGTCAGGCTAATTCATACCCTACTATCCTGGCCAGCAAAGAGGGCTACTTATATTTTGAATTCAAATTCAAATTTTTTCAGACCATGAAAACTGCTTTTATATTCTACATGTATTACAAAGGACGTATTAAGAAGGATGTGTAGTATAAGTTTTGTTTAGTTTTCTAGACCACAGGTAATCTTCCTAATAGTTTTAATATAGAAAATTGAAAAGGAAAAGACACTAATTTCAGCCTGTTAAAAGTCACTAGCCAGATGTTGTAAAAAGAACCACTAATGAAAGTTCTCCCTGGAGACTTTAAAACTTTCTTTATATTCAACCTAATGCTCTTAAAGAGAGTATCACATTTCATTGACATACAAGGCATTCGAGTTGAATTAAAAGGTTTGAAAAATACCCTTCTCTGAATTGGAGTCTAAGAGACTGGTTTTGAAGTTTACCTGCTTTCCTAAGAGGACTTTTACTTCTTTCTGCCATAAACTGAGTAATTTTTCCCAATATGACTTGATGCCATTCAAACTTTTTAATTAGATCTATAGTTGGATGTGCAGTTCAGGTGAAGCTGAGTCAACAGTCACACTTTTAAAACCTGTTTGGGCATCATGAAGCAAGAAGTTAAACTAGAAGTAAATTTAAAAGGCAAAATAAATGTTCTTTTTGTTCAGAAATCTGGAGGAGGAGAAAGACAAAAATAATAAGATTTTAATTGCTAGGCTTCACAAAAATCAGTTGTCAGTTGTTTTCTATGTACTTGATTCAAGAAATAATTTATGGATATAATCTGGGGGAAACAAAATTTAAAAAGAAGCAATATATTCAAATTGTTTTAAATAGACCTGGCATAGTCACAATCTTATCTCCACGAGTAACTCAACATTTTCGTTTTCCATTTTTTTCTAAAACCAACTAATTTGCAGTTACAGTTTTCTTTCTGAACTATTGCCTGTAAAAACTCACTTCCTGGTTATTCATAGCAAAATGATTCCTTTCCCCACCCCCATCTGATTCTGATGTGATGAGGTAACTTTGAACAGTTGTGTGCATAACTCATTTTCTTCACTGCTGGGAAAACATGAGTTGCTTGGGGGGGAAGGGGCAAATCCTTTTTTTAAAAAGTCAACACTCAGTCTGCTGCAAGTTCCTATGTTAAAGGAAAATGAAACTAAATTAAAGTTTTCTTTCTCCTTCACCTTCATTTCACAGAAAAGGAGGATATTCTTCTAATTGCTATAGTGAACATCACTTAGAAGACAACGGCTTTATTCCTACAGGATTTTGGGAGAAACAACATTGGAGAGACTATAAATATTAAGAAAATTACAAAGGCAGTAGGGCTACAGGGGGTAGAGAAGTTGAAGCTGAAATCAGAAAACAGCAACTTTTATGAGAACATCTGACAGAGAGTACAGTATTGCTTGGTGAGTTTTACATATAGGCAGGCAGCTTCTGCTAACACACTGAAAATAATCTTTCCTGGTTTCAGTATTGTTCCTTTGCCTGGACCCCAAAATAAGCCTAGCCATAGGACAAAATGACAGTAATTAGGATATTCAGTAGGAATTACCTGAGCTGACAACTCCCACAGGGAAGACAGCAAATGCCTGGGCAAAAACCTGAAAGTTACATGGGCCTGTGAACAGGAAATTAACAACTTTGTGCCCAGCTTCTGCTGATCTCATTGGGAGAAGAATCACTGAGAACCCAGGAAAGTGTTTTACACATTAAAGTCCATGTTTGTCTCTGAGAACACTTCTCTTTCTGCCTGTGAACCATTATCCTCCCTCTTTTTACCCCACACTGCTGTCCCGTCACCCACCTGCTTGCTTATTTTACTCTGGCCTTTTTCTTTACTTCACTGACTGTTCTAGTCTTTTTATGTATCTCATCATTTTAGGTTTTCCATCTTGCCTGTGTACTTTGTGCTCCATGAATGTTTCAATGCATACAAGTAATCCGAGGAGGAGAGTTCTCAGAGCAAGTAATCTAATTCGGTACCTCTCCTCTCCCCTGACTAAATGACACGAGCAATGCCCCCTAACTTTGGTGCAGCTACACGCCTCCCAAATCAGGAGGGTGAGCCCAGACAGCTGCATCTCCACTTTTGCATAAATTCAGAAAAAATAACGTTGA
This sequence comes from Stenella coeruleoalba, assembly GCF_951394435.1. Classification (NCBI taxonomy): domain Eukaryota; kingdom Metazoa; phylum Chordata; class Mammalia; order Artiodactyla; family Delphinidae; genus Stenella; species Stenella coeruleoalba. The sequence continues at coordinate 66,513,650 of NC_137158.1, read as the reverse complement.
AAGAGAGATTTAAATAAATAAATAAATAAATAAATAAATATAAATATATATATATATATATATATATATATATATTTTTTTTTTTTTTTACAGAAAGGGCCAAAAGAAAGCTAACTATTGGCTTGTCTTCCTCTCAGGAAAAAAAAAGCAGAAATATATCCACTGGAGTCATTTAATCTAATGGGACTACTACCTCTCATTTAAACCCAGGAATTGACAACAACACAAAAACACTAGCAAAACTTTCTTAGGATGGTGTCATCTTACGTTATAGAATAATTGCTATTTCTGTTCTCAAAAAATGGTAAGTTTACTCTGCAATTCCAAATGTTCAAATTCTGGTTTAGGATATTACATGCTAATAAACTTCATACAGATATTTACAACTTCAGTACTTTGGGCCTTTCCATTGTCATGATACATATGTATTGTCATGATACATATATATTTATCACTAGTTATTGCTCAAATCCTGTTAAGAGAACTGTCCATAGTTTTGTCTCCCTTACACAACTTTCTACCTCTGTATAGTTTACTTTGCCAAGCAGCAACATGGTAATCATAGCCAGAGATGCTAAAATAAAAGTTATGTTGGGCCAAAATATCCCTTTTTTTTTCTTAACAAAACATTGCCACCACTTCTGCCAAGGAGGTTGTGAAGAAAAGATGGCAAAAGGGGGTGGAAGTAAACATGTGAGACTTCAGACCAGGGCATAGCCTCAGTGCAGGGACTTTTATTCACACTGGCAGTGTAAACATTCTCTAGAAACCTCAGTGGTGAGGTTTATGCCTGTTAAGAGTACATCCAAAACGTAAACAAATGAAGATTACCAGAGACATGAGGAAAACAAAATCAGAGCTTTGACAATGTCAGAATTCCCAATAGTGTTTCTGAAAGCAATAGTGTGCCACAAATGTAATCAAACATTTTTGGGGGGCGGGGGAAGGAAGCATTTCATGGTCAAAAAGATTTGGGAAACACTGGTTAAACAGGTCTCTCTACTGTAGAACTTCTGTCTACCCTTAATATATAAGTTCTTTCTGAATTACCGAAAGAGTGAAAAAAAAAATGCCACTTTTTCCAAACTAATTGGACTGTAAAACCCCTGATCAAAGAAAATGTATTAACCTTGTCCAAAACACGAGTGTCTCAAAGAACACTTTGGAAAGTGCTGTATTTGATGTTTAACAGTTTTCGATATCAATGTCTTTATTGAACACTATAGCTATTCGTCAAATTGATGAATTAATATAAGAAGTAGCTACAGATATAAAACCTAATTCAAGCATCACATTTTAAAAGTGTAATCAGATAAGCCAACAACAAATTTATTATAGTTAGCATGCACTCAGCAATATAATTATTGCTTAAAGTTCAGACCAATTTTAGAAATATATATTGTGCTTTAGGGGAAATTTTGATCTTTATTTCTTTCCACATGCTTGTTTTCATAACTAAATGTAGTGTGAACAATTCATTAATTGTAAACCATTTGCATCATAATTCTTCTGTCTCTCCTAATGCTTACAAAATATTTTAGAGATTTTTCTCAGTTCAATGAATAGGTAGAGTGCCTCAAAATGGAGATTGTTTTGTGTCCAAATATTGTGCTTATCAAGAAGCCACTCAGATTATTACCTATATCATCTTTAAAATGGCAATTGAAAAGTCACCTAGGAGTAACAAGGAGCTTCTTTCTCATTTTTGATGGCTACAATGACCCCTTTCTGCATTTTTCCTACTTTACTGGTGTCCAACCTGAAAACTCAGGGTCTCTTTCAGATGCAGAGTTCCTTTACAAGCATTGAAATTGCTGAGGCAGTTTATTCTCACACAATCAAGTCTACATATAATAACATGTGTCATTCTACAACCCTCATGGTAATCCAAAATAAACAGAAATCCTACATGAACTAAAATCTGAAGCATAGCTCCATGAGAAGGCAGCATTTTAAGACATTTACATTTAAAAGAAAGGCAATAATTCCTTTACCTTGAAAAACATAAATAATCTTGGAAATTTTGGAGGCATTTAAATTTTATCCAAAGCAAAATTTTTCACGCATCTTAATTTTCACGTATCTTAAAAAATACAGATTTTTAATTCAGTAATCATTTGCTAATATCTGCAACTCTCTTTAAGACTAAATAAATGAAGAAGCCATCTTGTTTTTCCACATCACTGGCTCTAGCATGCTATAGAAGATCACCATGACAACAGGAGCTAGTTTGCCTGGTGTGAAGACAACAGTGTAGGCCTCATTTCCTAAATGCATGTTTCCACTAAAGTTGAATCACCAATTAAAAGACTCCTTTCTGCCCTTGGGGGCTTCAGAGATGCAAATAGTGTTGGGAGGGCTGGCTGGTCAGCTGCTACACCTAGTAACTCCTCCTGATTGTCTAAAAATAAAATGATATTTTTTTTAAAAAACGGTATTTCTGAATCACATTGAATAGGAGTTAATATTCAAAATTGAAAGACTTGCTTGAAATTGTGAACTATTATCCATGCTGTAACTTGTGATTACTCTTTATGTCCCTAAAAAAAGAGTATTCTGAGTGTAGTTTTAAGTATCTTATTATGGAACTGTGAGATACACAATAGTGTTGTTTGTTAACTCTCTGTCAATCATTAGCAAATATAAAACTGTAATAATGAAAATTAATATAGATTCTTGAAAAGATATGAAAAAGTGTGATGATTACAGAACAGTAAAATTTACATTTTATTCTGAATATATTCATAAAGAATGCCTTTATAATTTAAAGCAAGAAAATATAAAATAATTTTTTGAAGACCCAGATTCATAAAAGAGATTTTCTTGACGTTTAACTAATACTCAAACTACAAATACCATTAACGAGTTTTGATTTTAAGAAAAGAAATGTGTGTGTCTATTTTAGTGGGTAAAGAAACAGAAATGTTTAATGGAAGTATTTTTGAATAAATACAGTAATTTCTAAAATATAGATCAGTATTATTTTTGGGTACAATGATAAATAATGATAACTAATGTTTTTCGTCTATCTCCCTAATGTACACTATTCTGTGCATTTCTCCTTTCTGGATCAACTTGATAAACATGTATTTCAGTTTTGACATTTTACTACCCTTATTTGTAAATGAAATACTAAAAACATCCAAATTATGTTACTCAGTATATTTCTGATTTTTTTATAGTAAGAAAAGGAGGATATAAGAATTTCAACAAAATTAATTTTCAAGTAAAATTATACATTTCCACTAATAAGCATATGATAAAGACATACATTATTAAATGGTGCTATTTAGGAATTATGTGCATAAACTTAACAATACACACTAGCCAATTTTCGGTAATGTGTGTTTGTATATTTAACTATTTCTTTGTATAGCTAATTAAATGTTTGTTGCAAAGTCTCATGGGAAGCTCATTTGCATATACCTTGTTATAATGGCTAAACACATTTTCACTAAGTATTGCCTGATGAATAGATATTTCACAAATGCCTGGCATAGACACAACAACAAACTATGGACACATGTCATTATTACTGTAGTTCATCAGCACAGCTCTCCATGGTTCTCTCTGCATAATTGGACTCATTTAGGAATCACTCATTTGCTTATGAGTGGTAACTGGTGTAGCACTGCATTTTAATTTTAAAAGTTTAATTAAAATAAAAATTTGTTCAGTTTTTACATATTTGAATATGTATAGATATTTTAATGTGAGTTCACATGTAAGTCTGATTCTAGGAGAAAATGTCACATCAGAAAATAAATTGTCAAATTCAGATATAAACTGAAATAAAAAGGAATAACAAACAAAAATGTTAACGTTGTATCTTCTTCACACAGTTCTCTTGTGAGACTTATGTGAGATAATCCATGTAAATAAAATGACCGTCAACAGTAGAGCTACAGTAAGCATTAATTTCCTTCTAGCTTTTTCTCTAGAATGAAACAACTTAGAGTGACCTAAAAAGAACAGTAGGTAACTTGTGAAGTTAATTATTTCAAGAGACTCACAAGGTACATTAGCGTGGATGGGAACAAAGGTTGCTTAGTTCTGGGTGATCTTAGTTTTGCAGCCATGCAACACTATAAAAGCAGAAGTCATTATGCCTTCTTCCACTTCCTATGAGTAATTGGTGGGCTGATTAATAAGCATTTAACACATTCTATTAAAGTTTTTGCAATCTAAATATCATTTTGCAATTTCTTTCACATATTTCTAACTTCTTTAAATAGCTGTCCTCACTGATGTTCTTAACATCTCCCAATTTAGCATCATCTGTAAATTTAATTAAGTGCTTTTTCTGTCCCTTCTTGCAGATCATTAAAAAGCATGCTAAATTAAACCATGACAAACTCCTACCAGACCCCACATTGTCTTGTCATGCAAAGCATTTTACTTCACAAAGCACCAGAATTACCAATAATACTTTTAAAAGGTAGGAGTTATACAGGTATTTCATTTCTGCCAATGGAAAGAATCCTGAGCATTTATTTCTAGGAGGCTACTAAAATTTTTATCAGTAATGGCAGCCATAATTTTGATATACGCATAAATTATATCAACTGCACTAAAATGACTAAAGACACTTAAAACAACAGTCGTATATACATATGTGTAAGACTATTTTGTATTTACCTAGGAGCATTAAAGTATATGTCAATCCCATATGTCAGTGCAGATGCTCAACTGCTGGGAGGAATGGGCTCTAAGGAATGGAATCCAGGGAGAGAAATTCAGAGGAATTTTCACTTTTTTGGTGTAATTTTTTCAATTTTTTGCAGTGAGCATGACTTACATGTGTTTTTAAAAAGTAAACATATTTATATGTATTATAGGTTGTACCTGCATGATCTGTCCTCACCATCCCAAATGTGATATTTAGAATGAGGTAACATGAAGTCACTGAAAGAAGGTCCCTTTGCAAGTTCAGACAAATTGTCATTGCAAAATATCAAATTTTGTTCATCCTGTCTATCAACAAACTTATCTTTAGACTATATTACATGTGAAACATTTTGCTAAGCTGTACCTGGAATGCAGATTTCAGTCATCAGGAGGCAGTGTGGCTAATGGCTAAGATGAAAGGCTATGGCTTTAAGTGTCCATCATTGGATGAATGGATAAAGAAGATGTGGCACATATATACAATGGAATATTACTCAGCCATAAAAAGAAACAAAATTGAGCTATTTGTAATGAGGTGGATGGACCTAGAGTCTGTCATACAGAGTGAGGTAAGTCAGAAAGAGAAAGACAAATACCGTATGCTAACTAGAGAATGGACTTGAGGATATGGGGAGGGGGGAAGGGTAAGCTGTGACAAAGCGAGAGAGTGGCATGGACATATATACACTACCAAACGTAAAATAGATAGCTAGTGGGAAGCAGCCGCATAGCACAGGGAGATCAGCTCGGTGCTTTGTGACCACCTAGAGGGGTGGGATAGGGAGGGTGGGAGGGAGGGAGATGCAAGAGGGAAGAGATATGGGAACATATGTATATGTATAACTGATTCACTTTGTTATAAAGCAGAAACTAACACACCATTGTAAAGCAATTATACTCCAATAAAGAAGTAAAAAATAAATAAATAAATGTTTGTTGTTTTATAAAAAACAAAAAAGAAAGGCTATGGCTTTAACAACTACTAGGTACGTGGCCTTATGCAAATTAACTGACCTCTCTGAGCATCAATTTCCTCAACTTACAAATGAGCATAATAATAGTACCTATCTCATAAAACTGTAGTGAGGATTAAGTAAAATATATTTTCTAATTTTTGTAAAACCCTTATAATAGTACCTGGCACTAAGTAAGAGCACTATAAATTCAGTATTTACTTTAATTAATGAATTCATTATAGAGTTATTGAGAGATGGTCCCAGCTGTCTAAAATCCTTTTGGAACAAGGAAAGTTGTAAGTAAACACTATAGACCCAAAATTCACATGCTAAAACCTAATTCCCAACATGATGGTATTTAGAGGTGGGGACTGTGGGAGGTGCTTAGGTTATGAGGGTGGACCCCTCATGAATGGGATTAGTGACCTTATAAAAGAGAAAGCAGAGAGCTCTCTTGCCACCTCTCCCATGTGAGGATACAGAGAGAAGACAACCATCAATGAAACAGGAAGCTGGCTATAATCAGATATGAAATCTGCTGGCGCCATTTATCTTGAACTTCCCAGTGTCCAGAACTGTGAGAAACAAATTTATGTTGTTTATAAACCACCCTGTCTATGATACTCTGTTATAACAGCCCAAACAAACTAGGAGGACAATAAACAAATACAATGTTATAAAGAAACAAGCAAAAGCAACTGAATGAATTGTAGTAAATGGTCTGTTGAAGTAGTTTATGTTCTAATTAAATGGAGAAGCAAACCAAGTAAATTGTATAGCACAATGTGCTGCATCACAACAATCCTTTGAATAAAGCCATTTGGAAATAGAGGTAGGTGATCGGTTCGGCCTGTGAAGGCAGAGAAAGTTTCAGAAAGGATATGACATTCTTGCTAAAGTCTAAAATAAGACACAGGTCTTGAAAATCATGTAAAGCCAGGCCTTTCGTGTATACTTTTTCTTATGTTTATAGGGTTAAGTCCAAACTGATTAGCCCTGGAATAAAATATCCTACATGTCTGGCTCCAACTTATCTCCGGTTTCATCTTTTTCACTCTACCTTAACACCCATTAGAATTTCCCCAATATCCCCATAATCTCTTATCCAACATTGGTAGGGACAGATGTGTCTTAGAATGCAGAACTTTTCAGATTTTAGAAAGGTAATTCAGTATCCAACTTTAGATTACCAGAGGTCTGGGGTAACACCACATAATCAAACATATCAATACACCTGCAACAAAACAAACCTATTCATCTCATGCCAGTTCAGGTGAGGTTCTCCTGACAACTGAGATCAGATCAGATCAGAATTGATGGATAGACACCAAAAGAGTTAGAAAAAACTTGTAGTCTATGAAACTTTGGGGACTTTAGAATTGTGAATAAGGGATGTTGATCCCTGTCACCCAAATATGAAATGCTCTTTTGTTCCTCTGTAAAAACTCTGTTACTAATGCCTCTTCTGCCTTTCAAACAATTCATTCTTCAAAGCCCAACTCGGATATCATCATCTTGATGAATATAATCTATGACATCCATGACACGTCTCTGGGTCTCATTAGTACTTTGTGAATCCCTCTCTTATTGTTTTGATGACATTGTACACTAATCATGTGTTTAAATGTTTGTCACTGCCTCTTAACTGTAAGCTTTCAAAGGCAGGGACTGTGTCTTTCTCTTCTTAGTATCTTCTGTTCATAATATAGCAACTGGCATATGGTAGATGCTCAATATTAGTGGTGGAATAGAGTGAACTTATAACAATCTAGGAATATAAAACAACAATGCAAGTATACAAAGATCTATCATCAAACTTCAAGGGATAGAAGTCATATGAATAGTTCAGACTAAAGGTTATAGAGAAGTAATTAGAAAAATTTCATTTCTACATAGATATATGAGGAGGGTGTTTAGGAGATGGTAACTGAAGAAACATGTTATGAGGGGGAATCCAGGCTCAAAAATCACATTAAGGAAGCAGTGCAGATGAGCTGCAGGAAATGATTCACATTCGAGACAAATAGGAGATAAGGCTACAAAAAGTGGATGCTGTTAAATTAAAGAGAATTTGGAACTTAGCAATAACACAGTCTGTTCCCATTCTATAGCACAGCAGACACCAGTATTTTTATGCTTCTGTACTGGACAAGTGAAAACCCAATAGAATAAAATTGGGCAATAAATCCTTCCTTTCTAATGTTATGTTTTGACAGGAAAACAATTTATACTAATAAGCAAAATAATTTTTTGCTAGATGGTTGATGAAGGTAATCATTGCTCATTCCTGCACACTGAACCATGAAAAACAAATACAGGTAAGTTGATTTGAAAGTGAGGCAGTAAAATCAATGAAAAAGAGGTTAATCGTTTTCTAAAGAAAACAAGGAAAACTGATGGATGAATTTTTTAAATGCTTTAGTATTTTATTCCAACTCTAGGAGGAAAAAATATACTTGCCAATTTTGTGAAAATGAAGAAGATGATACAGAATTTCCAAACCTAAGGGGAGAGAGAATATGAACTGTTGCAAAATTTTCATTGGTGATAGAATATATTTTTTAAAAAAGGAAAGTACACCGTATTTTGTAGGAGCATATTAGTTACTAAAACTGGTGTTACTTTTTTTTCCAAAATATGTTGTCTCTAATAATAATGGTTCATTTTTACTAGATTAAATATTAGTAAAAATTCATATTTCCAGAAAGACAGACTTGAGAGCAGATCTGGACACTTCTGTGGTATGATTTTTTGATGAGTCCATCACAGAAATCTCTCTTACTCCACCATCAGTTTCTGGCCTATCACGGGGCCTAAATATTGACCATAAGAGATCATTGCATTGAGTCTTCCAGGGTTTCCATCTATTGGGTTTTTCTATGCAAATGCAAGTATTCTCCAGAAGGAAGTCCTTTAAGCCCCTATAAACTTCGATAGTTTAGCCTGTATTAGTTCACCCATTCATTCGTGGTCAGCTGCAAAGTTGAAGGTTGTGAGAAAGAATCTCACCTAGTAGGCATCTCACCTAGAATTAAATGAAAGGTAAGAAGGGCGGTGCTGTGAAGAGGAGTGACAGAGAGACAAATTTCACTATGTTTAATGCAATTACACATTCCTAAAATGCCAGTCCTCTTCCCTCGCAGTACTTGGTTTCATAGCAAACAGAGTTGAGCCTCAGTTAATCATAAAATGGCATAAACCAGGAGCCTGGATCCCTCAACCCTGCCTGTTAATTCCAGTATTACCCTGCCTGACCCTCCTGACTCTTTTGAATTGCTCTCTTTTGGAAAACATTTTAGATTCTTAGGCAACTCTTTAAGAGATTTTATTGTGAAGTCACTTACCAAAAATTATATACCACATTTACCAAAAATGTACATTTTTGAAACTAAAACAGTAACAGACATCTTTTTTAATTGAAATGTAATCGACACAGAACATTATATTAGTTTCAAGTGTGCAGCATGATGATTCTGTATTGGTATATATTGTGAAATGATCACCATAAGTCTAGTTAATTTCCACCACCATATATAGTTACACATTCTTTTTCTTGTGATAAGAACTTTTAAGATCTACTTTCTTTCTTTTTTTTTTTTTTTTTTTTTTTGCTGTACGCGGGCCTCTCGCTGTTGTGGCCTCTCCCGTTGCAGAGCACAGGCTCCGGACGCGCAGGCCCAGCGGCCATGGCTCACGGGCCCAGCCGCTCCGCGGCATGTGGGATCTTCCCAGACCGGGGCACGAACCCGCGTCCCCTGCATCGGCAGGCGGACTCTCAACCACTGCACCACCAGGGAAGCCCTTAAGATCTACTTTCTAAGTAACTTTCAAATATACAATATAGTATTATTAACTGTAGTCACCATGCTGTACGCTTTATCCCCATGACTTATTTATTTTATAGCTGGGTGAGAGTGGTCAAATGGTACAAACTTCCAGTAGTAAACATCTATAAGCAACTGTTTATGTCAAATTAGTGGAGGTGATTTCCATTCTTAAGTAAAAGCCACAGTGCTGAACTTCTTAGAAGTAATAATACCAATAGATTAAGGATCCATTAAACTCTGAGCCCTATCCATGTTAGCATGAACTTTACTACAATCTAATTACTTGTCAATTAGATATTTAGTTCATATTAATGTAACTGCTTAAATTCTTTTTGAAATCAGGAGGAATAAAAATAAATAAATTTTGTTTTACTGAATTTAATTGAAGGTACATTCAGAAAAATGTGATTTATGTATTAGAGTAAAGTAGCCTGGCTGATCTCTCCAATCCCTTCCTTATGTAATATGAAAAGCCTTGAAATTCTTTAAACAGAACTTGTACTGTTTTAAGTGTACATGTATTCTTATCACCCTCCATCTCACAAATTCAGATTCTCATTATATTTTCTTCTGTACAATGTCATGGTCACCCTGGAGTCTGAATAATTTTATTTTGATTAATGAGGATAAGTAATAAAATACAGTTTGTGAATCTTGAAGAAATGTATCTCTCTCTCTCTCTCCTCTTTCACACACACATGTGTACACACATAATACACACACGAATACATAAACACACACACCTGCAAACATATAATTTTGTTAACTCATTTACACTCTCACCTAATCCCAAGCAGAATAAATGATGATTAATTTTAAAAATGCAGAGATAAAGATCAACAACTGTTACAGCAAAATAATAGCCAAATATAAATGCTGAAAGGGAAAATCAGAGAAAGAATGCAAGCAGGAAATCCTACCTGAGGAACATGGCTGTCATTGGGCCAAGTCTTAGTGCATAGTTTCCTAACAGACTAGGCAAAGAGACAACATGATGGATTACAGAGCTATCATTTTCTACGAAAAGAAAGCACACCAGTTCATCAGCAGAGGGAAAATTTCCTATCCCTGAGTTCGAAGATGAATTTGTCACAAAGAGCTTTATATAACGGACAGTGAGCTCCATAATGTCCCCCATAGCAATTTTACAAGCAATATAGAGATGCTCCACATGGCTATTCTTTATAGTGTTCTGACACTGAAGCCAAGTAAGTGCCCATTGAAAGCTGTGGATCTATAAAGGCAGAGTGGGAGGTGAAGGTGGGGAATGGAGAGAAAAAGAAGCTGGCAGAAAGAAAAAGGCACAAATACGCATGTTTCTGCAACATGCCTTAATGCAAATTTATGCTTAAACAATGTAGAAAACTGAATAGTTAATACTTAGAATATCTTGTTCGAATATCAGTGTCTTTCCAAGTTTCTGGCAGAAGTTATATGGTAGATCATTTAGTTACCAGACACATAGATAAAAAAGATGTTATATCATTCTGACAACTGAATAAGTTATTGTGTGTTTGCCATCTTAAATAACCAAACCATATGCACATGATACGGTCCGTAGACAGTATCTATTTCTTTGTGTTTTGCTTTGTCTTGTGTTTCTCCAAATAGCTCTGTATTTTGAAAAAGTGCTCAGCAGAGGCATCAAGATTTTGCCCCACTTTCCATTGATATGTGTGTTGTTTGTGTGGACATTTAAACTCTTGCTTTACTGATGTGTTTGTATGGCTTCATGGAGATTTTAGACCGTCAAAATTGTATTTCAAACCTCTATAATTTGCTTAATAGAAAGACAAGTGTTAGATATGCAATCTGTAAAGGAGATTTTGTTGCTTTTCACTTATAAAAAACGCTATTAGCTTAAGATTTGAAACTATCCTTTACAATAATGAATGTAACTGAACACTGCAAGAGCTTTGTGCTTAGACCTGGGTTGTAATCTCAGTTCTGACAAATATTAGGTAAGTGAGCTTGGGCAAGTGGCTTTAGCTTTGTTAGCTTCAGTTTCTTCATCTGTAACATGGTGACGGTAATACCTCCCCTGGAGGTTGTCTGGAGAATGACAGGTCATATGGTGAATGCACCATGCCTAAAACACAATGCACATAGAATTATCGATCACACAATCAGCCAATCAATCGGCCACAGTTAGTGAGCATTTTGAGTATCGCAATCTCAAGTTAGGAACTGAGTCTTCTCTTGTCTTCAGAGAAGCAGGGGCTCTAGTTCATTCCACATACTATTTGCTAAAGGATTTGTGGTCTCTAAATGCTAAAAACTATATAAAATAAATACATGCATAAATAAAAGAGGGAAATAAGAAGCTTAGGTTGAAAACATACCTCGCACTCTGGCCAGATATGTGAACAATAATAATCATGAGTTTTATTCTGTCCACAAGCTTATAGGACACACTTTTTTTTGTCATTTCAAATAGATTTGGATAAAGAGATTTCACAAAGACTATCTAGAACAACTTCCTGAAGAAAAACTTTGCTAATATTTTCATGATAATTTTTGTGGAATTAAATTTCTATTTAAACTAAAATCTGGTAACCAATTAATCCAGGAGCTGCTACAATGGGTTAAACCCATTGATTTCCCTATGGCACTGAGCTCAGAATGGCCTCTTAATAGACACCGACACCATCAGCTCACTTTCTACCTTTGGAGGCAGAGTCTCAAAATGTAAAGAAGTGTCTCGAAAAGCTGAGAATATCCTAGGAGAATAGCACTGTGCATGAGCAGATCATGAAATTTTGCTGACTTTGAGTGTGTGCCTTTATACACCTGTATGTAAATATGAATGGACAATGCCTTTACCGCTCGCTCTCTCTCTCTCTCTCTCTCAGGCAATTGTACAAATGAAAAGGGCTATAATTTTGCAAATCAACTATTACTTTCCTTTTATCTTGTTTATTATCTACAAGAAGGGGACAGTACTGACCCTCATATGTTATCTTCTCTCATGTAAAGGCAGTGCGGTGTAGCAGAAAGAATGTGGGTTTCTGAATTACACCAACCTGTATTTTCATTCTGCTTCCTCCTATTCACTAGTTGAGGAAGCTTGAAAACACACACACACACACACACACACACACACACACACACACACACACACACATGCAGATCTCTTTAAACCTTGGTTTCTTCATGGATAAATAGGGTTGATAATAACTATCTCATTGTTTAAAGTTAACTTTTTTATTCTAGGGGAAGTAAAATAACTTTTTATTCCCTTCAACACAAATGAACCACTATATATATATAGAAGCTGACACTCACAGTGTACATGAAAACTCAAGCAAGTTTTAATGCCATCTCTTTCCTCCAACATTGAGAAGATAAGGGAAGGGAAGGAATTCCAGTCAACTAGGCATGTTCAGGGTTACACACCTTCACCACTCTGGGCAGGCATGAGACACACTGAGAGCCAAGAAGGACTGCAGTGTTATCTTGACAGCCACTCACCCTTAGAAACCCTCTTCCTTTCTCACAAGCCAGAAAAATAACAGAACTTCTCTCAGGAGTTCCCAGGAAGGATATGAGCAGGATGTCAGGCCAAATTCATGTCTGTGGCCTCAGACTATCCCAGAGAAAGTCTATAAGTAACTGCCAGTCTTACAGGTCCAATGGGACTGGGTAGAGTCCGGCTCTTCTGAGGCAAGGAGAGATGGGGCAGGAAGGGGTGGGGAGGTGAGGCAGCCTGATCACATCTAGAGTGAGGAAGCGTTTAAAGGTGGAGTTTGTCAAGAGTGGCCAGGAGGACAGGGCCCATGATATTCCAAGCAACCCCAACCAAACACATCTTTTAAAATGAGAGCTAAAATCCAATCCCAAATTTTCAGCAACTCACAAATCTGTGGTGTCAGAGTCAAATGCCTCAGACATTTTTATATCTAAGTCCTACAGATTTTAAATTCCTTAAGGGCTGGTTCTGTGAACAGATAAAACCTCCTTACAAAGTAGCTTCTCCTTGGAAGAGTCTAGACCCCAGGAAGATGGAATTGTCCCAGGGACCCCTTACCAAGATGAGGATCAAATCCATGTGAAAAGTGTCTGGCCCATAGGAGGCACTCAACACACACTAGTTTCTTGCTGTAATTAGATTCATTTCTCCACTCTTACCAAAAAAATTATGTATTTGTTGAACATCTCCTATGTGCTAAGCATTGGACTTGATCCTAGGGCAAAACAATGACTGAGAATGGCAAGTCCAGATGCTCACAGAACGTAAAGTCTGGCTTTGACCTATTTTTTACACTATTTCTCCAAGACGTGGTCTTGGCAGTGTGATTCGTTAGGCTGAGCACATTACTAGTGGGTAAAAGACAAAATTGGGATTCTAGTTCTACCATTAATAAGCTATGACTTTGGAAAAACGATGTAATACTCCTACTCCTGGATGTCAGTTTCTATAGAAAAAGAAATCAATGGAGAGATAAGCTTTAAAACCCCCTTCTTCTGAACATAGGTAACTACACGGTTATCAAACACATATCCTTGTACTTGTTCATGTCACACTTCAACCAACCAAGATCACTAGCCCTCTCAAAAGTGCTATTTTTCTTGCCTGATCTTGTTACCGCTCTGTCTTCATGCCTAGCTGGTTAGTAATGGCAGCCGGGTTCCATTGGCCCAGTTGTAGCCATGCACCTGTGACACAAAGTTTTGCAGATTGAAGTGACTAGCAAGGCTTAAACCATGGACAAGCAGGTCTCAGGGCACCCACTCCAGCAGTGGACAGCTGCTCGGAAGCTGTCTACACCATGATTTAACACTAAGAACTTGTTTTGAAACAGCTCTTTTCGACACCAGATGTCCAACAATGGCTATTTTCACAGGCCTGACACAGTCCCTGCAAGGCTCAGGCATGTCATTTTGCTCTAAAATGTGCTGTATCAATGACATGTCTCCACACCATCTCCTGTCTCAGGTTTCCTGAGAAAAGGAAGGCGCTCGGGTGAAATCAGAAACTCCATTGGACTGACTGGTAAGTTTCAGCCTTATCGAGGTTCCCCCACATTTCAGTGTAGTTTTGTGCACTTTGGTGATGCTGAGAACAGATTGATGCCAATAAGCCATTTGAGATAAGAACTAATTGGAAACAGAAGGTTGAAGAATGATGATGTTGGGAACGAGCAAAAGGGACAGACAAGTAATTATTCAGGCAGAATTTCTTTACGCAAAAGACAGATGGAAAAGGGAACAAAATTCCAAAGTCCATGGCAGAAGTAAGCAGCTGCACATTTCTTTTTTTGTGGAAAAGCAAACAGAGTGAGTGATTCACTGGGTTGGTAATGGGTTCCAGGGATCCCTAGGGAGTCACAATGTGCTGGCAGCCCACAGCATGTAAAATCACTCAGTGGTCTCCATCGAGTTCACCTCCTCAACTGACTCTAATTGTGAGGCATACGAGATGAGATTTAAGGGAGAGACTGAAGAGAAACAGCCTCCCATTCACACATGAATCACAGAAGAGGTGCACTGCAGAAAAGGCAGGAAGATCAACACACACACCAAACGTTCCACATTCGTAAAAACCCATAGATCAGATTCAACTGAACATTTCCATTCATAACTATAAACTCACTATAAACAGAAATCATGAGAAAGTGGCATCGCGGAAAATATTCCTCAAAATTATCATCAAGTCATCAGGTTGTGGATAAATAAAGCTCTATGATCTCAAAGCTGAATTTGAAAGACAAAGGCAATAATAATTAGAAATCAGAGTGGGAGACAGAGATACCAACTTCCCCCCAAAGCAAAATCCATTAGCAGCAACCTTACTCAGCAGGACTAATTTAAATGCTGTTTAACACTGTACTGTCTACAAAAAGATAAAAATAAAAATGAAGACCCAAAAAATGTTTCTTAGTTTTTATCCCAGGCTCAAACTATCTATCTATCCCCATCTTTCTCTCTCTCTTTCTAATGTGTAGATGTATATATAGATATTTATAGATATAGATATATGCACATATAAGAGTGACTTAAGGACAAATGCATTGAAAGAACATTCTTCAAGGACATCCCTCCCAAGGAATGATAGGATCAAAGGAACTGGGTACCCAGTTAGCTGCAAACATGAAACCAGATCCCAGGCTTCACAGTGATGAAAGGAGTTTTTAATATGTAGAAAATGATAAAGAAAAGAAAGAAGGGAAGAGAAATAAGATCTCATACAAAGTAAAAGTCACAATTTGGTCAATAGGGATAAGAAAAAAGGATAGGTATAATTATTAAAGAAAACAAGAACGGGCAGTAATAGATTTCAGAATAATACATTTTAGGATGGGATGAGGTATAAATCTTTACAATGGGATTTTTACCCCATTTGGGGTTTTTACAAACTGAAGCTTAAGTGCATTCAACTGCAACCACTCCTCTGCCCCAACTCCTTCTTCCCTTCTCTCCTCAAGTTTCTAGACTCCTTCCTGCTTCAGTCCAGACACCCACCATTTAAGAAGAGAGTTCTTCTGCTGATCCAGCTCCTCTCAACCTGCCCCTCTGGCTAAATCACACTCAGCCTTCTGGCCTCAGACTCAAAGTCTCAGACGCCTGGCTTGAGTTCCTTTCTCGTCTTTAATATGGAAACTCTAGATTATTCTCCCATAAAACTCATGGGTTTTCTTGCACATTATGTAATGCAGTTTGAAGTTATATATTTATTTCTATGTTAGTTTATTTTCCTCACCACACTGTGAGCTCCCCTTGAGCAGAAACTTGTTTGTTTTGTTCACCACTGTGACATCTAGTCTCCGACAGAGAGCTTGGCACAGAATAAGTGCTCAATAAAACTTGCTGCTGATTTAACAGACACCACTCCCAAAATCTCTCATAGGCATACCATTTTGCTACCTATGGCTAAAAATAATAATTATTATTATATATAATTATATATTACACATGATAACAATAGCAACAGCTATATCTAGGACTTAACAATTAACCATGTGTCAGGCACTGTTCTGAGAATCTTATTTACACTGAGTCACTTAATCCTCATGACACCCCAAGACGTGGGTACTATTGTGATATCCATTTTAGAAATGAAGCCATTGAGGCACAGAAAATTAAATAACTTGCTCAAAGTCAACTAGCTATTAAATGATGGAACCTGTGTTAGAAAACATTCTCCAGAGCAGCAGAACCAATAGGATGCATATACATTATGAGAAATTTATTTTAAGGAATTGGATTACATGTTTGTAGGGGCAGGCAAGTCTGAATCTGCAGAGCAGGCTGGAGACCCAGGGAAGAGTCGACGTTGTCATTTGAGCCTGAAGGCAGTCTGCTGGCAGAATTCCCTCTTCTTAAGGGATGTTAGCCTTTTCTGTTAACACCTTCAACTGATAGGAGAAGGCCTACCATCTTTTGGAAGGTAACCAGCTTTACTTGAATTCTAATGATTTAAATGTTACTCATATCTTAAAAAATACCATCACGTCAACATCTAGACCGATGTTTGATCAAAGCTAGGTACCATGGCCTTACCAAGTTAATACATAAAATTAGCCATCACAGAGCCAGGATACAAATTCAGTCTACCCCCAACATCCAAACACTTAATGAATATACTACTTAGGCATCTAGACTATGAGGATTCCCTTAAAATTCATTTTCTACACTTATGACAGTGAGATAAATATATAAGTATTTGTGTGTATACGTTTGATCGTGTGTGAGAATAAAGAATAAAATTCAGGAACATGTGCCACAATAATTTCCACAGGTAAAAATATTTCCTTGTTTTATTGGGATAATTGTTCAGTATCAAGATGGAAAAAGATAAACTGTAGGACTTACATTTTAAAGATGACCTATTGCTTAGTATCAATTTTCAAATAAGCTTTAAATGGCAGGAAAGGAACTCAGGACTTCAAAGACATTCTTGTACCACAGTATCCAAAGACAAGGAGAATAAAGGAATTAATATCATGGTTTCAAAGCAGAACAGTGCACGGAAGTGACAGTCCCTGGGTTCCAGTTGTAATTCTGCCATGCGTTGAACGTGGTTGTGAGCAGAGATGACCATGACCACTCAGGATGACCATGAGTTCCCCACAGCAGCACTGCCACCAACTTCCCTTCAAATCTAATAGTCCAAGTTTCATGCTCATTTTTTGGAGAAAGTTACCACCTCCAGACATCTGGGTTACATAAAAAAATATGTCACCCTGTGTTTAATATATTAGGTCATGGACATATGCTCACACAAGCAAAATATAATTTACTATTTATAAGCCACCATAGTAGAGAGCCAAATCCTGTCACCATGGAGTACAGATCCAGTGTTCTGTACTTTTCACGTCCATAAAGTAGGCATAGAATTTCCAATTATGGATGTTGATACATTATAGAATGTTGGAAGAAGCAATTTCAGAAGCACATTTTCAGAGACCAGCTTTTTCTTTAAAGTAAAGCCTGGCTTTGCAGGAGATGCCCACTAGAGAATTGGAATAAATATTTGTAAGGATTTTTATTTTGAAGAGCTGAGGATAACAGAAGCTATTTGCTGAGAACTTTTATCCATCATTAAAACAGATACCCTGAAGCCTAGCAGTGAATGGAGTTCTACTCTGCTCCCTGACTTACCCACTTTTTGGTGTAAATCACAGTAAAGGTGATGAATCATCAGATCCCAGAAAAATAAGACTCCGCAGGTCAGTTCCTTTGGGGCAGAGCATCCAAACGGAATGATAGCTATGTCATTCACCAGAAATAGACATCAGTTCATCTAAAACATTCAAGTGAAAGAGTCCAAACTGAGGAATCAAAATTTTATGTATAACTAGAGGCATGATAATTGATGATTTGGAACACCAAGAAGCAATGTTTACATTTCAAACATACAAGGCTTGGTTTTCCTGGCATGAACATGAATCAGACAAAAAGGATATACACAGTTACACAGGAGGAGACATGTTTCAGCTATGAACATTTCACTGGAAATGACAAAAAGAGCCTGTGGGAAAACCCAGAGGACAAGAGAATTGAGTGAACACAATAGGACTTGCACATAGAGATGAAGTTAAAGGGGATAAAACCACACCATTTAAGAAGAGAGTAAATCACATTTCATAATTTTATATTCGCCTGGTTTTTGTCCACTCCAATATTTTAAAGGTCCATTATTCTTCGTGTTTGTGGAAAAGCACAGGGCCATATTTCAATTTCGCCTGAATGCCATCTCACATGGCTAAAGATTTTGCAACAGTTTATGAGGCGACAGCATGCGTGTGTGTGTGTGTGTGTGTGTGTGTGTGTGTGTGTGTGTCCTTCCAAAGGGAAGGTGTTCTTTTCACCTCTTTGCCTCTTTGGGGCTGCGGCAGAGAAGGAAGCCTCTGCAGTTTATGTTAGCTTTGTCAGCCCTGTAAGCAACCATCTGTTTCAGCGGCGGAGTGCGATCTGTCAGTTTTGTTTTTGGTGGGGATGTAGTGGCAGGAGCTGGCTCATTGTTGCTTCTTGGAGACTGCAAAGTAATTAACCATTCCAGTACTGGTTACAAAAGAGATGGACACTCTCAACATTGGGCCAGATTTTTGCTTTATCCAGTGCTGGAAGTACTACAAAAAACTGAATAGCTATTCATCGTGCTTCATTGTTTCCTAAAGAGGCAACATGCTCTTTGTTATAAAGGCAACCTGGATTTTCTGACATACTGTTTCATTTCAATATCTGTGCGCCAAAGATGGAACAAAGTCTGGGTGCTGTAGACAAACAATCAAAACATGACAGTGACAAACACCCTGAGAGACCTCATTCGCCAACACGTGAACAGGGACCTTGTCATTCACAGACAATGGGAGGTGTGATCTGGGGCTTGGAAGAAAATAGGAAAGAAGAGGGGGCAGGGGGTTGATTTTTAATATATTAGGGGGATGTGATAATTTTCTGATTGAGCATAACTTTATAGGGAACAATCCTAATAAATCAAAGACCTGTGGAAAGAGGACCAACAGGTTTTATATTTTATTCTATTTTTCTCATGGCTTCTCTCTATTTGTCTTTCCCTCTTTCTCTTTAATCTTCAGCATGACGTTCTGTCTTGCTTACAATCCATGAAATGGACTTAACATTTGAGCTACAAGATGTTGAAAACACCTCTCAAATGGATGTATAAAATAGATTTTGAGAGCTTTTGGAAAGAGTTACCCTATAAGAGAAAAGTAAGGGAAAATGAACAAATTACTCTCTTGTTTCTAACATTACAATCTCTGAACACTTTGTAGTATATATTTATTAATTTAATAGGACTAGTCAAGAGTAAATACTGTCTTTATTTTCAACTGACTCGTTTATCTTTTCCAGCAAATTAAGAAGTTTGATGAAATAGTTAGGTTGGCTATCATATGAGATAAGAAAATACTTCCAGTAGTGTGGGCTAAATATTCCACACTTGTAGCTATTCTAGCCCTATACACAATGGCAGGGTTTGAAAAATTAGATTCTCATCTTCTGAATGTATCCTCAAAAAAGTCATCCCACCATTTTTCCTGACAGCTTACTAGTTATCTTGGTTTTTTTCTACTTAACATTTTTTTTTTTTGCTTTAAGTAATAATTTATAAAGATATTTTACTTTACAATATTATACTTTGCAATTAAAACTATTCTTTATTAGTTAATGAAAGTAATTAATCTATGTCCAATTGTCAATGTTCCTTTAGTATTTTTAGGCCAAACTCAAGCCTTCCATTCTTTTCTCCACACTAAATATTTATCAATTTTGCTTTTTTCTGTAGATGTTTAGTTATCCATTTCTTGGTCTGCTATTCCAATTGTTCCTTTAAAAAAAAAAAAACTATATACATAAGTAATATTGAGGCCTAACCAAAACCATGTGGGACGAGGTATATTTTACTTCCTATTTTTAAGAAATTCAACTCTTTAAGTTAGGAAAATTATTGCTTTTTAAATTTAAGGGTATCGTTTTCTTAACACATACATATTTCACCTATGGTTCTCTGCACGACTTCAAATCTTTTGAAGTATTTGTATATTTAATTAAAATTAGAATCATGCAAATGTTGCTGTCACCTTGATTAAATTCAGTTTTACAGCATCCTGCTGCTCCTTATAGAAAGAGAGAATGTCCTGGATCTGACCTTCGGGCCCATCTGGTCAGGTGACTACGGCCTTTATGGACATACTGACTCAACAGGTATCTTTATCCTGCTGTCTGCATCCAAAATGATACAGATCACTCTTATCAAGGTAGAGTCTTCTAGAGAATACTGAAAGCCCAGCCAAAGAGCAAGTCTTGGCAAAATTACAGAGTAAGAGATGTTTTAAGTGGTGTATCTTTGACCCTCTCATCATAATTCGATAGCTGTGAAGGCCGGCTTAACGTTATGTTCAACTTTGTAATTCTTCCCTTTTGCTCTCACCCTCAGCCTCAGTTCTTTCAGTCTAATACAAGGCTTCAGAGTAGACATCTAGGAAATGTCTGTACTCCATAACATTTGCCTACACCCCATACCTTCTCTTTTTTTTTTTTTGCGGTACGTGCAGGCTCAGCGGCCATGGCTCACGAGCCCAGCTGCTCCGCCGCATGCGGGATCTTCCCGGACCGGGGCACGAACCCGTGTCCCCTGCATCAGCAGGCGGACTCTCAACCACTGCGCCACCAGGGAAGCCCTGCCTTCTCTCTCTTTTGTCCTTATCTCTCCAGGATATTCAAACAGAATCCACATGAACGCCCGCTCTTCCCAAGAATTCTGACATGCTCTTGCTTAGGCATCTCAGAACTTGTTGATGGGGTGATCACCCACCCTTCAACAATCAGTAAAATCTTTCCAAACTAATACATGCTCTACACTTGTACTTCTGCCTCCAGTTCCACTTCCAATGTGTGGGTTTTTCCCTCACCACCACACAACAGAGAGATAGCATCAGAATCCACAGGTTAAAGGCTCACCTTAACCTTATGAAACCAGAAGCTCCTTTTCACCTTATGAAACCAGAAAAGGAAGAGCAAATTAAGTCCAAAGTAGGCAGAAGAAAAGAAATAATGAGAGATAGAGCAGAAATCAATGCAATTAAAAACAGGAAATCAACAGAGAAAAATCAATAAAACCAAAAACTGGTTCTTTGAAAAGATCAATAAAATTGATAAGACTCTAGTCAGGCAATCTAAGAACAAAAGAGAGAGGACACAAAATACTAATACCAGAAAAAAAGATCATCAACCAGTAGACATTAAAGGATAATAAAAGAATACTATCAACAGCTCTATGCCCACAAATTTGATAACCTAGATGAAATGGACCAATTCCTTAAAAGACAGAATTTGCCAAAACTCACACAAGAAGAAATAGACAATCTGAATTGGCCTATATCTCATTAAAGAAGCTGAATCAATAATTAATAACCTTACAAAACAGAAACTACCAGGCTTAGACAGGTTCACTGGTAAATTCTACCAAACATTTAAGGAAAAAAATATATATAGCAATTTTCTACAATCTCTTTCATAAGATAGAAGCAGGGCTTCCCTGCTGGCGCAGTGGTTGAGAGTCCACCTGCCGATGCAGGGGACACGGGTTCGTGCCCCGGTCCGGGAGGATCCCACATGCTGCGGAGCGGCTGGGCCTGTGAGCCACGGCCGCTGAGCCTGCACGTCCGGAGCCTGTGCTCCGCAACGGGAGAGGCAGAGGGAATAATTTCTAACTCATTCTATGAAGCATCGTTACACTAATACCGAAATCAAACACTCTTAAAACTCAATAATAAAGCAAACAACTCATTAAAAAATAGGCAAACGACATTAACAGACATCTCACCAAAGAAGATATGCAGGTGGAAAATAAGCATATAAAAAGATGTTCCACCTCATATGTCATCAGAGAAATGCAAATTAAAACAAAAATGAGATTCTACTACACACCAAACTGTAACACTGATAATACCAAATGGTGGTGAAGATGTGGAGAAACAGAAACTCTCATTCATTGCTGGTGGGAATGCAAAGCAGCACAGCCACTCTGTTAGACAATTTTGGTGGTTCCTACAAAACTAAACATACACTTACCATATGTTCCAGCAATCACACTCTTACTGGTATTTACCCAAAAGGAGTTGAAAGCATGTCCACATAAAAAAGTGCACATGGATGTTCATAGTAGCTTTATTCATAATTGCCGAAAGTTAGAAGCAACCAAGATGTCCTTAATAGATGAGCAGATAAATAACCTGTGGTATATCCAGACAATGAAATATTATTCAGCACTAAAAAGAAATGCACTATCAAGCCATGAAAAGGCATGGAAGAATCTTACATGCATATTATTAAGTGAAAAAAGCCAATCTGAAAAGGCAATCGTCTGATTCCAATTATATGACATTCTGGAAAGACAGAACTATGGAGACAGGAAAAATATCAGCAGTTGCCAGGGGTTGGTGAGAAGGGGGAGGGAGGCAAGAGATGAATAGGCAGAGCACAGAAGATTTTTAGGGCACTGGAAATACTCTGGATGATAGATACACATCATTATACATTTGTTCAAAATCACAGAATACACAACACCAAAAGTGAACTGTAATGTAAGCTATGGACTTTGGGTGATGATGATGTGTTAATGTAGGTTCATCAATTGTAAAAAAAAAAAGTGCCACTCTGGTGGGAGATGTTGATAATTAAGTAGGCTGTGAGTGTGTACGAGCAGAGTGTATTTGGGAAATCTCTCAATTTTTCTTTGAACCTAAAAATGCTCTAAGAAAATAAAGTGTTAATAAATTTTTTAATAAAAAATAAAAATACCAAAAGAAAGGGGGAGAAAAAGAGCATGTAGCAGTGGTAGGAATCACAAGAGATGTTTGCATAAAATAGAGCTTTTGTAAAATGAAAGAAAAAATGTAATGAGATGTAATATGCCAGCGCTGTCAAAGCTATGCTTAGGGTGCACAACGCAACCTGACTCAAAGTGAATATAATTAACACTGTCATCAGTAACTGAAGGTCTTAATTTCTTAAAAAGCAAGACCATGACGATTTCTTTCTGTCACATCAGAATCTAGAACAGAGCTCTTTATACAAGTAGGTGCTACATAAGTGTGTTTTGAATCGTTTGGTGGAGAGTGTCTATCACAATAGGCTGACAAATTTGCACACAAATATTAAGTCACCGACAAACATAGGCAGAAACTCACCAAACCCAAAAGGCAACATGTTTGTCCTTAATATAAAGAACAAATGTGTCATACTCTCAAGGTGGAAGAACCGTCGTTGTGCAGAAATTAGCCTCTAGGTCAATAATGAAATGCTTAAGACACAGTCAGGGACAGAAATTTGGGACATGAAAGACAGTGTTATTGTTGTATGTCTATATGACCCTAAGCACCATTTTATAAACCATTAAAAACTGTCAGGTCTCCCATGACATATTATATTCTCATAAAAAGACACAAATGCTAAATTAAGTTTGAATTTGAATTAGCAAAGAATAAGAAAATCAATTTATGTGTTCCCAGTGCAATCTCAACCCTTGCACTCTTGCTTTGCAACTGTGTATTTCATTAGTATATTTTGTTACATGATCATGTAATATTTATGCAGTAACACAATATTCTCTGTACATCTAAGATTAGAGAAAAAGTGCAGTTCCTTTCCATTATGTTGTGCCCTTTATCTGCTGAACACTCTGTAACATTACCCGAGGTTTGATGATTATGTAATGAGGGCTCCTATTATAATACACACTGCACAGTTGGAGAATTGCTGTGGGAACCTTAACTCTGCAAATCCTGAGTTTTGGAACAATTAAAGCCTTGGTTTTAATGTTACATTCACTCATTTTTTCCCAAAATATTTTGCTTTTTTTCCTTAAAACCCAGAAGTACTACAGTAGAAGAAATGTAACAAGAATTATAGGAAAAAGTTCCACAGGAGATGAAATGACAGCTGCCATCTGGTGCATAACAGATGTGTGTTCCACGAACTTTTTTTTTTTTCTTTTGAGTTTTCCTATCCAAGTCCTGGCCAGACCCAAACACTATGCCTTGGTTATGCCATCTGACAACCTTACAGCCCCAGGCTGACTGACTGCAGGCTAGTGTTTTTCCTTGAATTCAATGAAGCCCCAGGGAATAAACTAACAGGTTCAAGAATGATACTCAATGGTTATTTTCCTTCAGAAAGCTGTGAAGAACTGCCACTAAGTTCACTTATAAGAAATAAAGTCCAGAAAGCTTCCAATAAGGGATCATTAAAGATTCTGTGCCTTCAAAGACAGATATTCAGGACTTGGTGCCATTAGCAGTTGCTGTCCCAAAACAGAGAAAGGAATCACCTGGAGGGCCACGTGATTTCTTCCTTCCAAGTAAAATAGTCCAAACCTGATTAGCCGTTAACATTTGCACAAGTACAACCCTACTGAAACTGACAAAGCCACTTGCTTTCTAGAACCTGGTCATGTGTCCTGAGATTTCTAAGGTTGGTGATTTGTATCAGAAAGCACTGACACACATGGCAAGTAATTAGAAGTTTATGGAGCCATCTCCTTTGTGACTTTATAAATTAAGATCGAATTTTTCTAAAAGGTCAAATGACCAAATTAAAATTTAAAAGTCATTTTTTTTTTAAAGATAGCCCATGGAAATGCAGTTTTCTTTATAAATCTTTGTTCTCTTCCTGAGCTCAAGAGCAACTTACATCAGCTCTCAGATTTTGTCATGGTGCTTTTTTTATGGGTCAGATTCATCTATTCTTAATGCTTTATGGTAATAATGCCCTTGACATGCCTTTAGAGTTTAACAGTTCATTTTTTTTCTGTGAATGTGACCCTTGTCTTTTTGGCATCCACCTACCTGGCACAAGAGAGCTCAATCAAGGAAATATGGGTGACAATAACTGCAGTCTTTAGTTCTGAGACAGTACAAGTGTCATTGCCGGAGCTCGCTGCTCCATGTTTTTCTCTTCTCTTGACATGGCTCCAAAGTGGCTTAAATTTCCATTGGTGGTAATTAATTATTTTTCTCTCTAAAGCCATTATCGTACAGAATCTTGCTTTATTTCCTTAGGACCTCAACCATGCTGAAGTTCTAGTTGCTACCTTGAGGGGCATCCAGATGTTTTCATGCATTGTTAGGGGTTTGCCTCCTTTCTTGGTTTATCATTCTGCCTTACTATTGATTCTGATGATGTGGGTTCCTGATGCAGTCTGTGACCTTACTATTTGCCACTCTGTCATTGATGCTATAGTCATCACCATCATCACCACCACTTCATTTCTTCTCTAACTGAACCTCTGGCAATAAATCCCAGCCTGTGCACTTGGTAGATATAGAAAGGAACCTAAAGAGTCAATTCAAGATGATTTGCTATCTGGTCATGGAGTTAATGTGTTTACAAAACAGAGATGTACATAAAAATCATTACTGAATGCAAAATAGTCCATCATACAGTTGTATGTATATCAATCAATAAACACTAAAAAATATTTAGTTTAGCTAATTTAATTGGGAGTCACTCGGCTAAATCCTACTATCGGGCTCCCAAATAGGGTGGTTTTGAAGTCTGGGTCCTTACAATAGCCCTGTTTTATAACCCTTTTATTGGAATAATCTTGCAGTCCTATTCTCTGGAAACCTGAAACAAGTTCCTTTGGGGCCGGGGGTGGTGGTGGGGAGTAAAAACTGAACACAACATAATTTTCTGTTCCTCCATGAAATAATACTCTTGAAAGCAAAGCAAATTTAACTTACCTACTTGCACCAGAAGTACTTGTTCCTTGAGGATAAGAATGTGAACCAATAGCCAACTTATTAAGACTAATAGCTTGCTCGTCAAGAATAGCTTCCAGGCCCTGGCTTCTCAGAGCCCATCGATCCAAAGCTATTACGTAATACACTTTCTCCAGTCCCAACTTGTACTCTATCTTACAAGGCCTGACTGAAAACTTTCCCAGTCCAGGTCCTGAAACCTTGTTTGATATCCTACCCTGACTTCCCCCTTCTGAAACACTGTTAAGGTATTGCCAAGGTGATGCTCTTCCTCATCTAATAAACTTAGTTTTCCTTGATCAATGGGTATTTCCAGTAGACTTTCAAAAACTGACAAACGTAGAGGTCCCATGGGCATCCAATCAAGATCCCTTCATCCTCTGTACAATAAATGGAGAAGTACCTTCCCCTGAGGCTCCTTGATTCTCTAAGCTGGATGTTCAGGTTCCATGTTGTGGTCGACATCACACGTGCTTGACACACAGAAAATTCGATTTCCAGTGAAACCATAAAATTACTTGTTTCCATTTAAGAGAAATATAGGGAGCTCTTCATCCTCTAAGTTGGGACTGGCTGGGAGTCTCTTTGACCCCAAGAGTGAGGTACGACTTAAATTGGGTCTCGGCTCCAATTTCCTTTCATCAGCTCATAAAGATTGTTTATTTTCTCAATGAGGAATAAAGGGTTTTAGGAATTCTTTGATTATCAAGTAGAAAATAGCCTTTTCTTCTTACACTTCGGTTTATATCTCTGTCGGCCCTTCTCTCATGAGTCTGTAAGAAAAATTTTATGGGGAAAGGAGTTGCGTAGGCCCAGCAAGTCTATCACCAAGGACTGAAGGGTTCAGAAGATCTTGGAAGACACATGTTTTGGACAAAATTTATAGTATGCTTTGAATAGATGTAGTTTATTGTCATAAATTATATATGAATAAAGTTGATTTAAAATAAATATTTATGGACTTTCCTGAGACAGGTCTTTGTGTCCCTAGAAATGCTTTATTTAGTTTTGTCTGCCCTGAGCTCCCAGCTGTTAACAACTTACCTTTGGCAAGGTCTAGAGACAGGAAATAGGAACTGCTACCTCTTTCTGACTTTTACTGATTATGAGGGTCTCTTTTCACATGTTAACTCATGTGTGTAACTCTCCAACATAATTCCACCAAGGAGAATCTGACATTTCAGTGGCCTTTGGGAAACTTTTGGCATGAACAAGAATGCTTATTTGAGAGAGGCAATAAAACAAATAGAGAGATTATAGAAAGATTCTCTGACTTGTCTGTCTCAAAGAGAGATCTCTTTGTTTAAAACAGGAAACTCTCCCTGTGACATGACCATACTTCAAAGTTTGACGTACAATTGAAAAACACACAGCTTGATGGAGTTGAGAAAATTCTGAGTTACTGTTTAACTATATTTTTTTTCTCTCACTCTTTTTCTGTTATGTGTGTGTGTGTGTGTGAAAGTAAGTTTTTGTGAAGCTAAACATTCCCCTCTGCTTGCAGAGGACAAGATAATTCGTCTTTTGCAGTGATAATTTAATATTGGTCTGAAACATGCAGCTTCTCATTTTTTTCTTTTTTCCTTTCCAACTCCTTTTTCTGTTTCTTTTTCTGTTTCTGTAACTTTAGGGATTAATTGATGAAAAAATAACTGTTTTGTTTTTCTGTACACATTCTAGGAATATCTAGCACAGATAAACTGTCAAGAATTTTCAAAAACAAATTGCTCTATGTGTTTTTTTAACTTGCCAAAGCTGTATGTAAGAAGAAAAAGTTTACCTGTGAGTTTGGATAATGATCTTGTTAGATAAAAAGATAAGCTAGGCATTTAGAGCTTTTGACATGAATTCACAACCTTAATTGATTTTTCTGTTATATAAATACAGAGGTTAATTTGTATTTTTAAGTACATGAACTATAAAGAGATGATTACTTAGGTAAATTAGAGTGATTAATTTTAGCTTAAAACAATTTTAGCCTTCTCCATAATATCACTACCAGAAAATGTAATGTGAGCACAATATTTTAATTAATACATGATTTGAACTTAATTTCTCATTTAAATTTAAACTTTAAATTTAAACTTTTTAAAAATCTCATTTAAACTTTTTAAAAATCTTTAGTTCAATGAGTCCATTAAATTATTATTTTTACAAATGGTTTAGAGTACAAATATATACCAAAATATGTTTAACTAAAGGAAACTGAATAATAGTTATCTTTTTAATATTATGTACTCTTTTAATGCTATAAATCACAAGGATTTAATGTGTCAACTTAACTCATAATTTCCAGATTTGTAGTCAACTTTAAGACTTCAGCCTAATATTAAGTTGTAATTAATAAATTATCTTAGACAAGTTCTAAATATGAAAGAAACTACACACATTAGTCACTAATATTGTTTTAAATAAATCATTTTTTTCTTATTTTTATATATGGAATGAATATATATTAAAAGGATGTACACATCCCTTAAATGTTATTGTTCATATGTTTATTTTGTCATCTTGAAACATGTTAAAGCTGTATAAAATGTGTTTACAGGGAAGAAAATAGCTAGATAATTCTTGATGTACTACCTTCCAGTCTTTTCTAGAAATTATTCACAAAAACAAAAGTTAGCTCCTTTAATTAAAGGTTGTAATTAATAAAAATGATTATAGAGAAACAGGAATGTGTATATAAGATAATAAATCCACTTTGTTCTTTAAAGGACTTGTTCTAGTTTATTGAAATGGTAATGTTAAAATGATATATACATACTGATTATGTATAGGTGATTAAGTTAATTATATTGGAAAGATAAGATTAAAAACTTTAACTTCATCATCTCTTTGCATAGTTGTATATATATCTAAACATATACATAAAAAGTTACACTAAGATTAATTCAAATACTTGTAAATAATAAAAGAAGATAAATTTAACAGTATACTGCAAATGTAAAATTTCCATAATAAGAAAATTTTCTTTATCTGACAAAACCATATCAGGTGCTGTTAACAACTAACATAATAGTAAAATTCTAGGATGTTAGTCTTTTTTTCTTTTTAACATCTTTATTGGAGTATAATTGCTTTACGGTGTTGTGTTAGTTTCTGCTGTATAACAAAGTGAAATCAGCTGTATGTATACATATATCCCCATATTCCCTCCCTCTTGTGTCTCCCTCCCTCCCACCCTCCCTATCCCACCCCTCTAGGTGGTCACAAAGCACCGAGCTGATCTCTCTGTGCTATGCAGCTGCTTCCCACTAGCTATCTATTTTACATTTGGTAGTGTATATATGTCAATGTCACTCTCTCACTTCACCCCAGCTTACCCTTCCCCCTCCCCATATCCTCAGGTCCATTCTCTACATCTGTGTCTTTATTCCTGTCCTGCCCCTAGGTTCTTCAGAACGATTTTTATTTTATAGATTCCCTATATATGTGTAAGCATACGGTATTTGTTTTTCTCTTTTCTGACTTACTTCACTCTGTA
This sequence comes from Stenella coeruleoalba, assembly GCF_951394435.1. NCBI lineage: Eukaryota > Metazoa > Chordata > Mammalia > Artiodactyla > Delphinidae > Stenella > Stenella coeruleoalba. Next base: position 66,483,985 of record NC_137158.1, on the reverse strand, counting down.
TGACAGACTCTAGGTCCATAAGATGTTAGTCTTTAGATTCACATTTCTCAGTTGAAAACACAAACATCTTCTTTGAATCATGTTCCATCTAGAAAAATTCTTAGGAATGGTCCAAAAGCAAGCAGATGACATTTGGGAAGAGAAAGCTTCCACTCAAAACTTTTCTGTAAAGATAATTGTAAACAGCAAGACCTATGCAAGACCCACAAACAAGAGCCACTATTGTCACACTTCAATCTGCATGCTTTTTTTTTTTTTCACAGTGATTTTTCTTTCCTCTTAGCTGTTATAAAGATTCTGGATTTTTAACAGACACTTGCTATCTCTTAACTGAGATATTTATAAGATTCCGTTCTTAACATTGACTTTGGCATCCTTAGTCACTCATTAGTATAAATTCAATGCCTGGCTATAATTTGCTTATGATTTGGTAAAAAAAAAAAAAAAGAAAGAAAAAACACACACAACCAAAATGACTGTAGGGTTTGTGCTCATTTTCCTAGATGTCACCCAGTTTCCTTTCATAAGTCACTTGTAAATTACTCTGTTGATTTCCTTAGTAATTGGAGTAAATCATTAAGCAAATTTTTAGATTAAAAACAATATACATACCAGAAAGATAGATATCTAAAATTCTCTCTTATGTCAAACCGAAAAATGGAAGTTTCACAGAAACCACCCCCTACAGAACCTTTAAAGAAGCTAGACTCTGTAAAGAGCTAGGGAACAGAGACTGTATATGTGCATGCTATCTCACTTTTACAGACCTTACCAAAAAGGCATACCACTTAGACTGTACTCTGAACTCTTTGTCTTTAGAGCTACCTGATGAACTCTATACTATAAATGGATCACCTGATATAGGACCACGCTTAATGAGTGGTACCAAAATATTTTATTGCTATTTGAAAACTGCACAGGGATATTTTGACTGAAAACCTATCATTGTGTGGTCTTCTGGCATTGGATTTGTAGCACTGAAGTTTCTTGCCTATTGCCTACAAATTGGACAAAGATCTGTTATCTTGGTATAACAAGTATCTTGGTCCCTTCAGTATAGCTTTGATACCCAAGGGTCTTATTGGCCTGTCAATTTCCCATCTCCAGAAAAGAGATCTGGACATAGTTTAATTCAAAGACAAAAGCTGAGCCTTGAATTAAGTTTACAAAAACTTTAGTCATTTAAAGGAAATTTGAACTGCTTTCCCCTGTCTCAAATCTTCTTTATTTCATGTTTTTCAAGGGACCCAAAAAGTGGAGAAATATTATACATGTTACGGTTCAGAGAATAGCAGGTGAATTGAACTATGTCACTAAAACCATATTAGTTTCCTATTGCTTCTGTAACAAATACCACCAACTTAGTGTCTTAAATCAACACAAATGTATTATCGTCTGGAGGTCAGAAGTCCAAAATGCATTATACTGGAGTGAAATCAAGGTGTCGGCAGGGCTGCCATCCTTCTGAAGCCTCTAGAGGAAAATCCATCTCCTGGCCTTTTCCAACTCTAGAGGCTGTCTGTGCTCATTGGCTCATGGCCTCCTATTTTCAAAACCAACAATGTCATCACTCTGACCCCTGCTTCCACTGTCACAACTCCTTCTCTGACTCTCCTGCTCCATTCTTTCACTTATAAGGACTCTTGTCATTATATTGGGCCCCAAAAATTTCCTCATCTTAAAGTCAGCTGATTAGCTACCTTAATTCCTCCTGCAACCTTAGTTCTCCCTTGCCATGTAACAAACATATTCAGAAGTTCCAGGTATTAGGAGATGGGCATTTTGGGGGGCCTCTGTTCTGCCTATCATAAAGAACAAGAGGATCATGAAAATTTCACAGTGGAGGTTCACTACAGAGCTTATTGAAAGCTGGGCTGTCAAGATGGAATATGTGCTTCCTTAAGGAAAGAGTGCTACATTTACATCCTTGCCTGTTTCACAAGTATATTACTAATAAATGTTGGAAGCAACAAAAGCATGAAATAAAGTGATTTGGCTAATATTCCTTATCTGATTCTACAGATTCTTTGGATTAGAAATGGAATCTCTTGTTTTAATTTGGAAACTCTTGGCTTCTGGCCTAGAAATGTGCTACAAATGATGATCATAAATAATCCTTCTCTTAGTATTTGCATTAGAGTCCTCAAATGTGTGATCTCCAAAGCCTTAAATGCTACTATGCAGTCAGTGTCCTAGCAAATAATCCAACAAATAATATTACCATATAAAAAGCAAGAAAATTTGGCAAATACAAAGGTAGGAACAAGTACCATCAGAAATTCTATACAGGGACTTCACTGGTGGCTCAGTGGTTAAGAATCCGTCTGCCAATGCAGACGACACCGGTTCGCTCCCTGGTCCGGGAAGATCCCACGTGCTGCGGAGCAACTGAACCTGTCTGCCACAACTATTGAGCTTGCACTCTAGAGCCTGAGAGCCACAATTACTGAAGCCCACGCGCCTAGAGTCCGTGCTGCGCAGCAAGAGAAGCCACCGCAACAAGAGAAGACACAGCAATGAGAAGTACGTGCACTGCAACTAAGAGTAGCCCCTGCTCGCCACAACTAGAGAAAGCCCATATGCAGCAACAAAGACCCAACGCAGCCAAAAATAAATAAATAAAATAAATTTATTTAAAAAAAAAAAAGAAATTCTACACATTAAGCTTAATGTATAGATTGGGATTGATCATGTCCCCAGATGATAATCATCTGTCTTCCAGCTTAGACCCAAAGAATGTCCAGCTTAGACCAAAGAACTGAAGTCAACTTTGCCCCTAAGTTAAACACTAATTGGGTCATCAGGCATAAATTCTTATCTCAGAATACTGAGAACAGGCAAAGATAACTTAGCTGCTTGCTTCAAAAAACATCTGCTCTTGGAAGATAAACTATAAACCAATAACAATCAATTACATATTATAACTAACACCTTGTTCATCAAGTTCTTCAAGATCATTGCCTCTCTGGGCCCACAAAACCAAAACTATTATATTATAAATATTGTCTACTCCCAACAAGTTCCCTGCCTTGAAAGACCTTAAAATCACTCAACCCACACTCTAAAGACTAGAAACATTCTCCCCTGATTTCCCTATTCTAAGACATCACTAAGATTCTGTCAAGTTGGCATTTTCCCTTTGCTGTTGCAAGTTTAATAAATGTAGCTTTAATACACAACAGGTTTCTCTAGTCATCATTTAGGGAGTTGGGAGTTGAGAGAGGCCAAGTCAGAAAACTACTATCTCATGGTAACTTCCCTGCCCCCATGGAGAAGCTACCCTCTGGTCAGAGGTCAAAGGAGCAGCCATTGTTGTTACCCTTTTGTGAGAACCTTCTATCAGGTCAGCCATGAAGTCTGTGTAAGGATCCATTGAATCCTAATGCAAATCAAACCACTGTCAGTCATCCTTGACATGCCAGTGTTCCAAAAAGGATATAAAAATTACATTCTCAAATGTGAAAAAAAGAAAATTTACGGGGAGTTTAAGTTTGAAATAATATTATCATAAAATATCATATCCAATATATAGCATATCACATATATCACATCATGTAATATTACATCCCATTTATGTCTGTTTAAATTTATATATAAAATTTTACATTTCAATTTTCTAATTTTGTCAGATGCCAACACTGAGAAGTGATACTGATTTTCATAAATGTTCTCTAATAAATCTAAAATATTTACAACTAATGCATAAAGGTGAATCCAACTCCCCAAGGAGAGCCTGACTTTACAAAAATACTTCTTGCTATTTTTAGTTCCTATAAAAAAGGAAATGCTTAGCTTATCTAATTATATTAGAATTTTTTTAGTAGAATGGTAATATCCAAAAGACTCGTTTTTTTTTACTGAGAATTTGTGGGTCTATTATTATGAATCAGCCAGATATACCATGCACACACTCTCATACAGTCTGTTTTATTATAGAACACATATCATGGGTTCTATCATAAGTAGTTCTAGTTATGATGATTATTACTCAAGTAATCTAAAATTTAATTCCCCTAAAATATAAAATTGGTCTAATTTATTCATGTTGGATATGTTCCAAATGAATATCCTAACCTAGCACATAATTTGTAGGTTAAGAAAATAACACATGGTTCAAGCTCGGGTTGAACTGTTAAATGTCCATAACCACTCAAACCAATCCTTTTTATACAATTCATAATCCAACATAGTAAATTAAGTCAAATTCAGAGAAAGGATACAGAAGCAGCTCTAACGATCTGATTTTTTTCATATGAAGTTCAAAATCCCAAGGTTTTATTGTTTGAGTACAACATAAAACAAAAAATTTATCTAGGAAAGCAATATTTACGAGTTGAAGCTAACAGAGCCCTAACCTCAAAAGAATATTTTAACAAATAAAATTCAAAGGGCTTACTGACTTGATACTCTCCAGCACATTGTCCTGTTTTTACCATTTCACCCATTCGGAAATATTCTAATCCAACATCTTGACTCATATTTCAACTTGGGCTTACCCAATTGCCTCTTGATAAGTCCTTTCCTTTAGATATACCTCAAATAAATAATGTCACTTCACATTCAGATTAATTAATTTTTTAGCAAAGCTTATATTCAACTTATAACGGATCTAAATTGAAAACTAAGCTCTTCTGTAAAGTCAGTCTAGGACAATCTAATTCCAGAGTTGACTTGGTTGTAGAACAAAAAGTGATGGTGGAAAAGCAAATGCACAACATACTTTAAACACTAGAGGGAGTGAAAAAAGGAGTTTGAAGGATGGAGTGTTTTTGGTTTGCAACAACTACAAGCAGATCTTTCTTAGAAACCTAGTCAAAACCCAACAATTAAATCTGCCAATGCATGGACAACCTTGCTATGTAATGTGATGATGGTGTGTCTCAGATTACTCAACACTGGATATTCAAGCATATTTAGAAACCGTGTTTTCTGTATTGCCTTGCTGTGTGACTTTGGGCAAATCATTCAACCTCTCTGGGCCTCAACTCTCTATGTATTAATTGAAAATCATGCAAAAAATAAAATAATTTTAAAGCTACTTATTCTAAATTTTAAATTAAATTACTAATATTCATTAATAAGGACAAGCTGCTGAAGATTTCTCGTGACTGTTAAGTTTTCAGCAGGCTAAATTAATGGGAGCTTCACCAGTGTCTCTGCATCAATTTTATAAAAGCTTTAAATACATAAGTAATAACATTAATAAATATAAGTATGTAAAATAATAAATATCTTTCATCTTAGTGAAGATCAAAATAGATGATCAATCTTATATTCCTGAGTTACTTTCTCAAAGAAGCTTTTTCTAACACCCCCATCACCTCCTCTCCACATTAGGAAAAAGCACTGCCCTAAGAGACCAAGAGAGCTCACTTTCACGTATGTGGTTAAGCAAAGATGCATTATAAAAAGAATTATGTAATTAACAGAATAGTTCTGAGAGTAAGTGAGAACTGGATTTAAATCCCCAAACTACCTAAACTTAAATTGTAGTTACTAGCTCTGTGACCTTGCACTACTTACAAAACATTTCCAAAAAAATGGACCTCATCTCTGTCTCAGGAATTTTGCAAGAATTAAATATGATAATGGATTAAAACCTAAACACTAGTTTAGTAAAGAGTAGTCAGTTGATACTTGGCAAATACTATGTGTTTTTTAGAAGTATGTTAGCCAGAAAATTGGTTAATACATTCTAGAGGTTCTAAATTCTAAGGTCACTTTCAGGATTCTGTTTTGACCCTACAATTACATGAATACACTCACATTAATCTAAACTGGATTCTTTCTGGCTTTCCTTGAGCTTATCAGAAAGTGTCCAAAAAAAAAAGGTTTTTCATACAGCTATGTAATGGTTGCCACCTGAGAGAGAAATTGTAAGATGCCAGAGATCATAAAAGAGCATAAATTGTTAAGTGTAATAAAGAGGTGCTCCAATTTTAAAAACAGTCTTAGAATCAGTGAAATAGGTATCCTTAATCATTCATGACTCCTTATGATTGAGAATCTGATCCCACTTCTTTCTAGGCTTCTCTTCCTCTAGCCTACCAACATTCCTGCCTCTGCATAGAACTTTCCCTCTTTCAAGTGCTCTTTCTTAGTGTAATCTCACATCCTTGGTATCTTCTCCCCTAAGAACAACTGTAATCCTTTATTTGTTCCTATCATGTCAGAATTAATACTTCCTGCCTTGCATAATGTTTATGTTTTCTTTTGTTTTATCTCTTGTACTAGAGTGCCAACTTTTGAAAGCACAGAAAGTGTTTATTCATTTTTATATCCCTCACAGGGCTTTACATGGGATAGAAACAATATATATTGTCTGATCAAACTGTAGCAGAATTACTTATATTTCACTGAATGATGTTATTTCTAAGAATTTCAAAGATAATTACATATAGCAAAACAATGTTAACATAAATAATTCTTATTTTAGGTAATGTAAATACAAAGTTGTTCATTTAATCAAATAAAATGAAAACTAGAAATATTCTCCACCCTACTTTTTGACCACTGAAGAAGTGGCTTAGTTCAAAAGTTCTCCAACACATCCTTTTGTTTCCCGTTACTGGATACATCATGCTTTAATGTTTAAAAAAAAAAGTGAAAAAGACAGTATTTAATGATTGTTATCTTGCAATAGGTCCTGAACTATACTGAACAAAAATTTTTTGAAGCTATCTGCAATACCATGACATCCCACAGAATGTTACCAAGATCTATGAAGAGTTTGAGATTTTTACTGTTTGCAAGTCAATCTGTTAATTGGCCATGGTTTCATGGATGCTCACAAAAGACATGAAACCTCTGAGTCAAAAACAAAGGAAAGTTTGTTACTCAAAGCAATAGCAGTAGCCAGAGAATGATTCTTTTTGCACTAGCTCTCCAATCCTCAATTCCTACAGGGTGATACAAAAGGGTCAAGTGACATGTGGACACACAGTTGGTTGCAGGAAAGAAATCTCGAGTTTAGGGAACCAGATTTTTTATACTGGGCAGTAAGCATATCTGCTCATTGCTCTGGAAAGAAAATCCTTCATCTTCCAAGACTGTAAGGAAATGTACCCTTTGTTCCAGAGAGACACACTTTCTCTAACTGCCAAGGCAATTTGCTATACAAACGTCCTGGAAAAGATCATCTAGAAGAAAGAGACTTTGTGCCTTTGCTCAGAAGATAGAAAAGTGAGATGCCTGTGAATAACTGTCTCCCAACAAATATCACTCATTGACTCCCATCAAAGCTGAGTTGGGGACTCCAAAGTTCACTGGTCTGTCATGAATAGAATACAATCAGGTCTACAGTAATACAAAATACGCATTCCTAAAAAGTGCCATCTTATGTAAAATTGTGCAATAAAAATAACAGAGCTGGCGGGGCAGGGGAATGGTGTTAGGAGCACGGCACTCAAAAACTTTGTCTACCACACATTAAAAATAATACAGAAACCTAATGAAACAGTAGCATAGTTTTAAACATATTAAATAATTAACTAAAATATCAATACGCCAATAAATATGACAATTTGCCTTGGAAAAAACTTGACGTTTGCTTGTGGAAGTGAGTGTTGAGAGTTTCAGTTTTGAGTTATTGTGAAGTGGTGGAAGCAGTCATCTGAAATCAGATGGAAAGTTGTAACAACAGCTGGACATGGGAGTAACTCATAATACACGTGGTGAACTGAGATAGATGGTGGATGTGTGTGTGTGTGTGTACATTTTGTGTTTGCGTCACGACTCATCTGAGCTGGGTGTCATTCTACGCATTCACCTAGTGTTTCTCTTCAATGAAATCAAACATAAAGAAACAGAACATTTGTGTTATGCTCAAATTATTCCCTAATACATCAATCTCATTAGAAAATTTGTCATTTTCAAGATGAGCGTTATAGCAGAACTAACTTTATATGACTATCTAGTCACAAATAATGCCTTGTTCTTATGCATTCATTAAAGCATATTTCCTGCAGCCCTCTGTTAGCTAGCATCCTTGTTAGCTTAGTTTGAATCAATCCGCGTACTTGAAAGTGCATTGTTTTTATTGGTTTGCGTTACCAAAAGAAAGCATATTTGTAAAAACCTAGAACAATTTAGTGATTCAGTCCTCATCTTTCGTGTTGCAATCTTATTTCTTTCCCCAGAGTTAACTGGATGGCAGTACCCTTCCAGATATTTGTTATAGTTTTACACACATGGATAGGTAGTTTTCTTTTTATTTTGCATCTATGCAATCATTCAGTGCTTATGTTTCTGAGACTTATCTTTTTCATTCTAAGATTCAACATACTGCATGGATATTTCTGTTAGGACATCATTTTCACCAATGGCTATACGGTATTTCATTCCATACTGTTGTGAATGTAACAGCAGTTACACATCGATTAACTTGTTTCTCTAAAAACATTCTTGAAAGAGGGGAAAAAAGGTATTGGTGCTCACATCTGAATCTTCTGTAGAACAACATTCTGGAAATAGCATTAAGGGATGAAAAACTATACCATTTTACATTTTGACAGATATTGGCAGGTTACCTAAAAATAGAGCACTTCCAAATTACACTATTACTCTTTTCTCCATACCTTTGCCAACACTGGGTATTACCCATCTTTAATAATTTTTGTCAATTTGATGGCAATTTATTTTCTGTGTGTATTTAACGTAATTTATCAGTGAGAGTGTGCGTTTTTATATGTGTGTTGGCTACTGCATTTCATCTCTGAATGTTCATTCATAGCCACTGCCTGCTTTTGTCATTGGATTTTTTGAGGTATGTTTTTCTAAAATACTTATTTGCGGGTGTTCTTTATGTGTTATTGCTAAGTCTCTGAAATTTGGTGCAAATAATTCCTTATAATATGTTTTATGTGTTTAACTGTGGCATGGTTAACTGCAAAAAAGAAAAAAAGAAAATTTTGTTTCTATAAAATATTCCAAAGTTTTTTTTTCATTGCTTCCCTAATTTAGAGAAGGGTCGTGGAATGAGCCAGATGTTAGTAAGTGAATAAATAAAGTAATTAAGTGGGGTTGGGCATTAAAAAAATACAAAGGAAGAACAAAAAAGAAAGAGAAAGAGCAAAACTAATAAGGTATAAAATGTCAATGAACTGTGAAAGGCACATCAGCCTTGTAGTGCTTTCTTCCTAGATGAATCCTGTTAAGAGCATTATCACTAAAGTAAAGCTCTTTTATCTAAAGAAGAAAAAGATTTCTAAAAAGGAGTAACACAAATCTTTAAATAACACTAAGATTATTTTCACCTATGTAAAGAAAATGTAAAGGGAGATGTTATTATTAGGTTAAATTAGAATAGCAATTAAATGGAAATGTTACATTTGATGGGTACAGTAATATTGTATAAAGTAAAACAAAATTCTATGAAAATTTCTAGCGTCACAGAATTAGTGCCAAGTCAAGGCCATATTCTATTTCCTAGGTGCTCCAACCAAAGGTCCAAAGGAGAGTGGTAGAATGAAAGTGCTATAGGTCTCTGGACTCATAATAAGAAAAAAGATCAAGATGAAACAGATAATACACAGCCTTCATCTGAAAAATATTCATAGGAAGGCTAGAAATATTTTCCACTTTAATTCATATTTTCCACTTTAAATCATAAATTTAAAATATTCAAATATATTCATAACTGTTGGTACCGTTCTTCATGTAAGTAAAAATAAATTTTAAGAGCAATTTAAATTTTTTCCCCCAGTATGATCACCTGGGTTTGCAACATCAGTGTAAAAAAAAGAGGCCAAATTGTGACAATTCAATGATATCTGCCTTCTCAGATTAAGTGGAAAGAAATACACAACTCGCAAGGGGCTGAAATATGTGGGGGTGTGATTATAAGCCTACTGACCCTTGAGGACTTGGTAGAAATAAGATATGTATCTCTCGAGGCCATTCCAGAAATGAGAGAAATTTAGCGAATACAAACAGACACATTGCCCACATTTCTCAGTTCTAAACATGATGTTGAGCATAGCTAGGTTCCGTTATTGCAGTTGGGCTGTAGGGCAGTGATCTGGACTGTCTTTGTTCTCCCCAGTAAGAACTGATGCATTTCAAGTCGCTAATCAGCATTGTCAGTGCATTTGCTCAGCTAATCTGGTAATGCTCGATGAACAATCTGCCTATTGACTGTCTCAGCGGTCGCTAGCCCCTCCACGCTCACCCCGTGTTGATCCTCATCTAGTTTCTGCTGGCTGCTCTTTTTCCTATTAAAAAAAAAGAAGGAGGGGTATAAAAAGCTGGCCATTCTCTTCCCCTCCCCCAAGATACACTCTCCTAGTGAGTTCTCTTTCCCTCATCTTTGTGATTCTTTCTGGAATTTGAAAAATGTTGCCTAATTCTTAGCTTGTACTTGGATAATTGCTGAATTTCAACCACCTTGAGCTCCCTGCTAAACGAGAAGCGTTTCTGCTGTATCTCGTGTGTGTGTGTGTGTGTGTGTGTGTGTGTGTGTGTGTGTGTGTGTCTAGAAGAACTAATTTATAACAGATAGGAACATTTTGGTAACATCCATCATCACTTCATCCAGAAAATACTTGTGATTAACACTTTGTATTACGATAGAGCAGTCAGAAGATATTGACCTCTGTTATTACTGTGATAAATATATGAACTTGAAGGTGGATTCCTTTACAACACACTCCAAAAGGGAATAGGGAAAATCTCTGGATTTCCTATGTTAAAACTTTTTGTCATAGACCCTCCTGCAGGAATAAAATTACAGAGGAAATTTGCCAAGACTCAAATTTTACCAGAAGGTGTAGGAGAAGCTGTAATATGAAATCTGCCTAATTATAAGTTTTAAAGCTACTAGCACAACACAAAATGTTATTGCCTGAGACTACAAAATTTGACATCACCTGTTCAAGTAAACTGTTCACACTCAACTTCAAGCAAATGTATTTATTTGCCAGGAACAAAGTCAGAGAGGAATTAAGATAATTTACCAATATTTCTACTTAGCCTCATCTTCTGGTCTCAACCATGCATAACTCCAGCCACATATAACTCAACCACACAGAACCAGTTTTATATATATATATATATACACACACACACACACACACACACACACACACACAACTACTGTGTATAACTATATATGAATCAAAAATAGAGAGAATAAATCTCTGTCCATCTAGAAGAGCACATACCACAAAGGAGAATTTGTACTCCTTGGTCCCCAATCCCCTCCACCTCTTCCCTCTTTTTCTTTGTTTCTCTAAAGGAAATAAAGACACAAACATCACCATTGGAACTGAAAACTTTCAAATATAAACACACTTCTCCTACTAATAGCAGGACCTTAGGAGAAGAGTCATGGCTTAAACACCCAAGATTTTGGGGCACAGTTGATTCTCATAGAGAAGCCCCAAATCTTTAGAGAGAGATTTTAGATCATCCGTGCTTTTGTCCTATGGGAATTTAGACAGACTAGAATTTGCCCATGTATCTAGTAAATGTATCAGAACCCTTTTACTAAACAAATTCTGGTCTAAGATGGTTCTATGGTTACTCTAAATGTTCTGTTCAGTCCAGGAAACTTGGACTCTCCTGGGGCATGTAGTAGAGACACATAAATTTGAAGAACAAAAAATAAGCATAAGCTCCCCAAACTGGAGGGGAGTGAAAACAGGACACCCACATCGAAAAGACACTTCCACCACCATGCCCCCCAAAGCCCCCCAAATCTCAAGAAATGCTATATCTAAGAGGAAAACACAGATATGATTATAAGTAGTCGAACTTATATTTTGAAAACAAGATTTAAGACTTGTATTCATGGCTAAAAAGAAAAATTAAAACGAAATGGAAAAGAGATTTACATTTGTTTAAAGTAATATTATAGACTCCTACAGCAACCAAAAAGAGAGCGCCCATGAACAAAGTTAAATTGTATTACATATGGGTTCAAAAGAATTACAGTAAAATAAGAACCCATTGGAGAAATGGAAAGCAGGAAGAAACTTACGAATGCCTGAAAGTAGAGAATGAAAATATGGAAACAATGTGATAATTCAGACATTATTTTTGTACTAAATTATCAATGTATTAAGAGTTGATATTGTTTTAGTAAACAAAGAGAGTCAACATAGATCTAAGGAGAGATGAACTCTCAAATCAGGCTACTTAGGTTCAAATCCCAGCTCTGCTCTTCCCTAGTTGTGTGATCTCTGGCTAGTGCCTTAACCACTCTGGACCATTTCTTCATCTGTATAATAAAGACTGTCATAAGACCAACCAACCTGAGGATACATTGAGTTAATATATGTAATGCACTTGGCCTGGCCCACTGTAAACACTTCATAAGCCTTACTATGCTTAGCCTCGTTCCCCACCCCCCCATCTCTCTGCACCTCAGTAGTATATAGTTCTTCACTCAGATCTGCGTTCACTGGATGATACAGTAGGAAAGAGAGACGCCATACTCCCATTTCTGTGCATCTCTCAATACATAATGTCACAAATTGGCAGTATGGTCTGTTGTCCTTCAAATCAGATTGATGTCCTAGGAGTGAGACCAAGGCGCAATTCCATTTTCTTTGTTTTTCAAAGAATGAACTCATGCAGCTATGTTTCACCAGTTTCAAATGCAATTCCTTGAATTTGGGAATTTCTTTTCTTTTTTCAAAGGTATTTATTGAATAAAACCCAACCCATTTGTTCCCCGATTGCCATTTCTGAAGCTTCTCGGCCAGACAACATCATCAATCAAGGAGAGCATGTGTCAGCAGGGGGCTTCTCTTCTTTTTCTGATGGTCTATGATGTTTGTTTTTCAACAGAAACTGAGCTCTAAGTAAACACAAATTTTTATTTCAGAGTAAACGTTTTCACGTTCGACGGCACCTTTGTTTTATGAGAATGTCAATTTTATTTTCGCTCCTAAGTTGATAGAAAAAGAAATAAATCATTTAAAGAGCACATTTATTTCCCACAGCAAAATGGTCCAAGGAAATAGTCAAAATGTTCAGCAAAGCAAGACATTTGCTAAATAAATTAAAACTTCACAAGCTAAATAGTGAATACATGTACACGTATAGACCCACAGAAGGCAAAAAGAAGAATAAGTAAATCATGCCAGCCTTAAGTGGAAAGGGCCACCGCATGCTACATCTGTATAAAGACTGCAAAACAAAAACAGAAACAGACTTAGTCTCTGTTTCCCCGAAACCCTGGTTCAGGTTTGTGTTCCTTCTTAGGAAAAAAAGGATCTTGAAATTCAACATGAAACATGGTTGTGCTCAGATTCTGAAAATATACTTATTAGTGAAGTTCCAGAAAGATGACTTCAGTAGGAGATTCGTAAACATCTGGGAAACAACTCAAGCCCTTCTAATTATTGATAGAGTGATCTTGTTCGCTATTTTCCATGTTAGCTTAACCACTGCTTCTAAGAATCCGAGACAGATGACACTCAGGTCTCCTATGGGCTGTATCCGTTTCATCACAAACTGTTATTCACACTACCTTCCAAGTCTCTACAAAGCTGTCTGCAAGCTGAAGTTTTAATGAACACAGTTTAGAGAGTCACAAAATCAAGTGGAAGGTTGGCAACCATCTGTTGAATTTGTGCTCCATAGATAGACAATCCCCACCATTTAGAAACTGGAGTGGATTGTTTTGCCCTGAATGGTGTGAATTTCCTCTCCAGGCAGTCCAAAAGCACAGATAATGACCACTGTTGTACTGGAGAGGCCTGGCCTAAGAGCTTTGAGACCAGAAATAAAATCATACATTGTATTCTTTCTTGAGGAGGTCAACTTGCTTTATGCACACTATCTAATCAATTCTCAAAGCATTCCATTGAAATGAGGGAGAGGCAGGACAATATTCCTTTACAGATGGATAACCTGAGGCTCCAAAAGGTTAAGCAGTTTGCCAAGGTCACATGGGGCCATTTCCACACAACTGCAATTACCTGGGCCACGCAGGCAAAAAGCAACAGACACAGACCGCAGACTGCTTTCACTTAAATGAAGGCATAGTACCTGAATGACTACAGAAAAACGAGGACCAGGCCAGAATTATCCAAATAAGCTGGCCTATATGCCGAGATTCGCCAGATGATTGACAATTTTCTATTCAACTTGAAACTGGAAACAGCTAGGCAAGGCAGAGAACAGGAATGAGGTCACAGATCTGCTATTTATAGGCTATCAGCTACCGCACTCAGCTGCTTTTCAGTTAAGGTGAATATAGAATGTAATTTGCTTTCTCCATCTCCATACAGAGAAACTACTTTCAGAAAAGGAAATTACAGAATTTAATAATATTTCTTGTGACATGGTGATTTGCTTTGTGACAGTCTCAGCAACGTTTACTGCGTATTCATCAAGGCTTATTGACCATAAATAAAAATGCAGTCACATTCTTTCTTGCTCCACAGGTTTTTTTTTTAAATAAAGCAATAAAGATTCCATGGGCTTTTTTTCCCCTCACCTACAAAACATTCACTGAATTTGCAAATTGTAACAAAACAGAACACCAGTGTGGACAAGGAAAACACAAGGTAGCCATTTATGAGTTAAGGAATCTAAAGCAACCTGATGGGCTTGTTTGGCTGCAAGAGTTAATTCTTGTGAAAAATACACTTCCGCACATTTCCTCTGGCTGAGCGTGGTCTGAGGCTCGTGAAGGCTGCAGAGAGTGAGCAGGGGGCGGGCCGGAAGCCACCACTTCTTTTGATGTAGATTGAGGCATGACAGTAGCCCCTGTGCTAAATATCAAGTTTTCTTTCTCTTCTGCATTTCTCCCAAATCATGAAAAGAGATTCCTTTAGCCCAAATACACAGATAACAGTCTTAGTGCACACCAAAAAAGTTGCAGATAAAAATGCCTCGTGTTTTCTGTGGCTCACCAACCATAACCAAAACGAAACCAGCAAGCTGAAACAGAGCTTTGAATGAGATTCAAGATTAAAAATAAAAGGCAATGAAACCAAGGGGAAACTGCCCATGAAGTGTCTCTAAACTTCTAATTTAGAAGGGATTGAAGGAGGATGAGGGACTGAGAGCCCTATACCTTTCCTCCAGGGAAAAGGCTCTGAGCCAACTGCCCAGGAGCCTTGGGCATCCCAGCCAGCCTGGAGCTGCTGCAGCTGAGGGTGCCCGGCACCCAGAACCCCGCAGTTGGTGCCCGCATTGGCCAGATCAGGGGTTCTTGCCCAGGAGTGTGGGCAACAACAGCCGAAAATCTTGTGCAGCACGCAGACTCCCAGGCTCTACCCAAACTGACACTGATGCAATCGCTTTGAAGGTCCCAGGAATCTGCAATATAACCAGAACCTCACATAACCCTAGGACCACACCTGGAGGCCAAGAAATTAATAATGCCCCTGCTTACACACGCGGGAAGCCAGAGTATTACCTTAAACCCTGCATTTGATGGACATAACGACCTGCTTCTTTAATGGGTAAGTATATGTAAAGGCCTAAGAACACATCTAGAAGACATCATTTAAAGGTCTCTTTTCAACCATGAAATGAGACAAAGGTTAAATTTGTTAAAGTAGTCATAGCTGCAGCTGCCAGTTTGGAATTGACAATCAGTTTTACAGGCAAGACTGGGCCAAAAAGATCATTCAGAGACATTTCAACCTTACCATTGACTCTTTTTACATGTAAGAACTTTTTATAAATGCATAGCGGATTGTGTGTGCTCGTGTGTTTCTTCCACTGACCAGTGTCTTCTGTGCCTCACCCCTCCCCCACCTCACCATATGCCAGTCTTTCTTCCTGTGCCCTCACTGTTTCCTTTGTCTCATTTGACAGACCCCCTTTGTCCTCCTTTTCCCATCATCCAGCTTTTGTCGATACAATAAAGCTTACAAAGAGGACTGCTCACTGGTGAGACTGTTGACCAGTTTATGGAGAAAGGAACAAGAATCATCATAATAATAACTCAACACTTGTTAACATTTTAGAATTTATAGAGCATGCTCACAAAAAAAACAACAAACCAACAGAGGTAGTATTATTATGCCCAGCGAAGGCCCTGATAATTGAGAGTATAAGTGATTTGTTCTAGGTCACATTACTGGTAAAACTTCCAGTTTTAGTTACACTGCCCTTTCCCCATACTGTTTGGGAGAAGGGCTCCTGGGGCCACGCAGATTTTTGATATTATTGAAGGGTTCCAGTTTGAAACTCAGGTATAAAAAAAAAAATTGATTACATAGAATCACTGGACTGTAAACAAGATTCAGTTTATCCTGAGGTAATGTATCCAATGGTGTGAAGAAAACCACTTTTTGCATTTTCCTAGAAAGGGGATAGAAAAAAACAGCAGAGAGCAGTCATCCTGTAAATTCCTGTAAGGAAGGAAGGCTTTTCGTCCTGGGCACTTACCCAGCCTCTTCCATGGCTCCTGGTGGTCTTCTGAATTCAGTCCAGTGCATCTTTGAACATTTTAAAGTTGATCATTCCAATCAACAAAAGAACAATATCCAACCACCCACTCCGTTTTATTTGCAAAAATGCGGAATTAGCTGAAATATACCACAGAATGATATGCTGTTGAAATTCTCCTGTTAAATTAGTCGATGCAGTTAAAGCAATAACTGAGAACCTATTATGTGTAGGCAAGCACACCAGGCAAGTCATGGGGAGAATCACTTGAGAAGGCCAATTTTCTAAGTTAGTTACTAAGCTGGATCAAATAAATTAGACAACAACTAACACTCTGCTGTACTTCAGAACTTGTAAATACAATATATGAGGCCCAGAAGGATTCCCAAATTGCACCACTACTCTTCCAGTGGGCAACAACGAATGCAAAATTCTTGAAGAAAAGGTAATCAACTCTCAAGTGCTGTGTGGTCCTCTAGGTGTTGTAAAACATCCTTAGCATCACTTTAAGCAAATATTATAAGGTTATTTTTAAAACACCCCCTTCAAACCAATTACAAGCTATTTTGAAGTGGCTTTAGAGGAGGGGAAAAGAACTTAGTGCAATTTTAATTTGTATCCTTTATTGCCAGCATGTAAACCTTTGAATTTGCTAAAGATGTGATTCCAAGCAGTCCGAGAAACAGTATCTCCTTAAAAGCATGCGGCAGAAACATTCATCAGAAGATCGTGCTTTAAAGTCAGAATTCTATCTTACACTTCTCCACAGAGACCGACATCTCACATTGTTGGGTTTTTATCTGGTTCGAAGTACTCTCTAACCTGCTCTGAGACCAATGCTTAAGGCTGAGGCAGTCATCTCATTTGGCTGCTGTAGGCAGTAAGGATTCTGAACACTCAGCAGTACATGGATATTTCCTGCTTATGGAGGTCAAGAGAAGCAGCAGCAGTAAATCTGAGAGGAAGATTTGACCCAAAGGAGAGACTTAAGGAAGAGTAGTGATGTAGATACTACATGAACTTTATTTAGATTTTATATGCAGAGAATGCTAAGTAAGGACTCATGGAGACACAGAGAAATGAGGCTGTGTGACGTAGCCTGCCCTAGCATTCTCATCTCAAACCGCATCTCCATGTTCTGGAAGGTGATAATACTCGGAGCTATGCCATCTAGATTTTTTCTAAAATACAGTTACAGATAGGTCCAGATTTATCTAACATACTCCTGTTGTACTTACATGGCTTATAAAAATGGCCATTCTACTGTGCCCTGGAGCCCCACCTCGACATGTCTCCATCAAGGACACCTCCTTCTCTGAAGACCAGTAATACTGGTTTACAGGAATTCGGTAAGAAGTTGCCAGATAGTGAAGTCATTCCTTAATCCCAAATTGTCTTTGTTTTTCATCCCTGAACTCTCTTCACTGC
The DNA here is from genome assembly GCF_951394435.1 of Stenella coeruleoalba. Lineage (NCBI taxonomy): Eukaryota > Metazoa > Chordata > Mammalia > Artiodactyla > Delphinidae > Stenella > Stenella coeruleoalba. The sequence continues at coordinate 66,466,204 of NC_137158.1, read as the reverse complement.
AGTCACTCCCCCAGTGTTCCCTCACCTCCCAAGCACCCAAGACCTGATTTCTGACCCAACATTCCTGCTTCCGAGAAAAAGATCTGATTGAATAAAATGAATTCCCACTAAGTAATTTATATCTTAATATATTCCTTCATGCAAGAATTTGCAGAAGGCTTACACTAACTAATGGTGGAATTAAGGCACTTGCCACAGGCTGTTGACACTTTGGAAGGTTTTCCTTGGAGCTTCTCAAATACTACTCTGTAGGTGACCAACATCCTCTTCTAATAAGCCTTGAATGTGAAGGTAGATAGAGAACTACTTAAAATTCCATATGTAGCTCTACAGTGGAAAACTGTTAATAAAGAAGTCAGGATGCCATCCCTTGCTCTTTTGACTACTGAAACAACTTACTATGAAATTGTTTTAGAGAAAAGTAAAAATAATATCCCAGAAGCCAAAAAAATGTTCAAATAAATAAATACATGATGATTCAGTTAATTCAGTTCTTATACCTCAGACGATTCCTATAATTTGAAAAAATGACGAAATATTTGAAAGTCAAAATCAAGTATCTTTTAATTGATCCAATAAGAATTTAATGCTTCACGTCATCTTGTGGACACAACAAGGGAACATTTAGTAGACTGTGATTTGAGACTGTTGTTGAAAATTCCCTCCAGGGTGGTCATGCTATATAAACACTGCTAGTACTTTGAGGGAACATTTAATGTGCTGTATCTAGGTTTTAATTGTTCTGCCCTGGCAATTCTCTGGGGATCACGCATAACAAAAGGGAGCAAGAAGACAAAGACAAAGAGAAATGTTGACTGTTTGTTACGGGGGACCAAGTGTGTTTATGTGGGTTTGTATAAATGTTTGCATATAGTGTACACACACACAGATGTGAGGGTGACCGGATTATGACACCTGAAATCTCTTGGTTCACTGAGAAGCCCAGAACTGATCAGGTTAAGATCACAGCCTTGATGAATATTCCCTATGTTATAGGGGTCCCTCAGAAATTATACATTTAGTCAGATAAGGGGCCATGGACTATACCAACTTACACACATAGGTAGTAAAAGTATAGGAATGCTTGGGGACAGACAAAAGTACTGCTTTGCTTTATATATTTTTGAACTGCAAAGTTTTATATTTAACTTAAAAGCTATCTAAAGTACCGAAGATGAACAAAAATGTATCCTAAATTGAAATGGCAAATATATCCACTTCCTTAAATTAGCTTTGCAAATATATGTGATCTTTTTCTTACTATAACATTATTAGGTTACTTTCTGTACTAAATGAGAGAGAAAAAGAAAGAAATGGAAAAAAAAGAAAATTACAGACCAATATCACTGATGAATATAGGTGCAAAAATCCTCAACGAAATACTAGCAAACAGAACCTAACAACACATTAAAAGGATCATACACCATGATCAAGTGGGATTTATCCCAGAGATGCAAGGATTCTTCAATATATGCAAATCAATCAATGTGATACACCATATTAACAAACTGAAGAATAAAAAACCATATGATCATCTCAATAGATGCAGAAAAAGCTTCAAATTCAACACGCATTTATGATAAAAACTCTCCAGAAACGGGGCATAGAGGGAACCTACTTCAACATAATAAAGGCCATATATGACAAACCCACAGCGAACATCATTCTCAATGGTGAAAAAATGAAAGCATTTCCTCTAAGATCAGGAACAAGACAAGGATGTCCACTCTCACCACTATTATTCAACAGTTTTGGAAGTCCTAGCCACGGCAATCAGAGAAGAAAAAGAAACAAAAGGAATACAAATTGGAAAAGAAGAAGTAAAACTGTCATTGTTTGCAGATGACGTGATACTATACATAGAGAATCCTAAAGATGCCACCAGAAAACTACTAGAGCTAATCAATGAATTTGGTAAAGTTGCAGGATACAAAATTAATGCACAGAAATTTCTTGCATTCCTATACACTAATGATGAAAAATCTGAAACAGAAATTAAGGAAACACTCCCATTTACCACTGCAACAAAAAGAATAAAACACCTAGGAATAAACCTACCTAAGGAGACAAAAGACCTGTATGCAGAAAACTATAAGACACTGATGAAAGAAATTAAAAATGATACCAACAAAAGGAGAGAGGTACCATGTTCTTGGATTGGAAGAATCAATATTGTGAAAATGACTATACTACCCAACGCAATCTACAGATTCAATGCAATCCCTATCAGATTACCAATGGCATTTTTTAGAGAACTAAGAACAAAAGAATCTTAAAATTTGTATGGAGACACAAAAGACCCCAAATAGCCAAAGTAGTCTTGAGGGAAAAAAATGGAACTGGGGGAATCAGACTCCCTGTCTTCAGACTATACTACAAAGCTACAGTAATCAAGACAATATGGGACTGGCACAAAAACAGAAATATAGATCAATGGAACAAGATAGAAAGAAAGCCCAGAGATAAACCCACGCACCTACAGGCAACTAATCTATGACAAAGGAGGCAAGGATATACGATGGAGAAAAGACGGTCTCTTCAAAAAGTAGTGCTGGGAAAACTGGACAGCTACATGTAAAAGAATGAAATTAGAACACTCCCTAACACCACACACAAAAATAAACTCAAAATGGATTAGAGACCTAAATGTAAGACTGGACACTATAAAACTCTAGAGTAAAACATAGGAACAACACTCTTTGACATAAATCACAGCAAGATATTTTTTGATCCACCCCCTAGAGTAATGGAAATAAAAACAAAAATAAAAAATGGGAGCTAATGAAACTTAAAAGCTTTTGCACAGCTAAGGAAACCATAAACAGGACAAAAAGAAAACCCTCAAAATGGGAGAAAATATTTGCAAATGAATCGTCGGACAAAGGATAATCTCCAAAATATATAAACAGCTCATGCAGCTCAATATTAAAGAAACAAACAACCCAATCAAAAAATGGGCAGAAGACCTAAATAGACATTTCTCCAAAGAAGACATACAGATGGCCAAGAATCACATGAAAAGCTGCTCAACATCACTAATTATTAGAGAAATGCAAATCAAAACTACAATGAGGTATCACCTCACACCAGTTAGAATGGGCATCATCAGAAAATCTACAAACAACAAATGCTGGAGAGGGTGTGGAGAAAACGGAACCCTCTTGCACTGTTGGTGGGAATGTAAATTGATACAGCCACTATGGCAAACAGTATGGAGGTTCCTTAAAGAACTAAAATAGAATTACCATATGACCCAGCAATCCCACTACTGGGCATATACCCAGAGAAAACCATAATTCAGAAAGACACATGCACCCCAATGTTCATTGCAGCATTATTTATAATAGCCAGGTCATGGAAGCAACCTAAATGCCCATCGACAGATGAATGGATAAAGAAGATGTGGCACATATATACAATGGAATATTACTCAGCCGTAAAAAGGAACGATATTGGGTCATTTGTAGGGATGTGGATGCATCTAGAGACTGTCATACAGAGTGAAGTAAGTCAGAAAGAGAAAAACAAATATCATATGTTAACACATATATGTGGAACCTAGAAAATGGTGCAGATGAGCCGGTTTGCAGAGCAGAAATTGAGACACAAATGTAGAGAAAAAAACGTATGGACACCAAGGTGGGAAAGCGGCGGGGTGGTGGTGGTGGTGGTGTGATGAATTGGGAGTTTGGGACTGACATGTATACACTGATGTGTATAAAGTGGATGACTAATAAGAAAAAATAAATAAATATAAAATAAACATTAAAAAATTGTGCCTTGATATAATATGAATAAATACGTGAAAACTGAAATTTAAAATACAGTATCATTTAAAATCATTTTAAAAAGAAATACTTAGTAAACTTAAAACATGTTCAAAAAAAAGAAAGAAATGAATTTACTGTTATGTGATCAAATTTACAAATATTTTCACACTGCATTTATGATGGACTTCTCAAGGGTATTAACATATTCTGCTTTTATACATTTTATCAACTTTTATACATTCAGAATAAATCATTGGAGAAGGTAAATAATACCAAGATAATGCTAAGAGAGCATACTGCAATATCAAAAATTCTTGCAAAGTGTAGAAAAAAGAATAAAAACAAAGCTGAATTTAACACTTTTGTTCATTTACTAAGTATTTGTCTTAATATTTGTCTTAAACATGTATTTATTATCATGAACTAAATTTTCCTTTAATAATCAGCAAAAATTTATATATAATGCAAAGTTGATCATTTCATGATTTGACAATTTAACACATATATATGCTGTCTTTATTAGGAAATTCTTAGTACATTAAAACAAATTATTAAACAAACTTTTTAAAACTTAGTGGAAAACTAGTAATAAAATACCTATACTGGAATTCTGAAATTAGCTCATATATAACATGCATGTATAATAAAGATAGAAGAAGAATGATATACAGACAGGAAAGCTTTGTTTGGTGTTGGAAAGTGAAAGCCAAATCTAACTGAAACTTTGTAAGATGCTAAAAGATAAAGAATAATAATAGACTGCTAAAAAAATGATTTAATGTTAATAGATGACTATCAAAAACAGCTCAAACCCAGCTCTCAAGTATGCTAGGAGTTTCAAGCTGGGAGGAATGAAGAGTAAGATGAAAACTAATCAGGATGTATCCTGGGACAAAATTCATCCTTATTAAGAGAACTGGTCCCTCCAAGATGAACCAGCTGTTAAAGTATCAAGTCCAGGGAGGTTAATGCTTCTATGGAAGGGAAGATGGTCATCCTCTGACTTCAAGGGATATGTCTTTCTTATCTGTATAACCTCAGCAGCTGACATGATTCCACAGTGAAAAAATGTGGAAGAAATAAAGAAAGAAAAGAAGGGAGAGAGAGAGGGAGGAAGGAATATAGGAAGGAAAGGAAAGAGGACTGAGCGAAACACTAAGGTAGGAAGGAGGAAGCAAGGAAGGAAGAAAGGAGCTACATTATGAGGCACAAAAAGCACATTTTATTGGTGTAAATGACTTAAAATATTTTGAATCAAGGAAATTATATTCAAGTTTAAAGAAAGGTGCCCTAATTCTCAGAAAAGAGAATGAGATGCATTCCAGAATTCACAAAGTAGTAAGCTAAAAGTTGATCCCCATTTTCTAGAATGATGTGTTAAACAGACACTAAGTAGGTAGTCTTTTGGAAAATAGCATAGTGAACACTAGGAGCCAGCATGATTCACTAAGAAAAAGTTATACAAATTAGCCTTCATTTTATTTTTTTTAATTGGGTTACTGGATTGTAAATGTATAGGGATGCCATATTGGAAGCCCAATACAGTGCATGCTAACTTCAAAAGATATTAGCCATGGCATCATGACATCCTTGATTGTGTGTACAGTTATGTGGACTCCCAGCTACTTGACGTTTACATCAGAAAAGTGTTAATTTATAGGATTTTATCAACCAAAACGTGGTTTCTAATATCTTATTCAAGTCCTTAGTCCACAGCTTAGTATCATTGTGTTTTAAATGGATAAGTTGTCTAAAGACAGAAAGAATGTCCTAAAGCTAGGAGAAATAGCAACAAACAAGATTCAAAACTATCTTAATAGATGAAAATGCTTATCTTAATCATAAGATCAAAATTTAAAAGGGTAAATAGTAAATCTTCCTGGTAAGTTAAATGATCAATTGCACAGGTATACTGCTCATATAAAAAGTCCTGGCAATTTTCGTTACATGAAGGCAAATGATGAGCTAACTGATTTACAACAGTCCAAGGGGTCCATGGATAGAATGCAAGGGGTCCATGAACTTGAAGGGGAAAAAAATACATTATTACTTTTAGTAACCAAAGACGGAAATTTAGCATGTCCTTCCGTTATGAATGTAGGCAAAATACCACAGTAGCCTTAGCAGTACCTGTAACTCTGTCAACAAAATAATTGCAGATATTTTCCTATCACATTAAAACTTTTGTGCACATATCAAAATGGTATCTCTGCTTCACTACTCCAAAATTAAATAATTATTGGACCCACCACTAAATCTTGTTAATAATACATTAATAAAGAGATGTATACATACACACGTATAATATTAAACCACACATTTCTTTTCAATTCTTTGATAACTACATTTTAATATAAGTTGTTGGTTTGTAACTCCATGCATTTTATTTTATGCACTAAAAACATTATTCTGAAAAGTGGACATTTTAAACCACTGACATAGGAGTCTGTGGTGCAAATTCAAGGGTGTAAAGAAAACACGACCATGTTCATAGTGAGGAGAAACAATGACCAGGAAGACAAGTCTAGAAATTATATCATCAGGAACACAATTCCTTTAGAAGCAAATACTACTTAGAGCAAGACACAAGAGAGGAACCATGATGTGGAGAAAAAGAATATGTGCTTTGGTTGAGACAGAATTACAAGCGTCTCCCACCTCCATTACTTACTGCCGTGTTATCTTAGGTGGGGATTCAACATTCTGATTCTGTTTTGATGTCTATATCTTGAAGATAATGTGCACAATACAGAGTTGTGATGAGGATTAGGGGAAAAAATGTATTAAAAATTCTAGCAGTGCCTGGCACATAATATACCCCCAAGAGTTTTATCATGATTGGCGTGGTCTTGGCAAGGGAACCAAAATGATCAAATTCATATGCCCAGATGTCTTCTACTCCAGCAGGGGTTGGAGTGTAGTTTGGATGAGCCCTTCTACCTTCAGGAATATGGAAGCTGAACAGCTCTGTTTTGTCTTGCTCCAGGGGACAGAGACAGGACAAAGGGTGCAAGACAGATTTTAGCTCACTGTCATGAAGAATGGCCTAGCAATCTAAACTGTCCAACAATGGCCATGACTGCTTCATAAAATAATGAGGACCTTGCCTCTCCGTGTTCACACAGAGATTGGATTCCCACATTCTCTAGATGTGTAGGAGAAAAGCTTGCTGAGATGCGGTAGCCGCCCCCAGACTCAGGGGTTACCTCCAACTGTACAGCTCGGTGTCTCCGTAACCTCACGAACAAGGGCTAAACACAAATAATGCATCAGGCTGTCAGAATCAACAAATGTTTTTCCTCTGCTTCAGTTCAGAGCACCACAGTTATCCTTTAAATAAACATATCATTAATTTGAGAATAGGATTCCCAGCCTCTGGTAAAACAAACAATATTGGACAGGGAACATTTATATCTCAAAGAGACACAATGACAGTCATGGCTGCAGGATTCCAAAATGAACTAATGTTCAATTTTGTAATAATTAATGACCACATAAAATGGCTGAAAAGGTAATAAAAATGTCCATGAGTCTGCTATAATCAAGGGATGCTTAAATAGACTACTGTTTTCTCAGGGGAATTATGGCTCTAAAGCCAGTTCGAGACAACCCGAGTAAGGCCATTAATGAAAAAGTCTGTCTCCAAAAATGGCTGAGTAGCAGGCTGAGAATTTCTGCTTTGAATACCAGTGAAACAATCATAAACATTTTCTTACCAGATGTACTTCCCAGATTGTAAGGACACAATGTTTTAGCGAGTAAGAAAAGGCAGAAAGAAACAGGAAACTTGAAAAGCAATACACAAGTTAATCAGTTGTTTTAATAAATACCCAAATACCCAAGAAATAGTTATCACGTATAACACATCTGACAGAAAAAAAAGTCTTTTTTTTCCTTCTCTTTTTTCCTCAGCATATTCTCTCAATTTCTCTCTCTCCTCTGGTCATTTTCTCTCCCCAAAGGGTCCCCTTGAATCACTTACGAACTCTGAGGTTTCCTCATGTTTCCACACTTTAAAATGTCCTCCCCTCCCCCACTGCATCTCCACTCTGCAAAATCTATTCTTCAAAAATAGAGCTAACCTTTCCCAAAGAAAAGTCATCCTGAGAGAATCATAGTTATCAAGTCACTCATTTCCAAATAAGTTAACCACAACAAAAAAGAAACATAAGGAAAATCTCATGCCATTTAGAACTAATATTTACTATTATTTGGTATTTATCCAAATTTAGGGAAAAGCTATGGGAAAGAGATTTCAGAGCATATATCAGCATCTAAAGATTTTCCACATAAAATGTTTATACATCAAATTCTGGCCAACTGCACAGCTCATGTAATGTTTTACTTACATCCTCTTTACACTGACAGTAATTATTTAAATCCTTCTTATAAAGATACCATAACATATATTGTGTTGTAGCTTAGAAATCTGAATACTGAACATGATTCAATGTTGTGGTGCCACTGCAAAAGTTCCAAGAGGAAAAGTCACTCTCAACACAACACTGCCTTGGGGTGTCCAGTTGGTTGTTGAAAGTCCCCCAGAGAAGGAATTCTCTGCTCTGAAGTACAAGTCCAGGGCTTTGACCCTTTCACACCCACACAGTGAAGTCTCTTCTGAAGAATGAACTCACAGCAGTCAAGCTCCCAGGGCATTATATACATATATACTCAATCCCAATTTATGAAGATATGGTAAGAAATGTAACTGCTAAAGAGACCAGCTCATTCTCTCCCTATAGAAGTTTTATGGGAGTTCAACCTAAGATGCTCTGGTGAGCAGTGAATCAGAAAGAGAGGAGAGGGTTTCAAAGTTGAAGGGAATGTGTAGTGGGACAGCCCAAGGTGTCCGTGTCAAGGTTGAACATCTATCATTGAGTCTGGACAAGCCAATTTCACCAGGTAGCTGTTCCCCTGGAGAGTGCTAGAAAGGACAATGACAGTGGTGGCCTTTTTCTACTTCCTCATAATTGACTAATATTCTGATTATTAAAGTTTTCTTTAAATATATAGATACTTTCAAAGCATATAGTCAAATATTGATGATCTGGATACAAGTTATATTTTTTAAGTGATTTTGCATTTCTCTGCTTGATCTAACTTGTTAATGTTAGTGTTTTACTCTAAGGTGAGGAGGTAGGGAAATTTCTCTTGGAAATTCGAATATGAAAAACATATACCTGTTGATAACATGAAATGTAGCCATGAAAATGTTTATATAATCACATCAAAAGTGATGCACTGAGAAGCTACAGCCGTGGAGAGTGCTGACTACAGCCCGGGCTGACTCCTGGTCCCACCCTATGTCACTTGTGTGAGTGTTGGTCAAATGATTTAATCTCTTAGATCCTAAGTTTGATCAACTAAGAAGTGAGAATAACATCTGCCTCTCAGGTTGTGTCATGAAGACTTAATTGATGGAGTGACGTGTAAAGAGGCTGATGCACTAAGAGGCTATAGCACATTCCTCACTGATTTTTCTTCCCTCATTACCTCCTCCCCTCCAAAAAATAAACCTTCACATCATTTTCCACTGTATTCCTAAAAAGTCAAGTGAATTTGCGTGGGACTCATGTATGTTTCCCCTCATTTGCATGCCCACCTCCTTCCTCTCCAATCACCTATGGGGACATCTCTCTCGATGAGCATCAGCAAAGTCATTTTCAGTATTAACTTCTCCTTCTACGGGCATTATCCCTTCCCAGCTTTGCTGTCTCAATCTGTCTTATGTCAATTTGAACTTGGTGACACATTGCTCAGTTTCATTACTTCCTATGTGCCTTGTTGCCCTAATATTTCAGCTTCTTGAGAGTAAAAATTTTGCTTCCTAGCTCTTTAAAACTGGCCCCCTCGGTCACCTAAAGCCCCACCCCCAGTTCTAGCTAAGGCGGCAGTGGCATTAATTATGTGTTGACGTCTGGCTAATGAGAAATTATTTCAGCAGTACAGAAGGATGAAGTCTACGGAGGAGCTGTTAGATATATCAAAGCAGCAGAAAAGAGGGGAAATCAAAGAAGGTGAGGAAATTATGTACTCTTCCCCTCCTCAAAAAGGCAAATGATTTATTCGCTGCCATCTCACAAGGAATACAGGTACCTTCCCTATGGCTACTTTCTACAAATAGTGGTAGCAAAGAAAAGTCAGAAATGCAAGTATCAAAGTAGAGATAATAGAAACCCTTAAAGAAAAAAGCCACAATAAATCAATAGGTACTTAGAGTTACAAAGAAATTAAAGAATGTAAATGCAAACATTTTTCTCAAGTGTACCTGACAGCATCTTAAAACATTTGCTACAAAAAGCTATATTTTCAAAATATAGATGTCTACTGTGATGCATATAATTGAATATATATAGATGGGAAATATTAATAATTAAACCTAGGGCTTCCCTGGTGGCGCAGTGGTTGGGAGTCCGCCTGCCGATGCAGGGGATGCGGATTCGTGCCCCGGCCCGGGAAGATCCCACATGCCGCGGAGCGGCTGGGCCCGTGAGCCATGGCTGCTGAGTCTGCGCGTCCGGAGCCTGTGCTCCGCAGCGGGAGAGGCCACAACAGAGAGAGGCCCGCGTACCGCAAAAAAAAAAAAAAAAAAAATTAAACCTATACACAACTGAGTAAATTTTCCATTAACAGAAGTGAAAATGAATAATTTCATAATGGATGAAAGACACAGTTTTGCATTGATTAAAAGTGGATTAAAAGAGAAAAAACAAGGAACTCAGGAGGCAGTGATTGTCTGTTTTTCTGTCCCATACAAAACCCTAAAGAACGTTTTCCGTCCTATCATTTCCCAAAGGACAGACATTAATTCCAGGAATATGCTTCTGTCCAGATAGAAAACTGCGTATTTGTTACAAGAGAATTACACCTAGGAATGAGTGTTTAAACTGTGGACAGATTTGGAGGAGAAGTAGTAAATATAATTCAAATTAGGGCAAAATCAAATCATAATAGACAAATGGGAATACAAATCCCATCTGGATGTATGGTAGTCAGATTTTTACTAAACAATAAAAATGGGAAAATAGCTTCAAGATTCAAATCTCCTAATTTAAATGCAGCCCCATTAAAACTTGATAATTCTAAGTGAATGTGATAACTTTAATATTGTACTACCTATATAAGATTTTGATTAACATGATCTGATGGATGGGAATGAAATGTTCCTTTAAAAATATTTCAGAATTATTATAAAAGTAGCTACTTCAAAGTTACACTTTGAAATTATTTTTAAATGTTCTCTTATAATAAGGGAAAAACATTTAATTTTATACTTAAGAAGCATCCTGGAAAAAACTTCTTATTAGCATTAAAGTGGATTTATGTTGATGTCTTGAAACTTGTAAAGGACTCCATGACACTCTGAGAAAATTCTTGACCCTTGGGAGTCACAAACCATAGAAAGTAACTCACTTATCTAAAAGAAGACTACAATATTCTTCAATTAAGAGAAGTTTAAAGTAAAATGACTTTAAAGAAAATTCTGCTGCAGGAAAAACTTTAAAACACATGAAACGTATTTGGAAAGTAAAGCAGAGGAAGCCCTTGGATTTGAAAAATGCTTCTCCCTAAGTATTCATAGCTCTTCAAAAAATGTTAGTTTCAGTCAAAACTTGAAAGAAGAGATGATGAATAGGAAAGAACGGCAGCAAGCGATGAGAGCTCTGGAATGAAGTTTATAGGGATAAAGCAGCTCAGAGAGATCTTGGACTTGGGATTACGCCAAGATTAAGGTATATATACATTCGCCATAAATGAGGGAATATCGGGGGAAAAAAAATCTATGCCAAAGTGTGTGTGTGTGTGTGTGTGTGTGTGTGTGTGTGTGTGTGTGTGTGTGTTGTAGGTCTGAACAGCTAGAGTCATCTCTCTTGATGAATCTAGTTGAATTACAATCCTTTTCTCCAGCAACTAGATACAAGATTTAAAATAAAATGGGACCAGGTGAAGTTAGTCAAGTGGGTAAAACACAATAGATTCATGTGCCTATCTGAAATAAGAATAAGAAAATAAAATTGTGAGAAACTAAAGAACTAAGGAATAAAAAAGGAAGCAAATCGTATTTTAAAAAAGCTAGCACTTTGTAGTCATTAGGATTATTTTATTATGGCTATTAAATAGTTTCCAGAGTCCCTAATGCTGAATGTAGGGAGGGGGTTAGGGGAGTGGGAGGAAGAAGGGAAGAGGAAGTGGAAAGAGACAGAAAGACAAAAACAGAGATGTGAAAGCTCATGGAGAAAGAATGGTGATTATTGAATATCTGGTTTTTTTCTGGCAATCTCTCATTTTAAATCTAATCTATGACTGCTCCATTGATTTGTCACAGGTTAAATTTATGGAAAACTTCTAGAGAGACTTTGAAGTTGGAGATGACTAGCATCTAATAAGAGCCTTTTCAGTGCCAAATTCTCTGCCAAAGTCTTTATATAAATTATCACATCGAAACCCATAATAGCCTTAGACTGTAGGCACTACTATTATCAATTTTTCTTAAAAGATAAGAACACTACCGTATTGTAACATGCCCCAGGCCACACAATGTGTTGATCGCAGACTGGCTCTGTACAATCTCATAAATCAGTGATTGCCACAGTGGTTACAAGCCCTGCATGGGCCACAGTGGTGAGTATTACCACAACATCAGAGATGTCAGGAATCCAGGTTCACACTCACGTGTTCAGCCACTGTTACCCAAAGCACCACACCATGCCAATGTGGCTGGCTGCTAAGAAGAGTCCTGTAATTTTATGCAGCTCCCAAACACTACAACCCAATCCCTCCTCTCCCTTGTATAGGATCACTTTGGGGGGAACGCTGCTATTCTTTTCTGCCTTCAGACCTTCCATGGCCCACCCCAAAGTTTCTGGCCTTTGTGTGAGTGTGTGTGGTCAATTTCATGGTGGAGTAACCATAGATAAACTCATATCTAGAGATACTTTTTAACCTGAAGATTCTTATCCTTAACTTACTGGCATCTGCACTAATACTGACATTTAGTCTGAGACCCTTTGAAACAACTTAGGTAAAATTCAACACCCTGAATGGGATTTTTGCCAGTGGGCTGGATCCCATTTTCTGGCAGAGAAATCTTAAAGTAATTCAATTTGGTGTGACTTTATCTTGTCAACCCTTCTAGGTTCCAAATTATACAAGACTCTAAATCAAACTTAGATTGCAGGCTGCAGGCAAAGAGTGCCTCCCTTCGTCTCCCCCAACTTGGCTTTCTGATGGCTTGGTTCTAGCCTAAGTTTATCTTCCTTGATGAAAACAGCAAGAGACAATCAAAACAAGCTAATATTTTGATGTTTTCCCACTATTTCTCCAATGACTATACCTTATGGGAACATGTGGTCTCCAAGATGTAACAGGCAACAACTTGACCAAATGTTTGCAGCCATATATCATGGTCATCAGTTTTCTGACTTTCAATATCTGAGAACTTAATATCTTCCTCCCACTTATTTCACTTAGCCAATGTCAAATTTTAGGTTCTGTTTTGTAGGACCTAATTCCTGGTACCAAGTTTAATTTGACTTGGTTCAGCTATGTGTAACAACTATCCCACAAATAACAGTGGCTTAAACATGATAATTTTTTTCTCTTGCAGATCAAAGAACTTCAAAAGGAGTGTGTCCAGGACAGGTATGGCAGCTTCACGGTTCAATGACATTCCCGGCCTCTTCTTTTTAGCTACCATCTTGCCACCTTTAACACACAGCTTACATTCTCAAGGCCATCATGTGCTGGCCCAAGATGGTTGCTAGGACTACAGGCATAATAACACATCCTAAACAGCAAGAAAAAGAAATAGAAGAGAAGCACTCTCAACTTTATAAGGAAACTTTTCAAAAACATTATACACGACATTTCTACTTAATTCTCAGAGGGAATAACCTAGTCGTATGGCCACAGTAGATGCACAGGAAGCTGAGAAATGCCATCTTTTAACTGGTGGCTTGTGCCGATCTAAAAACATCAGAATTTGTTATTAAAGAAAATAAGTGTTTTAATATGATTCTCATAAATGTTTTAGAAATTTCTGATGGAAGATTAATCTTAATTTTATGTATCTACATTTGCCATCAAGCATGTTTAGCTATCAATTAACAAATTATTTTTTTTCTATTTGCCTTATGTTTTTCACATATTTCACTAGAGAAATAGCTGCAAATTCAGACCGTTTTTGGAGATTAAATTGGAAATATATATATATATATCCATTTAGATACATACATATAATTGGCATGTGTGGAAAATCTAACACCACAGGGAATTTGTTTGTCATAATTTGCTGTATAGAAAAATATTTTCTTATTTAGACAATATTTACCATACTTAAAACTAATAACAAAAAGAAATTATTCCAAACAATTATATTACTGAAATGAATCTTTGGCCAAAATTTAAGCTGAATCAAATTTGTATGTTTACAAGAAAAAAATTGAGTTACTTTTCCCATACCTATAAACTTCTTGAATTCAGTTAGCACTAGACATAACAACGTATTACAAGAAAGTCAGCTTGTTTTGCTGTTTATAGCCCCCAAAATACTGGATATCTCCCAGGAAATTCCAGCCTTAGGAGGATTCCAACAAACATGCAAAACTGAGTGGTTCAGATTGAAGCACAGATTAGAATTAGAATGTGGACAGTATTCCAAGTTCAATGTGTCTGATTTTTGAGATTCAGCCTTTATTCATATAGGCTGCTACAGCGTGACATTCAAGAATAAAATCTGGAGAGAAGATAGAGTCAATGTGTCAATACATAATCTTCATTACTGGCATAATGAAAATTAAAATTTACCACTTTCACGTAACCCATTATTTATTCTGAAGTAGATGGTAGTTACATACATTTTTCTTTTTTTAATTTTGTGATGAATTGGGTGATTGGGATTGACATGTATACGCTGATGTGTCTAAAATTGATGACTGATAAGAACCTGCTGTATAAAAAAAAAAAAAGAATTATATAACATTCCAATATCAAATCTCCCTTCCTTGAAGTGGAGATAATAATGGTTCCTTATCTCTGATGATTGTGACGAATGACAGAAAGCCTGTAAGTTACTTAGCACAGTGGGTAGTGTATTATGAACACCCAATAAATGTTAGCTATTATTATTAATAAATGCCCCATATGTGTGTGTTGATTCAGAATTATACAAAATGGGAACACAAAGATGAACAACAACAAAAAAAGACACTGTAAACAAATGCTTGAAATCTTGAGTGACACAAATGTTATAAGATCCCATATATCCACTTACTTCTGTAAAATAAGTTGTTCTTATATATGTTTAAAATAGGCTTTTGGATCATTCCTGTGTTATTCAGCAACATTTTCATTATAGGGTACAATCAATGCATTTACTTAATAAAGGTATGTAAGGCTCTAAGAAGCAGGAATATACATTAAGCCATAAATTAGTGGGCTTTTTCTGTAATATAAAGTTCAGTGTTCATATAAAGTAGACTTTCTTCCTTTTGACTCTATACTCTTAGTTTTCTTAATATCTTTATCTAGTAAATATCCAGCACATGGGAGGCATTCAATAAATGAGGTTAAGTAATAGGTAGGTCAGTGGTAATATTAGAATTACCTTTTTACAAAGAGATGCATTAAGGAGCAATGTAGGTCATTCCTGCAGAGCCCAAGTAACTGGTTCTAATGCTGGCAAGTGGTTCATTTTGGCTAATCCTAAAGATCACCTATTACCAACACATGCAATTTTAACTTCCTGTCAATATCAGACACAAAGATGACAAAAATCATTCAATCAGTGTTGCTACACTTTAATCACTAAGTAGAGACAAAGTCTTTTAAGGTTTCCAGGCATTGCAAAATCTCTAGGTACTCAGTAATTAGAAAAACCCATCAACAAGTAAAAGTTACCAATAACCCAGTTTTGTTTTACTGTTATCCATTGATTTGGGGTGAAGGGGAGGAGAAAATTTATTGGATTGATTGATTTCATTTGACAATTTATATATGTAATCCTAGAGAATCTGTGATAGTATGAGAAAAATGAACTTGAGACCATTTGTAACTATTACATTAATTTTCCAGTACATAATAGTTTTACCCCTTCCAATATTCTCTTCCACCCTAGAAAGATATGTTTTCATTGTCTTCAGTATTTGATATGTATATTTCCAATTTCAACATCTCACTAACAGACAGAAAGAAAATGGATAGAGAAAAAATGACAGAAAGAAAAAAATCATAGATATATATGATTACTAGATAATCATATGTGTGTATATATATACAAATTAAACTTTTATTATATATTATAAAAATTTAAACAATTATCCTGAATGTAGAAATTAGGAGAGCTGGATTTTTATCCTAGCTCTGTCCTTACTTTCTGGGTGAACTTGAATACAGCAGTTACTTTCCTGAGTAATACTTCTTTTGTCCATAAAATGGGAAGGATGATACTCACATTTCCTCTTTCATGGCATTGTTGTAAGAATTACATAGAACAATTTACATCAAATATTTTTAAAGTATGAGGGATTCTGTAGTAAAATGTTACCTTTATTAAAAACCAATCCAAAATATAACATGCAGTGTTCATCAGAGAGATAAACTAGGACTTTGTTATTGGCATTTCAAAATGGTTATTTGCTTTATAAACAAAATTGCCAAAGGATTCCTGTTTTCATTTAAGGGAAGTATGAAAGAAGAGAAAGGGAAAGACAGAAAATTCTAGATATATCTGGGGATAAATTACTACTCAATTTCTTGGTTCTGGCATAAAATGTTTAGTAAAAGTCTTTCTTTGAATTATTCAGATTATATCAGGAAGCAGGTCGCAATTTATTACTAAGGTGAATCATTCACCACTGTGTTCCACCAAGAAGGTATCTGAGTGCCCTTTGGGGATGATTATTGTGCCCCAAGTACTGGACTATTCCAGAAGTCACCACTGGCATTACAGTCTGCATGAACGGTGACTCATGGAGTTGTGCCCCATCCAGCCTGCAGGGCCACGCAAAACAGCCCTGGTCAAGGAACAATGAGCCTGTTTCCAATACACTGGGACTGAGTCAACGATTCTAAGACAAATGATTTAGGCTCTCAGGATATATATGAAACTACAAACGTGGAATCTAAGAGGCAGAGCGTTTCCTACCTTAAGGCTTCCTAATCCATCTCTAAATAGAAGACCACTAGCTTCATTTTGGTGGAATATACCAGGAACAAGGTTATTGCATTAATGAAAGGTTGCACTTGTTTTTATCACTTCTCTACTTTGAAGATCTAATATTTTCTAATCAGAACTTCAATTTTTGGATGCATTTCATATTCTCATTATTCTAAACTCTCTGTAAAATTAAGAATATGCTTTCACCAGCCATCTACTTTGAATATTTTAAAAAGCTGGTAGTTCTGGGGGAGATGGAAATATGTATGAGTTGTGTGTTGTAAATGTGGCTTGTGTTTATGTTTTAAGATCACAGACTACTTAGAGTTGCCTCATGCAGATTCCTCTTTCTTTGAGGTATTTATCTCCTTTGGAATTTTGTTGATGTTTTAGAATGACTATAAACCATTCCCGTCAAACAGTATGTTTCATTAGCTAACTATTTTGCAAACTGAAATGAAATTCAAACCAAATGCAGAATTTAGAACGTTCTAATAGCTTGTAAATAATTTAATTTTGTGTGTGTGTGATTCCATCAGATTTCATCTTTTATTCCCCTTATGCAAATCACTGTTTAAAGAAGACCTTCTCTACCCCTCCCTTTGTACTCCCATATCCAGATTTCAGTTTTCCACACATCACTGTCCTGGGGAGTAAGTCAAGAAAATGAGCCAGTGGCAAATGCTGACATTCCATACACAAGGATACTTATGTGTGCAGTACCGTTTAGTACCCCAGCCTGCCCACACACATTCACACAAGTACACTCCTAAGCCAGTCACTGAAGATTACAATCATTCTTCTGGAAATAATCCTTAGGAATGGACAAGTAAAAGACATCATTTGTCCAGCCTGTTTTCTCTCATTTTCCCCTTCCTTCCTTCTTTCCTTCCTTCCTTCCTTCCTCTCGCCCTCCCTCCTTCCCTTCCTTCCTTTCATTCTTTCTAATTATTTTTTTTCCTGGAGATTTCTCTGAAGTTCAACTGTGATTTCTTTAATTAACAGGAAAAAAACAAAACAAAACAGGAGAGAACAAGAAGGAATAGTAAACAGTTTCCTCCATGCCTAAGGGGTTAATTACAAAATAAACATCCCATAGACTTGCCCACATCTCCTCTAAGGAGACAGCTCTGGCTAGAGAGACTGCAACCAAAGTCCCCCCATGGAGGGCATTCACTGGAAAAATTAAGTGGCCCACTTGTGCTGACTGAAGTGCCTCACAGAGGTTTTTCACAACCACCTACAACATTTTTTGACAATCTTCCTTGTGCATTCCGCTGTCTGTCCTGAAGGCTCTCTCTGCTGTGTTTTGTTTTAACGGTTCAGCCTGCTCACTGGTGATTCAAAGTCCAAGCTCTTCCTGTTAAGCCTCTACATAAAATAAAACACCTGAACCCAGGGAAAAGGAGAGGTAAGCAGGGTGTTTAGTTTGATTTTTGGTGGAACACACCGAGGCAGGAAATTACTATTACAATTTTTTTCCTTCTCCAAACCAAAACATTGTGATAAAGGATGATTGTTCACGTTTGTAAAATTTGCCTTGAGTTCCTTGGAGAAAAGATGCTACATAAAATCTAAAAATAAGTAATGATCAAAATGCCTTAGAATAGAACATTCTAGTAATAACCAGCGATGTTAGCATCAGTCTAAGAAATGCAGGGGGAAGTCATACTAGGATATTTCTTGCAATCCAGAGGCATGTCACATATAAAAAAGTATTATGACCTATCAAAATTAGGTCACTATCTCTACTATAATAAATATACACAAACTACTAATGAGAATGAGATGCTATTTCTATAACTCATGAAGAGACAGAAGTAAGAGACTAACTTGGCTGAAGTCGTTGGAAAGACAACTGAATTTTAGCTCAGTGTTTCCAAACAAGAAAAGCTCAGCAAGGGTCATATTTCATAACATTAAAGATGGTATGAGACAAAATCTAAACCATCCATTTGTTTGCCTTTCAAGCTCCAATTAGGGGCTATTAATTTATGAAGGTGTTTGTTCACTTGTCAGCCAGCACAGCAGTAAATACTGAGACATGTAATTCACTTCCAGTTCTCTTCTGTGCTCTGGATCTATTTCTTCGACCCACTCACAAAAGGCATCTTTTCTTTCTACTGTATGAAATCATTGATGTCTGCTCTCTGTTTTGACCATTGTGTTCAGAACCAAAGAAAAATACACCCATATAAATTTGCCTCCCCAAAACGTGGAAACATGTACACTTTTAAATGTCATTTAAAAAAATAAATTATCAGCTACGTCTTGGGAGCGAATCAGGATTAGGAGACATAGAACACCTTCGTTTTCTCCAAGAATGGCTGGGACTTTGCTGTTATCCATTTAGATCTGCTTGCTATGGCTTCCTTGTTATCTTCAGCTTTAATATCTCCTTTCTCTGATCCCACTAGCCAAACTCAGTGCAGTTTTCACAATCCTGCCTCAGTGCCACCATTTTTCATTCTTTGAAAATAACAGCTTTAAATTGTCTCCTTTCTCTGAATACTTTTTGCAGCTAGATTTTGTAATGCCCTAATTAGGGACTTGATGATTTTGTATTATATATGTTAGCCTTGTCATTCATCCATTCATTCCACCAACATTTACTGAGTGCCTACTATGGACCGGGTAGAGTTCTAGCTGCAGGGAATACAGAATTATCTTGATAGACAAAAAGCCGTACTCTAACTGGAGCTCATATTTTATTGAGATTTGCTGATAATAAGCAACATAAGTTAAACATAAAGTGCCAGGTAGTGACAGTGTTAAGAAGAAAAGCTAAAGCGGAGAAAGAAGATTAGAAATCTTATAATGGAGATATATGTGGGGGAAGTAGTGTATACTTGTGAATAGAGTTCTTATGATCTCATTTTGATGAAGACAGTTGAAAACTTCCTTACAAACGGGCATAAGAAAAAGCTTCTGCAAACCGCTGCTGTATAGTTCTTAACACAGTGATGGACATAATTCAAGTAACAATAAGTAATCAATAATTAATTCTTTAAGTTTTTGCCATTGTTTTGTTCTGTAACTATAAGCATGCTATTTTTCCCTCTAACTCTTATTTTCTGATGAAGAAGAAGCTGAAAGATCTTAACACGATGCTAAAAAACAAAACCAAAAAATGGTAGTGTTTTGGAGTCTAAAGTCTTGAATTTTGAATTCACCTCTATTACTCATTTACTGTGTGACCTTGGCCAAATCAACTTTTCTCAGTATCCTTTAGTCATTTATAAAACAGTAATTCACAGAATAAGGAACAATGAGGCCAGATATTTGACAATATTGGTAAGCTTTTATACCACTGGTGGTTATTACTCTTATCCAAAGAGAATTTTGGAGGAAAAGAAATTTCCAGGATGCCCAGTGAGGATGATGCATGTAAAAGGAATCTTAGCTTGCAAAGAGCACTAGAGCTTCAAGAACATGCTTATTATTTTCACAAGGCAGTACCTTGAAACTTGCCTAAGGGCTTCAACCAATAAAAGCCAAAGTTGCCCCTGGCTGAAGGAATAAATCTCCAGAAGCTATGCAGTATCTGTTCCTTGTAGTTTACCCTTAAATGGAGAAAAGCAATCACACAGACAGAGAAATACTAAGAAATACCAAGTCAATCAGCCCTGAAGTCATTATGGAACTTGAGGAAAGCCACATACTTCTGTTTCAATAACTAACTGAACACATGCTTCACTCAGGCCGGCTCCTAGATACTTTTACAGTTGATAGTTAACTCTGCTGGGTAAAGGTCTTACTACTTCCCTGACCATGGTCCCTGATGCCTGATGGCTCCACACCCTTATTCTCAAGGCTGCAGTAACCACACATGGCATTCTACTTCAGCATTTGAGAAACAGTGTGTTCCCAGAAGCTCTGGAAAAAGATCCAGGTGTCTGTTGCCATTAACGAGCTGTCTATTTTAGCGGCTCTTTGCTTTTTTGTCTAACAGATAAAAATGCAAAGATGGAGTGTGGGACATCAAAAAAGTATACTTGAGTCACTCAGCCATTTCTGAAAAAATCCAAAGTTGAACTATTTGGATTCCATTCAGAGGCATGCAGAGAAAGAAAAATTTGAAGCTCAGTATCTGGATTAGAAACTCTTTAAAGGGAACAAGAAAATTCTTGTGTTTACAATGAAGTCCAAAGGCAGGCTCTCTCTGCATCTTTTCTATGGCATTAGGAAAGCAGGCTCTCACCAGAGCACAATCCATGTAGCCCAGCTGTCGAGTCAGTGGTGATACTGTGATCACAAATCCTTTTGGCTTTCTCGGTGATAACTACTCTGAGTCGGGGGTTTTTTTTCCAAGGCAATCTCTGTTCAAGCCAAAACTGTGCTTCGGCAGACCACTGGAATAGTGAGCGTTCAGTGAACCGCACAGCTGCCACAGGGATAAGTATTCCAGATGCTGGGAATCAGAGGTTAAAGTAGGTTTTGTTTGCATTACTAACAGACACCTTTCTACTTAAATCAGAGAGACTCCCGGGCCGGAGGGAAGTGACACACAACCTCGGAGGTGTTTACTGTCCACAGTCTGTAATAGCATCTCACTCCGTGCACAGTTGTAACTGCAGAGATGTTCTGGAACATGTGTTCCCAGCCCTAAATAATCTCCATAAACTTAGCCATAAATCTAGCTACAGCTAAACGTGGGAGTTTCTATTTTGCTATTAGATATCCTAATCCTCCGCGTGGAACATCACTCATTCCACAAGAAAAAGGAGAAGAAAGGCACTGAACAATAAAATCAGCAACGCGTCTCCTCAAATCATGAAACAGTCAAGAATGAGCTCCACTGAAAGTAAGTACAACCAGAATGTGGAACAAAGTCACAGGCCCATCGTAAAAGCGGTCAGGCTGCCTCTGTTTCACAGTAAGGTCTTTGCTCCTGAAAAGGTTGTAAATGAAGAGAAATGTGTATCCTTCCTTCCTTGTGACTATGAGTAGCCTACAGGCAAGTCAGGAGAGGAGATGATAAAAGTCCACAGCAACTTTCTTAATATTGCTACCTAAAAAGTGATATTATTTTTCTCTCTGTGAAACTGTATAGTGATGAGAGGCTCATAAGCAGTTTTTCTATCTGGTGATAGGATACAAAAATCTTTAGAGTAACAGCAAGTTACAGTACTCAACCACCTTGGCTTACACAGTAGCTGTTTAAGTCAGGAAAATATAGAAACAAAATGGTTGACCAAAGCTGAGAAATAATCTGTTTTATCTGTAGGCCTAGTCTTGGTATATGTGGCTATAGACTGAATCAAAATAAGGCCTAAAGGGAGTTCTAGATAGACATGGAGGACTGAACACATACTGATTACCATGTCTTTCTCCCCAAATCACAGTAAAAACATTTAAAAAGATTACCACTTACTCAAGAGGTAAACAATAGGAAGAGAGAGGAGACAATAGGAAATTTTAAAAAAAGAAAAAGAAAAAGAAGGAAGGATGCCAGAAAGGAAGGAAGAGTAATAACTGACATAGCAGAACCCCCAGCCCAGTTGAAGGGAACACTGAAGTGAAAAGTCACACTAGTATTATGGAGAGCATTAGAGTCTGGACAATATCAAGTAACTAGGAAAGTGAAGTACACAGTTAAAAGTCTATAAGAACCGGCAAAATGTTTAAAAGAAAGAGAAACTTGCACCCTAGCTGCTCAGAGGTAGCTCCTTCTCTCCCCCTAGGAGAATACTACAATTTTACTTTCTAGGGACAATGAAGAGAAGAAGCCCTAGATGCAAGAAAACCAGGCCCATATGAAGGCTGGGATTCAATTTGTAAAAGAAAGAATAAGTGAAAGTCAATATTCTGAATACTACCCCAGTCTCTTCCTTTGCAAAGTTCTAGAAGGAATGGCACTCAGGCTTTTTGCATACCTGCCATGCAAAAGATGGGAGAATTACTCTGAGGACAAAAGCCCTACAAAGCCTGCCATTTGGGGACCTCCAATGAAGAATTTCAACCCTGTCACTCTACTGGGAAACCTAGCATTTAACAAGTTCCACCCATGAATACAGAGCTTCCAGTCAGCTTCTTAGGCTCCATTAATAAATATGAATAGTCCACTAAATATTCAAAGATAATTTGATGAAAGACAGACAAAAATAAATTTTAAAAAATAAAGAAACTTGGAAGACGTGCAAGCAAGGAAGAAAGAAATAAAACTATAAAACATATAATCAGTATCATTATAAGAAAACATTACATCAATGCAATAAGAAAATAGTGCTTTTAAAAAATCAGAACAAAAAGAGCTATTTAAAATAAAAATATGATGAAAGAAAAATTCGGAAGACACACTAGAAGACAAATTTGAGGAAGCTCCATAAAGTAGAACAAAAAGAAAGTCGGAAAGAAAAAGAAGAAAGGAAGGAAGAAAGGAAGGAAGGAAGGAAGGAGAGAAGGAAAGAAAAGAATGGAGTCATGAAATTTTGGATCACCAGAGATATAGTGAAAATTCTAAAAACTTTCATATTTTTTTAAATGTTCACTTTTAAACAAACATCAAAAACAAATTACAGACAAGAGACAATCAGAAAATAGAGTGCCATCAGTTTTCTCCAATATGCCATTGGAAGATAAAATACCTTCAACATTCTGAATGAAAATTATTTCCGACCTAGAATCCTATACCCAGCGAACTATCACATAAGTCTGAGAGTAGTATGAAGGTATTTTAAGACATGCAGATTCTCAAGAAAATGTAACTCTCATGTACCTTTTCTTAGTGACCTACTAGAAAAGGTGCCACAACCAAAATATGTATTTGAGCCAAGAGAAGGAGCATTTGGGATTCAGCAAACAGGGGACAAACTGAAAAAGAGAGATTAGGAATAGTCCCTTCAAGAGGATGAGGGGGCATCCCAGGACAACAGGGAAGACGTAGAGCTGGGGAAAAATTGGTTCATACTGAAGAAGCAGGATGGAGGATTCCAGAAAGGATGTCTCCCATAAAAAAGTAAAAATGAGAGCTCACCTGATAGGTTTTAATGACACTTCTAGCGAAGAATTTTGGAAGAAATTAGTGGTAGGTGCACAGAAATGTTCACTTATTAGTTTCTAGGTAAACAAAATGCTGGATGAAAATGAAATATATTCATAGTATACTGCACAGAATACTGTGAATCGTAGTTAACAAAGGCATGACAATGTAACTATTGAATACTTGTTTAACCTAAATATTGATTTTATTGAGAGAATGGGGAGAACATTGGAGGAGGGATGGTACTGAGGGAAGGCTCTTGTAGGAGAAATCCAGAATAAGAAGTTAAGATCTGAAATTGAAAAATCAAGAAATAATAGCATAAGCATATCATATACAAGTATGGAGGTTGCTAGACGAAACTACTAAAAACTTGCAAGTATCAGCTTCTGAGAAGTGGGAACTGAATGTGGGCAATAGGACAAGTTGACTTATAGGACAAGTTGACTTTGAAAACCTTGTGCAGGGTCTTCCCTGGAGGTCTGGTGATCCCTGGTTGGGGAACTAAGATCCCACATGGCAGCTCGGCATGGCCAAAACATAAACAAACAAACAAATGAAAAACCTTGTGCATGCATCACTGATAAAAATAACTTCTAGGGCTTCCCTGGTGGCGCAGTGGTTGAGAGTCCGCCTGCCGATGCAGGGGACGCGGGTTCGTGACCTGGTCTGGGAAGATCCCACATGCCACGGAGCGGCTGGGCCCGTGAGCCATGGCCGCTGAGCCTGCGCGTCCGGAGCCTGTGCTCTGCAACGGGAGAGGCCACAACAGTGAGAGGCCCGGTACCGCAAAAAAAAAAAAAAAAAACTTCTAATTTTAATTGAAAAGAAAGAAGAGCTAAAGAACTAAGTGTTACAATTTGGTATCTCCAGCTACTAACTGACTGGGGACATTTATACAGGAGACTATGGTTAAGTTGAATTTTTATGGAGAAGTAGTTTACCAAGAAGAAATAGTTGAGATAGGCATTCCTGGCAGAGGGAACAATCTGTCCAAAGATGTAGAGGCAGGAAAGAGCAGTCCATATTCAGAACATACAGGTAATGTGAAATGGTCATAGATCAGGGGCACCAATGGCACTGGCTCTAAGATGACGAAGGTGGGATTATATCAAAATAGATGTTGGAATCTTGCAAGCCATGCTAATGAGTTTGGGCTTTTTTTCTGTAGACAATAGGGAGCTGTCAGCAGATTTAAGGCAACAAAATAACAGATTTCCATTTTGGAAAATTATCTCTGACAGTTTTATGAAGGGTACATACAGAGGCTTGAGACAGGAGGCAAGGAGGGGTCCCACTTAGGGACCATCATAAAAGCCCAAGCTTGAACTTGGTAATGGTAGTGTGGCTGTAGAAGCATGAGGACATTGGGTGCTCCCAACTGGGAAACTAGTACAAGAGAGAAGCAGGAAATCTTTGCAATTACCTTATGAGACACATACAATTACCCCACTTAAGAGGACACCTGCCACTTGTTAAGTAACTTGACAAGAGAAGGCAACTGGTGAAATCAGGTTTAAACCTAAGGTCCTCGGAATGGAAATCTCAGGTTCTTTAGACTAGATCACATTGAGACAAACCTTACTTCATACATAAAATGGGAATGATAATGGGACCTAACTCGTAAGATTGTTGGGAGGAGAAAATGAGATTGCACATGAATTTGTTTTTTAACCTAAAAAATACTTACATAATGTTGGTAGTTAAAATAACTTTGCTTTAGGCCCCATTCCCCAGCCTCTTTGTTCATCACATCCACTAAATTCAGTGCATTTGTATGAAGACTTGACAAATTTTATTTGAGTTTTACATAAGCTATAATTTTATGCAGTTATATGTCTGTGATGTAAACCTGACCTCCTGAAAAATGGCCAGTTTGTTCCAACCTAATTTAAGTTCCCTTGAAAACCAGGAGGGGCTTTTAGGCTTGTCACACGGACTCTATCCACTACTTTTTATCTACGCCAATATATACCGGCCCTTGGAATCTAAGGGTCTTCCGATCCCTGAACTACTACGCAAGATGATAGCACACCTTTCTTTCCCAGCCGATAGGAAGGACAGACTGAAACACAAAGACAGAGGTTATTTTTTTAGTGATCACATGCACTTGTGGGTTGGGTTAATAATAGTCAAGCACACAAAATCTATCGGAAACAAAAACACAAAAGTCTTATCTTTGATGTGCTCAGAGGTCTCCGAGTTTTTTATTATTTCTGTTTAGGTGTGACAGACATTGTCTGGAGGGAGAACCAGGAGGGGCTCTGCTGGCAGCTCCATTATCTGTGCCGCATTGTTCGCCTGGGGAAAAGATATCATTTACTCTGCCACCTCTGTAGCTCTTGGAGAATCAGATAACCTACTTATGCTTTCTAACCAGCTGAGCAATCTGGACCCTCTAAAAATGCTGTAACTCCTTGGCACTGATTTCTCAGGCTAAACTGTTCACAGTCTGAGACTGTATACTCACTACTTCACAAAAATACCGAAGACAACGAACAGCCTGGTGAAATAGCCTTGTGATCACGTATGGAGGTTGCCATGCTGGTGTTTTAGCCAGTGTCTCTCTATTCAAAATGGTCTAATTTAATTTTCTTTCCTGATTGCACTAGATTTATTGCTCCAGTAAATTTCTGTAAGGGAGGAAGGTGTGTGGGGAGATACCTGAATACCCAAGGGATTGCCAGCCAGCATGAAATCACCTGACACCTTGGACCTTCTATAACAACAAGAACATTCCTGAGGATTCAATTGCATTGTTAGTGCTAATCCCAAACTAGAAACATCAGAGGAAACTAAAAGTGACTGTGCATTTTATATAATTGGAAAGGAAAGGAGTGAAGAGAGAATTCTCAGGAAGTGGGGAGAGAGCAGAGTCACAGCTCTCTCAGGTGCATTCTTAGGAGAAATAAATGAAAAGCCACACTCTGCTTACACCTCTGCTGGAAACAGTCAAAATGGGGCACTTCATCCAGATGAACAGTCATATTATTACAAACAAAACTGCATTATTCACCGGCTTTTATTGTTATCCTGACTGTATTGTGCTTAATTATTCATCATCATTTTTCTCTACTTTGCTATTATTAATGATAAAGTTTCTTTTACCCTGTAATAAAGCTGCTTTCCTTTATCAGTCACTGTTTATCTTCTGTCTGCTGTCTCCATGGTGCGAGGGACATAATTGTTTTTCATTTTTCAGCAGGGAGCGAGAGTGAAGAGAGAGAGGGAAGGTACTGGAAAAGGAAGGCTCTCCCCAGTGCCTCGTACATCATACATGACGAAGCTACTCTTGCAGGCATTGCATTTGCACCTGACCTTCTCAGCATACTTAAGGTGTGGTGTGTGTTTCAGGAAAGAGGAACTTAACCTACAGGAGGAGTGAACCCAGCAGGACCATTAATCTGTTACAAGTCATAAAATGCCTGTGTCCAAGAGTGAGCCATAAAAGCTAAAGGATAAAGTTGTTAAGTACATGCCATTGCCTCGGAAAAATGTCTCTCCCTCTATTTCTGTCCAAAATTAGCTTGTTTTCACATGAAAATTTATCTTATAATAACTACCTGTGAAGTCTACTTAAAATCTAAAACTGAGAGCAATCACATGCTTCACAATATCCATTTTCCGGATGGAAATATTGAGGCTACGAGAGGTTGTATGACTTACTCAAGTCACACTGAAAGTCAGGGGCAGGCCCAGGAAGAGAAAACAAGGCTCTTAGATCCTAGTCAGGTTCTTTCTCTGCCCTAGACCACAGTCCCTCTCAATATCATTTTCCCAAAATTGACAATGATGAAAAATAGCTTTAAAAAATAACATAAACTCTCAGTAAAGCTTAAGCTTGCCAATGCCAAAACAAACAAACAAAAAAGTTTCACTTAAAATGGTATTTCTCCCCCCAAAATGTTCACTGAATAGAATTTATGTATATTAGACCCTCATTGTTATAATTTACTTTCAGCATATTGCATTAATCCTTATATTAACTGTCGTAAATCAAAGATAATGTTCTAATTCACCATATATTGAAAGACAGCTATGTGTGAAATACTGTCAGATTCTATAGGAGACAAAATAAGCTTCACCTTATAGCTCCTAATCAGTGAAGTGGGACTCAGTCTCCTCTACACACCTCTTCAAAACTTCTAGGTGTACTCCACCTGCTTCTCAGGAAGCCTTACCCCCATTTATTGCAAGGATCCAACCCCCTTTCTCAATTCATTTTTCTCCCCATCTGAGTCCATGATTCCATCTGAATCCCACCCCAGGTCTGCAGCAGCAGGATAAAGGATGTTGAGTGTCTGGGACCACACAATTACCTCTTCAAGACCCATTGTCTTGATTGATTGAGTTGTATTTCCAGGAATGTATGCTGAAGGCAAGCCTGTCTGTATCTTTTTTGTCTCCTGATACATGAAAGTCATCTCTGAAGGATAACCATGAGGAGAGAGGGGAAAAGGATAAAAGGAAACAGCACAGTGAATCCCATACTAAAGATGAAACACTTGGTTCAGTTGGCAATGAATTCAGCATCCCATTATTGGGGAGCGGGTATGGTTGATTGAATTGGCAATTCCCATTCTTCACCTTTTCTGTTGTCCCTGCCTTTTGCCATGTAACTTTATAGTTCCTCCTATAAAAGAGGGTAAGCACTTGCCAGCTCTTTGATTGTGGGTTCCCTTGACTGTTTGACTTGCTTTGGCCTGCAGGATATGGGCAGAAGCAGCAATGAGCCAGTTTCAATCTTGGATGATAAGAGACTTCATGTGTTTTGGCTAGCTCCCTGCACTAACCCCAATGCAAAGGAGAACTTTCCCTGAGTAGTAGCTCATACACACTCAGCCTAGACCCCAGGATGAGCATTTGTGGAGCCAACCAGAAGCCAGCCCACAGCAAGCAGACAAGCCCAGCTAGAAGCAGAGCCCAGCTGAGCTCAGCCAACCCCCCTCAACCTACAGGTGCAGGAGAAGTTAAGTGCTATTGTTATATGCCACAGGGATTTGCTGGTTGGTTGTTAACACGGCAATAGCTAAATGATAAAGAAGAGGGCTTTTTTTAAAAAAATCCTTTTCTTTTTTCCTTCTTGGAGTAAACCAAATCAAGGATAGAACTACTTTATCATTTAATTGATGCTTTTTTATTGACATAAGAGTCTGTGAAATGTCCACTGAGTAATAGCTCTTTGAAATTCTTCACCAAGAATTCATTTAAGTCTTCATTTAAGAAGATGCTCTATTCTCATAGGCTTTTCTGAGAACAAGTAGAACATTATCTTTGCAATGTAGTATTCTTGAGAGAAGAGATTGGTAGGGACTAAATTATACAGATTCTAAGTGTGTGATTCAATCTGTTTTGTGAGACATTAGATCATTTACTCATTCCATGATTATGTAATAAAGGCACACTGGCAAAGGACTAGAATGAGGAGAAAGGAGGAGACAGATTAAACTGATTTTATTAGCTTGGATTACAGGGAGGATTCGGAAAATGAAAACAGAAATATTAAAAGTGAAAAAAGTGAAACAAACTACCTGCTGAAAGAACTTTGATGAGAAAATGAGAAGACCTAGGGGGAACCTTGAGGTAATCTAATATTTAATGGTTAGACAGAGAAAGAGGAGCCAGCAAAGAGATAGGATGAAAACAGAGGTGCTGTGGAAGGCAAGGAGAAAGAATATTTCAAGAAGCGGGATGATGTCAACAGCGTCCAGCACTGCTGAGTGATCCAGTAAATGAGGGGCAGAGAAATCAACATTGGGTTTACAGATATCAAAGTGTGTGTGAGGGGTAAGCAATTAATCAAATATTCAATCTTTAAGAGAGCGGCTAATACAAATAGAAATATATAGAAAAAAAAGAAAAGATCTTATTGAATGGACAAAGAGTAGGTATGAGCTGGGTGATTTCTCTACTGCACAGTCCTTAGGGGAAACATGAGAAAATGAGGGTAAAGAAACTGAAAAAAGGAAGACTAGAGTGGCCAAGATTGTGTCATTCAGTCACATTCTCTGTGTTGGGAGAGGGGGGTACAATATTTTTTTTTTTTGGCTGTGCCGCGCCATGTGACTTGTGGGATATTAGTTCCCTAACCAGGAAGTGAACTCAGGCCCTCGGGCAGTGAAAGCGTGGAGTCCTAACCACTGGACCTCCAGTGAATTCCTGGTACAACATTTGGAACGGTATAAAAACATGAATCTGAAGAATCTACATAGAGAGGATTTTGTTTTCTCAGTGGTTCAGGGATTGTCTGTCAAGTATCAGGTGCTTTGGGGGATGTTTTACATGTAACACTCATTTAATGCTTATGATTATACCTAATATATATGACTCTGCACCAGGCATGTTTCTATGAGCTTTATACGTCTTAACTCATGGATAACTTTTCTACAGTGTGGGTAATATTGCTCCTTTTTTAAAATGAGAATAATGAAAGAGTTCAGTAGCGTTCAGTAATTTGCTGAGAATCACAAGCTAATAAACAGCACATCTGGGATTCAACTCCCTGAGTCCAAAGTCTATGCTACTTTCACCATATCAGCTTACTTAGCTTAAATGAGGAAGAGAAGCAAAACAGAACTAGGAAGTGAAATCAGAGATAACTGTCAAATGTTGGAATTTAATTAATGAACCAGCTACACTTTGGTTTGGATATGCACATGCAGTGTCCTAAAAATAGCTTTGACTAGAATTGGCTAAGTAGTAGTGGGTTCTGCTGAAGTCAGTATTGCAGGGAAAAAGAAAGAGACTGACTGTGGCCCTATCACTGTGATCTTGAGTGAGAAAACCCTCCCTCCTTCAATTTGCTTCAGTGGTGGAAATTATTCAAAGCACTGGAACACTGAATCTTACCTCTTTTTCTCATCTCTTTTTCCCGGTGCATTGAAGCACGTCTGCTTGGCTTTCACCCTCAGAAACTCTCACTGAATATGAGCTTTTTGCATAAGGAAGAACAATTTCACAATCAAGAGACAAGGTCAGGGTCTATTTCTTACAAGATACGTAATTCTAATTCACTTAAATGTGTATTTTTATGGTCTTCAGCTAATTTCTACCATGGTTACTTCATGGATAAATGGTGCCAATTCAATAAAACAATATATATATAAATATTTTATAGACTGTAAAATGATATACAAATAGTACGTATTATTATTCTCTTAAACATTCCAATTCCAAGAGACTACCCCATACTCTTTGACTCTCACTAACTTTCTTCTCAAGTTCCTCATTTCACCCCCTGGCTCTCACTATTTCCCAAAAAGGATAAATTCTATACTCAGCAGTGATCATTGTTGACTGCCAAAGGCTAAATGGCAAAGCGTTATAGAAATATATTCTTAATGTTAAAACTGAGGGAAATCCCAAAGACCTAGCCCTCTGCAGTACTGAGCTAAGTATCACATTTCAATCTAAGATGCACATATTTCTACATTCTAACATCTCTGAAATCCAGGTGCATCTTGTATTAATGTAATAAGAAAACAATGTCTTACAGATCAAATCCAGTCCCCCACCGCTTTTGTATGGCTCTAGTAATGAACTTTTTTCAGTTTTAAATGTTGAGAAAAGTTCAACAGAAAAATATTTCATGGCATATCAAAGTTTTATGAAATTCAAATTTCAGTGTCTATAATTACAATTTTATAGGAACACAGCCACATCCATTTGTTCACGTATTTCCTACGGCTACTTTCTTGCTACCTCGGCAGAATTCAGTTACTACAGAGCACGTGTGTGTATTCAACAGAGTTTGTAGACAGACTAAAAGCTAGATTCCTGGAGGGTAAATATAGGCAACAACTTTTCCCTGGCAGGTCTCTGAAATGCCTGCTCCTCTAGGGGGCTGGGTACCAATCTCCGAGTTGGTGAGTGGGGTTCAAACATAAATAGACAAAGTCCTCAGATTTTTCTAGCACCTAAATGGTAATAGTGGGAACTCCGAGAAAAAAAAATATTTCTTATGAAAGAAATCTGGCATAAGAAATTCTTTTCTGCAATGGGCCTGAGTCTGGGGAAGAGTGCAAATTATAAGTATAAGCCACATTCTGGACCAATCAGCAAGCTAGGAGGTAAGGCTCTCAGACTGACCCTGCAGAGGTCACATACTCAAAACCAGTAACCTTTGCTAGGCTGGCAGGGTGGTGGAACTCCCATCTGGACCTCATGTATGGAGAAGTGGGGAGTAGCTGAGGAAGAATGAAGGATGCTCCCTGAAAGGGAAGGAAACAGAGACATCATCTGATATAAAGGAAGGCCAATGTCCATGTGCACGACGACAGGATATTTTTAAACTTTATGATGATGGAAACAACTTCATAGATGATATCAAGGTGAAAATGTAAGTATAAAGTATCTACTGTGTATAGTCGTCATGCATGCTTCCTAATCTTGTTTGAGGTGGGGGAATAAAACCTAATCATATAACCATTAAAAACATATTTTTCACTAAGATAAATGTACAAATTATAGAAAGGAGATTTAATAGAAAAACAATTTGTTGTTATTATGGTTTCTACTCATGATTCAGATGCCCTGGTGTTCATCAATGTATACTCCAGCAGCCTATGAGCTCTGTACATGAGAGTTAAGGATCCCTGCCTTAAATAAGGAGGAGACCACATTAATGGATGACAAAAAAATAACATGTCATAGGATCAGGCAGGGGAAGCTCAGGAGTGCTCAGCTCTCTATTTGTGTAAAGGACTAACTTTTTGGCATATCAGGTGCAGCACAGAAGGATCTCTGTGGGGTTGATCTGATGGCCAAGATGCAACTCATCCCTGGTACTGCCTTCCTCCCTCAGCTCCTAACTCACAAAGGATGTTGTCCTTTTGTTAGCATAAGAAGGACAAAATTTATGAACATCTTAAGACTCATTTTTTTAACTGCTCAGAGACCTTTTATTTCTTTGGTAGGTCTCTTAATTTCTTCTTTAACATGTTTTCCGCAAATCGTCTTTATTTTTAGTCTCAATGGCTTAATTTTTTCCTACTTAGTGATTAATTCCTACTAATCCTTAGTTTTATCTATTTTTGTATTTAAACTTTTTATTTTACAGGTTTAAGTATTTTATCTTATTCTTTAATCATCTATAGCTTTATAATTTTATTGATCCATCCCTTTATGTTTATTTTAAATCTCATGTATTTAATCTTTTTTAACTCAATATTTTATTCTACTGGAATTTTATTTCTCTGATACCCACTTCTACTTTATTCTCTTGTCTCTTATTCTCAATTTTTATGTTTAATTTTCTTCTGTAAACCTCTATTACCTTAACTTTCTTCTAACTTTTTTCTTCTATCTTCTCTATTTCTTTTTAAAAATAAATTTTTATAATGGCTGACAAGATGAGTGTCAAAGTGGCTATAGTGATTATGAAGATGAAATTGATAAAATAATAATAATAATAGCAGAAGAGTGAAATTGAAGACCTTCTTTCTCTACATGGCTCTTTGGGCCTCTACCTCCTCCCTCAAGTTAATCCTTAACTCATTTCAAGGTTATCTCCTCCAATCCCCAAACAACCCTCACTTTAGGAGGGAAATCTTAATCAATGCCCCCAAGATCACAATTTTCTCTACGTAGAAACAGCAACTCATTTATTGAGATATTTTCACTTCCTGAGATCTTACACCATGTTGGTTTTGGCAGTTGTAGACAGTTGCACGCAGGAGGGAATGGCTGATGAGGGATCTTGTATTTATGGATTATAAAGTCTAGGTGATCCTTTCCACTTAGGAGAGTAGTTTTAAATGGTGATAATCTACCTAGGAATATTGACAGTTATATTTTTTAGATTTAGTAAATTTCCCTTGAATTTTTATCTCAAAAGCAAAGTGATTTTTTTGTTGTTGGCTTCTCTCTCTGTCTCTCTCTCTCTGTCTCTGTCTCTCTCTGTCTCCTGGGACTCAAAGCCTGGGATCTTATACACTTCTGTGTGGTGGTAAAACTATTTATTTGAAAGAGGACTGGATTTTAAAACATCCATCAACCCAAATCCACAGTTTCTGGATCATTTATTTTTCTGGTAGATTTGTCTTAATGCTTGTGTTTATTTTCATACACACATTCTCTAGTCAAGGCTCATTCTGTGTGGACATAGGATTGCTGTTTAACATTCATTTATCCTACATATCTACAGCAGAGTTAGTCATTCTCGGATATGAACTCCAAGGTTGCTGGTGGCTCAAATGGTGAACTACCAGGGCCATTGGGAAGTAGATGGATTGCTTCTCCATGGACCACCTATTAAAGACCAATATATTTACGGAAATATATTTTAAATTACTAAAATTATTTATGAACAGAATATTAGTGGTGCTGAGTGGTAACACATGGAATAAAACCAGAGTGTTTATTTTCCCCGTATTTTAGCCCCTGGAGTGGTTCTTATGCAATGTGTCTGCCATCCTGGTTGGACTGGGGGAAGTAGGGAGATTGAAAGTGATAACTTACAGATGAGGAGTTGCTCTCTAAGCAACATTTAAAACTACTCATTGACATTATAAGGAAAAGATTTCTTCTATTAATGAATGTCTGACAACTTAAACTGTTTATATGCAAATAACAGAGCTGAAAAAAAATTTCTTTCTTCCTCTGGCAGAATTACTATTGAGGAAGTAACTATCTTTGATCAAGAAAATATTTTGTTATATGATTTAGCTATCACTTAGGGAACCTGAGAACCTGAGTTCAAAGAGTCAAGGCACCACAATAATAGTTAACTCAACTATCTGCATGAGAAGATTGAAGGATTTTATTTTTGTTCTGGGGAGGTGTGGGAGAGAAAAGCCAGAAAAATTGGGGCAGATTAGAGCCTATCACAGAAGGAACAGCCAGGAAGAACCCTCTGGGGATATACAGTGGCTCAGTTCAAACATCTGCTGTAATTCAGTGTCCATGAGGGCAGGGATCTTTGTCAGTCTCATTCACTGATAAACCCCCAAGCACCTTGAACTGTGTTTAGCACAATGTAGGCACTTAATAAATGCTTGTTGAAGAAATGAAAGAATGGATGAAGGAATGGTTAGTAAGATTTTTCACCATTCAGCTTGAAATAGTTTGTGATATGGGAATCAAACTAATCCAAAAAAAAAAAAGAAGAAGAAGAGGTCAAATTTACTATATTCCAAAGTTCTTTATCATTCAGGGAGTTCTCTGAGAATACTGAGGCTGAATTTCACATCTGGTGATATGGTGCAGAATAGAGACAGTATATGTGGTCGAACTTGTTCAGTGAAGGCAGGAACCTTGAGTCTGGGATAACTGCAAAACAAAACTCTAATGCATGTACAGAAAGAGTGAGGATCATTTTGGACTTCCATAGGGCATGGAATGGGGCTTAAAGCTGATCTTCTCTAGGAACTAAGGGACCTGAAATCTCCACCTGATAGCCAAGTCCCATCAGCGACTGTCACACCACGTGCAAAACTTTGCCTTCATGTACTGGATGAGGACCTCAAGAAACCACAGGAAAACACACACGAACAAAAACTATTGATATGATAGTGCTGTGACTAAAGGAAAGCTATAGAAGTTGACTATCCCAAGAAAGCATTACACTTAAGCCATGCTAGTCCAATGAAAATATATTTTGTCTCTTTAAAGTCTTAGAAAAAAAGTTTTCTAATTGGATGTTCCATTGCATTCAGATAATGCAAGTCAATTCTATTTCCTCCTGCCAGAAGAATAGCTACGCTTATCAAACACCAAGACCCTCATCAGTACTTGCCTTTCCTCTGTGTCTGGGGCTCCCAAGGTGGAGATGACACCTTGAAGGTGGGGTTTCGAGGGGGCATTTCACACATGTTGCTACTCTGTTGTCCTCACTCAGGTTGACACTTTGCTCACCTGTGCTGATGTAGCCCTCACACGTGGAGGCAGCACAGTGCTGTTGGCACCAGGTTTGCCTATGGGCTGCTGTCCATGCTGTTGCAAAGGACCTCTGTGCCTACAGACTCTGCCCAGGTCATGAGTCACTGCCCCATTTGTGGTACCAATTCACGCACATCTTCCAAACTCTCTATTGGGAATAGAGCATTAAGTTTCTGCTGCCAAGGTTCCTCTTAGTTTATCTCACTGTCTCTGATGTTCACATCTCCAGATGGTGGGAAAATGTCATCCACTTCTTACATCTACCCTTTAGAAAAGGTACCACTAGATTCGAGTCTATTGGCCCCTAATGGTACTATTCTGATTTACCACTCAGCATCTGGCTTGAAGTTTAGTTTTACAAATTTTTAATGCTTTCTGTAGCCCTTTCCTTCCCAGGGCACAAAAAATTTCCTTCCCAAGGCACGTGAAAAAGGGAAACTGAAGCTTTGCATTTCCATTTATTTGTAACAAAATCACTTGTTAAGCATTGTTCACATCAAATATTTACAAACTGTACCTCATCCTAGTTTCATCTCATTTTCATATCCTTATTTTCCTTGGGTCTTTTTCTCCAAATACTTATTTTCAAGTTATGTTATATAGCTGTTTTAAAAATGTGTTCTCCAGTTATTTCTAGAACAAGATGGTATAAAATTAAATAAACATATCCATACAGGCATACACTCATGCTGAGTGAGGCCAGGCTTTTCACCGAATCCCTAGGGAGCAGGACACCAGCTTCACTCCAGTTTTACCACAGTTTCATCGTACTGTCTTGACTAACTTGCTTCCCCTTCTTTGTTTTCGTTTACTTTGGCATAAGGAGATATCATAGCAGTTAACCTATCTCCGGGGTGTGTTCAGGTTTAATGAATAAATGTGTATAATGCCCTTGGAGTGCCTCACTTGAGGTGTGCTGTTCCTGCATGTTATTAGAGCTGCTATTACAGTGCCATCGCGGGACCCTCAGCCTTTAAGCTGGCTCGAGACAGGCGGTCTCGGAAATAATAACAGCTCTTCTCCCATATGCCTTTCTCCCTGAAACCTCAGAGAACTTAAAGGCATTACCTTATTAATGTAAAACTCAGCATGAGATGGATGGGAATGACTACTGAGGATTTCCAGTTTTCAGGTGAGAGACGTTAAGGCAACACTTGCACTGACACACAGCTCACCTGTAACATAAGCACTTACCAACGTTCTTCATGCCAGAGACAAAACCTACTTCACTCTTTCTCCACCGAGGCATGACACTGGGTAATGCTGCTGGGAACAGTGGGTTCCAGGCTGGTATTTTTTAAGTGTCTCAAGACAGCAACGAGAGAATTGTATATTAAGAAGCATGATAGTGATCATGTATTTTTATTTAGCCATGGTTCAGTTAGCTAAAGAAAGCATCCAATTTCTATCTTTTTTTTTCTATAGTAATCTCAACTGAATATATTAGAAGCCTCTATTTGTCCTTCCAGTGGTTATTGATTGATTTTAAATGGCTGATACATTGGTGCTGACTGGACATCATTCGGTAGTCAACATCCTTCAAATTACAAGAGACTTTTAATAGATAAGAAATCATTGGCTGGGAATCAGAGTTTAGTTACTTATAACCTCATCACTTGAAGGATGAAGAAGCTGACACCTTGGGTTATATGATGATAGTATCAGCCTGCCTAAAAGTAATTCAACTACACTTTGTAAAACTATTCTATAAACCAGCCTTTTCCTACAATTAGTCTAAAGTAGGAAGCAATAATGATATGACATTCCACCTCAGTACTGTGCTGTCCTTGATGCCTATGATATACCCTGATGAGCTCAACTCCTTTACAGTAATGTTCTTTGGACTCTTCAATAATGAAGTTTCTCAGAAGTGGGCACCAAATGGACCTGCTTAGACTGATGTCTTCAAGGGTACAACTACTATTCCTGTTATTTGTAATGTTGAACCCATTTAACCCTTTTATTAAATTTCCTCCAACATTTTTATAAGTGATTCTTAAAGTAAACTCAGTAATTCCACTGGCAAAAAAAAAAAAGAACTGGCATTACACACAGAGACGATGGGGATTTTACTGGGTTGTCTGCTCACACCAATATGTATAGAAAACAGAATGAGCCCCTGGGCTCTGTGTCACTTGGTTAAACCACCGGCATTTAGCTGACATCACTCTTTGGCACTTGCCTTTCTCCTCTCACTCTTTTACCAACGGGTAATGGAAATAGTTGTCAGCTTCAAATTACTCAGATGTGGAGAAACCAACTCCTCATTACATTCTGCCTTCCCCATTCGAGCCCCACCCAGACCCACCCAGCCCCAGGATGTCTGTTCTTTAATAGTTAATGGGAGAAGAGCCCAGACAATCTCTGTATCAGACATTTAACTTAGTCTTAGGCCACTTGTAGTGACCGATTCCTCATGCTTCACGTGAAAAGCAGAAATAGACGGTAATTTGCCTGGGTTGCTTTATAATGATGTGTGTAATGGAAACATTCCTTCTAGATACCTGCAGCAACTAGCTTAGGCTTTGAAGCATGAGATTTGCTTTCCCCATTTTAGCATACAGGCTTACAAATATTGTTATTGATCATAAAATTATCCAATCTTTTTAAAATACAGCTTTACAAGTTGATTAAAGTACTTTCTACTGCCATAAATTTGACTGCCTCCCCCTTGGTGCAGAATTTTCTTTCCACTTAGTTTTTTAAAGCCTTCCATTAATTTCCCTGAGCAATTCTTTAGTCCAATGTCAGTGGGATTGGCAGGTTTATTTTACTCTCAGCTTAACAGGATACTAAATTGTCCCCTTCAGGAAAATACAGAGTTGCGCTGCTCTCTGACTTTCTGGAGAGAAGGGCATCCTTCTTTGTACTGGGTCAGGGGCCTGGAGTTAGAGAAAATCCTATTGTGATGCAAACTTTGTCCCCTCACTCATTCCTATGCTGCCATGACTCAGCTCTTCCTGGACCCCTACAAGTGGACTCTCTTTTCTCAAGTCAAAAAATTGGTTCAGGGCTTCCCTGGTGGCGCAGTGGTTGAGAGTCTGCCTGCCAATGCAGGGGACACGGGTTTGTGCCCTGGTCTGGGAAGATCCCATATGCCGTGAAGCGGCTGGGCCCGTGAGCCATGGCCGCTGAGCCTGCGGGTCCGGAGCCTGTGCTCCGCAACGGGAGAGGGCACAACAGTGAGAGGGCCGCGTACCGCAAAAAAAAAAAAAAAAAGAAAAAAAATTGGTTCACCCAAATGGGCCACCACATGTCTGCATGTAGCCAAAGGAAACCATCATTGTTTGCTGGGAGCCAATCCTAGTGTTTGTGTTACAGATCAGTGCAAGCCCTGACACACAGCTTGCTTTCATTTCAAAGAAAGATATTGAGGCCAAGGCATTGCCGAATGGATTTGAATTTTGCCAGGTCTTAAACCCCATTTACCACTAATCAAAACAGAACACCCCAGATTATTTTTAAGAGCAGTACTTTTGTTGGAACAATTAGAACAATTTCCTAGTAAACTGATTCAAAAGATATGATTTCTTCAGGAATATTTTGAAAATTAGTTTTTAGCATCAATTATTGGGGTAAATTTATAATTTTGTTCACTATGCTATTTTAGATTCGGCCTTAGGAAATCTTTTAGAACATAGCTCTCAAAAAAAAAAAAATCCACTATGAGACAGCAATCAATCACAATTGCCACGTGCTTGATCACCAAAGAGACCGAGAAAGAATAACCTATCATCACTCTTCATGTTAGCCCGTGTCACTGCTGACAGCAGTTGCTACCTATGTTATGGGAGTGATTGAAAAGATAGATTTGGTAACAACATTTTTTCCCCATGTTTGGACATGGAAAAATGGCCTTTGATTTGTGGCTATAGACCTGATTTGATGGACCCTGTATTGTTTTCAATGAAAAAGGAGGCGTAGTTAGTGATAATCAATGTGACTTTAATCCCCAGTGTTTTTATTTATCCCAGAGATCAATATCTCTATAGGAGCACTCCCTTCAATCAAAAGCACTATGGAGAAAGTCTGTTCATCATCTTAACCACATCCATTTCTCAGCCCCAATGATTAAATAACTTCAGCATGTATGATTTTGTTTCAGGGGTCCTTAAAGTAGGCTAATTCTGTTCCATTTGAATGTCCTTGGTTATATGGTATTCAGACAGAAGGAGATTACAAAACACTAGAAACTATTCAAATGTCTTTGTGTTAATTAAATTGCCAGAAATTTTATCATGAGGCTGTAATGATTCCAAGGCCCTGGCAGGATATAGCTCCTTTAAAAGGAGCAACACGCTAGAAAGGCAGCTTCCCTTCCCTGACTTAGCAGGGCTGCATTCAGCTTGCCTAGAGCCCCCTGGGAACTGGGCAAGGCAGCCCTTTGGTACTAAGTGGATGTATGAAGGTTCTGCAAGGAGATTTTTAAACTGCGTGCAGGAACTAACACAACATTGTAAATTAACTATACTTCAATAAAATAAATAAATAAAGAATGCATGCAGTATATCAGATCTTGAATCTACTCAAATCAGGACAAGGTTTTCTACATTTTTATTTCAGAGTCCAGAACTACTATTAGAACTTGGCAATGTGACCTCTCTGTTCACCTTCACAGCCTGCTAGAACTTAATTCATGAACAATATTTTAGGGATTTTCTCTTGATTCTTATCATTATACATTCTTTTCTACTCTTTGGAACTTGATAGGAAATGTCCCATGCATTCTCCTTTCACGTGAAGTTTGAAAAACCCTCTGGGAGAATATTTTCTCCTTAGCTTGGCTTTGAATGTGGGAAACTTATGATACGATGTGATAATGAACAATGTGAATTTGTTGGTGCCATGGTAGCATCCAGGTCCATTGAAAACTACTGCGTGATCTGAATGAGGCTGGATAGGTTGCTATGAAATGTGTCTCCCTGGAGATTTTATTCTCAATCAATTGTCCCTTCCAATTAGTTATCCAAAATAAGAAACTGGGATTTTTCTTGACATTGCAAGGAACCTTCTTGCTTGGACTGCTGAAACTTTTAACACTAGAAATTTGAAGCCAGGTAAAACTTTCACATTTCTTTTGGAATCTGACACTACCCAGTTTACGGAAAGATTTGCCAAGATTTGATGAACCTTTCTCTGAACCTCGGGAAATTTCACGCTAGGGCTGAAACCGGAAAATGAAGCACATTTCACTAGGTGTCAGACTTCATACTGACCAGCTCACCAGGCTCTCCCCCCAGGTTGTATTAATTATTTCCTGCCTCTAGATGAAGGAGAAAGATTAACTGGCCTCACACTACCAAAGAAAATACTACCAAGGAAAGAGGAGTCCCATCAAATATCATCTGAAGAAGTTGACTTCACAATATCATGTCATTTACACCTGGACTCATTTGAACAGCGGCTTTGTTCTAATACAGATAGTGCTCATGAAAACGAAAACATAGATGAGGACTAAAATTAGGACTGTCTGACAATGGTAATAACAAGATGCACAATGAGAGCTTCAGAGGGAAAAGAAAGAAGAAGGAAAGAACTTAGTAAAATGTTCTTAGATTAACAAATTTATCACTGTTCTCACTGACTCCATAGGGCCCTCGATATGGAAGAGAGAATTCAGAGGCAAATGTGCATTTATAAAGTTATAAAACTTTACAAACTTAGTACCTTCCCAAGCAGTTTTGTGTAATAATCTCTCCTTCTTTTCAAATGAATGACGTCTTTATGTGTCTAAATAAATGATACCTCTTCCTTAAATGATTGTGTAAATCAGACTTTCTCAACCTCAGCACTATGGACATTTGGGGCTGCATGGTTCTTTGTTGCAGGGGCTTTGTCCTGTGCAGATTTAGCAACACCCCCATCCTGTATCCACTGGCTACCAGAAGCCCCTCCCCCCAAGTCGTGACAATCAAAACAAACCTCCAGACATGGCCACATGTCCCCAGTGGGGCAC
This sequence comes from Stenella coeruleoalba, assembly GCF_951394435.1. Classification (NCBI taxonomy): domain Eukaryota; kingdom Metazoa; phylum Chordata; class Mammalia; order Artiodactyla; family Delphinidae; genus Stenella; species Stenella coeruleoalba. The sequence goes on along the minus strand of NC_137158.1, from coordinate 66,424,463 downwards.
TACTGTCTCTAGTTGAGAACATTTGTTTAAGTCTTATGTCCCCTATGTCTTCAAATGCCTCCAAATTCAGCAATTTATATGTCAATCTGTTTCTTTCAGTGAATTCAGAGTGCTTTATATATATCAAGACTGCAATTGCTAAACAACTCCAGGGAACATCTAGAAACAATCACAGAATCTGTGAGTTAGAAGGGACTTCAGAAAAAAAAGAGGATTTTAACAACAGCAGCCACAGCAGCAGCAACAAAATACGTTCTAAAGTGCAAACCTATTAATGAGGAAACAAAGAATGTCCTAAAAAGAATATACACAGATCAAATCCTCTCAAAATTTTTGGAGAATTGGCATGTGAAAGGGATGGCTGGCTCATTCTGCAAAATGCTAGAGTTGTGTTGTTCAATGCAGCAGCCATTAGCCACACGTGATTATTTAAGTTTAAATTTAAATTAAGTAAAATTAAATAGATTTAAAATTCAGTTCCTCAAGCTGCTATACTCAAAGCCATATGTGGCTAGTGGCTACCATATTGGGCAGTGCAGATAGAGAACACTTTAATCATGGAAAAACAGTTCTACTGGACAGTGCTCCTTAGAGTACAGAAGCAATGGGTGGAAATTACTGTGAGTTGTTTCAATCTAGCATAAGAAGAAAACATTAAAGAATCAGAGCTTTACAACAATTATCCTCTCAAAGAGCATAAACAAGTTTTGGGCAGATGCCAAGAAAGAATGAATTTTTGCTGGGTAGACTGCTACACTGGATGAACAGAATCCTCTAATTCAGACTCAAAAGGGCCTATGTATGAGGTTTTATAATTTTTTATGTAATAAAACTTCCAGAATTTCTAAACACAACCCCATGGAATCAGAAGAAACACTCATATGTTAAAATTGAGACATTTTAAATATTACATAACTTCTAGATTAAACCAATATTCACAAAATGAAGACTGCTTAATTTTCCTCTGTGGTAAGGTCTGTTCATACTTTATCTGCCTTCAAAATTAAGAAAAAGAAAGTTTATATTATTATGTCAATATTTTCAATGAATTCCAGCTGCTTATAAAATATGAACCTTGGTCATATGCCAGTTCATACAATACCCAAATTTGAGATTTAGTCTTGTATTGTAGAGAATGAAAGGCAAGGGTTGGGATGCTCAGAGCATGATAGGGAAATCAGAATGGAAAGCAAATGCCACACCACTTCAACAAGGAAGATATTGCTCATATGCAGCAAAGCAACTTCCAGTTAAAGGAAGGAGGACTCTGGAAGGCATCTGAAATTCAGGTGATAATTGAGGATAAATTATACTCAAAAAAATCCAAAAAACTAAATATACTTTTCTTTTTATCTATGACCTTTTAAAAAAATTTATTGGCGTATAGTTGATTTACAATGTTGTGTTAGTTTCAGGTGTATGGCAAAGTGAATCAGTTGTACATATACATATATCCACACTCCTTTAGATTCTTTTCCCATATAGGCCATTACAGAGTAGTACTGAGTAGAGTTTCCTGTGCTATACAGTTGGTCCTTACTAGTTATCTATTTTATATATAGTAGTGTGTATATGTCTATCCCAATCTCCCAATTTATCCCCCCTCCCTTACCCCCAGTAACCATAAGTTTGTTTTCTACACTTGTAACTCTATTTCTGTTTCAAAAGTAAAAAGTCCACTCATAAATACACACACACACAAACACACGTGCATACACACACACATATAACTGACAAATCCAATTCCCTGAATTTCAAAGAGTCAACTAGTACTTATTGAGAACGTTGTTTTATGATCTTCATTTATTGTGCTTTGTACTATTGTAAGACAAAAAGAAGACACAGTCCCTGCACTCTAGGACGCTTAATGGTCCAGATGGACTAAAGTGACACACAAATACAATGAGAGAATGACTGTAGATAACACTACCCACAAGGACAATTAGTGTTAAAACAGTAAAGAGATTACCACAGCTAGAGCAGTCAACACAGGCTTCAAGGAGGGCACGAGAAGACTAAGATTTAAAAGCAACATGAGATCCTGAGGAAAGAATAAAAGAGATCCGCATATCTGGACTGGGGATATGATAGGAAAATGATGATTGAATAATGGATGGAGCAGAGTTCAACTGTGGATGGCCTTGAATGGCAGGCAGAGAATCACAGACCCAATGTGTTGGGAAACAGGAAGCCTTTACACACTCAAGCGGTGCCATGAAATAGTGCCCTAAGGAAGATCACTGGATACAGAATGCAGGATAAACTGGGTGAGGTGGGTGGAAAGGGGGAGTGGAGGAGAGGAATTACTGTAACAGCCTAGTCAGAAGGCTGTTACAGGGCTCGAGGCATGACATGATAAGTGCCAGCATATGGTGTGGATGATGGCAAAGTCTGAGGAAGAACATTCTAGTAATGAAGAATGTTAAGCATTGGTATAGATTATAGTCAGGAGCTTGCCATCTCTACTGGAGAAACTCACAGATAGGCTTCCCTACAAAGAGGGTAGTAGGCTGATAGTTTCTCAGAGATTCTGTCAGCCCTGTGGTGCTCTGATGCTCAGCAAAAGAGAATCACAGAGGAATTAGGTTATTTCTTTTCTTGATCTTTATTCTGCCATTCCTTGCTGAGCTGCTGGAGTGCTGGAACAGATCACATACTTTCTCTGTGCCTCAGTTTTAGTATCTATAAAATATAAATTGGTTTGTTACCCATCTCACAGCGATGCCACAAGGCTTGTGAAATATTGGACCCTAGGAAATACTGGGCACCTGGGGAAAAAACTTGTGATAAATAGGAGACAGAAACCACCTAAAAGTAGATAGAGACTTTTACCTTTGAGAGATGTGTACTTCTTATCTGCAGGTACCCAGACTCGATCATGGACAAATATATTCACAAACTCTGAAGAGCATAGAATATTAGAGTCCACAAATCTTCTAAAGTTCCAGAATCTCAATGATGAATTCTGAATGTGAAAGCTTAAAAAAAAATCTCTTCAAGTAAAGTGATTTTTCTATGCATTTAATACTCTAGAAAGAAATACGTGAAATGAATGTTAAGACAAAATGAACGATGAGCAGTTGTTAGGAGGTGAAAAGAAGTAAATCATTCTCTTATAAGCAACACCACTGAGCGTCAATTACCACCTCCTGGTCATCAAGCCCATCACTCCCAACCAAGGAGAGGACCACTGTGTGATACTCAAAGCCACATATGAAATACCTTATTCATGGTCTGAATAAGCTAATGTCAAAGTAGGAGAAAACATTGGGGAGCAGCTAGTTCAACCCCTTCACGTTAAATAGGTGAAGAAGCTGAGGCTCAGAAGGATCAAGTGGCAAGCCCAAGGTCATGTGGCTAATTTGTAAGGGTTGGGATTTGGACTCTTGATCCAGGGACACACTCTTCACTTTCTGTGGATCAGAATTGGTCTTGGAGCCATATAAAGAGTAATCAGGATGTATGATGCCTGAGATAATGTGATAATACTTCTCTTCCTGGGGTTCAAATCTTGCCAAAAGACCAGAATTGAACAGTGGCAGAAAAGGAAGTCTGAGTAAGAAAAAGACTTAGAACATTCAGATTAAAAGTCTCCTTTGATGGGGCCGGAGTTGTCTCCACTACTCATCCTCATTACAAACATCTAGTCTTAAAGGCCAGCAGGAAGGAAGGGGAGGAGTTACATTATAACTCGTACCATAGATAAAATACCTGCTAGTGAAGAGATAAAAATGCTTAAGGGGTAAGTTTCTATTTTTGACATATTGGGAAGTATGAAGGGTTGCTACTAAGAAAGCAGAAGTAAAGACAAAAGAGTGAGCTAAAGGGAGTGAATCTAACTTCAGTACTCTGCAGAACAAAATAATGTAACAAAGAGGAAGAGAAAAACTGCATCGTGGGATCCACGTTTCAGACATGACAACCTTTCCAAATAAGGTGAATCAGGATCTTCTAAAGAAATAAGTAGCAGGCTTTCCAAGTACAGGATATGCTTGAAATAAGAAGAGGTGTGTCCATTGTCTGGTAGTGATGGGTATCCCTTAGAAAAGTTTAAAGTTGTTCATGTGTCCATTTGATAGACCAATAACGTAGAAGTACAACAATGTGTAGCATCTCATAGAGAACTTGCTTAGATTTCCTGAACCCACCAACTTCTACCAATTTTGCTTATTCACATGAACTAAAAAATAAGGCAAAAATATATGGGGAGAGACAGAATCTATATCTAGTAATTTTTATTCCACGGGGAGAAGGATAAAAACATAGAGACATATGTACTATTTGCAAATTTTCTTCAAGTTGAGTCTCACGGCTTAGGAAAAGAAAGTATTTAGATGATGTTGAATAACTACTTGTTTTCTTACAAATGTATCACTCAGCACATGAAAATGGGCAAAAAGGCAGAGGTATTTATTGAATGATAAGAAAGAAGAAAACATTATGGTATAGTTGAAAGAACACCAGAATAGAAACTAAACATTTGAATTTAAGTCATTCATCTCTTTCTCTGTAAAGACGAGATAATTATACTTTTTCAGCCTTGCTCAAGAGTTGTTGGAACACTCAAATGCAAATATGAAATCAATTTTGCAATGTATAAAGTATTAAACAAATGCAATTTGATATAATTATTTGTAGACTTGATGATGTGATTGGAAAGTATCAACCTGAAATTTAAGAGAGAATTACTCAGATAAACTGATGAAGCTGGGAATACTCAAAAGCAGCAGATATATATGGGAAGCATTAATTCAAGAGAAAAGTATAAACACCAGGGTAATTTTAACAGTCTCAGATGGTTATAGTATTCTAATGTACAGAGAAGGCTATAGGAAAGGAAGCTTGACATTTTTCCAAAAGAGATTACACAAACCTGGTGTGTTAATGAGATGTGAAATAGAGCAATGAACACTGTATGTACCAAAAGCATACCTGTTAGAAGACGTTAGAGTATGTACAGTATAATAGAACAAGACTTATGCAGTTGAATTTCATAAACTTCCATGAACTACCAGAATAAACCAGAGAAGAGACCATTTAGGTGAGAAATACAAGAGAGAAAGGGAGAGAGAATAGAACAGAAGGGGAGGACACTTTTGCTGTAGGAAGATGACCTGTCCTTGTTAGTCTTAATAATTCCAGTTAATGTCTGTTTTCCAAGTGTAATGTCTGTTTTCCATGCTCAAAAGTGTCCTGGTTTGAATAAAAGCATGTGTTGCTCCTAGTGGAAGGTAAACATAAACTGCAAACTTAGATTACATTTATAAATGCACCACATGCTAATTAAAAAAGAAAAGAGACTCATTGTATTTGGCCACACATATAGCACTGTGTTCAAACCTGGTTCCTATACATTAAAAACAAGACAATACATTAAAAACTAGAGTAAACTAGGCCAGTAAAGGGTTCCAAATTATATCATAAGAGAATCAAGAAATAAAACAAGAGAAGACTTAAATCTGGCATGATCTTGTCTTTGTTTTTTTCATAGATGTTTCATGAAATAATGATGATCCACCTTCATCTTTAATATTGTAATAGGAAGACATAGGATTAATGGCTGGAATTTATGAAAAGGTGGATTTCAATGAAGCATAAGCAAGCTCATTCTGAGGGGCGCCTTCAAGATGGCAGAGGAGTAAGATATGGAGATCACCTTCCTCCCCACAAATACATCAAAACTACATCTACATGTGGAACAACCCCTACAGAACATCTACTGAATGCTGGCAGAATACCTCAGACTTCCCAAAAGAGCCGTATGGCTGACAGAGTCTTGGTGCTCTGGCCAGGTGTCAGGCCTGAGCCTCTGAGGTGGGAGAGCCGAGTTCAGGACAACTGGTCCACCAGAGACCTCCCGGCCCCAAGTAATAGCAAGTGGCAAAAGCTCTCCCAGAGATCTTCTCAACGCTAAGATACAGCTCCACTCAACGCCCAGCAAGCTACAGTGTTGGACACCCTATGCCAAACAACTAGCAAGACAGGAACACAATCCCACCCATTAGCAGAGAGGCTTCCTAAAATCATAATAAGTTCACAGACACCCCAAAACACACCACCAGACGTGGTCCTGCCCACCAGAAAGACAAGATCCAGCCTCATCCACTAGAACACAGGCACCAGTCCCCTCCACCAGGAAACCTACACAACCCACTGAACCAACCTTACCCACTGGGAGCAAACACCACAAACAACGGGAACTACTAACCTGCAGCCTGCAAAAAGGAGACCCCAAACACAGAAAGTTAAGCAAAATGAGAAGAGAAAGAAATATGCAGCAGATGAAGGAGCAAGGTAAAAACCCAACAGACCAAACAAATGAAGAGGAACTAGGCAGTCTACCTGAAAAAGAATGCAGAGTAATGAGAGTAAAGATGATCCAAAATCTTGGAAATAGAATGGAGAAAATACAGGAAACGTTTAACAAGGACCTAGAAGAACTAAAGAGCAAACGAACAATGATGAACAACACAATAAATGAAATTTAAAATTCTCTAGACGGAATCAATAGCAGAATAACTGAGGCAGAAGAACAGATAAGTGACCTGGAAGATAAAATAGTGGAAATAACTACCACAGAGATGAATAAAGAAAAAAGAATGAAAAGAATTGACAACAATCTCAGAGACCTCTGGGACAACATTAAACGCACCAACATTCGAATTATGGGGGTCCCAGAAGAAGAAGAGGAAAAAAAAAAAAGGACTGAGAAAATATCTGAAGAGATTATAGGTGAAAACTTCCCTAATATGGGAAAGGAAATAATCAATCAAGTCCAGGAAGCACAGAGAGTCCATAAAGGACAAATCCAAGGAGAAACATGCCAAGACACATATTACTCAAACTATCAGAAATTAAATACAAAGAAAAAATATTAAAAGCAGCAAGGGAAAAGCAACAATTAACATACAAGGGAATCCCATAAGGTTAACAGCTGATCTTTCAGCAGAAACTCTGCAAGCCAGAAGGGACTGGCAGGACATATTTAAAGTGATGAAAGGGAAAAACCTACAACCAAGATTACTCTACCCAGCAAGGATCTCATTCAGATTTGATGGAAAAATTAAAACTTTACAGATAAGTAAAAGTTAAGAGAATTCAGCACCACCAAACCAGCTCTACAACAAATGCTAAAGGAACTTCTCTAGGCAGGAAACACAAGAGGAGGAAAAGACTTACAATAACAAACCCAAAACAATTAAGAAAATGAAAATAGGAACATACATATTGATAATTACCTTAAATGTAAATGGATTAAGTGCTCCAACCAAAAGACATGAACTGGCTGAATGGATACAAAAACAAGACCCATTTATATGCTGTCTACAAGAGACCCATTTCAGACCTAGGGACACATACAGACTGAAAGTGAGGGCATGGAAAAAGATATTCCATGCAAATGGAAATCAAAAGAAAGCTGGAGTAGCAATTCTCATATCAGACAAAATAGACTTTAAAATAAAGACTATTATAAGAGACAAAGAAAGGGCTTCCCTGGTGGCGCAGTGGTTGAGAGTCCGCCTGCCGATGCAGGGGACACGGGTTTGTGCCCCGGTCCGGGAAGATCCCACATGCTGCGGAGCAGCTGGGCCCGTAAGCCATGGCCGCTGAGCTTGCACGTACGGAGCCTGTGCTCCGCAACGGGAGAGGCCACAACAGTGAGAGGCCTGCATACCAGAAAAAAAAAAAAAAAGAGACAAAGAAGGACACTACATAATGATCAAGGGAAAAATCCAAGAAGAAGACATAACAATTATAAATATTTATGCACCCAGCAAAGGAGCACCTCAATACAGACAGCAAATGCTAAGAGCCATAAAAGGGAAAATCGACAGTAGCACAATCATAGTAGGAGACTTTAACACCCCACTTTCACCAATGGACAGATCATCCAAGATGAAAATAAATAAGGAAACACAAGCTTTAAATGATACATTAAACAAGATGGACTTAACTGATACTTATAGGACATTCCATCCAAAAAGAGCAGATTACACTTTCTTCTCAAGTGCTCATGGAACATTCTCCAGGATAGATCATATCTCGGGTCACAGATGAAGCCTTGGCAAATTTAAGAAAATTGAAATCATATCAAGTATCTTTTCTGACCACAATGCTATGAGACTAGATATCAATTACAGGAAAAAAATCTATAAAAAATACAAGCACATGAAGGCTAAACAATACACTACTAAATAACCAAGAGATCACTGAAGAAATCAAAGAAGAAATCAAAAAATATCTAGAAACAAATGAGAATGAAAACACGACAACCCAAAACCTATGGGATGCAGCAAAAGTAGTTCTAAGAGGGAAGTTTATAGCAATATAATCCTACCTTAAGAAACAGGAAACATCTCAAATAAACAAGCTAACCTTGCACCTAAAGCAATTAGAGAAAGAAGAGCAAAAAATCCCCAAAGTTAGAAGGAGGAAAAGAAATCAGAAATATGAGACCAGAAATAAATGAAAAAGAAATGAAGGAAATGATAGCAAAGATCAATAAAACCAAAAGCTGGTTCTTTGATAAGATAAAGGCCATTGATGACAAACCCACAGCCGACATTGTTCTCAATGGTGAAAAACTGAATCTATTTCCACCAAGATCAGGAACAAGACAAGGTTGCCCACTCTCAACACTATTATTCAACATAGTTTTGGAAGTTTTAGCCACAGCAGTTAGAGAAGAAAAAGAAATAAAAGGAATCCAAATCAGTAAAAAAGAAGTAAAACTGTCACTGTTTGCAGATGACAGGATACTATGCATAGACAATCCGAAAGATGCTACCAGAAAACTACTAGAGCTAATCAATGAATTTGGTAAAGTTGCAGGATACAAAATTAATGCACAGAAATCTCTTGCATTCCTATACATTAACGATGAAAAATCTGAAAGGGAAATTAAGGAAACACTCCCATTTACCATTACAACAAAAAGAATAAAATACCTAGGAATAAACCTACCTAAAGGGACAAAAGACCTGTAGGCAGAAAACTATACAACACTGATGAAAGAAATTAAAAATGATACAAACAGATGGAAAGATATACCACGTTCTTGGATTGGAAGAATCAACATTGTGAAAATGGCTATACTACCCAAAGCAATCTACAGATTCAATGCAATCCCTATCAAACTACCAATGGCATTTCTCACAGAACTAGAACAAAAAATTGCACAATTTGTATGGAAACAAAAAAGACCCCAAATAGCCAAAGCAATCTTGAGAGAGAAAAATGGAGCTGCAGGAATCAGGCTCCCAGACTTCAGACTATACTACAAAGCTACAGTAATCAAGAAAGTATGGTACTGGCACAAAAACAGAAATATAGATCAATGGAACAGGATAGAAAGCCCAGAGATAAACCCACACACATATGGTCACCTTATTTTTGATAAAGGAGGCAAGAATATACAGTGGAGAAAAGACAGCCTCTTCAATAAGTGGTGCTGGGAAAACTGGACAGCTATGTGTAAAAGAATGAAATTAGAACACTTCCTAACACCATACACAAAAATAAACTCAAAATGGATTAAAGGCCTAAATGTAAGGCCAGACACTATGAAACTCTTAGAGGAAAACATAGCAGAACACTCCATGACATAAATCACAGCAAGATCCTTTTTGACCCACCTCCTAAAGAAATGGAAACAACAACTAAAATAAACAAATGGGATCTAATGAAACTGAAAACTTTTGCACAGCAAAGGAAACCATAAACAAGACAAAAAGCCAACCCACAGAATGGAAGAAAATATTTGCAGACAAAGCAACTGACAAAGGGTTAATCTTCAAAATATACAAGCAGCTCATGCAGCTCAATAACAAAAACACAAACAGCCCAGTCCAAACATGGGCAGAAGATCTAAATAGACATTTCTCCAAAGAAGATATACCAGTTGCCAAAAACACATGAAAGGATGCTCAACATCACTAATCATTAGGGAAATGCAAATCAAAACTACAATGAGGTATCACATCACACCAGTCAGAATGGCCATCATCAAAAAATCTACAAACAATAAATGCTGGAGACGTTGTGGAGAAAAAGGAACCCTCTTGCACTGTTGGTGGGAATGTAAATTGGTTCAGCCACTACGGAGAACTGTATGGAGGTTCCTCAAAAGACTAAAAATAGAAGTACCATCCGACTCAGCAATCTCACTACTGGGCATATACCCTGAGAAAACCATCATTCAAAAAGAGTCATGTACCAGTGTACGTTGCAGCTCTATTTACAATAGCCAGGACGTGGAAGCAACCTACATGTCCATCGACAGATGAATGGATAAAGAAGATGTGGCACATATATACAATGGAATATTACTCAGCCATAAAAAGGAACGAAACTGAGTTATCTGTAGTGAGGTGGATGGACCTAGAGATTGCCATACAGAGTGAAGTAAGTCAGAAAGAGAAAAACAAATACTGTATGCTAACACATATATATGGAATCTAAAAAAAAAAAAAAAAGGTTCTAGGGGCAGGACAGCAATAAAGACGTAGACATAGAGAATGGACTTGAGGACACAGGGAGAGGGAAGGGTAAACTGGGATGAAGTGAGAGAGCAGCATGGACATATATACGTTACCAATTGTAAAACAGATAGTTAGTGAGAAGCATCCGCATAGCACAGGGAGATCAGCTTGTTGCTTTGTGTCCGCCTAGAGGGGTGGGATAGGGAGGGTGGGAGGGAGACACAAGAGGGAGGAGATATGGGGACATATGTATATGTATAGCTGATTCACTTTGTTATACAGCAGAAACTAACACACCATTGTAAAGCAATTATACTCCAATTAGGATGTTAAAAAAAAAAGCAAGCTCTTTCTAATAGTTAGAAGTGTTCTTAAAAGGAATGAATTGCTTTGTAGCTAATGAACATCCTGTCCCTTGTTGAGTTTAATCAGAGGCTGGATATTTGCCAATCATGGATGATACACAGAAGGATATCTTGCTTTCCTGCGAGTCTGGACTCTAGTACTCTTTAGACTTTATGTAACCATAGCTTAAGTCTTCAGCAAATGAATAGTGTGCCTCTTCTTTGAGCTCTCTGTATCTCAGTAAAGGCACATGGCCAGTATCCACTGAGAGCTATACATTTATAAATGAATAATATTTATTGTTTATAAATGTATAAGTAAATAATATTTATTAAGAACCCACTTTAGGCCAGAACTTTTCACATGTAATACTAACATTTAATCCTCATAATAATCACACCAGAAAGTCACAGTTATTCCTTCCTAACAGAGAAAGAAAACGAGGTTCAGAAAGCTTTCGATGTGCCCAGAGTTACCCAGTTAAAAACTGGTGTAACTGGGATCCTGTGAAACCAATCTATTCAACCATAATCTATTCAAACTGATTTCTATTTTGTGCTCCTAATGCCCTGGCAGTGTACCCTCCTGGAAGGAGTGCTGAAATGCTCTATTGTTTTATCTCTTTCTGTATTTTCCATGAAATCAGTACAGCATAGATCTTTGCTGCAGAAAATTAAATACGAGATGATACCAGAGGAATGTGCTGTAGAGTGTCTTTCTCTCCCCCTCTGTGTCTGTGACCTCTTTTGGTGATACACCTCCCGTGTCTCTCTTACAGCTAAAATTAAACCAGTGGAAAATGTTTGCCTCAAAGTACATGCCCTCTTAATGAAACACAACTGTGCTTAAAGGTCAATAGATTAACAAGGGAACACAGATAGATAGTGTTCCTTATCTGGTAGGCAGAGAGATGGCATTTGGAGAATAGGGAAGTAGGATTTTGGGGGGATAATGTAGACAGAACAGACATATCACATGAGATGAGAGGAAAATGAGGAAATAGTTGAAGTAGAGGAAATGTTTGAAAGTCACATTCAGACTAATAGCAATTCTGGGACCAGCAATTATGTTGTTAAGAAATCATTTGTCCTAAAATCCCTGCAAAATAATAAATAATATCAAACTTCATAGGTGTGCAGAATTTAATGCTTTACAGAACATGTTCACTTGTATTACCTCACTGGATTGGTATGATATTTGTGGAAGATAAGCATAATTGTCCCTCATTTTACAAAAAAAGAACTGGACTCCAGAGATACAAATGTCTTACCAAAGTCAATAAATTGGGAGTAGTCTAGTGATACCACTTTTCCTCTACATTCCTTTTATTCCACAAATACATTATTTGCTCCTTTGCAAATCATTTTGTCTGCCTGATATAAAGTTGCAGGTAAACACAGAGTGTTGACTCTATAGAAACTGAGCCAAAAGATGTTCATAAAAGAACTTCAGTGCTATCTCTATTTTTAATACCATATACATTTGTTTTTGAGTTGATGTGTCTTTTCTCTGTGTCTGTGTTTATTCTGAATGAATACTTCCTTTTGGTGGTTCCAGATTTAAATCTTATGGACTCCATAATAAAAAAAAAAAAATTGAAAGGAGCTGGAGGATTATCTTCTGTTCAGACTCTTGGCCCATTCATTCCAAGGTGATCTATCTGTAGGCTGCCAAATCAATATTTACTGGTTTTGATTTTTGTCATCTGAAGTATTCCATATTAAGGATCAATGAATCCTTGTCAAGATCAGCTTTAGGGAGCAAAAAGATAGTTGGACAATTTTTACAGCCAAGAAATAATTTGTCTGCCTGCAGTGCAATTCATGAGTTGAGCCATATGATTTCCAGCAATTTTTTTTTCAAGATTTTCTTTTATCTCTGAAACCTCTTGTAAGTACCATCATTAACTATCAGTATAAACAGGATAAAGTCAACAGTAATTTCTACCTATTCCTTTGCAAAGAAAAAATGTGGAGTCATTGGCCTGCGTATTGACTAAGAGGCACGGCATCAAGGACTTTGAGAGGGTTCAGTGTCTTTTTTGGAAAGAGAAGAACAGAATCAAATTAGAAGTGTTTTTTGGTGTATTGTGATTTCTCTGTGTTTATTCTGTCACATGCAGCACCTTCTCATGATCTTCATATGGAATCGTCTGAGACTCAGCAGCCCTTACCAAGTCGGCTTACATTGTTAGTACTGGGGCATTGAAAGTATTAATTTGCTTTACAAGAGCTTCCAGGGGACACCGGGGATGGGGATGAGAGATGTCGCTTTATCTTGGTGTAATCCTGTAACGGCCTTTCCGCATGCATGAATGTATTACAAGCAAACACAAAACACTCATTCTTATGTTGTATTGATTCAGAGATTATGAAGGAAACAGCAAATTGCCCACCAAAATATATTCTCCCCTTCTTCCATAAATCAGCCCATGACTGCACTGCTACACTCTGCTTCCCAGCCTCCCTTGCAGTTAGATGTGGGTATGAGATATACTTCTCACAAATGGACAATTAGAGGAAATGATGTTTGCCACTTCCAGGTCTGAATTTTAAAACACTGGGTGTGACTTTTCTATACTCTCTTTCTCCTATCTGCTGGCTGGAACTCAGGACATGGCAGAATCTTGGATTTGACCATACAGGCATGGAAAATGGCCAGTCGATGGTAGATCTGCCCATGTGGGCTAAACTGGTCACATTTCATTTGAAAGCAAAATAGATTTGTATCCTTTTAACACCACTGTATTTTGGGCCATTCTGGTATGTTAGCACAATCTCAACCCTAACTAAAACAGAAGGTGGTTGAAAGCGCATCAGCTGCCTGTTAGGAACAGTGGTAATATCTCTATCGTCAGAATTCTAACCGAATTCAATCTTCAAAGCTAGTATATACAGATGCACCTTGATTTTTGGCAGAATTTGTGTTTCTTTCATTTTTGTTCACAAGAACTATGTCCATGTTACAACACAGACCTGACAATTTGTTTGTAGCCTCCATTTCTGAGGGTAAAATGGCCAACTCTTCTTAGGCTATATGCTATATTTTGCCAGACGCTAGAAAGAGCACAGTGACCCAATCTTCAATGGAGACATTAACTAAATTGAAGGTGATGGCATAGAACATTATTTCCTAATGAGGTTTCCTTAAAATGAATATGTGCCATGTATTTTTTTGCAGAAGCAGAGGAATGTCCTTGAGTTAGAAAAGTGCTGAGGTAATGTTGCTTACAAATAAAACCTGACAAATCACTTTATGTATTCTAAATTGCATCAGAAAAATTAATTCAACAAACAATCTTCAGCCACCTACTATATTTTGGGTACTGTGCTAGGGATACATGGATGAAAAAAAACACAAAATCTGTCTTAAAGAGTGTATATAGTACAATTTATCCACAGCCAAGCTACATGTCAATCGCTGTTTCCAAACTGACATCAACCCCTGATCCCTGTCTACCCCTTTCTACATTTTGTTTTCCATAGTACTTCTGCCTTTTAACATATTATATAAATTACCTCTCATATTTATTGTTTCGTCTCCTTCCACCTTGACTACCACCACTAAAATTTAACCCCCAGAAGGACAGAACTCTTTGTTTTGTTCACTGAGGTATCTCAGGAATTAAAATAGTGCCTGGCACATGGTAGGCACTCAGTAAATATTTGTGGAATGAATGTTGCCTAAAGGGATGACAGATACAAACCATTCATGTCACATGGTATAGATATAGATATCCTATAGATTATAGAATCCTATATCTATAGAAATATAGATAGAAGTATAGAAATATAGAATCTTATATCTATGGCAATCCTATAGATATATGATTTACTGTGATGGGGATGAGTTACAAGCTGAGAAGTAGTAGAGTGCAAGGAATCTTCTGAACTCTATGACTTGCTACTTAAAACAGTCATAAATGGTCTTTATTTACATCCCATGGCTAACATTCTAGTAGAGAGGGTCCCCCACCCCATAACACGTTTATGTAGCAATGGTTGGAGAAGTAGCCATGTTAGAAAGTAGTGCCTTTTGAACCTGTGATTGGTATCCTAATTTTTGGTAAATCTAACTCAACCTGCTGAGCCAGTCCTCAGCCAAACTACCCAAAGTGAGGAGCAGTGGAACCTCCAGAGCATCCCAATTTTCCTCTCACTAACGAATATACAAATGCATAATAAAGAATGAATTCAGTCTCTTTAACCTGCTGATACTTGGGCAATGGTTTTTAGTCTGCTATAGGGTCTGAGTGAAACAAGGAAAGAGTTAAGAAATATCAACTACATCTTGTCCGTTTTCTGACCCCACAGTAAATAAAGATCAGCTTCCATTTCTATGATCATGACTGTTCTTTTGGGGGTGGGGAGTCCCATTTCACTGCCAATATATTGAGTGCCCCATACTTAATGCTTGTCTTAGAGAACTAGCAAAACATGGATTCTGATAGTGATGCTTCTTTTAATTTCATTTTATAGATTTCAGTGATCTGCCAATATAAAAGAAAGGTAGCAGGGACTTTATTTGAAGATGTTACAATATCAGATGAAAGAAAAAAGGTGACCTATGTAAAAATAAGATCAAAAGGAATGAATTTACTTTTGATTTCCAGAATTCAAGGAATAAAATATCCACTAAAGCCCATTGATGATCTTCTGCGAATTTAGTACAGGTCAAAAATTGTTTTCACTCCTTTTTATTAAAATCAAATCTTTGTTTTATCTTTTCTACTTTCTACCAGTTTTCCATTTCAATCTGCACCACTAATTTTTTTCATTATTACTGTTTCAAGGAGGGTAAAGTAGCTATATTCCAAAAAAATTCTGGAGATAGGCTTTTTACTTACAGAGGTAGGAGCATACAGTTTATATGAGGAAGAAAGATTTTTCTTTGAACAATAATTCAATGAATCTACTGGTGTGAAAAATAAACCCCATTCCCCAAGACATGACCTGGAAGAAAACTGTAAAACAAAAAGATAATCAAGTAAGAAAATTAAGTTTCTGTTGGCAGCACAAGCAAGAGAATAAGGGGCACATGAACAGTAAGAGATGAGAAGGGACTTTGGAAAGAGATGAGCCCTAGCAGCAGAGGGAGGGATGGGACCAGTGAAAAAGTCCCTAAGATGGGAGATGCTTAATGCTTTTCTACTATGCTAATGTTTGACATCAAATATGAAATTCTGATTTATTAATTAATTAGCCTCATTAACCACAAACCTTTAGTAAAAAGTATTCTCCATACCAATCGCTTTGTGTTAGTGGTAAAATTATGTCCTTCTCTGTGCTACGATTACCCTCCAATATCTTCAAACCTTCAGAAAAGACTCTTCTCTACCCTGCGTCTTGGGTTAGCGGTATATAAAAGTAATGCAAAAACAGGAGAGGTGAGTGAAGAAAGCAGATGCTGAGGATGAAGCAGACTACAGAGGATGAAGCAGACTACAGAATGGTCTGCCCAGAAATACATAGAAATAAGTGAGATTTGCCATCCAGCTATGGTCCATCTTGTTGAATATTAAAGTAAGGGGTAACCCCTGAGGGTCAGAGGATACATGGGTTTTCTGGGTTACACCTGGGCATTTCATCTGGAATTGCCTTGAGCACCAGTGCATGTTCACCAACATCCTGAACCAAGCAATACTCAAGATCTGAGGCAGAAGTGCCTCCTTAACACAGTTATGAAACAGTAGCTGAATGGGCTATGGAGCGCCGTTGCACAGCCATCTGGGGATGGTGCCAGTATTGGCATATTGTTTTAGGAGTTTTTTCCTGAAGGCTTAGCCTACATCTTATAACTCCAGTCTTCTAATGATTCCAAAGCAATCCTTCTTGGATAACTAGGTAGAATGGATTCTGCTGTTTCCAGCAAGGAACCTTAACCAATATAACAGCCTAACCCTGAACTATTTTACCATTGTTTGTATGGTGGTAAAATACACATAACATAAAATTTACCATCTTAACCGTTTTTAAGTGTACAGTTCAGTGGTATTAAATATTCATAACGTTATGCAGGCATCACCACTATCCATCTCCATACGCTTTTATCTTGTAAAACTTGAACTCTATATCTATTCGACAATAACTCCCTACTATCCCCTCCCTTCAGCCCCGGCAATTACCATTCTACCTTCTCTGTCTCTATGATATTGACTACTTGAAGTAACTCGTACAGGTGGAATCATATAGTATTTTGTCTTTTGTGACTGGCTTGTTTCAGTCAGCATAATGTCCTCCAGGTGCATCCATGTTGTAGCATATGTCAGGATTTCCTTCCTTTTAAAGGCTGAATAATATTCCATTGTGTGTACATACCACATTTTCCTTATCCATTCAGCCACCGATGGACACTTGAGTTGCTCCCACATTTTAGTTATTGTGAATAATGTGCTGTGAACATAAGGCATATAAATGTATCTTCAAGCCCCTTCTTTCAGTTCTTTTTAGTATACACCCAGAAGTGAAATTGCTGGATCATGTGGTAAGTCTAACCCTGAACTTTTTGCATGAGAGAAAGTTTTAGAGGGTAAGGCCTGGTCCTTAGGCTTCTGATATAGGCTGAAACCCTGGTCATTTGGCTTCTATCGCTTCAATATTATAAGGAGATACTGTGGAAACTATTTGAGACTCACATGTAATAGTTTTTTAACCATGCATGGAAGAGAGGAAGAAGTCTCACCAATATGCTAATATCAGAACACAGCTAATATTAGAACAAATCCTATCCCAGGCTTCATTTCCTCCACCAAGGCCACCATATTTACATAGTCCACTTTTTAAAACATTATAAAGTATGACCTCCTCTAATTCATTTTAACTACATATGCTACTTCCTATATTTTCTCACCCTTTGACTTTTATTAGTTATATCATTTCTACAATTTCAGGGTGGAAAATGTTCATAGTCACTTCCTTAAGCATATAGTTCCCACAGTTGTTAACATTAATGGAATATATAAATGGATTCACTGCTCACCATGACTCTATCTTGACTTTAAAATCCATATTTTGGTTGGCTGAAGCCTGTCCTCTGGTAGTTTTTACAAGAATGTTTATGGAAACAATATTTCTTGATTTCTTGTATGTTTGAAAATATTTCTCCTTAGTTTTGATTATTGCACAGTGGTATAGCTGGACATAAAATATGATGATGCTCCTTTCCATTAAAACTTTGTAGACATCACTGCACAGTTGCTAGCATTGTATGTGGTTCTGGAGAAGTTTGAATCCAGACTTACTGTTTTTCCTCCTTAAATATCAGACTATTTTTTCTTCCTTTGCTGCAGGCTCACAGAAGTGTTCTGATCTGGTTACATCCGATAAATTTTCTTAAGAAAAACTTGTGGTCCATCAGTAAGCATCAGTTTTTCCTGTCCAGCAGACATGCTCTGCTCTCAATTGTTAGAATATCTCCCATCATTCCAGGAAAACTTTCTTTGAATGTATTGGTGAAAATATTGCCTTTTTACTGGATATTAGTTTTACATCTACTGATGCTTCAGAGTTTTTCACATTTTCCTGCTAATCCTTTTACACTTTTTTTCTACTTAATTTTGCTCATTTTTTATCAGATGTCTGCTATCTCTGATGGTGTTTTTAGCCTGCATTTATAATTTTAACTGCTTCCAAAATATACTTTGTTTCTAAGGTGGTTTTATTTTTCTCTTCCATTTTTGTTTTGGTGGTAGTTGAATTGTTTATGATTTTTATATTTTGAATAGAAAATGCAGGAATAGTTTTCAAAATTTAGGCAGCATAATTTCTATACCCCAGTATCCCAATTCTAGTCCCCCTCCCTGCAGAAAACAAATGCTCTTCTGTGTCTTCCCAGATGTACAAGCAATAAAAAGATTTATTGTTTTCCCTTTTGGTACACCCTATACATACTACTCTGCATTTTGATGTTTTTATATTTTAAATATATCTTGGAGATCTTTCCCATTAATATATAAAGAGCTTCTTTACCTTTCTTCCCTTTTTCTTTTTTTTCCTTCTTTTTTAGTTATTTTTTTCCTTCTGTAAGTTGTGTAACATTCTTTTGTATACAATTTATTCAGGCTCTTATGGGCAGATATTAAAGTTGTTTTTATTCTTTTGCTTTTATAAACAATGCTGTACTGAATAACTTGGCAGGTATATTGTTTCCCACATGTGCATGTATATTTGTTGGTTACATTCTCAAAGGTGTAGTTGCTGAACTAAAAGGTGTTTGCTTTAGTAATCTGTGTAAACACTGCCAGGTTGTGATCAGTAAGAACTGTCCTAATCACACTCCCACCAGTAACATACCAGTTTTCTCACACCCATGGTAATACTGTGATATGAAACGTTCGCTCTTTGTCAATCTGATAGGTAAAAGATGGTACTTATTGTTGTCTTTATTTGCATTTCTTTTATTGTGAGTTGAGTACCTACTCACATGTTTAAGAGACATTTGTATTTCCTTTTCCTTAAGCTCTTCTTTATATCCCTAACCCATTTTTATTGAGTTATTGGGTTCTAACTTTCCATATATTTTATAGAAATTATAAATGGCAAATAGTTTTTACAAGTTTCTTGTTCATCTTTTAATTTGATTAATGGTGTTTTATTCCTAGGCATCCTTTTTATGCAGGATAATCTTTCAATCTTTATATGATTAATGAAATTTATATTTTACTTAAAATTTTTTTGCCACTCCGTTATTATAATTTATTTCTATATGGTTAACTTTTTTCCAAACAGAATTTATCCAATAATAATAATTCAATAATTTATTTAATTTATTCATCTTTCCTCCACTGATTTGAGATGATACCCATGTGCATTAAACTGTTTCTGGACTGTTATTTCTGTTCCATTGAGCTATCCACCCACTTTTTTTGCCATTACTGCACTGTTTTGATTCATCTAACTGTATGATATCTTATTCTTTTATTCAGAATTGTCTCTGCTTATTTATTTTTTCCATACAAACTCAAGGTTCAGGTTGTCTAAATGCCCCCAAATTATCTTGGCATTTTATTGCTACTGTGTTAATACATTTCCTTAAAGAAAACTGATATTTACATTATATTGACTCCTCCTATTCAAAAGTATTATGAGGTTCTTTTTGTTTAAGCCCTTGCATCACTCAGGAGTGTGTTAAAGTTTTCTTTATAGAGATTGTTCACATTTCTCAAACTTACTCCTAGGTATAGAAATCTCTGTCCAATCATTTGATGATCACTAAGGTAACTCAAAAGAGACTTCAGTAGCCACATCCAACAGAGAATTCCAACATTACAGAATGATGTCTCACCAAATAGAGAATATCAATAAATAGAGAGAATTTATATTCCAGTAATGATGGAAAAGAGGAATAAAAAAAATAACACATAGTAAACAAATAGAAAAATAGCATATGTAAATCATACCTTATCAACAATTAAATATAAATGGATTAAATACTCCAGTATAAAAGCGAAGATTAGCAAAATAGACTAAAAATATGATCCAATTATATGCCATTTACATTTCAATAATTTAAATTCAAATATACAAAAAGAGTTGAAAGTAAATGGATGGAAAAAAATACGTCATGCAAACAGTAACCAAAAACTACCTGGAGTGGATATATGAATATCATATAACAAACTTTAAGACAAAATTAAACTAGAAGCAGAGAAGGACAGTTTATAATAATATATAAATAATAAATTTTATAATAATAAATTTAAAATTTTTTAAATAATAAAAATGTCAATGTATCAAGAAGTTTTAACAATCATAGACATTTACTTACTTAACAATAGAAATAGAGCCTCAAAATACATGAAGTAAAAATTTATCAAATTGAGGGGAGAAATAAACAATTCAACAATACTATTTGAAGGTTTCAATGGCTTGTTTTTAATAATAGAAAGAATAACTAGATAGAACACTATAAACCAACTAGAGACCTACTAGACATCTATTGAACACTCCACCCAAAATTAGCAGAATACATATTATTTTTCAGTGCATGGAACATTCTCCAGGATAGACTATAGATTAGGCTATAAAACAAGACTTAATAAATGTAAAAGGCCTGAAATCATACAACAAATGTTCTTCAGTCAAAATGTCATGAAATTGGAAATTAACAACAGAAAAAAATGGGGAAATCAGAAATATGTGGAAATTAAACAATACAGTTCCAAATAACCAACTGGTCCAAGAAGGAATTACAAGGGCAATTAGAAAATACTTTGAGATGAATAAAAATGAAGACACAACAAACCAAAATGAATGAAATGTAGCTACAGCATTGCTTCAAGGTAAATTTGGAGAGCAAACTAGATCCAAATAAAGCAAAAGGAAGGAAATAATAAATATGATGAGAGAAAAAATTACATAGAAAATAGAAGAATGGAGAAAAATCAATGAAATCAAAAGTTTGTTCTTTGAAAAGGTCAACAACAAAACTGAAAACTTTTAGGTAGACTGACCAAGAAAAAAAACAAAAAGAGAGAGAGAGAGAATACTCAAATCACAAAGACCAAGAATGAAATACAGGACATTACTACAGACTATAAAAATTAGCAAGGATTGTAAGCTAAAAGTATGAACAATTGTATGCCAACAAACTAGATAATCTACATGAAATAGACAGATTCTTAGAAAGATACAAACTGCTGAAATCAACTAAAGAATAAATTAAAAATATGAATAGAACCATATCAAAGTAAAGAGATTGAATTGAACTGGTAGTCAAAAATATCCCACACACACACACACAAAAATCCTAGGACCTGAAAGTTTCACTGGTGAATTCTACCAGATATTTAAGGAAGAATTAACAGGAATTCTTCACACACACAGAAGAAACTATTCCAAAAAATAGAAGAAAGAGGAACATTTCCCAACTCATTCTATGAAGCCAATATTACCATGATCCCCAAACCAAAGACATCACAAGAAAATTCAGATCAATATACCTTGTGAATATAGGCATAGAAATCCTCAACAGAACACTAAGAAACTGAATCCACAAACTATGACCAAATGAAATTTATCCCAGGAATGTAAAATTGGTTCCATGTATTAAAAGTAACCAACATAATGCACAATATTAATAGTACAAAGGACAAAAACTACATGATTAATAAAATGGCAATAATTCCCAAATTATTTACTGCAATATCTATCAAAATCCCAGCTTCCCTTTTTGTAGAAATAAATAAGCTGATCCTAAAAGTTATATGGAAATGCAAGGGACCCAGAATTCCAGTGAGAACAATCCTGAAAAGCACAACCAAGCTGGAGAACTCACATTGATTTCAAAACTTACCACAATTGAACTTAAGTAATCAAGACAGTATTACACTGACATATAGATAATGGAATAGAATAGAGAGTATGGAGGGGGGAACCTTCATATTTATGGTCAATTGATTTTTGACACAGGTTCCTAAACAATTCAGTGAGGGGGAGAACAGTCTTTTCAACAAATGCTGCTTGGAATAATGGATATCAAATGCAAAACAATAAAGTTGAGCCCCTACCTCACACTATACATACAAATGGACCAAAATGAACTCAAAATGGACCAAAGACCTAAATGTATATAACTAAAAATATATAGCTAGAAGTTTTGAGATTCTGAGAAGAAAACATAGGCATAAATTTTTGTGACCTCAGGTTAAGCAATGATTTCTTACATATGATATCAAAAGCAACAAAAGAAAAATTTGATAAGTTGAACTTCATAAAAGTTAAAAACTTTGTGTATCAGAAGACACCATCAACAAGTGATAAGACAATCCACAAAACTGGAGAAAATATTTGCAAATTATAGATCTGATAAATGAATAGTATCTAATAATACAAAGAATTCTTACAACTCACAATAAAAAGACAACACCATTTTAAAATGGGAAAAGGATTAGAACAGATATTTCTCCAAAGAGAAATATCGGCCAGTAAGCATGTGAAAAGAGGGAAACACAAATCAAAACCACAATGAGACACTGCTTACTGCAAGGATGGCTGTAATTAAAAAGATGAATAACAACAAGTATTGATGAGGATACAAGGAAACTGGAACTCTCATTCATTGCTGGTGGGAAAGTTAAATGGCACAGCTGCTGTGGAAAAGTTTGGCATTTACTCAAAAAGTTAAACAGAGTTATCATAAGACTGAGAAAATTCACACCTAGATACATTCAAAACAAGAACTGAAAACATATCCATGCAAAAACGTGTACTCAAATGTTGATAGCGTCATTATTCATAATAGCAAAATATTAGGAAAAAACAATGCTCATTGTCTGATGGATGGATAAACAGAATATTACTCGGCCATAAAAATTATTAAAGAACTGACACATGCTACAACATAGATGAACTTTGAAAACATTATGCTAAGTGAAATAATCCAGACCCAAAACCCCATACTGCATGGTTCCCTTTATATAAAATGTCTAGACTAGGCAAACCCATAGAGATAGAAAGTGGATTACAGATTGGAGAGAATGGGGAGTGACTGCTAACAGATACAGGTTTCTTTTTTCTTTTATTTATTTTTTATTGAAGTATAATTGCTTTACAATGTTGTGTTAGTTTCTGCTGTACAATGAAGTGAATCAGCTATATGTATACCTATATCCCCTCCCTCTTGGACCTCCCTCCCACCGCCCCCATCCTACCCATCTAGGTCGTCACAGAGCAGTGAGCTGAGCTCCCTGTGCTATACAGCAGGTTCCCAGTAGCTATTTATTTTACATATGGTAGTGTATTTGTCAGACCTAATCTCCCAATTCGTCCCACCCTCCCCTTCCCCCCTGTGTCCACATGTCCATTCTCTACGTCTATATCTCTATTCCTGGCCTGCAAATAAGTTCATCTGTACCATTTTTCTGGATTCCACATATATGCGTTATATAAGATATTTGTTTTTCTCTTTCTGGCTTACTTCACTCTGTATGACAGACTCTAGGTCAATGCACATGCTCAACATCACTAATCGTTAGAGAAATGCAAATCAAAACCACAGTGAGGTATCACCTCACACCAGTCAGAATGGCCATCGTAAAAAATTTACAAAAAATAAATGCCAGAGAGGGTGTGGAGAAAAGGGAACCCTTTTGCACTGCTGGTGGGAATGTAAACTTATACAGCCACTATGGAGAAAGTATGGAGGTTCCTTAAAAAACTAAAACTAGAACTACCTACCACATGACCCAGCAATCCCACTACTGGGCATATACCCTGAGAAAACCATAATTATAAAGGACACATGTACCCCAATGTTCATTGCAGCACTACTTACAATAGCCAGGACATGGAAGAAACCTAAATGTCCAACGACAGATGAATGGATAAAGAAGATGTGGTACATATATACAATGGAATATTACTCAGCCATAAGAAGGAACGAAATTGGGTCATTTGTACAGGTTTCTTTTTGGCAACAAAAACATTCTAGAATTAGATAGTGGTGATGATAGCACAATTTTGTGAACATACTAGAACCCATTGAATTGAATACTTTAAAAGGGTGATTTTATGGTATATGAATTATACAGCAACAGAATAAAAAAGTAAGGGTGTGCTGCCTATTAAGACAATCATGTATTCTGCCATCTCTGCCCAAGGTCTTCATCAAGAGCCATCCTGTGGTGGCATTTTCTCTTCTCCACAATTCACTATGCTTAGCCATCCTTCTTCAAATGTTTTAGATCAGAATTTTAGGTATTTCTTAATTTCATTGAATATATAGCTTCCATTTTTGTTTCTCACTCTTTTTGTCATTTTTCAATTGATTTTTGAGGAAGATAGAAGATAATGTATGATTTTTCTCTCTCACATTCTAACAAATGTCTGAACTCTTTTTTTTCTCTAATATTCTAAGGCATCAGTTCTCAAATTTTTTTGGTCTCAGGACTCCTTTCTGCTCTTAGAAGTTATTAAAGACCCCAGTGAACTTTTGTTTATATGTTATATGCTATACATGCCATAGCAGAAATTAAAACAGAATATTTAAAAATTATTAACTTGTTTAAAATAGTTCTAATACATTGCTGCCAATATACCAATATATTTTTATAAAAACAACTATATTTTTAAAGACAAAAAGTAGTGAGAAAAGTGGCATTGGTTTGCATTTCTACAAATATCTTAAATGTCTTGCTTATAGAAGACAACTAGATTCTCATATCTACTACATTCCACCTGTTGTAATATCAAACATCTCATCAAGCCGTTGGAAAATGAAAAACCACTGATGAGAGAATGAGTGAAAATAATAACTAATATCTTAATAATATCTTATTATTATGAAAATAGTTTTGACATCATGGATCCCCCAAAATGGTCTTGAGGGCACCCAGGAGTTCCCAGACCACACCTTGGGAACTGTCATTTTCAACCATGTTTATTTTACTATATACTTCTTTCCAAGCCTATAAAATTTCATTCTCAAAATTCAGGGACTTTGTGTCCCCCACTTCTGATTCCCCAACTCATGTTCTCCCTATCTCCTTGGATACATTATGAAAGCAGAAGAAATATCTCCCAAGAGTGAAATTCTCATTGTACAATCAATCCTGCTAGTAGAAGACATTACGTAACCCACACAAACCCTATGTCAGAAATAATCCTGGCATAACAGGAATCTGAGTTATCTTGGAGACTCTCCCAAGGGGAAGAGATATCCTTCCATACCACTCGGCTTAAGCCCTCACCAGCTCCTGGGTGATATGCCAGACTCTGACACATTCTCAAACACATCCTCTGCTCTATTGTTTTGAGTCTGCTTCACCACTATTTGCTGCTCCCTATCCTGCAAGCCTCCACTCTGCCGGGAAATATGGAGAAGGAGAAAAAGCAAAACAGCTTCTTCCAAACATATTTCTTCTCTGCAGGCTCATTTTGCTTATTGTACCTCTTTCCAGGTAAAATACATTTGATCTAAAATACTAGCGTTGTGTGCCTTGATGACATTCTTTGAGAAAGCTACAAAGGAAGGGGTAAAAGAGACCAGCATGTGCTGCTACCTGGCTATTTTCACTTGACTACGAGAATACAAGCTCAGAGCTAGCAGTGCTGTATCTCAGTACCTGGAACAGCATCTTGCATAGGGCAGGTTGTATGTTTGTTGAATGACCAAGTGACTGAATGAAGGTCTCCCAGCACCAAAATCACGCCTATCCTTCCCATCAAATGGCACAGCCTCCTGGCTTTTCTCTCTATATTTCCCCACATTAGTCCAATGTGCTCTTCTCTCTTGCTAGTTGTTACTAAAAACAATTGGATAATGATTAACATCCAATACAGATTTCTGTGTTGGAAAGAGAGTAATTTTATGAAGTTTCCTGGAGATAATACTTCCACTCCATGAAAATAAAATCTAATAATGATTATAGCAGTCACTGCAAATGGCAAAGATCATCTGGACAGGAAAGTTAGTTCTTATACATCATAAATCATGATGAAGAAAAAATATCTTGTCCACCTCTGGATAAAACTGTCACAGCTAAATCCTGTCCGAGAAATCTGATAGAGTTTCCTTTCCAGTTTCATTTCTCTCCTAACTCTTTTGTGGGATGTATGTCAAGGGTTCTGCAGTGACATTTTTCTTTAAATACTATCTCTCCCCATTTTAACTTTCCTATGAGGACATCCTTGCCAGACCAAGAGCCAGGGGCTAATCTTCTCTATGCTGGACCTGTTGTAAATAAATTATTTTTCAATAATTCAGAGATTTTTTTAATCTTATCGTGGTGTATGTTAGATGCCATATAGCCCAAAGTCCACCAGGATTATCTTTTGGTTTATTTATTAACAAAAGAGAGATAAACAATGGCAACTTCAGTTTATACTTAGCACACGTGAGCATACACATGCTTGATTTTGATAACTGTATGTTTACATCTGGAAGCACTGAAATGCAGTGGAAATAGTAAGGGGATCTTGAATCAGAGGCCTGAGTTTCACCTTGGGTTTATGTCTTACCAGCTCTTCAAACTTAAATAATTTATTCAGCACCCCCCAATTCTCAATTTCCTCTTTTGTGAAGTGTATGTAATAATAAAACTACTATCTCACAGTAATACTGAGAGGTTTGAAGGAAATAAAAAGTGTGAACATGCCTTGTAAACTATAAAGCATCTCATGGATGTGAGTTGGCATTAGCCATTGTTGACCTTATTTCTGCTATACCACTGGGGACAGGTGGTTTCATATACACAGTGCACTCCGACATTCAGGATTCAGCATGAGGCAGAACTGCTAGAATCCTCGCTCTGCCATTTATTTAGCTCCTCTAAATTTTTATTTCTTATCTAAAGCATGGAGAAAATAATAATATTTAATTCATAAGTTTTGGCGAGAAATAAATGAAATAATGCATATAAAACATGGGGATTGGCACATAATAATGACCAATTGGCACATAATAATGACCAATAATGACCAACAGATGTCTTATTACTGCCTTAATTCCAAACACACTCTCTGTAATTTCACCCATTCTCTCCTACTCACACACACACACACACACACACACACACACAAACACACCACAATAAAAATAAGAGTAACAATTTTTTGATATACCGTTGAATCCACACTGATTTACTCCTTGTTGGATATGTCCCAAAGTTGGCACTTCATTCTTTTAAAATATTACTTCCAATGTGTCTCTTGATCACCTTTATACATGAATTTTATACACTGTGAGCGATCAGTGGTTCCAGAGTTATATGTCCCTGATTAATGAGGGAGTTTTGGAATTACTGAAATGTGCCTTAAGTTTTTTATCTGTAGACTAAATAAATAAAAATAAACTATCGTTAAATAGGAGTTCACCACATACTGTAACACTTAACACAGTTTAACATTAAAATATGAAAAGGCTTAGAAACAATACCTTTCAGAAAACTTCCAAATGACTGGAACCATAACCAATTAATTCACATTATCAGAATCCTAACACGGCTGTAGGCAGGGGGAAAACTTAATCAGCATTGCTTGATAATGGTTTGATAGAACCATGTAAGGTGAGAACAAAATTAGGAACCTGAAAACCAGAGGTGATGGATTCTGACCTAGATATCTTTTCTGCTAAGCTTTATGCTTCTCTTAAATTTTGAATTCTTTCTTGAAGAGCTTCCACCTAAACTCCTCCTGCTTAGAATCATGATTATGTTGTCAAGGTGCTGCTAATGGATCACTCGACAGATGCTTATAGCTGAATACTTGTTTAGATGATAGGAGATTATGATACATATGAGATAGGCAGAAGCCAGTCTGAAGATGCCATAGGTGATTGTAGAGTCAGCTATATATTACTACATCTGCACAAACATGTTTATTTGAATGCACTTAAAAGTAAAAAGAGAAAAATCAAGAAAGGATTAGAGGAGAATTTTGCTATGTGCCTGAATAACTAGTTTGATTAATTTTTTTTCAAATCAGTTGTCTCTATTTCATTGAATGAGATTCAAAATAATCTCTCTCTCTCTCTCTCCCCGCCCCTTTTATACCTGAAATCCTATCTAAATCTGAAATTCTGAGGTTTGTGGGACCACCCAAGAGAGGCTGGAGGAGAATATGTGAGAAAGAAAAAGAAGAGATGGACAAAGCTGAATCAAAAACTTAACTAAGTTTTATGAACTAGCTCTTACAGTGAATTTCTGATGCCTCATCCACCTGTTGTTTCCAGGAGTCAAAAACTTTTGAATGGTGGCCAGAATTAGATCTTATTCCAAACCAAAAGAACCAAACTCTATCCATCTCAGTCTATTTTTTTTTTATTTTGTCAACTAACAGGAGATTGAAAATGTCACCAAAACATCTTTCCTCCCATCAGCCCACTGGACACAGAGAAGATCTCATTTAAGCTTCACAACTTTGTGAAGTAGAGATTAATAGTATCTCCATCTTACACATGAAGAAGCCAAAGAACAGAGAACAAAGTGCCTACAGTTACACATCTCTTAAGCTTTGGGGATGAGATTTGAACCCAAAGAAGGTCCTGAGCACACTCGCATTCTTCGTCACTATAACTATACTTCTTCCAAGAAGAAAGTGCTCAACAATAGGCTTCTTGGTAGATGTACAATATTCGTGTCACAAACAATTGTCTGAGAAAGTTTGGAACTCCTTCTGGAATTATGTGCATAGTGCTTTACCAGATCTGTTTCTATCTATATATTAAAAACTCTCATTATTTTCTTGTTTCAAATAAATGAAATTTCTCTTTTTCTCCTCCTTTTTTTCTTCCCTCAGTTTGCTTCACTTAGCTCCTTAACAAACAGCCTAATGAAAAAATGTAGGAAGGAAAGGTAACACAGCATAAAAGAAGTCATGGGGTCAACTCAAGCAAGGCAGGAATCTGGAAGGTCAGCACTTGGCCTCTCGCCTGCTGTACACACCATTACAGCATGGGTGTGATTGGTTGAGTATATTGAATGGGAATGTCTGGGAGACCACAATAAGTCATTGACTAATACTCTGTAACATCATGTGATTAAAAGCCAATAGGTGTAGAAAAGAAAAAATTTAGTCCAGAGCTTAGAGAAAGATCCATGTTAGATTTTCTCTATCGTAAGTGGAAATTAAACTGGATCTTACAAGAAGGCAGGACATAAAGAAAATCTGACAAAATGGAGGTGGGAATTCTAAGCAGAAATAATATCATGAGCAAAGGCATGGAGGCCTGAATTAGCATGACAGGCTCACAAAACACTGAGGAGCAACCATGTACTAGAATATCCTCAGGGTTTTGTTGGAAGTGGAAGTTAAAGCTACGTGTGGAAGAGAAGTTATGAAAAACTGGTTAGAGCTGGATAATGTCAAATATTCCAATACAAGCCTTTTACACTTTATTTTGTAAACACATCAATGCAATGAATAATATTTTATGCAAATTGAACTAGTGTGGGAGAGAGTAGAGCGGAGAGTCAGTTACAAAATATTTTTACATAGAAGACATGAGATAACAAAGATCTTGACTACATTGGTGGCGGTGGGTATAGAGAGAACAAGACAGATGAGAAATTTTGAAAGAATCTGCAGGACTTCAGTGACATATGGGCAGTGAAAAAGTATAAGGATTCAAAAATAACTTCAAAACGAAGAGTCTGGATATCTGGTAAAAAATATAACAGTGTCTTTTGTGAACCCTAAGAAAAAGGAAAAAAGTTGTCAATTTTGACAAGACAGGAAAAAATTCATGTGGAACTGACTAATGTACAGTTGGAAATCTAACAACATAACATGCCTGAGTGACAGGTCACCGAGTGAGCTTCAACTCTGTGGGACAGCCTCATAAAGGTAACTATTATATTTGGATGAATGATGGACCCTTCAAGGAGAGTGGAGAATTTTGCTTCTGACCATGATGGATTAACAGGGACCAGATTTACACTCCTAACTGAAACAAGTAAAAAATATGAAACAAGAATTTGGAAATACTCAAAAGTACACATTTCAAGACTATGATCCCTGAAAGAAAGGAAGCAAATGAGGTGAGCCCTACAATTGCCCCACATTTCTGTCTGCAGAAAGGCCAAATGGGCTAGAATCTCTAGGGCAGAATATCAGAGAGGAAGGACACAGAGAGACTGCTCCAGGGACTGCAGAGACAGCCCCTCAAGTACCTGTCTCAGTCCTGGTCTGTACATATAGGAGCAGAAACTACCAAAGGCTGGAGAAAAATCTACTGGATATCAGTAGGCTAAACAACTCCCAGAGATCAGACAAAACTGGGACTGGTTCATGTTCCCACCAGCCAATGCAGAAAGGCACTTAGCACTGGGTAGAATTTTTAGAAGTTAGTAGCGGCCTTAGACTATTAGCATATTGGTCTTAGACAAAAGGCTGCTCTAGATTTCATCCCACCTAGCTTCCAGCAAGTTTCAAATGAACCCTAAAACTATCTAATTGATTCCAAACAAACGTGCACCAGGAAAAGTCCAAAACAAACAAACACCCAGCATTCCTCAACATAATATTCACAGTATCGGTAGCCAATGAAAAACTGTCATACCTGAAAAAAAGTGGGAACATAATGACACATGACCAAAGAAACAAAGAAAGACAGAAAGAAAAGAAATCAATAGAAACAGACACAGATGTAACACGAGTAATAAAATTAATAGGCCAAGAATTCAAAACAATTTTCACATATATGAATATATATATTTCATATTAAAGAAGGTAGAAAAAAGCGTGAACATGATAAGGTAAAAAAATGGATAAGATTTTGAAAAGTAAATCTTTATGCATGTATACAGGTGGGAGGTATACAAGAAATCTCCACACTTCTGCTCAATATTGCTGTGACCCTAAAGCTGCTCTAAAAAAGAGTCTGTTAAAAACAAAAAAGCAAACAGCAAGGTCCTACTGTATAGCACAGGGAACTATGTTCAATATCTTGTGACAAACCCTAATGGAAAAGAATATGAAAAAGAAATATATATATATATATATAACTGAGTTACTTTGCTGTACAGAAGAAATTAGCATTGTAAATCAACTATACTTCAGGAAAAAAACCCAGAAAAGTAAAAATAAACCCAAAACTTCCAGAGGTGAAAAATACAATATTTGAAATAAAGACACAGGATGGGATTAATAGCAGATTATATATTGTAGAAGAAATGATTAGTAAACACTAAGTACTGTATGATTTAATTAATATGAAATTCTATAACAGGTAAAACTCTAGACACAGAAAACTCATTGATATATATATGTAAATTGTATTCTGTATAAATTATGTCTCAAGAAAGCAAAGAGAGAGAGATGGCCAAGGATTACGCCTTGAAGAATATCCACAAAGGACATAGGAGAAACGGAACAATAACCCACCAAAGGATAAAGAGGGATCTGAGATGCCGAAAGGGAAATGACACTTGAACCAAAGACGAGATAATATAGAATATTGATTCTTAAGGGGTAGCACACCACCCATGAAGGGGTATTTTAGAAATTTTTGGTTGCCAACAGTACTGGAGAATATTTTTACATTGTGTGGGAGTAGGGGCAGGAATGCTACATATCTTGCAAAGTCTGAGACAGTCCCATATAATGAAGAATTGTCTTGCATCAAACAAACTTTTGTATGACTCATGGACATCCCTACATGTTAAAAAAAAAAGTTACAATTATTTCAGCCTAGGACCTAATTTATTTGCATGTTTTTAAATATACCAAATTTTCTAGAAATGCAACTACTGTGTTGTTCTTTGCTTTATTTGAATCTTTATCAAACCTTGTTCATCAGTTCATAGATTCATATTTTTGAGGGTAGTGCTGCTCATGATATTTGAATTACATTTGTATTAATCTGCTTTTGTATCTATTGTATTAATGGTGATTTTATATATTAATGCATATTATTTTATTAGAAATAACTTTTCTTTAATTCTCATTGATATGCAACTAAGGCGTTATGTTGAGTTATTAAAATTATGTGGGTATGAAAGTTATATTGTCAATGCATTTCATTACAGGATGATAGGGCAGCATTACAAGCATTTGTTTTAAAAGGAATTGAGGGTCTGATAGGATTGAGAATGATTATTCTAGAAGAAGTGTTTGTTAGAAGAGCTGGATTTCAAAAAGTCATTAAGGAGAATAAGGACCTAGTAGATTGCCACCAGAAGTTTTGTTGACTGGAAGTTAATCAAAAATTTGAAGAATGGGCAGCAGTGAGAAACGGGGACAGAGAATATATACAACACGCATTTGGAAGTTCGGGCAGTAAAAGAGAGGAGCTATACAGAACTGTTAGAGTCAGCAACAGAATCATGAAGGATTGTCAAGTTGCGTGAACTTGTGTATCCCAAGGGGAAGATATCCATGGAGAGTCAGGAAGTAGAGATGAGAAAAGCCAGAGAAAGGGCCAGAAAATCATGAGAACAAGCTGTGTCCTAAAAGAACGGGAGGTGCTCTTCAGGTGAAGATTTAGCACTGAGCTGATAAGCAGAGCAGGCTGTCCATTTAGACACAGAAGATGGACTCCTACCAGAGGTGATGTGATTTGAGGACTGTTGTCCCTAAAATTCCTTAGTCATTTTCAATGGTGCCTGATATCCCACAATTATAAATGTGTTCCTTTGGCATGTGGATTCTTCCTCCTATTTAAAAAATAAAAATGCATATACGGATTTTTAGCATAATAGCATAATGAGCCTAAAAGATTTTACAAATCCATGTTTATAGGCGCTTCTCTGAGTTCAGATGTTGATTGCAGTATGTAGCTGGGGTGTACACACCTGAGACTTCTGAGATGGAATGGGGGAAATCTGAGGGCTAAAAGGGACACTAGCCCTAAAACCAGCCCTCAGCAACCCTACCATTTAGTGTAGGAAAGCCAGCGAGGGGCAGCTCTTCTGGCACTGGACAGGGCAGTTGGGAGAACGAGGACAGGGAGCCGGAAATGAGTGCTGAAGTGAAAATGAGGTATCTCATGTCAGATGATGTCCATGTTCGCATTAAGATATGAGAGGAGATCATCTACCAGCTACATGGGGGACTTGAAAAGACAGAATGTCTGGAATGGCTCCTGGGTGTCTCAAAAAGAGATGAGTAGCACTGTCAGTGAGCGGACGTGACTGTTCCATTGTGACTGGAGTCCCTGGTGTTGCAGATGGCCGGAGCTGCATGGGTCTCCATCCTCCTTGAGGTTTCCTCTAAAGCAAAAGGAAAAGCAAATAGTAGGGGTGTGATAGGTATGGTGAACACAGCAGAAGTTTGGTAGGTCTTAGAAGCCCATCTTGAAGATCAGCATGCAGGTGAGAAACGCAGTGGGGGCTGCCAGAAAGAACACTGGGCTGCGCTTCGAAAGACAAATTGTAGCTCATGCTCACAACTAATAACCTGTTTGACCTTAGACAAGCCACCAGTATGATCTCGTCTAGAAATAAAGTTTTATTACTGATGTGACCATGAAGACTGTCCAGGGAAGGAAATCTAAATACAGAGAAAGGGGCTAATAATTCAGTTGAAACAGAAACAGGTGAGGGCCTGGAAGTTTCAGGGAGGACAGATGGAGAATTCACTTAGTGAGGGGGAAGAGGCGAGATGCCAGGCTGATTGTTCTTTCAGAGCGTCTCGCTTCCATTCTTTTGCCAAGCAGGTTGGGGATGTGATGAAGAGTGAATAGTTTGGGAGTTCAAATTCCTGCTCACCTCTTATCAACTATGTGACTCTGGGCAGTTACTTATTTCTCTGGGCTTCACTTTCCTTGTCTATTAAATGGGGATGATAATAATACAACTATAGACACACTCTGTATGACATGATGTGGCACATGTCAGATATCGAAAAGGACTAGTACTCCAAACATAATTGTTCCCTTCTTCTACTCTGCTTTCAAAAAAATTTTTGCTCAAAACTCATTTTTTTCTGAGTTCCTATAGCATTTCTTGTTTATGCTCCCATATTTAGTCATTAAACAAAATGCTCCATTGCCTTTGTTCCTAAGAGTATGTGTGTGTGCATGTCTGTCTGTCAGTCAGTCTGCCTATCTTGTCTCTTTAACCAAACTGCAAGTTTTTAGAGAGTAGAAAGATATGTGTTAGATTCCTTGTGTATCCCTTTCAACTTCTAGAATATACTATAGCCTTCAGCAAATACTTGTTAAATAACTGGGGTTGTAAATCCTAGATAAAAAACAAAAAACAAACCTTCCCCTGTGCTCCGTATCAATTACACAGCTTAGGAAGAGGCAGGTGTAGAATAATTTAGCTAGGGTTTGGGTGTTTTTTGTTTGTTTCCAGTTGGTCTGTGACTATACATAGATTCAATCATAATGAAGCTGACAAAGGAGCGATGACATTTGGGAAACAGAAAAGGAATTTTGGATATTACAGCCCAACATTTGTCACCTCCCTGGCTGATGGCAGCACACTTTTGTTCACTCCCTTTGGCTAAATTTGGATCAAATGCCGGCTGAGTGCACTAAGCAAGCCAGAACTGCATTGTACCTCTATTTTGTGACATATGAGCTCCCTGCTTTAATCTCCCCTTTACTGTATAAAAGAGGATCTGAGGCTGTTAGACTTCAATCCGGCGATTCATGCAGCTGGCACACAATAGATTCCACCTCTCTCCTCACTGCAGCACAATATCAAGCTAAACAAAATGTCTTAGAAGGCTTCAGTACATGCAGTTAGCCTGTCACAGATCCCCCCTCCCCCCACACACACTCTCTCTCTCTCTCTCTCCGTTTTTTCTTCTACTGAGCAAAAGAGTCCGAATGCCCAGCACCTGCCTTTTACTGACATTTCCACAAAGGTAAAGGAATGAACCTTTTGTCAATTCTAACCAAACGATCTGTTTTGAAACAATGAGATGAAAAGCCTGGGCCCCTCTCCTTGCTACTGGATTACAGTGCAGAGGCTTAAAATAAAGGACACTTGATTTTATTGATTTAATGAGGGATGGAGGCTTTTGCAGGAGCATCCCTCATGGCAGAGGAACAAGTCTTGTTAGCAGGTACCTCCACTGAGGCACTTCTCTTCCATTTGTTTGGTTTTGCGATGGTGCATGTTTATGGGTTTGGCTGTTAGGATGACCCACAGCTTTCCTTCCTGTGCCGCATGAAGCAGTCAGATGCCTGCAGTGATTTCCCTGCGTGTCTCTAGACAGGGAGACGTGGAGGGGAGGCAGCACAGTACTGCGGGATAAAGAGCTGCGGGAAGAGGTGACAGGGGAAAGCACAGCTTTGAAAAAAGAAGAGTCAAATAAAACAGACTGGAAAAGAAATAGCACTTCTAGCTGCAAAAGGGATTGTGTGCAAAACCTATTATTTCTCAGCAGAGCCTAGTTCAGCTAGGTTTCTCAACCTCCTCTCCATGCCCACACCATTCCCGTCCTCTCCCACATCCTTCCCCACTCCCCGTCCATCACCCAAGTTTGAATAGTGAGGAGACTAAGGGGGTTCAAGCATGATGTTTTATTGTGGACGGGTCCAGGCACAGCTAGATAATCTTTTTGCTTTTGTTCTCTTCCTCTTTGAGATTTCTTGGGATATTATTATTGACATGTTCATATGGAAATTTTTGCATTATATGTTTCTTCTTTTATATTTGTCCTATTTTTTCCATACAGTCCGACTTCATTGTCCACTATGCTGTGTGAAAGGGACATTGTCAGTCACCTGCTGACTAGACTTAAGCAGTGATGTACTTTTAATACTGAAATGGACTGCGTTTTTGTTAATAGACAAGTGCATAGCCGGGATTCCTGTTAATGTGAACATATGTCTCCATACACTGTGTACATTTATTTCAATGTATTTATACAGTCCACCCATGGATTAAACACCCCCCAATTCCCTCTGCTGTTACTCTCTGACTCTAGCATAAAGAGAAACAGTTCCTAAGAGCATATGGTTTCCAAAACACAGCCCTTCCCCCTCCTTTTAGTTTGCTCGGAATGAGCGGCTACCCCTCCCCCAACAGTTTCTCTGCTCTCCAAGCAAAGGAGTCTGAAACCAGGGGGCAAAATCATTAGTTCCCAATTACCTTAAGCCATGCAAGATAACCTCTCTCAAGAGCTGTTGGTAAAATATGTACGCAGTTCCAATGTCTAGACAGTTATGAAGTATAGGGGTAGGGCTCGGGCCACTGCAGACCCCAGCACATCTCAAATGAAGTGCTTTTATTAAAGAAGTATAATCACCAGGATAACTAATTACGTCAATACCACATAGTTAATTAAATCCATTATAGTTACTATTCCCATGGAGAGGAGGTCAAATAAAGCCACCGTCTTCTTGGTTCTACCATGCTAACAAAGGAAGGAGAAATTAAATAAAACACGACACAGGCCTCTTCAATTTACATCTTTTCTCTGAAATGATAACAACCACCTAGGATGTCATCCAAGAAGGTCTTCAAGTGTAAGCCATACCCAAAGATCGCTGAATTGTTCAGAAGACTGCCTCATAACTTACCTGTACTTTAACTAAGTGATGACCAACTGTTTGTTTGATTGGTGCAAGAAGTAGTGACAAGTAAAAGTGAAAAACAGAATGAACGGTCGCTGTGTTTTTATTAATATCTTGCAGAGAAACCTGATGGGGGCAGTGCTTATGTTCCAGTTCAATCTGGCTTTACAACCAACGACCAGGAGGTAGCCCACGTACCACGTACCCCTCTCAACCCTAACCAGGGACTATGAGACAGACAGGCTAAGTTTAGATATGAAAGTTCATTAACCCACCAAAGGCACACAGACAATCCTGCAGTTTCAATCACAAAGCCTTCTTGTACTGACACTAATATTAAGAATGATTCAGATACAGACGTGGAAAAGAAGAGAATTCAAGGACTCTACTGCTCTATTTCAGACTGATATTGTTTTCCAGAGAAAGAATGTGGACAAAAAGACGCACACTCACATATCCACCCCCCCCCACACACACACACACGTCTCTCAAATACTAATCTCTGGAAAATAAAAACAAGATATTTTGATCCTCCTTGTCTGAAAATTCACCAGGTCATTATATCACTGTCACACCTTCTTCTGAAAGCAGTTCATTGTACATAGAGAGGATTTGCATTTACTTCTCCTGATTAACAAAGAAAACTTTGTATAAAAGGGCTAGGCACTGGGACGTGGAAATGTGGCCAGCCTGACCCCCTGCAGGAGAAGGCAGACAAGCAGTAGGGAGAAGAGGTAGATGAGGATGGAGAAAGAATGCTTTGATCCTAGGGCAGTGCACACAATGGCGTGGGGGCACCCCTAGCAGGCTCACCCGAGCAGGCTGAAGTTGGGCATGGAGTCACGGAGCAAGCAGGAAGCAATAAAATGAGGAGAATTTCATGGGATAGCGAGCAAAAAGGGCTGCACACTCACCGCTCCAGCTGGATTTTCTGGGTTCGGTTGTTGTGATCTCTGTTGATGTTACTGCTACTGTTATCGTTAATGTTGTTTTCCAACTCAGGAAATTATACTTTGTTCCAACTACAAGCCGGGCCGGTTTTCTTCAGTGAAGATGTACTCGTAAAATACAGGCTGTGAGCAAAAGGCAGCACGAAAATCACATAGGCCCTGTGAAAAACAAAAGGTCAGGTGTTAAGTCCTTTATATGTCCAGTGTTTTAAGCTGACATAGGAGGCATTTCGTTTAGATGTAAAGTGATCTTTTATTCGCCATCCACAACCCACACCCCTACCCCAAAAGCTGCTCCTCAGACTTCTTTGTGCCTTATAGAGCCACCTTGCTACCAGCCAACCAGACAGAAACACCAAGGGGAGGGGTCCTTGTTTTTTCTTTTTCTTTTCTTTGTTTTGCTTACTCTGTCTCCTTTGCCCCTTTATCAAATCAATTGCCAAGTCCAGGAAATCTCTTGCCATCAACTACTTCCTTCCAAATCCCCTTTCTGTCGCCACCCTTGTTACATCTCTTTCTCTGCCCCTCCCACTTCCAGTCACATTCCCCTTTCAATCCCTGTTACACAACTCACCAGACTAATCTTTCTAAGGCATTGTTCTCCTCAAATTCCTCTTGGCTGGAGAGCGTGCACTGACCGCCCAGAATCATCATATAGAATAATCTATAAATTCTCACTCTGCCATTAAGATTGTCTCCATTCTGTCTCCACTCCCTGTGCAGGGATACCTCTCAGGACCTCCTTACCTGTGACCTGTGCCCCTCCCTGCTTGGGTCACACACACTCCAGAGACTCCAGGCCTTTGTTCCATACATACACGTCAACCCCAGTCCCCTCCACCTCCCGTCCTTCTTGAACTCCTACACATCCTTCAATGTTCATCTTAATGCCTCCATCAGGAAGCCTTTCCTGACATGCCTAAGCTACAGATGCCTGTCTTACTCTGACTTCCCAGAACATGTCTTTTTTATGTGTATTTTATGACCATTATTATAATCTGCCAGTAATAAAGTAAGTATTGATCATATGACTTCTTCATATTTTAAACTCTTTGTAAAAATTCAGAGAGCATATCTTACTAATCTCTATAAGAGCTTAGTTAAATATCTGTCTACTGTTCATTCTACAAGATCAGGGAATCTTCTGAAAAAGGTGTATATCCATCTACTTAGAAAAGTTTTGCCCTATCATAGTTCAAGGGAGTGAAATTAAACACTCTCAGGCATTTTCATTTCCATCATTTTATGGTCTAAAGAAAATGAGCTTTACTATTATAGTTAATTCACGAGAAAAGTGGGGTGAACAAATCAACCCTACAAGTTATCCAAAATTATTTTGACCTGATAAAACACTCTGTAATTTTCTTTGAAAGTTTATGATAAGTTATGTTATTGTAACGCTCATTATTTATACCTCGATGCCCAAGCAGACACAAAATACCCAACTAGTAACTATAAAATTTTTAATGCTATCCACCTCCCCTGATCTGTGCCTTCACAACTTTATGCTGGATGAGATTCACACCTGAAATTATTTTACTTAACTTTCAGAGACCAAGACAAGTGATTGGGTATATTAATTATATCAAGGGCGGAAAAGTAGAGAGGCAAGATCAATATATGAGAACTCATGAGATCTGAGTTCTAATTCTGGTTGTACCTACTCACAAGTTGGACAAATCATTTAATATCCATAAATCACTAAGAGAGTCCCCTTGTACACACACACATGCACCCACACACACACACACACACACACACACATGCACCCACACACATACAGACAGATACACACACAAAGCCATGCTGTTGGACTTCTTAAACTTTAAAAAAGAAAATAGAAGAATAGCCTTAAAATTACTAAAGTAAGCAAAGTGAACATAATCAGCACATTTGTTCACAATTTTAAACTGTATGATATTGTAATTTCATAGTATTTTGAAGCAAGAAAATGTTTACCCATTTGACATTATAATGCAAATATAATTACCTCAAAGAAAAGAGACAAAATAAAATTAGAAATAAAGAACTGCAATACAATCTTGGAGCAATACAGAACACAAAACAGTACAAAATGTAATACAAACTCGTAACAATAGCCAAGTCACTGGCTACCACTTGTATACACTACAGAAGCACCTGGAGTGACAAAATAAACAGAGGGCTGCCATTCTGGGTGGATGCATGGTTATGGTAAGGTAAGTGGCAGCAATTTTGAACCAGCATGAAAAATCTTCGGCTTTTCAACATTTTACTGCTTAAGGCATTTCTCTGGTTTAGTAATTGAAAAAAAAAAAAAAGCAATATTGGGGTTGAAAATTATTTTGTTTGAAAATTCTCTTCCCCTTGAGTAAATTAGGTATAAGTGACTGAAATACAAAAAAAATCTGTCAAGGTGCTTTGAATTTTGACTCTGTCCCTGGCTGGAATGACCCCCAGACAGTTTAGGGTTTACCAGTGAACAATGAATATAAAGTGTGAGCTTCTATAACCCCATCTTCATCCCAAAGACCTACCAGATGGGAACAAAAATATAGAATCTGTTCTGGGTTGTAGGAAGGAAGGAAAGAAAGAAAAACAGAGGGAAAGAGGGAGGGAAGAAGAAAGGAAGGAAGGAAGGGAGAGAGGGAGGAAGGGAGGGAGGGAGGAAGGAAGGAAGGAAGGAAGAAAGGAAGGAAGGAAGGGAGGGAGGGAGGGAGGGAGGGAGGAAGGAAGGAAGGAAGGAAGAAAGGAAGGAAGGAAGGGAGGGAGGGAGGGAAGGAGGGAGGGAGGGCAGAAGGAAGGGAGGGAGGGAGGAAATAATGTAGGGCAGAGAAAGAGAAAAAAGAAAGAGGGAGGAAGGAAGAAGAGAGAAAAGAGAATGAACAATATATAAAAGAAAACTTCTGGAAAAAAGTTGAGAGGTTGACAAGTCTGGAGAACATAAATAATTCCCCTAAATTTCTGTCTTCATAAACCTCCTCACTTCTTCCCTCCCTGGATTCTTGGCATCTCACTCTAATTATGGCTTCACTAGCAAAATAATAGTGAATAGATGAGCAACAACCACAAATAAAAAGAAATGGCAACCCTAAGCCTAACAATCAACAAATGTTTTCCTGTAAATATCCAACAAACAAGTGTACCTAGTCAACGTAACAACGTTTCACTCTACCTAAGGCATCACTATTACTACACATAAATATTTTCTTCTAATGGCTTCCCATTTTCTGCAAGATATGGGATCCATAGGCTCTCCAAAAACCAAGCACAGCTTAACTCTGAAACTTTGTTTTCTTCCACACCTCCACTCCCACAATATTCTGTAGAAATACCGAAGGACTTAAAATTTCCTGTGGATGTTCACCAGAGAACAAAGGAGAGATGGTCATTTCAAGCAATGGTTGTATTGATGACTCAGAGTCTGTCCTCTGGGAAGCCTCTCTTGACCTCTTGGGAGAGGGAGACACTCCCTCACTGGAAAACCTCTGACTTGTCGCTTTCTTCCTTAGAGCACTTACCTCCCTATATTGGGTTTCTCTTTTACATATGTGCCTTCTCTACTAAACCAGAAGTTATGAGAGAGCTAGGATATTTAATCATTTCTGAAACAGGGAACCCTCACAATGTATCTGATACATATTAATAGCAAAAATAGTCAATATATGCATCAGGCATTCAGAAGAATTCTATCATGAACCTTGTAGTACTAAACTATAATAATATTTCTTACATTTGTAAAATACTTCATTGCCTAAAATGCATTTTTACAAATATTATTATATCATTAGGTCTGTGAAAACATTTTTATCCTCAATTTCTTTTTTTTTTTGTTATTTTATTTTTTTATATTTTTGGGAATTGCCTTTTTAAAATTTTATTTTAAATGCTTAAGAAAAGTGTTAATAGACCAGATTAACTAACTAGACAAAGTAACTAGATTAATTGTAGACTTTTAGAAAAGTTACTTAACTTCTCTAAGTTTCAGTTTTTCTACTTATAAAATAAAAACATTTGATGTGAGTCTCTATAAATTCCCCTTTACCACTCTGCGATTATTTATTTGATTTCAGAGTGTAAGAATTACCTGGACAGGACCATCTCTTTATCTAATTTAATTCCATAAATACTGGTAGGATAAACTCTAGGTACTACTATGCATGAAACTAGGCTGCTCTGAAAACTAGGCTGTATCTGAAAAATAAGAACTGACAATGTAAAGAATAAAGAAAAAGAACAGAGGCCTCTGATAACAAACAGCCAAATGGAAAAATATAAACAGCCAAAACTGCATTGTATTAATAAAGTGGAAGAAGGATCAGACAGACTCCCAGAAGGGAGAACTATCACAATTTTCAGGAATCCCTGGCTCTTTTTTGCAAGTCCTACAGATGCCAGAGAAGAAAGGGAGGCTTTTAGACTTGAGAGAGGATAGAAGAACCATGAGAAAGAACCAAGCAGTTGTGAAGAATAACCAAGATGAAAAAAGATTTGAGGATGAATAAACTTGATTTACAGTTAGCTGGAAATCTTTTCACTCAACAAACACAGACGACACAATTCTTTTTTCCAGGTACACATGGATTATCCAAAAAAAAAAAAAAATCTACCACACAATAGGCCATGAAACTAATTCAATAAACCCCAAAGAATTAATATCACATAGACCTTTTGATCTGATCACAATGCAATAAAATCAGAAACTATTAAGTGATAGCTTTCAAAACTCCACGTTACTGGAAATGCGAGAACATTTTACATAAAAATATTTCAATTAAAGAGAAAGACATAAGAAAAACTGTGAAACCTTTACAATGAAAACTTACAGGTCAAATTCTGGAATTGAAGTAGTACTAGAGAAGATTTAAAATTTTAAATACATTTATCAGAAACCAAAGAAAGATTTAAATAGATAAGTGATTACTCAAAGCACTAGCAAAAGAGTGACCAAGTAAACCACCAAGAAGGAAATAATAAAAGATAACAGCAGGGATTTCTAGTTAAGGATGGGGGATTGGAGGTGTGCCTTTTAACCCATCCTCTCCATAAAGCCCATAAAACAATGGTGAAGGGATCTTTTAAGGCATAAATCTATAAGGACAAAAAGAACAGAGGATGAAGGAATAGCAATAAAACTTCAGATGATGAAAAACAGAAGAATGTATATTAAATGGCTTAGCAAACTAAGACACAGAGTCGTGAACTGGTGGCAGAGAAATCTGAGAAACAATTTCATTTGCCTCACAAAAGCTCCACTCTTAAATATGAGCAGGCATTGGGGGTGGGGGAGATGAGAAGCAAGTTGGAGGAAAAAGAGACTTTACAGGGAAAACTAAACAGAGAAACAAAGAAAGCTAGTATTATTTTGAAAGACATGAGAGAAGATATAGCATCCGTGAATCAAGAACAAGATGCTGTTACAAAGAACAATCAGAAAACATGATCGAGGTCTTCGCTATCAAAATTATAAAAGCCAATAGAAAAAAATGCAGTAGAAAATTTGAAATACAC
The DNA here is from genome assembly GCF_951394435.1 of Stenella coeruleoalba. NCBI lineage: Eukaryota > Metazoa > Chordata > Mammalia > Artiodactyla > Delphinidae > Stenella > Stenella coeruleoalba. The sequence goes on along the minus strand of NC_137158.1, from coordinate 66,381,289 downwards.
TGTAGAGAAATCTAAAGGACAGCAGAACAAACAGACTAAGGGATAGAGAACAGGAGAAAAATTATTTTAAAACTAGAGGATTAATTGCTAAATATTAGCTAAAATCTATCCAGAAAATGATAAAGACCCATGAATACACAAAATGATATTGAAGAAAGAAGCAAAGCCACTGCATCTCACGATGACTATGCAGCAGCAAACACCAATGAAAGAGAATACAGAACACAGGAAAGGTCCTATGTTTGTATGGACTTGGTGTTTGATAGAGGTGGCACTACTAATTTAGTCAGGGAATATGTGCACACATATACATAAAATTGTACATTTTTTATTGTATACATATAATTAATAATAAATGTGGATTGGAAAGACATTAAGTTGAATCACGTGGAAATGCTGATATTAGTCTGTTTTGAGTTACACAAACGTCAGTTTCATAAAGTTCAACCTAATACACTGAATGACTAACAGTTACCTAGGAAAGAAGGAGAAGAGATGTAGAGGAATAGATTAAAGAAGATAATAAAACAAAAGAAGGGTCTTTTCTGGGGTGTGAGAAGCTATGAACTGGGAAGAAGAGTAACTCAGTTCTGTGCACCAATAGGTGGTGATGATGGTAGATTTGTCGACAGACTCATGAAATCATAAATTGCCTAAATGGAGTCTGAAGCTGTTACGTTAAGAAAATCAACAAAAATGTACAAGAAAGAAGACAGGTGAGATAAGAAATGATAAAGCTGTCTTGGGAGAAAAAAAAAAATATTTGAAAGATGGATAGATAGAGCTGTGAGAAAGGCTAATATTAGCTGAATACGGTTTCAGAGGATAACAACAACAAAATTAAAGCTTAAGACTTTGAGGACAAAATGAAAGTAAAGTGAAAGAATTTTTAATAACACTTCAGGGTACTTCCTAAGCAGAAGTAAAAGACAGACAGCCGAAATTCCTGAACGAGCTCACGGTAACCTTGAAAGCATGGCAGGTAGCTAACAACTTCTTCCCCTTCCCACCATTGCCACAATCACACTCCATATTGTGTCCGACACACACTAGGTTCACAAACTGTGCTCAATGAAATTTAGTGAGGGCGAGGTGATTGTAAATGATCTCACTTTTCCCCTTGAGAGGGATTCTCCCTTGGATTGTGCAATTTCTTAAACTCCAGATTTAGAGAAAGACAGAGGCTTCACATATTTTTCTAGATAAGGGTGATTACTCTTGCCCTCTTCAACAGACACTTCTGACAGTGAGAATTAAGCCTGTAAATTATACATATTAGACTTGACCATGACATGATACATCTTCTACTTATAATTTAGGTGATCTTATATAATGTGCGAGACAGTAATGTTATCATTATTTACAGAACCTTGAATGCAGCAGGAATCATCAATCTAAATGTCCGTGCATTATTTTTAATGGACAAGCACAGTGATCTATTCCAGATTAATGCACAGAGAGTGGGACGGAGGGATTAAACTGGGAGATGGAAATATGCATTTCTCTGTAGCTTACAATAATAATCTTCTGAACACTCTCCTACTTCCCACCCCTCCCTGGACCACTCTTTTCCTACTTTGGTGATCAGTGAAGCCAACTTCCTCAAATACCCACTTACAGTTAATCCTTCACTGTTCTCATGAATGAAATAAAAGGTGTGGTAAATTACTGAGGACATTAATTATACAAGCGAAATAAAATGTTTGCACATCATACTCAATAATCTCTCAAATCAAGACTAAGTTGTTGTGCTTGCACTCACTCAGACTGAAACTCAGCTTCTTTTACAGATTTAATAGGCTTTAACATTTAATTTGCTTCAATTATTACTTTGTTGATATAAATAGGATGCTTATTTACTCTAGTCTGTCAATAACTGAAAAAGGAAGCCTCTAAAGACAAAACACTCAATTGCGTTCTATACCAGGAATCTATGAATCAAAACATAATCATCGAGGCCAGTGTCTTCCATCAGTCTCAGAGTTGCTGTCCGTTTGTACCAGGAGACCAAAATGAAAACGCTAGGTAGCTCTCCTGTTCCTTCTGACTCACTTTAGTGTACAACCTGGGTTATCTTGATTGAACTCCAAGAGCACCTTACCTGCCCATGTTTAACATGTGTTCAAAACCGTGTTACAAGATGTAGATGCTCCATAGAGACCTGTCACCTGAATCAAATGTCTCTAACACTACATTACTTCCACCAGTTTTGTTCTCCTTTAACCACACAGACTCTTGCTCACCCTTCCTTATCTTTAAGATGAACAATGATGTTCCCAAATATTGTGAATTCTCTGAAAACCTGCTACAAACATATTAACTAGAATACAAATGAATTTGTGGTTTCTTATTACTTGGGAATTTTCCTGTGCCATTTCTCCTTACATATGCACAGATAAACTTTTCTGTGTATACATAAAATAATTAGGTTTTAGATCTACATCTTCACAAATTACAAAAGGTATTTTAATTCCAGAGCCAGAGGAAAAAGGTGAGCAACAGGAATCCAATACCTAGAAAAAAATTAAATACTCTTCTTAAAGTCTTTCAATTTAGCTTTCATTAAACAATGAAATTTAAGATTGAATTTTTGGAATTATATTACATAAATTCCATATAATTTTTCAGAATATATATATAAGTTCAGGCTCTGCTAATTACTAGTTATATGACCATTAGCAGTATACTTCATCTCTCTGAACCTTAGTTTCCTGGCCTATAAAACAGAGATAATAACTGTTACTTTAGGCGGTATAGTGAAGTTCAAAGGCAAGAATGGATGTAGTAACTTGTTCATTTTAAAGTCCTATACAAATGAAATTAGTGTTTGTATGTACCACCTACTATGGGTCCAAGACTAATCTTTAAGTTTGGAGAGAATGTAACAGGAATATAAAGTATGGTCTCCTCCCACAACAAATTTAATACCCACTTGGAATCAGGAAATAATTAGAAAATGAGATGAGGCTATATAAAACTAAGTTGTGTGGTCCAGGCTACGTGTGCAGTAACAATTCTAAGGAAGGAGAGCTTTAAATGGGCTGGAAATTATGACCATTTTCTTTCCGAATGGAACAGGCTAAGCTTTGCTTGAATAAAGAAGCAAAGATATCTAACAGCTGCTTACCACTTTGTGTTGCTTAAAATATCGGAGGAGTATGAGGTTTAGGCAGCTCTGAGGGCTGAGTCATCTTCCTCCTAACTTGGTATTTATTCAGGACGCAGCTCTGCCGCCGATGACAACAGCATTCCTGACCTCTGAGCTGCTCAAAATGCTAAGACAGTTCTGTAGGTGAAACGGACACCTCATCCAGATTCCCCTGTGGTTAACACTCCCAGTTATGCTTCTGCTGCCTCCTTGTTTTGCCACAATGTTTGTTCTAAACGAGAGAGCTCTGGACAGCTGAAGAAGAAGAACTGAGGCCAAATGAAAAATAGCCTAGATTTTCTTCTCATGACGATGCTCAAAGCTCACAGCTGAAGCAATTAGAGAAAGGGCTGGAGCATGAGCCTCTAACATGGACCTTTGTACCTTGTATACCATCACGTTCAACCAGTTCAATGCACTTGTTCAAGTTCTATGAGGACCTATTTTGAACAAAGTTCCATAAGCGATGGACATGTAACATTTTGTAAGGGAGATAATAAAGATATACTTATTGTCACAGACAATCCCACATATATTTTGTTCTCATCTAATCCAGGAGTATCTGTAAACCAGGCTGTTATCACCATTTTTCCAGGTGAGGAGGTTAAGGCCCAGGTAGGTTTGGTAACTTGCCCAAAGTCACACAATTTATGAACTGCAGGGAGCAAATTCAGACCCATAAAATCCTGGCTCCAAAGCCTATGCGCTTTACATTTAAACCGTTAGAGGGAGAAATATGAATAAATACCTAGAAGTCTTTTTTTAAAAGGAGGAGGGATCAGGGAGTAGAATTTTTCCACTGTTCTAGATGATGGGGTATTTTCACAAGAGGAAAATTGTGGAGGAGTAGGCTAAAAAAGGCTGAGGCCATATGATAGAGAAGTTTGTTAGTGTCATTACTTTGCACTCAATTATGTCAATAATGGGGAGTTACCAGTGGCTGACTGTGTATGGGGGTGTTGGTAGGAGTCCCAGGTATAAGCAATAAGAGGGTACCCTGTATATACAGAATTTTAAAGCAATAATAAAACCAAGTCATTCTGATTTTAATCACCTCCTCTTGCCTACAACTTTCAACAATGAAGTGATAAAATACTCCTCCTCAAAAAAATAAGAACTATTGTACCTTACTTTTAAACAATTGCTGCCATTAATGTTGAGTTTTAATAATACGGTGTAAGGTTTGAACTATCACATTTTTATCATTTATCCTTTACTAAACATTGCGTTCTACATGGAAGTTAATTCACCTAACTCCCAGTTATACTGTTGGCCCCCAAGATACCCATACTTGGCTACACGTATCCAAGAACAGGTTGGGAAATTCTTGAGCTTGCCTTAGGCAGACATAGCTGTGACGTAAGTCAGAGAATCAAAACTTGAGTTACTTCACTTCTGTCATTCTATTGGATCACTGGAGTTTTCTATTTTGGTTTAAATGCAAATGCAAGCATAATAGTTTTATTTGAAAAATACAAATTTTAGTTCATATATAAAATATTCTATGACCTTGAACTATCTTTAAAATCACAATCACTTATTTGTTGTTTTAAAAAAAGATTAAAAATTATGTTGATTACCAATTATTACATGAAAATAATTTCACCACATGGTGTGTGTGTGGGGGAACAGGTATTATAAAAATAATCCAGTCAAGCTGTCAAATATGCTAGGAATGCCGCTGGGAGTCAATAAATGTTTTTAATGGGAGGAGTCACAAGAGAATAGTCAAGGTGAATCATAAGACACCATCATTATATCTCTATGCATTTGTATATATGTCTGGTTGCCAGTACGTTGTAATTAGAGGAGGAAAACAGCAGGGAATATTTGCGAAAACAATAAAAAGTGTTAACTTTTGGAGAATATTCCGGCATGGGTTCTTGATAGGCTACTGCATTTTCACAGCAGCATGTCAATCCTACCCCCAGCAGGGCTCTCTGTGAAGGCAGACAGTCCTCATTTTTAACCAGCAGAGAATGCTACACTTCAAGAAGTCAACAGGAAATAATGCAATTTGGAGGGTTTTGTCACCCAGTATCTTAGGACAGGTCAGCTGAGAAAAGAATTCTTTCGAGTTGTTTGTTAAGGAGATAGAGTTGTCATAACTTGTACTGTTGTTTACAATATCCCAGCCACCTCCCTATGGGAGGGTTGTACACCCTCGTCCTATGGAAGCCTGGCCTGGCTCGATGGCTCACTTGCTAGCCAGTGAAATGTCAGCAGACTTGAGGAGTCTTCTGGGCAGAAGTTTTGACTCAGTGTGGGTGCACCATGTTTTTTCCTCCAGTCTCTGTGACTATAAAAGCCTGGAGCCCCTATTCACCTGGGTTTCTGAGTGACTATAATGAGCAGAAACCCTTTGTCAACCTATGATAATTATATAACATGGACAAGAAATAAACATTCGAGTTTTAAGCCACTAAGATTTTCTGGTTATTTGTTATCACAGCACCAGCTAGCCCAACTTAACGGAGTCATCTGTCCATTTAGGCAGACACTCTCAAATCTATTGCCAAATTTAGGCCGACCAGGGAAAATTTTATTCATGGAATTTATTGTATGGATATCAGTAGAATTCCTTTTACGGAACAACACTCGACGTGAAGATCATTTGCACTGAAAATTCCTATAGGTACTCCTCATGCAAGCCACCCTGGTCCCCACTCACACAGAGGTTGTCATGGATTACGGGCATTCCACCAACGTAATTCGATGAACATCTTCAAAAGAAGTCTTTGCCTGGGCTTTGTGTTAAGAATCATTATAGTTCTTCTGAGAAAAATGAACTACTTCCATCTCTTATACACTGTGTATCGCATACCTGATGGAGTTAATCTTTTTCAGGTTGGTTGCCAGGCAGCTTAGAGCCATATTTTGGCAAGTACACAAGTCCATTTTTTTTAAGTCTTACTTTTGACTCTATATTATGTATCTAGTCTTGTTACTTTCTGTTTTCACAATTTTTTAAATTCTATTGATTTACATGTTGTGTTAATTTCTGCTGTACATCAAAGTGACTTAGTTATACATATATATATTCTTTTTCATATTCATTTCCATTACAGTTTAACACAGGATATTGAATATAGCTCCCTGTGCTGTACAATAGGACCTTGTTTTTTATCCATTCTAGGTATACAAGTTTGCACCTGCTAATCCCAGACTCCCAATCCTTCCTTCCTCTACTCCCCCTCCCCACCTTGGCAACTACAGGTCTGTTCTCTATATCTGTGAATCTGTTTCTGTATCATAGACATGTTCTTTTGTGTCGTATTTTAGATTTCACATATAAGTGATATCATGGTATCTGTCTTTCTCTTCCTGACTTACTTCGCTTAGTATGATAACCTCTAGGTCCATCCATGTCACTGCTAATGGCATTATTTTATTCTTTTTTATGGCCGAGTAATATTCCATTGTCAATATATACCATATCTTCTTTATCTATTCATCTGTCAATGGACATTTAGGTTGTTTCCATGTCTTGGCTATTGTAAATAGTGCTGCTATGAACACAGGGATGCATGTATCTTTTCAAATTACACTTTTGTCTGGGTATATGCCCAGGCATGGGATTGCTGGATCATATGACAACTCTATTTTTAGTTTTTTGAAGAACCCCCATTCTGTTCTCCATAATGGCTGCACCAATTTACATTCCCACCAACAGTGTAAGGGGGTCACTTTTCTCCATGCCCTCTCCAACATTTATTATTTGTAGACTTTTTAATGATAGACATTCTGACCGGTGTGAGATGGTACCTCACTGTATGTTTTCACATTATTTAATTGGTGTATCTTGTTTAATTTTCTTAACCACTTCAAGTCCTTTAAAGAACAAGGTGGGGGGTATGTATGTTTTAATTAATTAAATTATAGTGCAGTATCATTACCATCTTATTCTTTCTAAACATGTAAATGTCATGTATCTAGGGCATGTCACCAAAATTTCTCCTAATAACTATCAAAATTTTAGTCCCCTAAATCAATAACTAACTTATTAGAAGAGATTCCCTTGAACCTGAATCTTAAATAGTTTACAGCCAAGTCAAATTGAAAAGGTTCTTCCTTAGAAGAACAGTTTTACTGATTGTATTTCCTTTTGTGTTTTTTTTTTCTTTATAGAAAGCCTTTGGGGTTCAGGATGGACAATGTAATTCTTTTAATGAATGAATGAATGAGTCTAATACTTCTACTCAATTTAGCTCCTCTTCTTACTGAGTAAAATACTAGGCACCATTAAGTCACATAAAGGAATGGAAGGCATATTTCTGGACTTCTGGAAAATTTCATAGCTTGGCTTGGGAGTTCAATTCAATGATTAAAGCAACAAACACAAACAACTCACAACGGACAAAACTACTCTGGGCCAGCTAAGAACCCAGGGTCTGGAGGAACTCAGAACAAAAGGATGGTTGTATAAGAATAAAATTAATTGGAGGAGGCTTTCTGGAAGAAGAAAAAGTTGGGCCAGGTCTATTCATCACTATTCCTTCAAAGCTCCCCTTATCACACTTTCCTCCCCCTCCTCCTTTAGACGTTAAAACAACAACAACAAAAAAAAACAACTAGCAATTAAAATATCTGGCCCAGGGAGACTGCGGAGCTCAGCCTCAGCCTCTACAGAAGAAGCTATCGAAAATTGGGCCTCAGGACCCCTAAGGTTTCATTCTGGTTTAGGTGCAGATCTGGCATTTGTTGACAGACCCTTTCCCGGCACCAAGTATGTTGGGGTCACTGGGAAAGAGGAAACTTATGAATAAATTTGAAAGGGGGTCTGAAAATTTAGATGAATGCCAAAGGAGTCCTTTGTGAATAAAATTAAGCGGTCATCGCCATAGAGGACAAACGTTTTAACTGACTCTGCTGCACAGTAACCTCCCAGAGGCGCAGGCATGGGTCTGTGTTAAATGGCTTAATTTTCTTAATCAACTATTTCATTGTGAGTTTTTAATTTCATTCCCATGCCTATTTTTTTTTTTTCATTTTGCCATAATACATCTCTAAGTACCGTGGCAAACATTTGACAGTTTGCTCAGCAGGTGCTGGGCCCAGCATAGCTTACACAGCTCTACCTTTTATTAATTGGGTTTCAAAATGTGTTCTCGTGTGAACAGAAGCTAAGATGGGACTATTGTACCTGTCAACATGAAGCTGGGCAAAATAAAATATTTGGAATGTGTTTTAAAATAACTCATTGTGAGCTGGATCGGTTCAGAATTTAAAAGCAGAAATATTCTTTAATGTTGAAATAAATAATCATGCAATCAAAACAGCAATAAAATTAAAGAAACGATGGGGTTTGTTCAAGGTTCTTTAGTATTTGCTAACTATGAGAACATTTTCTTTGTGCCCAATAGGTTATGCGTTGACAAGACATGGAAAAAGCATTTTAATGAAAACTCTAGAGGCCTGGGGAGGTAGTAAATGCTTTGAAATCCAACAACTAAGGCTCTCCAAATACCTGTGACGTTTCCAACTTAAGTTTTGTCTCAGTTGGGAGGGTTTTTTTTTACCTTATCAAGAAAAACTCTCAATCTGAAATTTCAAATCTCCGTCAAAAAGCAGCTCTGCCTAGCATTTGCCCCTCTGAGGAATGTGTCTCTCTTTCAGTAAAGCAGAAGTATCTTTTTTGATGCTTTTCTCCCTTTTTCATAGAGGTGTTTCTATTTCAGTGAACTTTAGTGACATACATTCTCAAACTCCCACTTAGGGCAGAAGATAAAAGGCAAGTAAAGAGAGAGCAGTAAAAGTTGAGGAAAACCTCAGGGATGTGTCAGGCCCTCTGTTGTCATGATCACTGTCATTGCCGTCATGAACTTTGCTCAACTCTGAAATAGTGAATGTTATCCGTGTCCTCCCAAGGGACTATCTACGCAGTTACCCTCAAAAGGATTGTGTCCTGAACTTTAAACATGGGGAAAACGAAAAGGAAGCCACAATAACCACAAGTGAAAAGCTAAAGAAGTAAAAGACTGTATGTGCAGGTTTGTTTCTGATTAAAGAAATCTATTATCATTTTAAAAATCTTGAAGATTTGTGGCAATGGACAAAGCAAAAAAAGAAAGAAAGAGAGAAGGAAAGAAAAACCCCTGAAATTCTACTACCAGAGATGGTCACTGTTTGGTCTATTTCCCTGCTAGACTATTTTACATGCACTTTTGCACACAGACACACACACTTTTTTAAAAACAAAAATAGAGCCTTGTCAAACTATGTTTCAGCTTGCTTTCGTACACTTGTCAATATATCGAGGACAGTATTCTCGTTCAATGTATAGAATTGTCACGTTCTTTTAATGTCGGTCCAGTTTCACTGAATTAATGGAAAATATTTTTTTAACCAATTCTTATTGACAAACATTTATAATATTTCTGATCTATCAATACTACAATCAATTAGGTGAATATTTCTGGAGGATAGATTTCTAAAAACAGAACTAAGTTCAAAATTAAAATTTTTGCTACATATTTCCAAGTTACCTCAAAAAATGTTGTACTAATTTACATTCCTATCAACAATGTATGAGAAAATATGCCACTCCACATATTTTTAAGCTTAAACTGAAAGATAAACTATATTACTGTTGTTTAAATTTTTAGCTACACTGAGGTTCTTTACACGTTTACTTGGAATCTATAATATTGAGTCATCTCACCAAGGAGTATGGCATAGCTTTGCGTTTATTAAATGTTCTTTATGTCTTTCAATAAAGTCATATTATTTTCCGGAGAGATATCTTGAAAATTTTTTATTAAATTTCTATGTACTATATATTACTATTGCTGATGTGCTAAGACTTTTTTCATTATATTTTCAAATGATTTTAATCATATAAACAAAGCATATTGATATCTGAATTTGTATTTTACTCCTAGCCACTTTCCTAAATTCAATTAGCTTTAGTAAATTTTCAATTGGTTTCAGCTGTTTTTTGGTTTTGTTCTTAGACTGTCATAATGCTACAGGTAATACATTTTGCCTTTATTTTCTAATGTATGAAGTAATGATAATGATCATCCTTGTCTTAGCTCAGAATTCAGTGAGAAAGGCTTTAGTTTTTTCACTGTTTATGATAGTGTTGTATCATCTGTTTGGGGCCTTAGATTACTTCGAGAATCTAATAAAAGTTACAGACCCTCTTTATCCTCCTTTCAAATTAATGTGCTGTGTAAATCAGCAAATTTCTCATGTAGCTTTAGTTGACTTATACACCCCTTGAGGTTGATGAATACACTCACACAAAAACACACCCCAGGACAAGCTCAGCTGACATAACTAAAGTTGCTTCAACAGGACCGGCCAGAGGGAAAATTTCCAAGTAGTTGAAGGGTGTCAATTTAATGCAACAAACATTTGTCCACCTCCCCTTAGGGGTTCTAGTTACCCAACAGAAGGGTTAGCTTTCCAGTGCAATTAAAAACTGACACTCTGCAAGGCACTGGCTATAAATTCTCTCTGAATTATTCCCAGTCTATCCAGAAGGAGAGACAGATAAGTAAACAGAATAACACGAAGAGTGATACTAAAGATGTGTACATTCTGGAGGACAGTACCTAGGTACGGTTTTTGTCAACTGCAGGAAGTTTTACAGAGAATGTGCCTTTTGGAGTTAAGACTTTAAAGATGGTATTGAAGGGGCAAAGACATTCCAAGAAGACAAACAACAAGAGCAAATGTAGTTTGGCCTGATAGATTTGTAGAATGATGCGTAGTCCCCTGTGCTTGGAACACAAAGAAAGTGCAAAGATTTTCACTGCACTGTTTGAAATGACTTTGTTTTTTATGGGAGCCTCAGCCAAAATAACAGAGTGTTACAAATCTTGCAAAATAAAGATTCCTCAGAAACCCCACACAAATTACATAACTCTTGAACTATTTTGTTTCAGGGTAGAAACCTCATAGATATTCTCAGTCTTACCATTGGTTTTCCAATTTAGTCCTTTTGTTCCCTTCTTACTTAATTGGTCCAGAATCTTGTGGCCTGCTGAGAATGCCCGAGGGCTTTCTTTGTCTGGTACCAATTTCAGAGACTTCTGGCTGAATGCTAGTGGAAGTTGTTAACAGTTGCTGGAAATTTAGTGTGAAAAAGCTGGCTTTGGGGAGATTACCCAGAAATACCAATTATCTCCTTTACGCCCATACTTAGAAAAGAATATGTCTCTTGGAGATATTCACTTACTTTCTACTCATCTCAACTAAATTCCTTGGACATACTTGTCCATGAATGGCATGCCTTTTTTCCCATTGTTTCTGTCAATTCATTCTCTTTCTTACCTTGGTCCCCTCTATGTTATAACTTTCTCCATGGTTTTTCCCCTCATCACTATTTCTAAGTAATCTTCAGCACTAGTCACCAGACCAGAATTTGCAAACAGAAAATCTACTCTTCCAATCTTGTCCAAATATGGTATTTTGTTTGTCCTCCACTCTCAGTTGAGTCAGAATGTGGGAGGTGACGGTTTTCAGAGGTGGGAGTGGGGTGGCTGTGGCAGACATCAGTATTTTTTAAAAGCTCCTCAAATGATTCTCATGAACAGCCAGGATAGAGAACCATGGAACTGACGGCATTCCTCATTAATCCCTCAGTATAGCCCTCAGGACTCATGTCTCCTTAACTCTGCCACCCATTCCCAAACAGGCCTAATTAACTGCATCTACTTTCTCTAGGTAGCCACATTCTACAATGGAAATGCAACTATTGCATCAAATTTTCTTGTGAATGTCCACTAATTTTCACAGCTGAGATGCTGAATGAATACACGTAAAGCATTTTTAATAAAAATATAGGTTGTTATATCTTTTTTCCTACCTCTATCTCCCCAGCATAAAATCACTGAGTTCTCCTTATGCTTTGTCCATTGGTCATTTGTCTTGTTCCTTTGTGAATTCAATAAATAGACTTGGAACATATTTGTATAGTATGATTACAATGGCACTGATTCTTACAGCAATTTTGGTGTTCAAAGCATATTAAGGGGAAGAAAAGAGATACTAATGCTGAGAAACTCTTAAAAGAATTCCTCAGTCTTTTAGAAAATGCTTAAATGTAAAATACTGCCTAAAGTATTCCATTATGTAAAAACGAAGATATTCTATTGTAGACACAAATTGTACCTATTTGGGTTTTCTTTCTCCTATTCTTTCCTTAGCTCTATCTGCTTCCTTTAAATCAATGCTGCTGTGGTAAACTCTTCATTAGTATTTGTCAAATTATTGTTAGATTCAGCTACTTTGTTTTGTTATTATTATAGCTATATCCTCAAAGAGTATTTGTAATGCATTCCTCACACAGGATCCCAAAACAGGCTGTTATTAAGTATATCATTACAGCATATACAATGGAAAGTTTATTTTCAGAAAATGCCAAATAGCCTGTGAGGCCTCTGGAGAATTCTGAAAGATATAATCCAAAAGCTTGAACTTGTTCTTTTCCTTCAAGACTTGTTCCTCTTGGTTCTTGCAACTCCCTGACTCCCCTCTCACCAAGCATCACACAGTAGGTTCCACTGGACTCATGCTGCACACATGACTAGAGGGTGATACTTAGTTGAGTCCATCAAATTCTTTCTCCCAGTCTATTACTAAGTTTATTGAAAAAATTCCAATTGAGTTATATTGCTCTAAGAGCAGAATGTTTCCCCAAACCAAAATGTCGTATTTATGCTGTATAGCAATTTTTAAAAAATTGGAAATAATGGTAGGTCAAAAACAATTTTCCTAATCTTAATTGATATCATGCCCACAAATAGCAATAATTTATTTCTATGCAAAAGCTCTTCAACTCTGTACTAAGAACATAAAGATTTGAATTCTATTTCGGGCTCTAGCACTGATTTCCTGTCATAAGTCTTTCAGTTTCCACATTTATGAAACCAGCAAGCTGAAGAAAAATAAACACCTGTGCCCTTAGGGCATAAGGAACTCAGGAATTAATGAGTTAATAATTTACACACAGCACGTGTTTCTTAGAGGGAAATAGCCTTCATAACACACCACAAGTATAACGTTGAAATAACTAAGGATGATAGGTAGCTAACTTCATTTATTTTGTGATGTGTATGGCATTTTGATTCGACAAATTCTGTGCTAACATGTGGTAGCATTTAGCCAATACGCCTAATAATAATTATAAGTAGACTGAGAATTAGCTCACAAATACAACTCAGGAAGTTTATTTTGATGATTTGTTTTTCATGTTCTGTGAAATGAACTGCATTAGAGGTCAGAAAAAGTGCTTTAAGGGGGCACTTATTTAATATGTAAAGTGAAGTTGATCTAGTTGAACATTATAATAAGATACACATAATTGGCATCTCTCCTGGGAGTCAAACTCCATAATTTTCTGCCTGATTAGCTCAACTGTTGCAGAATACACAGAAAGATGGCAAGAGGCAGAGCAAATGGTCTCTGTATTTAATGTTGTTCATTTTTAGTCATGGAAAGAAGTAAACAAACTACTGTATGTGATGACAAAGCAGGAATTGGCCCAAATTCCGTATCTGGCTAAATCCACTGTTCTCACAGTTTATTGAAACATGAATGCAATTCCCAAAAAGTTTATTTAATTTGATCCTGCGACCTCTTGACTTGTTAGTGATATTTTAAAAAGAAAGAAAAAAAAAGAAAAGAAAAGAAAGAAGAATAACTATTGTCCATCGAGCTCCCAAGGTTGGAATCAGCTTCCTGAACACATCATATACACACCTGCAAATTTGTTTTCTCCTCCACAACTCCCCTAATATTCCAGTCATCTCACCCACCAACACACGTGCATACACACACACACACACACACACACACACACACACACACACAGGAAATAGATGGAGTCATAATCATACAACTTCAATAGCAATGGTACAAGGTAACAAAAAAGTTACAGCAAAAGAATGTAGAAAATGTTAAAGAGGAATCACTTTGACAAAATTTTTTTTAAAGGAATACAAATTTACGTATATTTTTCTAGGGCAACTTTCTAAGTAATGACTTTGCAAAATTTCTATTTGAAAAGGGAAACAATGTACTTTATACATTGGTTTTCAGCTTTAGTAACCATCTGAACATGTTCCTAATTTCAAAATGCAATTAAAAGTTCAAGTTTACTTGTGACCTACTAAAGAAGCTTCCTGGATCAGAAATAACAGAATAGAAATGCTTGAAGTCTGTTATATGCATTAGACATCAGATCATCCTAGGATTTTTGGATGAAGAGCTCTCATAATAAAGAGACTGTGTTATATTAAGTGTGAAAAAGTCAGAAACACACATTAAATGTTTCATTTGATCCCCAAGGGGAATACGTTTTAAACCAAGTGAGTAAATATTTAAGAAAAAAAATCAGCAAGGGATTTTATGGAATCCTCCCATACTTACAAAGATTCTGAGAATTTTTTACATCTCTCTGTATGGCAATAAGTTGCCCATCTCTAATTTTCATTTAGCTTTTTTTTCCTGACAATAATTTTTGGCTTAGTGTTCCTTTTTAGAATGCGTAAACAGAAACATAAGCAGATGATTTTTATTGCAACTTCTCTACCTAAAATCAGCAAAATTAATATTAAAACAAAACATATACACCACAATACTTACGTCAACATTTTGAGTATTTGTTTTCCTGACATTGACACATTTTCCTCACACTACAGCCACCTGAGAATATATACTAGGATGTACATTTTGCATTGTCTAGAAGAACCCTTATTATTATGAGTATATTCATTCTATACTCACCAGAGTATCAAAGCACCTGGAATATTCGTGGTAAAGTAATGCAGATACCAAAGCATTTCCCTATCAAAAAAAAGTCTAGTGTCATCTGAAAACAAATAATTTTTGTTCCTCAACTGCACAAGCAAATAAGTCTTCTGAACAACAGAAGTAGTTTTCCTGACATGAAGGTGGTAAAGCCCATTCACTTCATGAGGCATTTTTCTCCTGTTTTCTCAAAATTTTAAGAATGTTAGCTATGTACTTTCTAGACCATGGCAGATTAGAAGCTGTAAATGGAAAAGGGAAAGAACTGAGTAATAGCAAGCCCCCCAACAACGACAAGGATAAATAGCTACTAGAAAAACTACTTAAAGCAGGCAAAGAAAATATAGTAATTTGAGATAATATAGAGATTTATTAAAAGGCAAAAATTTCTCCAGAGTTTTAATGAGCCATAAGTTCATTGGTACATTTATATTTACAGTTATACCTGAGTCATAAAAATAGCTATGTTTAATATGTTCTTTAATATGTTTAAGAAAGCAGAGAATTTCAAGTACAGTTATAAATGTTGCCAATAAAAATAATCAGATTTTTTTAAGTTTTAAAATTTAAAAAGTCTAAGCTTTAGATATTTAGGAAATTAATTTTTGCAGAATGCCTCATTTTCAGGCATCCACAGAACTAAGAAGATATTTGGCATTGATGTAATTCTAAAGTTCAAATGATTACACTGTTGAAGTAAAAAGTTATCAGGAGTTCAAGTAAAAGACTAGAAGTTTTATCTAGAAGACAGTAAGCCTGCTGTCACATTGAAAATGTTTTGCTGATCACGAGATGGAATGTAATGAGTAAGGCAGGATTTTGTTGACAATAGCAAAGCTATGGAGGGTATGTAAGACAAGGGTACCTTGCTACTGGTTTCATCTTCAGGTTCGGCTAGACCCTGCATTTTTCTGCTGCCAAGAGACTCTTCATTTAAAAAAAAACTATTGATTCTTTTCAGACGATCCACTCATACATAAGTACATGCATGCCACTAGGGAAGTTTACACCATTCCTAGTCTTATGTTTTTGCAAGGGGGTACGCAAGAAGGAGGTTGGGCAGGATGGTAGTTTCCAGGTTAGGCATTTTGTGAAGCAGGCAAAACTGGTTAAATGTGAGTTTTTCTTGAGCATAGCAGGCAGAAAATAATTCAGTTGGCTGATGAACCCAGACTATGGTAAATATTCACTAGCTAACAGTTTGATTTGGCCATGTTCACTCAGGTGAGAACACGGCCAGGCTGCTGGTCACCATTATCCCCTACTGTTATAGTGCATGTGCTTTATCCCATCATGCTTTGCAGCACAGTGGCAAACTGACCTCACAAAATTCCAATAACACAATAACACCCAATGTCTATTGCTCAAACAAGGGCAACACTCAGTGCAGTTTAGACCCCACTGACCAAGCTGATGACTTACATCTGATCCAGATATCTGAAGTCATTTGTAGCCAATCCTCTAGCCAATTGGTCTTAACATTGAACCAACTGACTTGCTTGCTGACAGGCTGAATCAACAGATAATTTATGACCTGAACTTCTGTAATTATTTTAATAGACTTTTCATACCCTTTCCATTCTATTTACTATAATAGGAGCATTTAAAATGAGAACTCTTCACTAGCAGAAAGGGATGTAAAGTTCTTAAAGAAACATTTTGTTAAACAAATCAGAGACCTGGCCTTTTAAGAGGATCCATATTGGGAAAACTCCCCTATCCCACCTTTCAACTCATCAGTTTGGAAATATACTCTACTCTTTCTCACCATTTTGTATTATTATCCCTTAAATTTTGACTTTATTGCCTGTTCTAAGACTTTCAAACATCTCAAAGATCAACATGCTCTTCATTATCTTACTTTTAGTAACAACGGGAGCTGAAAGAGAAGTTATTCCTTTAAAACGTTTTTCTTCTTACTAATCAGACCAAGGATTCTTGACTTCCAAGAGATCAGTTTGCTGCCAAGATGGTGCCAGTCTGTCTTCACTCTGTGTTCATTCACCTTCTGTTTCTCACTGCATACTGCAGGAAGGTATTACCAACATCATAAACATTGATGGCAGGCAGATGTCGTGGCCACCAGAGGTGGACGAAGAAAGGACACAGATCAAGGCAAGTTTTGTGAAGAAAAATGAATAAAATTGTTTTTATCCACTTAGCTAACTAAAGAAAGTACGGCTGAATACTGAACTGCTATACTTTACAACATACCATAGAGAATACCAAAGAAAATATTGCCTGGGGAGATGCATGCTCAAACCTTCCCATCTGCAGCTGCTATCAATTATTCTGCCCTGATGTGACCAGAAATCTCAGTTTTCAATAGAGAAATATGAGTTGTAAAAGAATCCTTACTGGCCACCCCTACATTCCCCTCCCTACCCCCACCTCCTGCTTCTATTTTGCTTTTCAACATTTGAAATGTCCACATACTTTGTATCCTAGTCTGCTGGGAAGTTAGAAAAGCAAATGTAGCTAGCTTCAGGGCAGAGAAGAGATTCTGTGGCTTTCAGAGACTCTCCATTGGATAACAAAGGCTCATAAAAGGGTACCTTCACCCTAAATGTTATATAAACAGAGTCCTGTCTGTGGGTGTGATTTACACTCTTATTGAAGATCTTGAATCTTCCTTCTCTTCATGCTAGAAGATAAGTGAAGGACAAAAAGTCTATTTAGCATGGTTAAGCTGATCATTTTTTAAAAGATGTGTGCAAATCTGGGGCTGAGATCCCGTTTGTCAACCAAATTGTCAGGAAATAATTTATTACTGACAAGAACAAAGTGTGCAGCTGGATATCCCAAACAACGGCATGCTAAATGAGCCAGAGACTTGTTATAAATATCTTGCCTAGGACTCCATTTCCTATAGTCTAAAATTATTCTAGAAGCAGCATGGTATATGGAAAAAAGAATTGTACTGGGCATCAGGATGTCGGGGTTTTCTTTTGCCTGTTCTAATAAACTGTGAGAAAGAAAGAAGGAGGAAGGAAGGAAGGAAGGAAGGAAGAGACAGAAAAAGAAAGAAAGAAGGAAGAAAGGAAAGAAAGGAAGGAAGGAAGGAAGGAGGGAAGGAAGGATAAGATAAAAGAGAAGAAAAAGAAAAGAAAACAGTATATACTAGATGACTTCTGAATTTCTTTCAAGCTCTAAAATGCTATACTGACAACACTGATGTCCTATACAGGGAACATTGCTACCCAAATGCTACACAAATGAATGCAGGCCTATCTCATCCAAAAGATAAGAAAGCAAGATTTAGAAAAAGGAAAAGAAGGTCTCTTGTAAAACAGCCTTTTGATTTCTGTGTGAATTATATAATCAAGAAATTGTTCTTCTGGTGCAGTTAGTACAGTAAATTCAAGAGGTGAAAAAAGTTAATAACACATCAAAATGAGACAAAGTAATTAGGAATTAAGACTTCAGTTTACAAAACAAATCCTTAAAAAGAAATGATAATAAATGAAACCCCTCTTGTTTAGAACTCCCAGTCTTTTTTGACTTTAGTTATCATTCCACCCATGTGTCTGCCTTCTCTGCTAGACTATATAAGCTCCTAGGTGGTACGGGCCTTATTTTACTCATGTTTTATCTTTCACATTGATTTGCCCAGAAGGGCACTCTGTTGACTTAAATCCTATTTTCAACATATTGAATGAGTGTGGTAAAGACTTAGAAAAATCAAGCAAACTCAACTTCAGTTTTTGTAAGTTTAAATTTTAGATGAATCTCCAAACTTCCTTCCCTTATAAATGACTTAGGAGACTATGATTTCATACAGAACTTGTGAAATACCTAACCAACTGTAGAAGGCTCTTCTTATCTTGAAAGAAAAATATAAAATCGTAAGTATGTAATTTTAAGCTTATCTATTAGAATTTCTCTATTGCTCATTCATTTATTTATCCATTCATCGTATATTTAATGGGTATCAGATACTCTGGTTATACAACCATGAATAAGATATGGTCCCTGCTTTCAACGGAGAGTTTCTAGTCTATGGAGAGAAAAGGTCGATCACAACACAGTGGGAGAATTGTGGTGATATTGATATGTATAAAATACACCAATGGCACATCAAAAGAACACCTGAATGAATGTTGAGGATCATCTGAAGCTTCTCGGAAGAGATGATGGTAATTCTGAATCAATAGGGAAAAGACCTAAGACTTGTAGACAAAGACAGTAGCACTTTATATTTAGTTAAGAAACTTTATGGTATATCACTTATTATACGTCAAGCATTTTCCCAAGCACTTTAATACTCACAACAACTATATGAGGGAACCATTAACATCCCCATTTGACAGATGAGGAAACCAAAGTAGAGTAAGTCCCCTACATACGAACCTTCAAGTCGCACGAACTTTCAAAGATGTGAACGTGTGTTCGCATGTCCAATCACCTAAGTTAGTTCACATGTCTGGCATATATTGTCACATGCATGCATCCTTTACAAGTGGTTGTGCTTTTGTGTACTTTACTGTACAGTACTATATAGAGTACAGTAGTACAGTATCTTTATTTCAAGCCCAGGATGTGAGTGAGTGAAATTGCAGCTTGCCCTCCGTCTCTGCTGACGATCCTTCAGCTCTACCATCTTCCACCTCCTCTCCTCCCTCCAGTCAGTAACTCTTCTTGCCTGTTCACTTGATGCCAGCCCCTGGATGCCAGCTGTTGTACTGTACTACTACACTTTTCAAGGTACTGTACTGTGAGACTAAAAATATTTTATTTTTTGTGTTTGTTTCCTATGTATTATTTGTGTGAAAAGTATTATAAACCTATTACAGTACAGTACTATTTAGCCGACTGTGTTAGTCGGGTACCTAGGCTAACTTTGTTGGACTTACCAATAAATTAGACCTACGAATACACTCTCGGAATGGAACTCATTCGTATATAGGGGACTCACTGTACAGAGAGGATAAGTAATTTCACAAGGTCAAATAGCTCGTAGGTAGCAGAGCTGCGGTATGAACCCAGGCATTCTGGCGTCAGAGTTTATGCTTTTAACTTTCTTGGTTATATGCTGCGGCTCTAAGGCTGGGAGGCTAGAAAGCCTGGCTCCTCTTCACTCACCTCTTCCTAATTTATTCTCTGCTTCAGCATTCTATGCGTCCAATTTTATAAGGCCTTATTTATCTGTGTACTTGTATGCTGCCTGTCTTCCTCATGATACTGCAAACACGGCATGGGGTTCTCACTGAAGGGTGCTATGCAGGAGAGCCATGTGGTCATATTTGGACTCTAGAAAGAGAACTCTGATTGAAGCAGAGGGAAAGGATGTTGTTTGGATTATAGTATCTATGGTTGATCTGATTTAAAATGGAAGTTTCAGCCCAGGCACATTCCAAAGTGAGGAGATAGACCAAGGAGCAAAAAGGTTTCAAAGTAAGTGGATAAGATCTACTTTAGATAACTCTTAAATGCCTCAACCACATCAAAGTAGAAAATGGTCAAGAGCTGGAGATTAGAAGAGAATTTTTGGAGAGGAGAAGATTTATTTGAAGAGGCGTTTGGTCTGAGACACAACCACACCATCTCTGGTCCAGGAGAGCAGGAGATAGCTCTAACCTCAAACCTAGTTAGAGAGCTTCCAGGTAATAACCCAAGGAAGAATTTTCTGGAGAGAGCAGTAGGAGGGACTGGCCCCTCAACTCACACTGAAGAAAAGCAACTTCACTAAGACTAGTGCAAGAACTCAACGTTCGTCGTTTGCAGTTTAGGTTGTATCTGACTGCCCCCTGAAAACCTAGAGGAGGAGAGACGGACTGGTTAGTTTCTCGACAGGGGTGTGGAGGAGTTGGGCTGTGCTGAGATGGGGCCACAGGCCTGGAGTCCTGGAACCAAGGATATGTGAATGTGGGTCGATGGCCTAGGGAAAACAATGGATAAGAAAGCAGCACAGAGCTGAGCCTGCGAAGGGCTATCATGGGTCCCTGGAGGAGGGTCCAGGTGATCATTCACACCTTGGCAGAAGCTGAAGCTTCTGCTGGATATGTAGGGACTAAAGGATGAGGAAGTGATCAGCCTAAGCAGAACAGCATTTGCCCTTAAGGGGAAGTGCCAGGTGAGAGACCCTCACTGATGTGGGGTGGGGTAGGGAGAAGGCTCTTCTACAAACCCAAGAGTGTCCACGATAGAATGAACCAGCCTCACCCACCTGCCAAGTCCAGAGAGAGGGTGGTGCCTGATCACCAGGTGAGTGAGGACTGTCTGCTGCCTCTTCCTCTCCATCTTCCCTCATCCCCAGTTTGGGAGGGATTCAGAACCCCAGAGTTAGCCAGATGAGGGAAGAGACATAAGAATCATGTGAGAAAAGGGTGAAGAAGCTGACCTCACCCTCTTTACCTACTAGCAGGAAAGGCCTTTGATCCGGACAACATCATGATGCCAGTGTGACAGTGTTTGGTGACTTGAAGTAAAGGTCTGAACGTAACCACAGGATTTCATGGAGGCTGCCAATCACTGTAAAGGGAAGAGCTTACCCCACTGAATCAATTTAAAAGGATAATGAGGGACCACAATAAAGGTGCTGGGAGATTACACTACGATCACATTTGGCATTTAACAGAAAGGATGAATCCACCAAAGGAATGCTGCCCTGACCCAGGCAAGAGCCAGAGCCATGGTTTATAGGTGCTTCATGAACCCCAGTCAACCCCAAACTGCCCAGGGAATCCCAGGTCTCACTCTGGGTTAACCACAGAGAACATTTAAGTCCACAGGTTCCTGTGGCAAATTGCTCCATACAACCTGTGACCCTGAACCCTTGGTGTTCCCTCCCAGACCCCGCCTCAGGGCCCGACAAAGCAGGTTTCCCCACGAGGTTACTACTGAGGGCTGAGGACACTCACGCTGCCACCACGCCCAAGCACCAGAAATAGGGTTTAAGCCGCATGCCACTGGGCTCTCAATCCCTTGCCACACCAACCTCTTCAGCCTCGTCTTCTGCCACATTTCCTGCTTTGCTCCTGCAATACAACTCCTAGTGCAACTCGGAGTTCTTCCAACAGGAAAGAGAGTTTCAGTTCCTCTACATATCATGCACCTTCATTTACATTGCTGCCTCCGCATCTAGAACATTCTCTGACTCATTCCCACCCTTCATCTGGAAGTTGAGTGTGTGATTAAGAGCATGACTCTGGAGGAAAACATGTTGGCTCTGAATCTGAGTTTCTGTACTTTTTTCCCTTGAATGACATAGCGGTTCTAACTGCAACTTCATCTATAAAATGACAAAATAATATTATTTACTTCATAAAGCCGTGGTGAGGTTGTAATGACATAAGGAACAAAAACTATTTAGCCTATGGCCTGGCACATATTAAGAACTAATAAACATTTGTTGAAAAAATTGAAGAAGTGGACAAGTGAGCCCTGACACACCCAGTTTCCTCATATTGGAAAACCACTGCGTCCACCATCTACCTGGCAGACTCCTACTGACCCTGCAAAACCTGGGCCAAGTGATTAGAAACATTACAGAGAATGAGTAACGTCTCACTGTATTAATATACCAGCACATGCCATTAGTTGAGAAAAGCAAGGTACTTAACAGTGCATATGGCACCTTTTGTGAAAGGAAGTTATGTTAACTTCTGTGTGGAAAGAAGGGGCAATAGCACATAAGAAGTATTAGTGTGTCTTTCTGCTAAGGAGAAACACTGAAAGAATAAGCCAGAAACTACTAGTAGTGATGTTTTAATTCAGCCTCTACAAACATTAAGGTCTACTGACCATGCACATAAGTGATCTAGATATTTATGCACTGGGATCAATTATTGTTTAAGACACTAATTCTATATGAACCAAACCACTAGTTGGCTCAGTTCAATTCATTCTAAAAATCTGTATTCCAAGCAAGAGGGGAAGAGAAAGAAAAGGAAAAGAGAACTTGCCTTGTGCCAGACACCAAGGTAAGCACTGTACATACATTAACTCATGTGATCTTCACAGCCCTGCTAGGTGGTTACTATTTTACAAAGGGGGACCCTGGAGGTCAAAGGCAAGACCACTGGGTAAGAATGGAGCCAGATTTCAAACTTACTTCTGAGTCCCAAGCCCTGCATCCTTTCAGTCACACAGTGTAGCCTCTGTGTATTGCCCAGCTTGGTAACTTACACACAGAATTGAGAAGCACGACTTACTTCTACTTTGCCACTGAACTTGTTAATGAAGACATCCAACAGCACCGGTCCAGTACAGACTCTTGCTGTACACCAACAGAGAGACCCTCCCCACTGGTCATAAATTACTTTCCGGTGCTTCTTGCATTCAGCTCTTCAGCCAGTTTTGAACTCACATAAGTATGCTCTCTTCTGATGTATTTCCACATATTTCTAAATGTATAACCTAATATTATATTAAATTCCTCGTTGAAGACTGAAGACAATAAAAATGCAATGAGTCTATTTTGGCATGAATTGTTTTAAGTCGGTGCTGATGTCTAATTATCACT
Organism: Stenella coeruleoalba; assembly: GCF_951394435.1. Taxonomy (NCBI): domain Eukaryota; kingdom Metazoa; phylum Chordata; class Mammalia; order Artiodactyla; family Delphinidae; genus Stenella; species Stenella coeruleoalba. The sequence continues at coordinate 66,357,917 of NC_137158.1, read as the reverse complement.
GCTTTCTGTTCTCAATACCTCCAAGTCATGAAAACAAGCTGATAAGCTTAGTGTAATTTTCTAGAAAGTTTTCAGAAAACTATATTAAGGTCATCAGCTTCTCTTCATTTCCTGTAATCTACTTAAAAATAAAAATTAAAAAAACTTGGATATTAGCCAACATCTATTTTTTGCCAAGATGGGGAGAAACATTTCCCATTTTCCATAGTTTTCCATATTAGATATATTTTGTGACCGAATGTACAAAAAACTTATGTTCTAAAAATGCACTTTTCTGAGTTTAGATACTTAACTGATGATTTAAAGAAGAAAGATGTTTCCTTACCATCATTTTATCAATTTAGGTCTTCAGTTCCATCATAATGGTGATGATGTTCCCTCCCTTCCAATATGAAGATCCTTAACAGAGAAGATGTAAGTAGAACCAGTCGGTCGTCCTGCCTCCTCTGTGACATTGTTAAAGTTACACCATCTGCGCCATAACTGGGTCTCCATTACCCTTCTTTCTCTGAATATTGCTTTTAATGTCATTTTTGTATGAATTAGAATGTTGCACAAGCCTTAGCTCATTCTCAGCTTAGACTTAACAGTTTTGAGCTACTTCTGTTGTTGCTGTTGGTCAGTGATTATGCGCCCCTCCCCCCATCTTATTTACACACCCTTTTGAACTCTGGCATCAGGGATGGGTGAAGTCACACAAGTGAAAATATTTCTGTAAGCCAATGTTATCACAGTCTTAAATTTACATGACATGGTCTGACTGGTATAAGAATTTAGGGTTTGAAAATATCGCCAAAACATCATAGCATTAGCACATCCTTCTCTGCTTTCCTTCCTCTTGTTTCTCGTTCCCTGTAATTCATGAATGATGACATTGAAAATTAATCTTCCAAACAGAGCCTATCAACACAAACATTACAGTGGGAAGAGGGTATCTCTGTTTCCATAACCTAGACACTCACTCATTAGATGCACATAGACTGGGGCACTTTTGTAAAATCTCCAGATGTAAAGTCGGTATTCCTTGCTCAGGGGTGGACTAATTTGTTTTAGAAATCAGATTTTGGGAGAGTCAAACTGTAGAGCAGAAGCAAAATTGCAGAGCTGGAGAGACTATTTGCTCCCCTGAGACAATTTTCATTTGCCTGTCCTGCATCTCCTTGGGTCATATGGGATCCAGTTAATCTTTTCTCTCTTGCACAGAATCTATGTGGAAATTTCAGTATAAAGAGAGACAAGTAGGAACTCAGTAGCTTTAAACTCAGAAAGCCATCACTTTGCTCATTTAATATTGCTCAGGTCACTTCACTTTTTGAAAAGAAAAAAAAGAGATTCAAGAGGGGGTATTTTCTAGACCAGATCTAAATGAAAAATTATGTTCTTTATTATTATTTAAGAGACAGTTCTCTTTGCTATACTTTAAGTGACCACAAGTTCTCTCTCAGCTGAGACATCATCAGTGCTGCTTTGACTTGTCTTACAACCAAGTAAGTATTTGCAAAAGGATTAAAAGCATTCAATGCAATGCAAGAAGCATAGGCAGCCCTCCTGACATAGGCATTGACTTTTACATCCTGTTTCCTGAACTGTGCTATTACAAGTATTGCCTTTTCCACAAGCCTTTTCCCACAACCATCCACAGATGCAAAAGGAAGTAGGTCTCATGCCATTTCCATTTCCTCCTCCCTATGAAGTCTCTTCTACCGTTTAGTCTCAGATTTTAAACAGAAGACTCCCAAGGAGTAAAAAGCTCATTAGCCAAGAAAATACCTGTTTCTAAGAAAGACTTTATTTATTTCATAAGAGAAGAAATTGACAGCAGTTAATGTCTACTGCAGGAAACTTCTTTGGATTATGCTACCTCAAGGCCACTGTAGGAATGACTCATAAATTGAACTCCTCTTTTTTGTATATGTATAGATCTTCACAATGTGTGTTCTTTTCCTAAGCAGCTGGTTGAACATCAACAATGTGAAGGAATGAAAAGAAATCTATTCAAGGGCAGCAAGTACCTTGTAGCAAGTTGTGTTACCAATGGCCAACAAAAGGCAGCGTCTGGCTGGTAATGTGTTTGTGAAATTGCCTTTTAGATTCATTTTGTTTTCATAGACAAGAAATAAGAGGGCATTGACAAGGTCTTCTAAAACTCAGACGTTAAGAAAATAAGATTATCTTCTGTCATTTAAACTCAAAAATAAGCAAAATAGGACAGAACAGAAAGACTTGAATTCCCCAATGGCTTACAGCCTTATGAATCTGGTCCTAGCCCTCTCATAAATTATATAATTTTGAAGAATTCACATAACTTCTTTGAGACTTACTTTTCCCAACTATAAAATTAAGAGGTTAGCCTAAAATATTTCTAAGCTCCTTCCCAATTCAAACATATTATGTATTCTAAGCAACTCCCATAAATGCCTTAACTAGCATCATTCAATACTAACTTTTATGGGAAGTCCATCCCTTTGAGAGGAATAGATGTAGGAAGCCAGAATTTCAGTATGTCATACACTTCAGAGTACTGTACTTCCCACCTCATGGGCTCAGTTATCCTTTGTACTGCTCCAATTATATGCTTTCCCACCCTTTGTTAGCATTTGGTTCTTTTTATGAGTCGATAAAAGAGCTGAAAATGGTATAACGTAACCTATCTGAAGTTACACAAAGTACCTAGAGATGAAGTCTAGGTTTTTGCTTTGTTTTCTTTCCCAGGTTTCTCTTTGTGTTAAATGTGGCCTTATTTAATGGTGCCATATTCATCACCATCACAAGACTTTTTGGGTTCCTGCTGGGTACACAGCAAGTTACCAGACCCCATGGGAATTTATGTGGCTCACAAAAGGCATGACTCCTACACATGCACTTTCAATCTAAAATAATCCCATCTGTCTGACCTTTTGAGTGTAGTACATAAACATCTCTTTGTCCTTCAGTAAGAAAATAATACCACTATAGCTCAATGTGAATGGTATTTACAGATGAAGAAACAGATTCAAAAGAAGTCAATTAATTGGTCTAAGGCCATATGGCTAGAAATTAGTAGGACTGGAACTAGAATGCAGGGTCTTCTTTCTTCTTGCTCAATTTTTTTTAATAATCTAAACCATATTACTTCTGGGCTGTATGGTACAGGAGAAGAATTTTCAAAACCCTGCAGAACTCAAAATCCTTTCTCTTATACATTAAAAATAGCCTTCCCAAGTCTCAGAGATTGTAGCAGAGCCATTTTAGATCAAGCAGTGAGTACGACAATTTTTCTTGGCTGAAATGGTAGACTTCAATCATTAACTGAGCATCTTCTTTGGCTGGGCAAAGAGCTGGAATCCCTGATAGCCACAAAAAAGGTACACTGTCATTTGTAAAGACAAGGCAAATGAGCTCTTTAAAAGATACCTTGTAATGCAAAATAGCCAATGGATGAACGGAAAGCGGCAATCTTCCAGGTTCATTTACATATTTAGTATCTTCCATATTTAAGATACTGGGTGTTCTAGAGGCTGCTGAACATCTTTTAAGAGTGTTAAATAATCCCAAGAAAAAACTAAAGAAATAATCAGACCAATTCTTGACAAAGAAGCATTATACAGGAGTTCCAGGGGCCTGTGCGTGCACTTGTGTGAGTTTGTTCCCTCTTCTCACTCTTGCTGTTCATAAGTAGGATTACTTATCCTGTCAGGGATGCTAACATAGTGGCAGAATTTCCCAGAGATCAACAAAATATTATAGATAAGAAGGACCTTATTGGACACTTAGCCCACACTTGCAACCTTCCTTCTTATAGAAATGTTTTCAACATGGCAGTTGAGCCTCTGTTTGCATATTCCCACTGGAAGAAGGTTGTTTTTTCTTGACCTACCTCATTCCACTTGAGAGACTAACTCTAATTATTAAAAATTTTTCTTTATGTAGCAGGATTCTAAACTTGAGAACCTGAGCTAGGATTCAGATGTGTCTGTCAAACCAGTGGAGATAATAGGATTGGGCTAACCAATAGAAGAATGATTCAAGAAACACAAATTTGACCCAAAGGTAATAGCTGGTGTCAGATGGTGAGGTCATTTTGAATAGATCACATTGTCAATCTTCCGTATTTCCCTCTGGCCCTCATGGACTCAACAGACTGAGTCCTTTGAATCAGTAAGTGTACTGAAAAAAAAAAAACAAAACAAAACAAATCTCTGTATAAAACATTAGGATCACAGGTATATTGACTGAATTCAGCTTGCAGTGAAGATAAGACACAAGTTGACTACATGCAGTATATCAGGGCTGGGATTCTTTCTTGAGAGAGAACAGGACCAGACTACAGCTGGGATGGAAAAGAAGGACATATGATCATCAAGCTGCTCTAGGTTTCTAACCAACCAGTGGCCTTAACAGTAGATATAAGCATAGTGAATCAGAACTAGAGAGGAGATACATGGTGAATAGTAAATAATGGAACCCACAGGGTAGCTGAGAAGCCTCTTCCACACATGGGACACTGTCCAGAGGAGTCTCAGAACTATCTGAAAAGAATCTGAGAAGACCAGACAACCTCAAGAGCAGGAGGAAACTGAAGTAGGAAAATGTTTACCAACGCCACCATGACCCTATTTTTCAATGAGGCTGAATGATAATAACAGCACAAATATGGGCATTAATGATAACTACACTCGGCCTTTTTATGTGTTCTCGCTCTTAATGCTGATCACAACATTACGAAGCTGGCATTAGTGTTGTTAGTTTACAGTTGAGAAAACTAAGTCTCAGAGGGCCTAAGTAACATCCTCAAATCCATGGCTGGTAAGATGTAAACCACGATTTGAAAACAGGTCTGACTCCTCACTACATCATGCTGTGTCCTGAAGTAACATGGAAAAACATAGGTTCTATAAATAGTAAATCAAAATCTGCCTCCCTAAATTTTCCACTCACTGATCTGAGTTCTTTCTTTTGAAAATATACTGTCTTTGTGGGCTACTCCTTCTCCCATATGGCAGCTCCTCAGAGATTGGAAAATACCTATCAAGGACTCCACTGAATCTTCTTCATCTTGACCTCAGGTAGCCCACTGTCCGATCTCCTCACCAACCTGGTCTTCCTCCACTGGGAAGTCTAGTTTGTCAATGTCTCCACAACTCTAGATGTTTTCCAATTTCCTTTAAAAACAATTTCTGCTGTATCATGGTACTCTCCTGAGCTCTCTGGACTCCTATGTGCTGCAACAGCTCCCTATTTTCCCAAATTTTGACAAAAGACACCAACTCAGTATCACCCTTAAGAGCCACTGAGATGGTGGACCAGGTATCCCATAGCCCCGTGGGCCATGTGAATTAATTCTCTGGAGCCCAGCTTACTGCCATCCCTATGTAAATGCTGTGATAAAATGTTAAACTGTATGTATAATTGATAATTACTTTATAGTAATATGGGGTCTCACTTGTTTGAATAAAATTCACTATTTACAATTTTCTACTAGAAACAATTTCTCTTTGTTGATAACTCTCCCTAATTGCTTGAACCATATGACATATTTTTCTAGGTAGCCTTAAAATAATTGTTATATTCCTCTTCGAGTTAGCATCTAAATTTCTGATCAATGGTGTTATAAATATCTTTTTTGCATAATGAAAAATGTCTACATCTATATTACTCAGGGATATTTATAGACAGACACAGTCAGCCCAAGTCATGCCCTATTCATCCTAGTAACAAGCCATGTTACAGATTCCACATAGCTGAACTCCACTACCATTTGTTTAGGGCTCTGAGAGGCTGTGGTCTATGTTTATAGACTAAAGGGTATGTGTAAGTAGAATACATTTTTCCATAAATAAAAAAATTAACATAATTTAAACTTTTGATATAATTTACATTAAAGAGCAGTATAAAGGTTGGAAAATATACACTTGGCATCCCTGCCTGTGTGGTAAAGGAGAGAGGAAGGTAAATTGACATAATCTAGAAAATTTGCCAAGTCATCCACTCAGTGAAGAGAAAAGTACATGAGGATTCCCTTTGCTCCTCCCTGCAATAAAGTATAAACACCCTCACAGAGGAAGCTCATCTCTCCCCAGTCAGGAGTGCATGCAATTCCCAATTTGAAAAAGGAGACTCTTGCTTACTAATCTGAGTAGAGTTCTTTTCTCCAGTCATAAGCTATCTGAAGAGCCGACCTTCCTAACTTATGCGGTAAATAGCTCAATGACTAACAATGACTAAGAGCTACACAATCCCACCAAAAAGAAATGTGCATTTTAAGAAAGACATTACATTTTCTGACCCTTGTTCAGTTATAAGTCAACTGGGAGATCAGTCATGACAAAAAAGTTAAAAGGCTTCCTGATATTAATTTCTTATATTTGTGTAAGTGGAAGATATGATTATTAAGTAGTGTATTGTTTTACTGATTTAAAAAATTATAAACTAAAACCACATAATTTAATCATATGAAAAAGTATATCTGAGCCATGTGATATCTTATTTTCCCAGTATCTTTTGATTTCCAATAAAAGAAGCAACCCCTAAAGCATTAATCGCAGGCCACCCTTTATTTAACAAGCACATTGAACCATCTGACATACACTGCTGTCTTTTTTAGGTTTTAAATACGCACCATTAATTAGCTTTTTACATCACAATTATTCGTAAAATCTTTAAGGGCAAATACCATTTCTCATACTACTCTCTGTCTCTCTAGAGTACCTAAAATAGTACCTTCAATAATTATTCATTCACTGATTCATTCAACAGTCTATGTGTTCACCGTGTGCCAGCAGCTGGGGATACAGTCCCTGTCCTCAGAAAGCTCTCAATAAATAATCTCTTCTGAGACAGACTGAAGGGGCCCTAGCCCAGAGCGTCTGGAGCAGGGGCAGGGGGGGCCTGATGAAAGCTGAGAAAATTTACGTAAAGCAGTCTATGCCTGACTCTTCTCTAGCACAAATGAGTAGGGATTTGCCAGTGGAATCAGGTGGGAAGTGATGCAAAGGGGGTTTTACACATAGTAGGCATTCAATAAGTAATTGTCTTTTTGTTCTGGAGAAAAGCAGTATTGCCTTGAAATTAGTGACCTCCCAACCCTGAGTCTATGGGTCTCTGACTTTTTTAAGCTGTGAGAGGCCTATTTATTAAGTCAATGTTTCAGGCTTTTTTTTTCACCCAGGACAACAGAACACAAAACAGGACTGCTTTTTAAGAAAAGAAAAGAAAAAACTTCCTCAGGCTTGAGGTCCATATGTCCGTTCTAAAAGCAATATATGCTAATTTTGGCACATTTGGAAAATGAAGAAAAATGAAAGGAGGAAAACAATCACACATCCCATCACAGAGAGTCAACCATTGCTAATAAAATGGTGCATTTCTTTCCAGTCTTTTTTTATTTTGCAAAGTTTTGGGTTTATTATTTTGTTTGACACAGTTGCAATCATATTAATTAGCAGCGCATATTTAAAAACTAAACCCCACAGTACTAGATGTCACGTGGCACTATGTGCTGAACTGTTAAATAAACGGTAGCACATTATTAGTGCTTTAAGTTGTTTCTTTTATTAGAAACCAAAAGTAAGCTTTTTTTTTTAAATGAACATTATAACAAAGGATCATTATAACTATCAGTTTTATTAGCTCCACATCCCATGGAGATTTCATTAGGTGCACATACTTTAATCAATCATTCTGTTGTTAGACATTTAGGTAATTCTGCCATGAGCATGTTCGTATGCAATGATCTTTTCCCCTATTTTTTGAATTCTCTTTAGAATCAGTCTTTTTTTTTTTTTTTGAATCTTTGGAGTAATTCTGTTTGGCAAAAGCAAAATAACTAACAAAGACTGCTTTGGCTCCAGAATAGAATTAGAATGAACTGATCAAAGGGTATGAAGTTTTTAAGGCTCTTAATATGTATTGCCAAATTGCTTTTCAAAGATTATATCAATTTTCACTCCCATCAGCCATGAGAGCATTTTTTGACAGTTGTCAGTACTGAATATTCACTTAAATATTTAATCTGAGAGTATTAAAAAAGTTGTTCAGATTTGCATCTATTTGATTACTAGCGAAGTTAAATATTTTTCCCTTTGTTAGCTGGTTGTATTTATTTGGGGGAATCTAAGACTGAATTGTCATTAGGACAAAACCAATAGCTCAGATCATCCACATACAGAACAGCACAAAGGCTTCTGGGATTCTGCTAATTGCTACATCACTGCTCATTTGAAGACTAAAATAATCTCTGACCACAAATTTACAAAAAGCATGCTCCTCAGAACTCACACCATGTTCTGAGAGCACTCTGGGCCAGGTACCTCAGGCTGAGTTCATGTGCATAGAACTGCATAGTTTCCTAGACTTCCACTTCCATAGGCGTCAGCTCTTGGCTTATTTTTAAATAGATGTATTTCCTGCTAGACTCCATGTTCTGTGCAGCCCAGAACTTGGCAGTCTTGTTCACTGTTGTGTCAGCAGTACACGTTGCACAGCCTGGGAGATGGCACCAACTTCCTCTCTTCAGCAGACTTGGTGTCACGTGGAAGAAATCAGTCTCGAATGGGACAGAGGATCATCTCCGGAGAGGCTGACATCCTGAATCCCGCCTCCCCCTCATACTTACCCTACAATCACTTCTATTAAGTATTCACTGCTTGACAGCACTTTTGTTCTTCTCTGAAGAGGTATTTTGGCACACTGAATGCTTGCCTCTATTTATCTGTAAATTTAACTTGACCTTCCTAATCATTAGGCACAAAGCAATCATCTCTGTGCTCCTCAGGACATGAGATAATTAGCAAAGAAAAATTCCTCCTGCCAGTGTGTACTATGAATAGAAAACTTTCATCTGACTTCCTGAGTTTTGTCCAATTGTGATACATCTTAGTTTGTATCCTAACTTCATGAAAATTCATATGTAATACATAATTTTGATCTCAGATTTATGTAGGATATACTACTTGGGGAAAATGCATTGGATGTAGCAAAAAAATCTATTTCCAGTTTCAATAAATACTGTCTCACTCTGTGCTTTTCTGGTGGGCTGTTCATAAAATTACTTGGGAAGATGTATTCTATCAAACTATGCATATATCCAGTGATTCACTAACATTTACTCACCGTGCATGCCTCTCACTGTGCTGGCTGATCTCGCATGCTGTTCTATTTAATTTTTACAAAAACCGTATTAGGTAAATATTACTTTTCCCAAATATTTTAGATGTGGTTAAATGAGTTACCTAACCTCATCCAGCCAGACAGGGCCCAAGAAAGAACACAAACCTAAATCTCAGTCCAGTGATTTTTTTCCTGAAACTACGGATGCTTTTCCCCATGTGCCTTTGTGTGGTGATACCTCTCCATGTTTGCCACAGGATGCTGTGTATGCTATGGAATATCGATCTCAGAGCTCATCACACTGAAATTATTGAATTGCTCGCCTGTCTTCCCCTGTAAGCGGTAAGTCCATGGAAGGCAGAGATCATGTTCTATTTGGTGTTGCACCCCCAGAGCCCATCAGACTACTTAATGTTTGATAATATTTTAAATTAATGCATAAACTGCTAAATAAATAATAGAGATGGCAATATTTGGGTTATGTGTTGCTATGCTTTGCACAAGGGAAAGTCTAAGAACAACTAACAGTTCACTTTTCTTAAACTATATAAATTTTATTTTAAATTGAATGTTTATTAACTAAAGCACATCTCCAACCTCTGTTATCCTACTTGGGCTTGCTAATTTCAGCCTTCAACAAGTTGTAGAAAATTGCTTACAAATACCTGCACTGTTGTTTTTACTGTTTTGTTTTTTTTTTTTGCTTTATGTGAATTATCACCAAAACCAACTAATTCATCTATATATAGAGCAGAACACAGGCAACAGAATTATTCAACATCCCTCCCTCTTTCCCTCCCTCTGCTCCCATTCTTAAATTGGAAAGGAATCCTAAAACTCCACTGACACTTCAAATACTCAACTAAATTTCTCTGGATAATATCCCATCCAAATGACATTCCAGCACCTACTAAAATGCCTCCAGTGACATGGAACTCTCTTCCTTCTAATGGAGATTGTTCCATGTTTAGCTTTCTCAAACTAGAATCTGGGAAGAAATGGAACATGTTAATTGGTAGAAGTGTGGATTAGTGCAAACTTTAGCAATATAAGTCATGAGCCTTTAAAATATGCATATATTTCAACCAGGTAATCTTAAAAATCTATTGAAAGGAAATTATCAGAGATTTACACAATGATGCAAATTCCAGGCTGTTCTTTGCAGTGTTATTTATAATAATAAAAAAGAAAAAAAACGAAAACTACCTGACTGCTCAACTATACAAAACTGTTGTAATAAATGATCGTTCATGTATATGAGTACAGTGAAATCATTTTATATATCAATAATATTTCATGAGATGAAGAAATATTCATGGTATATTGGTAAATGAAAAAGTTATATTACAGAAAAGTATAATATCTACATAATAAAAAATAATTTTTTAAAACAATTTTTATTTGTATGCACAGAAAACAGTCTGGAAACTTACAGAATTGTTAGTAGTTATTTCTGAGCAGTGGGATTATGAGTAGTATATTTTATTTGTACTTTACTCTTTTCTTACAGACTTTCTCAAAAAATTGTTACTTCTGTAATCAGAGAAAAAGTGTCATGTAGGTCCTTCCCTGCACTGAACTGAAATTTTTCTCTCTCCTTTTTTTAATAACTTCAGCATATTTTACTTGAGGATATATAAAAGAAAAAATTCTTTCTACTCATAAAAATTCTTTAAAAATTGGAAGCAACTGCAATGCCCCTTCCCTGCCCATCACCTCCTTTTACTAGTTGAACATCTATGGGGGATCTTCAGGTTTGACCCTCCTACCATACATTCTCTGCAAAGCAGCTAGAGTGATCTTAAGAAATAGACCAATTTTTCCCTGCTCAAAACTTTCCAAAAGTTTCCCATCACTCTTAGAACAAAAGCAATGCCCGTATCAGGGCCCACAAGGCACTCTCTCGGATCTTACTTCCTACCACTATTTACTTCTCACTCCACTTTAGCCTCAAAGTCTTCTTGCTCTCATGTCCCCATCTGTCTTAGTCTGTTTGGGCTGCTGTAACAAAAAAGCATAGATTGGGTGGCTTAGAAACAATAAAAATGTATTTCCCACAGTCCTGGAGGCTAGTAAGTCCAAGATCAAGGCTTAGACAGATTTGGTGTCTGGTGAGAACCCACTTCCTGGTTCACAGACAGCAACTTCTCACTGTGTCCTCACATGGTAGAAAGGGCAAGGGAACCCTCTGCGGTCTCTTTTATAAGAACAGCAATCCCAATCGTAAGGGCTCCACCCTCATTACCTAATTGCCTTCCAAAGGCCCTACCTCCAAATGCCATCACAATGGGGATTAGGTTTCAATACATCCATTTGCGGAGACACAAACATTCAGCCTATAGCACCACCTCATGACTTTTTCATTCACTATTCCCCTTGCCAGGAATACCCTGCCCCCAGATATTCCACCGCTTATTCCCTTACTCCATCCAGGTGTCTACTCAGTGTCTCCTCCTCAGAATGATCCCTGAACACTCTCTCAAAACCAGCATCCCGCTCACTCGCAATCCCCTAACTCTACTTATTTCTCTTCCTAGCACTTATCATCACTATGTAATAGTTTCCTATTGATTTGTCTGATTATTCATGGTCTGTCACCCCAACCAGAATGTAAGTTCCATAAAGATCAGGACTTTAGCTGTTTTCTTCTCACCGTTATAATCCCCATGGCCTAGAGAAGACACAGATTAGGAGTTCAATATATGATTAAATTAATGAAGGATGTGCTTCAGGTTTTCTCACTCAGCTGCTGGAAATCCAAGCCCCCACGCGGAAATCAAGGTGTTGCCACCAGAAGAGATGACCAGGCTGCAGGTACAGCCTGGCCATAAGGAGCAGCGTGACCTTCCTTCCCGCCTCTTCTCTCCCCAGGCAGCTCTTTAATACTCCCTCGAAATTCAAATGACATCCCTTGAAGCCACATCACACTTCTCACTCACACCAAGCATCTAATGAGCACACTGCTGTGAAGCAGGTATGGACCGAAGCTCCCAATTAATATTTATTAGCTCTAGCAATGAATGAAGAGACCTGAAAATACATATGTTATTTTAAGGGGAAATTTACACACAGAGATTTTTCCTCTTTGAAAATTATGTGAAAGACGTTTTCTCTGAGGTCAAAAACACTTAAAAAGAAAGGGTGAGAAAGAGAGTAGAGTTGGGAGTAGAGTTGAATAATACCTGAAGCTTGTAGAAACTTCAAGTCCTGGCTCCACTGACAGATTAAACAATGAACAACTTGTTTGTGCACCGTCTTGGCAAAAACACACAGCTGGGGAAGGCATGACTCAGAGAACAAGGAACAGGACATGCAACGGCTACTCAGGCAGATCCACCCCAGGCAAGCAGATGAGCACCCGACTTGCTAGTATTTTGTCAATAATGTGGAACAAACAGGTATATAAGGATGAGGCCACTATATTAAAGAAAATATGCACTGATTAGGTGACAAGCTAAAATAAGTTTTCTCCTCTTTAACTGTTGTCCATGAGTCCCTGAGTGAGCTGTCACAGAAGGGGAAAACCCCAGTGATGTTATCTCGAGTTTTGTCTTTCTCATGATCTTAAAAGTCTCCATTTAAGAAAAATGAATCAGAAACCAAAGTAATATGAATATGAAAATGTATTCATTTTGCAAAAACTCATAAGATTACGCCATTGAAAAAATGGAGCCGTTAACCACTATTACTAATGGGATTCTTTGTGAAGAAGTTTTGTTTTGATCAGGAAGGGGCTGCCTGTCTCCCAAAGTCTGTAACTGCATTCAAGGTTACAGGGCTGACCTGGCTCTACAGCCACACTGGGGAGGAAAGTAGGATTGAGACGTGGATAAAGGGGAGACTTTCATTTTTACTCCACAAACTTAAAATTTTTTTTTTAATTTTGATAAAATACACCTAGCAAAAATTTTACCCTCTTAACCATTTGCAAGTATATGGTTGAGTGGTGTTAACCACATTGACATTGTTGTCCAACCAATCTCCAGAACTCTTTTCATCTTGGAAAATTGAAACTGTACACCCATTAAACAACAGCTACTCCATTAGCTCTTGTATAGCTAGGATTTTTAACAATTAGAAAATACTTTTATCTTAAAAAATACAGAGGGGAAATCTTGCATTCACAGGTGAAAGAAGATAACAGTTAATTCATATCTGCATGGAAAATTCAATCCTGACATAAATATCTTAAAACGACTGGTCAAAAATGTTGGAAGACAAAAAATTAACAACATCCAAAAAAGCTGGTTTTGTAAATATATTTACCAAGGAGAAGTTATCTGGATGACTAACAAATATTTGAAGTGCAGATTCACAGGCAGAATAAACACTAAGCAGTTGTTCCATTCTTCAAAATGCAATGCGAAATCCATCTCCCTGTTACTCACTAGCAATTTCCATTGACTACAATTATCCACAGACAGATATTTGAATAAAAGCCTATTACTAGTAGTAACTTGAGCTCTGGAGCCAAATGTGGCAGAACCTTGGTCAAAATCTCTGGGCCGTACACACATTGCCTCTGAAAGGACATCTGCATATCAGAGGACTTTATCCTTCCAAGGAACTTGGCTTGGGAGCCTAAGGACCAGCAATGGGCCTAGATCCAAATACCTATTTATGGGTTTTCCCTTAATATCCAATTTGCCTGGAATTTCCCCAAACGCCAAACAGTCATTTTCTTATTGCATCATCTCTGCCAAACTCTCTCTATTCACAGTGACATCACTTTGTTATGGGGGTGGGGGAGTAGAATGTCTAAATATATCCCCAGAATTCAGCCATTTTCTTACATATTCACATGCCATTTTGGTACTTAGATCCATGGAAAGATCCATGTTATTGATGAAAATTCGTTTTTCACTGCCCCCTTTCCTATCCCTTGAAAGGAACACTTGAATAATAGAACTGCATTACTTTGGTGACTGACTAGGAGAAGGAGAAATGGGGTAGGGGATGCGGGGGACAATTACAATTCATTAACAGCTGCCTAAACGTCTACACCTAAGAGAGTCATACACAACATCCCAATCTAGTTAACAATTTCCCTTTGCCAAATTTAAAAATAAAATTTTTCTTAAACTTCGTGAGAACCTCCTTCTCAGTTAATCCTAGGAACTCTTATTGTAAATAGCAATTAAGAAAAAATTAAAGTAACACCTCATATTTATAGAGGGCTTTAGAGTTTTCACAGTGCTTTCATGCTTTCATGAACACTGTCTCATTTTGATCTTCAGAACAATTCAGGGTGGTGGATACTGTTATTTCCATCTTGCAGATGAAGCAATCAAAATGCAGACTACTTGAGTAAACTGCCTCCAAGTTTTACAGTAAACATGTGTGAGGCCAGGACTTAAGCTCAGGTCTTCCAAGAACAATTCTATTCTTATCACAAAACAGTGTCTTATTGGTCTGTACATTAAATGTTCAATTTTGGCAAATTCTAACACTGTTTTTAACCAGTAGGAAAAAATATATAGACTTTTTTTCCCTTGGGCTAAATCACTCCATTCATATGCAAACATTAGATTTATTAAATGATTGGTATATATTAAAAGAAATCTACTATTTCATTAAGACTTCCTTTTTTGCTTTCACTAATATAGTTTGTCTACACAGCTGATTTATGCAGATGTTATAATTTTATAATCTCTGTACATTTGAAATTAGTTTGAAATGTCAAAGAGTTTTGATATTTTAGGTTTTACACTTCATGTATTTCTCTCTGTGTGTTATGGTTTCTGCCAAGCATCAAATTTAGCAGCTTCTCAGAGCTTTTTCTAGCCTGCCCCAAACAAGAAGCACTAGAAATTACTGAAGACAAGTTGGCCTTGTGAGATTTCCAAACTAGTTTCTAAACCAAAGAAATTGAGTGAGATAAATTTAGAACACTTGGGAGCTTTGAAAGTCTATTTGGATAAATTTCAGTTACTGCCAATGTAAAAGCATGTCCTAGAAACAGAAATGGTGATCAAAGTCTCACCTCCAAATAATATTCATCCCTCGTAAAACACACAAGGGCAAATTTGGCTTTATTGGGAAATAATAACACATTCTTTATTCAGACATCAAAACACATTTAGATAGTTTGGGAAGAGGGATTGTTGGTTGATTTTGTTGTCATTTTTACAGATTTTGTTATTAGGTTTTTTATAACAATTTACATTATCCTGGGATTTTACTTAAACCCACCATTATTATAATTATTTTTATTACAGTAAGTAACTGTTTTGTGGATTACAGGTTGAATAAAGAACGTACTGTACTGAATCATTTATGGTAGTGAATTCATTATAAGGGGATCAATAAAGCACTATATCTGTGGCCCATCAATCAAACGTAGGAAATTTTTTCATTGAAGTAAACTGTTTATACAATACCAGCAATGCCATGGGTTTTTCTGGAAAGCAAAATGTCAATATGCTGAAAGTTCATGCCTTTTGACCTAATAATGATTTCTAGGAATCTCTTGTAATACCTGAGCCCTAAATACAGGAAATAACAGACTCCAGATATGTTCATTACCGGCATTACTTATAACAGTGACAAGTTACAAAAGCCAAAATATTCTAAAAATAGAGGCATATTTAAGTAAACTATGGTATATTCATAACAATGAAATATTATTATATAGCAATTAAATATCATTATGAAGTTTCAAAAATTTGTCAGGATGTACTTTGGAGTCAGACAAGACCAGAGTTTGAATCCTGCTTCTAACAGGATTTTTTTAGCTCTATAAAACTAATCTCAGCTTTCTAATTTGTAACAATACTTATAAAGACACAGTCATTTAGAAATATACATAACAGGTGATACAAAGTCTAAGATGTTGCAAACACTCAGCAAAGTATACTTACTATAGAATATTAAGGAGGAAAGAAGAGAATGTAAAACCATTTGCATATTACAATCTACTTACGTAAAAGTGCATATGGATATAGGAAACAGACTGGAAGGAAATAGTAAAATATCTAAAGGACAATATAGATTGTCCCCAAAAGAACACTAATAAATTGTACATGTGTGTATATACATTTACAAATACAAATATATACATATGCTTTTCTCTGTTTTTTCAGATTTTCCCTAACTGGTATTAATTTCTTTTTTAATAAGAATAAAGAGATGCTACAGCCATAATGAAATACAGCTATTCAACTATTTGAGCTTTTAGAATTAACACAAAAATCTATTTTTGAAATTTCCAACTTCAGATAATTTCCCTTCCCACTCTAACTACATTTTCCTTACAGAGTATTTTCTGAACATGCTTATTTAGTCTTCTGTACCTTTTCTCCATTCTCTTTGTGGCAACTTCCTGCTCATCCTTTAAAGCCAGTTGAAATGTTATCTCCTCTGTGAAGCAATTTTTAACTTGCATAAGCAGTATTAGTCCCTTCTGCCTTTGTGCTCCAGAATATTCTGCTTGGTATGCAGCTAATGCTAGGCATCATCATCATCACATATTAAATATGTATTTAGGTTTTACTCTCTAAATATATATATACCATATTATTAAATTTTCATAGAAGCCCTGTGACTCAGATACTGTCATTGTCCTCCATTAAAAAGATGAAGAACTGACACTCAGAGAGAGTATGATTCCAAATCCCGTGCTTTTAACCACAGTGCTATAGCCTCTTAATTCTTCCTGTGCCTGTAAGCTTGATATTTTGGCACCTAGATGAGATAAGTGGCATCTCCAAAACAGACATAGTCTATTTCAGATGAATATTGCTGGTTTCCTTGAAAAGGATTTGACCTGTATACATTCCATCGTATCTGTCCCTTAAAACATTTATACCTATATATTATTTTCTTTTTGATCTCCTTTATGCTCTGTGCTAGGTACTGGGGATACAATAAAGAGAAACAGTAGCCAAGGTGCTGGTCCTTAAGGAGATGACAGTCTATCTGTGAGACAGACATGAATCAGAGTCACACAAATAAATTCAGAATTGCACATGTGAGTGCTATAAAGGATAGGGGCTTGGTGCTATGTGAGCATACTATGGGGAAATTTTCCCTTGAGGGGAATGGAGGTCTAGAGGGGAGAAGAGAATGAGACAATGAGGAGTTGAGTTTTGCACATGTAAATGTGAGATTATTGTTTGCCATTGAGATGGCAAATGGACATACAAATCTGAAGTTCAGTAAAAGTGATCTGAGCTAGAGGTATAAATTAGGGAAGGATCAGCACTTATAAGTAATTTAAAACATTAGACTGGATGACATCTCCACAAAAAGGAGTGCAGGTGAAGAAGAGGGGATATCCAAGATCTGGAGCTTGCAGTAGTCTAACATTTGGATATCAGGGGGATGAGGTAGAACCAACAAACCAGAGACCCGTGAAGTCCGGTGGAAAGCAGGAAAGTGAATTTTACTGCTAATTGAGGGAAGCAAGTTTTTCAAGAAGACTGAGTGATCAGGTGGGTCAAACAAACACTGCTGATTGGTCCAATGAGATGGATATTGAAACTGACCATTTCATTTCACAGCATGACAATCATTGATGATTTTCACCATTTCAATGTAATGATGGGGTCAAGTCCTGACTGAACTGACTCTAAGAGCAAATGAAAGGACATGAACTGGTGTTGTGAATGTAGAAAACACTTTTGATTAATTTGGCTGTAAAAGGGCAAAGAAAAATGGAGTAGAGGCCTAGAGAAAAAAGGGAGAGAAAGATAGATTTTTTTTCTAAGGATGACAGAAATAATAGCATGTTTTTATGCTGATAGGAATAATCCAGAAGATGGCTTAACACTGACAATGTGAGACAGAGAAGGGAGAGAAGCTGGAGCCGTGTCTTTGGCTAGGCTAGGGGGGAGGGGATCGATCAAGTACAGAAGGAAAGGAATGGCCTTTGAGTGGAGCATAGATGGGGCATCCACAGCAATAGACGGGAAGAAGAAACAGGCACAAACTCATGAGGGAGATAGAATGGCAGAGCTTGTGGAACAGCTTCTTATTGCACCTGTTTTCTCAGTAAAATAGGGAGAAGAACGATCAAATGAGAGTGAAGGCTTGAGGATAAAAAGAAGGCATGAAGCAGTCACCCAGGAGCGAGAGAATGGACATACTAGGGGGATATAGCCTGATTGCTTGGCAAAACTGAGGGATCACTGGGAAGTTATTACACTTGAATTTGAAATGAGAGGATTGGGTGTTTTTTTTCAAGTCTGTAAAGCTGCTGGTGCAGAGCTGGCAAGAGAGTTGGATGGTAACAGGGTTGGTTTTGCCAGAAGAGTATAAAGAAGGGAGAAAGAGGCAAAGGGAGTTGGTGAAAGGTGAGAAGTGAGAATATGAGGGAACGGTGGATTCTAGGTCCTAGCGGTACTGTGGAAGTAAAAATATTAGAGAAAGTGAGAAGCAAGATAGGAGACAGTAGTTGGGGAAGAGGATGATTGAAATGGCAATTATGGGAGGGTTAAAGGTATTAATAAGACAAGGTCTAGACTATGGCCATGGCAGTCAGCTATTGAAGTTGGAAAGTGGACAAGGAACTGAGAGACCAGGAACTGAAGGGTCATCTGTGTGGTACTGAAATCACAAGGCATTGTAAAGGGAGCAGTGCTAGAGACAATATAGGAGGGAGCTAACACCTCTCAAAGAGCATCAAAGAAAATGCGAAAGCGAAAAGGGGTTCTCTGGATGATTGCAACAAGGAAGGGCAGCATATGGTATGGTCAAACAACCTGAAATTCAAAGATGTGACTTTAGGGAGGAGGGGGAAGAATAATGGCTTGAAAGTTGAAGTGGGGAGCAAAGAGAACATCTATCCCACCTACCAAATCCCATGGAGCAAGGGGGTGGTAAAGGAAAGAGCTACCCCTTGAGAAGGTTGCAGAGGAATCACTATGCTCAGGCATCATGGTCCTTGCTTTCAAGCACTAGCTCATCTGTGTATCTCAAGTTGAATCGGAGCCTGATAATCAACTGAGCTAAAAAAACACCCTCTTCTCAATTTTGAAAAGAGAAAAGAAATTAAAACTGAATGGTAGTTGAAAAGCACTCTAAAACTGTGAGTGAATATCCTGGTGTGCTGATAAGCCACAATATATCACAGATGGAAAAACATAATGACAAGCCAAAGAATGTGAACAACCATTCATTAAACAAGTCAGGGACTACGGCAAAGTCTCTTCAGAAAAGAACTCAGGGAAGGAAATGGGAAAAAACACATGAATATCTCCACTGTTAATAAAATATTGACAGTGGAAGCCAGATTAATGGTTCAGGATCTGGCTGGCAGAATCCGAGCCTCCCAAGAAGCCAGGATAATACTCTGGATAAAGCCAATGATGTTTGGCTGTAGCATTTCTTTTATTTTTCCCAATTCTAATTACTCATTTCTATGCATAGGAGAGGGCACTATGTGATAATACAGAGCAGGGTAATACAATAATAATTTCAGTGAAGATGGAAATGCTCTATACCTGCACTGTCCAACACGATAGCCACTTGTCACATGTGGATACTGAGCCTTTGGAATGTGGCTAGTGTGATGGAGGAATTGAATTTTTAATCTTATTTAATTTTAATTAATTTAAATTTAAATACCCAGATGACTTCCAGTTTCTGGTCCCACTAGTAAGAAGCTTAGAAATTCCCACTCTGTCCTAACTAGTAAAAAGTTGAACAAATTGAAAACTCAGCAACTCTTCTTAGATCCATAAGAGAAGTGAGGTTGCAGGGCAAACTGCCACCCCCAAAACTGGAGAGCTTGACCGGCAGATACAGAGAATCACAACTTACTAGAGCAGAAACCCAGGAGCTGCAACCTCTGTGGAAACCAGTTCCGGGGTAGGAAAACCTAAACTACAATTAATGAATTGCTGGAGGCTCAGTGTGAACAAGTCTGAGAGATAAAAACTCTAAGGAGATCAAGTCATGGGGGATGGGGTGAAGGGGAAACACTTGTAACTTTTACCTTCTAGAGCTCTACCAGTTTCTCTTCCAGCGACTGTTAGAGAAAAATCCCCTCAAGCTCCCAGCAAGGGGAGGGGTAAAGGGATCATATGGAATTATGCCATAGCACTCCGTTCTTCTTAACAAGGTCTGCCCTGAGTAGAAACTATTTAACCAGAGCCTAACCTGCTAGGACTTTAGCTGAACCTATCTGAGGTGGAAGAAGACAAATACCCAACTTTAGCTGTCTGCAGTCTTCCACATGCAGGAAGGGAAATACCCCACTCCAGCCCACTCACTCTAACCATCCTGCTGAGAAACACTTGTGAGGTTTGTAGTCTAGAGGCACAGGCTCACTAAAAAAACTTAGACCTAATCATAGGACTACAGCATGCTTCTCCTGCCCCCACAACTAACCACCACATTACTAAAGAGCTATCTAGAGCAATTCTTTTTACACAGTATACCATGTCCAGGTAACAAGAAAAAAATTACAAAACATACCCAGATGGCAATAAACAAAATTTGAAGAGATACAGAAAGCATCAAAATCAGACTTAGATATGGCAGAGATGTTGTAATGATCACATCAGGAATTCAAAACAACTGTAATAAATGTGCTAAGGGCTCCAATGGATTTAGTAGACAGCATGGAAGAAACAGATGGGTAATGAAAGCAGAGAGATAGAAATTCTAAGAAAGGACCAAAATGAAATGCTAGAGATTAAAAATACTTTAACAGAAATGAAGAATGAAGAATGATTTTTTTTTTTTTTTTTTGCGGTACATGGGCCTCTCACTGTTGTGGCCTCTCCCGTTGCAGAGCACAGGCTCTGGACGCGCAGGCTCAGCGGCCATGGCTCACAGGCCCAGCCGCTCTGCGGCATGTGGGATCTTCCTGGACCGGGGCATGAACCCGTGTCCCCTGCATCGGCAGGCGGACTCTCAACCACTGCGCCACCAGGGAAGCCCCGAAGAATGACTTTGATGGGCTTATAAGGAGACTGGGCGTGGCTGAGAAAAAAATCTCTTAGCTTGAGGATATCTCAATAGAAACCTCCAAAACTGAAAAGCAAAGAGAAAAATAACTGAAGTAACAGAATGTCCAAGGACTGTGGTACAGCTATAAAAAGTGTAACATACACATAATGGGAATACCAAAAGGAGAAGAAAGACAGACACAGAAAATATATTTTTAAAAATGACTGATGGGCTTTCCTGGTGGTGCAGTGGTTGAGAATCCGCCTGCCAATGCACGGGACATGGGTTCGAGCCCTGGTCCGGGAAGATCCCACATGCCACGGAGCAACTAAGCCCATGTGCCACAACTACTGAGCCTGTGCTCTACAGCCCATAAGCCATGACTACTGAGCCCACGGACACAACTACTGAAGCCCGCATACCTAGAGCCCATACTCTGCAACAAGGGAAGCCACAGCAATGAGAAGCCCATGCACCGCAATGAAGAATAGCCCCTGCTCTCTGCAACTAGAGAAAGCCCACGCGCAGCAACGAAGACCCAATGCAGACAAAAATAAAATAAATTTTTTAAAAAATAATAATAATGACTGAGAATTTCCCCAAATTAATGTCAGACACCAAACCACAGATCTAGGAAATGTATTCAATTATGTATGCTTATGTTAGAATGTATATATAAGCTTACGTATATGTGAAATGAATTATAGCTATGATACAAAGAACTGGAGGACAAAATTAGGACTATTTTGTCATTATAAGGTACTCACCCTACCCACGAAGTGGTATAGTGTTATTTGAAACTGGACTTGGATTAGTTATGAATGTATACTGCAAACTCTAGGGCAACCACACACACAAAAAGTAAACTTAAGAAGAAGTACAACTGAAATGCTAAGAAAGGAGAGAAAATAATATCATAACTTGATCAATTAGAAAAAGACTGGAAGATAAAAACAGAAACAAAAGCAAAGGAAACAAATAGAAAACAGTAACATATATGGCAGATATTAATCCAACTATATCAATTATCACTTTGAACATCAATGGTCTAAATGTACCAGTTAAGAGACAGAGATGGTTAGAGTGGATCACAAACCAAGACCCAAATATATGTTGTCTAAAAAGTCCATTTTAAGTATAAAGACACATATAAATTAAAAGGAAATGGACGAAGAAAGACATACCATGGGAACACTAATCAAAAATAATTTACTTTGTTATACAGCAGCAACTAACACAACAATGCAAAGCAATTATACTCCAACAAAGATGTTAAAAAAAATAATTAGGAATTGCTTCATTTTCAGACAAAGCAGGCTATACAGCAAGAAAAGTTTTCAGGGATAAAGAGGAGCATTAAATAATGATAAGGGGATCAATTCTCCAAGACTGTATAACAGTCCTTAACATGTATGCATCTAACAGCAATGTCAAGAGATGTGAGGCAAATATTGATAGAACTGCAAGGAGAAACAGATGAGTCCACTCTTACAGTTGGAAACTTGCACTCATCTGTATCAGAAATGGACAGATCCAGTAAGAACATAGTTGAACTCAATAACACCATTAATCAACTGTATATAATGGACATATATAGACTACTTCAACCAAGAACAGTAGAATACACATTCTTGTCAGATTCATCTGGAACATACACCAAGAAAGACCACATTCTGGACCATAAAACATACCTTAACAAGTTTAAAAGAATAGAAACCATATAATGTCTGCTCTCAAACTATAAGGAAATTAAACTAGAAATCAGTAACAAAAAGAGAGCTGGAAAACCCAAAAATACTTGGAGAATAAACAACATACTTCTAAATAACACATGGGTCAAAGAAGATATCTCAAGAGAAATTTTTAAATGTTTTTAACTAAATGATAATGAAAACAAAACATCAAAATTTGGGAGGTACAGTGAAAGCACTGCATAGGGAGAAATTTATAACATTGAATGAATACATTAGAAATGAAGAAAGCTCTAAAATCAATTATCTAAGCTTCCAACTTAGGAAACTAGAACAATGAAGAGCAAATTAAATCCAAAGTAAGCAGAATAAGAGAAATAGAGACTAGAGCAGAAATCAATGAAATTGAAAGCAGAAAATCAATAGAGAAAATCAAAGAAACCAAAAGCTGGTTCTTTGAAAAGATCGATAAAACTGGTAAGCCTCTAGCCAGACTGAGAAAAAAAAGAGAGAGGACACAAATTACTAATATCACAAATGAAAGAGGGTATATCACCACAGATCCCATGGTCATTAAAAGCATAACAAAGGAATACTACGAATAACTCCATGTCTACAAATTTTATAACCTAGATGAAATGGACCCTGTTGAAATTAAATAACCTAGATGAAATGGACCCTGATGAAATGCTGGTAAGAACAATTCTGTGAAAGACACAATCTGCTAAAACTCACACAAGAATGAAACAATCTGAATAGGATTACATCTATTAACATAATTTAATCAATAGTTAATAACTTTCCAAAACAGAAACCACCAGGCTCAGATGGTTTCACTGGTGAATTCTACCAAACATTTAAGGTAAAAATTATACCAATTCTCTACAATTTCTTTCAGAAGATAGAAGCAAAGGGAATACTTCACAACTCATTCTACAAAGCTAGCATTACCCTAGTATTGAAATCAGACAAAGACATTATAAGAAAAGGAAACTACAGACCAATATGTCTGATGAAAACAGATGTAAAAATCCTCAACAAAGTATTAGCAAATCAAATTCAGTTATGTACAAAAAGAATTATACACCATGACCAGGTAGAATTTATCCCAGGTATGCAAGGCTGGGTCAACATTTGAACAAAACTGGCATTTGAAAATCAATTAATGTAATTCATCATATCAACAGACTAAAGAAGAAAAATCACACAGTTATATGAATAGATGCAGAAAAAGCATCTGACAAAATCCAATACCCATCCAAAAAAAATTCTCATTAAACTAGGAATAGAGTGAAACTTCCTCAACTTGATAAAAAAAAATATCTGCCAAAACACTACAACTAGTATCACACTTAATGATGAGAAACTCAGGAATTCCCTGGTGGTCCAGTGGTTAGGACTCCATGCTTCCTCTTCAGGGGGCATGGGTTCGACCTTTGGTTGAGGAACTAAGATCCTGCATGATGTGTGGTGTAGCCAAAAAAAAAAAAGTGATGAGAAACTCAAAGCTTTCCCACTAAGATCAGAAGCAAGGCAAAGACATCCCTTCTCACCTCTGATTTTCAATATTGTACTAGAAGTCTTAGCTGATATAAAAAGACAAGAAAAGAAATTTATACAGATTGGGAAGGAAGAAATAAAACTCCTTTTTTCCACAGATGACATGATCATCTATGTAGAAAATCCAAAAGAACTGACCAAAAAAAAAAAACTTCTTGAACTAATAAACAACTATAGCAAGACTGCGAGATACAAGGTATAACATAGAAAAGGGAATTCCTTTCCTACATACCAGCCATGAACAAGTGGAATTTGAAATTTAAGACACAATACCATTTATATTAGCACCCCCAAAATAAATTATTTAAGTATAAATCTAACAAAACATTTATAAGATCCATATGAGAAAAACTACAAAACTCTGATGAAAGAACTAAATAAATGAGAGATATCCGCTGTTAATGGATGAGATAACTCAATATTGTCAATATGTCAGTTTGTCCCACTTTGGTCTATACAGTCAATGCAATTTTCGATCAAAATTCTGGTAAGTCATTTTGTAGATATTGACAAACTGATTCTAAAGTTTATATGGCGAGGCTAAAGATCCAAAATAGCCAACATAATATTGAAAGAGAAGAACAAGGCTGGAGGACTAGCTCTAACCAACTTCAAAACTTACTACAAAGCTATAGTAATCAAAAGAGTATAGTACTGGCAAAAGAATAGACAGATAGGTCAATGGAACAGAATAGAGAACCCAGAAACAGAACCGCATATGCATAGTAACTGATCTTTGACAAAGGAGCAAAGGCAATATAACAAAGAAAAGATAGTCTTTTCAACACATGGTGCTGGAACACTGGACATCTACATGCAAAAAAAAAAAAAAAGAAGAATTCTGACACAAACCTTACATCTTCCCCTAAAATTAACTCAAAATGGATCACAGACCTAACTGTAAGATACAAAACTATAAAACTCCCAGAAGATATAAAAGGAGAAATTTAGATGACCTTGCGTTTGGTAATGACTTTTTAGATACAACACCAAAGGCACAATACATGAAGGAAAGAGCTAAGAAGTAGACTTCATTAAAATTAGAAATTTCTGTTCTGTAAAAGAAAGTCACTGTCAAGAGAAAAAAAAAAAAATGACAAATCACGAACTGGAAAAAAAACCTTTTGTAAAAAACATATCTGATAAAGGACTATTATCAAAAATACACAAAGAATACTTAAAACTCAACAGTAAGAAAACAAACAAGACAATTAAAAAATGAGCCAAAGACCTGAACAAACACCACACGAAAAAAGATATATGGATGACTGATAAGCATGTGAAAAGATGCTCCATCTCATATGTCATCAGGGAAATGCAAATTACGAGATTCCATTACACACCTATTAGAATGGCCAACACTGAGCACACCAAATGCTGGTGAGGAGGTAGAGCAATTAGAACTCTCATTCATTGTAGGAATACAGAATGGCACAGACACTTGGAGCACAATTTACCCAAAGGAGTTGAAAACTTATGTATATAAAAAAGCCTGCACATGTATGCTTATACAGGTAGTAGTTTTATTCATAATTGGCAAAACTTGTAGGTAACTAAGATGTCCTTTGGTAGGTGTATGGATAAATAAAGTGTGATACATCTAGACAATGGAATATCATTCAGCACTAAAAGGAAATGAGATATCAAGCCATGGAGAGAATTTAAATGCATATTATTAAGTGAAAGAAGCCAACCTTAAAAGGCTACATACTGTATGATCCCAACTATATTACACTCTTTGAAAAAGCAAACCATGGAGACAGTTAAAAGATCAGTGGTTGCCAGGGGTTAGGGGAGAGGGCAGGATGAATAGGCAAATACAGAAGATTTTTAGAACAGTGAAATTATTCTGTATGATTGTATAATGGTGCGTACATGTTATTATAAATTTGTCTAAACATACAGAATATACACCACCAAGAATGAACCTTCGGACTTCCCTGGTGGTCCAGTGGTTAAGAATCCACCTTCCAATGCAGGGGACGTGGGTTCAATCCCTGGTCGGGGAACTAAGATCCCACATGCCCCAGGGCAACTAAGCCTGCATGCTCTAGAACCCATGCATACCACAACTAGAGAGCCCGTGTGCTGCAACTACAGAGCCCTCACACTGCAACTACTGAGCCCACGTGCTCTAGAGCCCACGTGTCACAACTAGAGAAAAGGCTGTGTGCCGCAACAAAAGATCCTGCATGCCGCAACAAAGATCCCGCATGCCACAACTAAGACCCAATGCAGCCAAATTAATAAATAAATAAAAAGAGTGAACCTTAAACTGTGGACTTTGGGTGATAACACTGTGTGAACCAATAGTGGCAGGAACCTTCCTCTCAATTTTGCTGTGAACCTCAAACTGCTCTAAAAAGTAAAGTCTATTCTTAAAAATTGCCACATATTGGCTACTATATTGAAGAGTACATTTCTAGAGCTTTTTAGCATGACAGGGTAGAAAGCAGGTCGGAGATGAAGGAGTCAGAACATTTTAGGCAGTCAAAGATGACTGCCCTCCAATCTTCCTCTTTATTCAAGTTTATGTGTTGGCCGTTTTAGTTTTAGAGCTCCAGGGCTCCAGAGCACTCAGCGCTCAGGAAACTTGTTTTTATTCCCACTCATCATCCTATAAGAGCTCTACCTAGTACATCTTTATTAAATATATATGTTTAAAATCCCAACCCAGTTAACAAAGCTGTGGTATACCCTTATTTTAAACTAAGGTACTCTGAAACTAAAAGAAGTCCAAAATGAATGGAGAAAGTAAATAGTTAAACAATTTCATAGAAAGATTATTTATTTTACAAACTGATGGGTTACTCACATGAGTTATTAGAAAAATAATTCGACTGGTAGCAGTGGAAAATCATTTTTTAATGATGGAAATGGTAAAAACAATACAGATTTTTTAATGAGAGTTTATTTGATTTTCCTTTTGCATAAATGGATTTTATGTACTGAAAAAGTAGCTAATTTTGATAGAGATGACGGGAATTGGTTTTACTACTGATGGCTATTGGAGCCAGCTTTCTCATTCCAATTTCTTTTCTGAAACTTCCAATTGAAAATGACATCAATATTTATGATGAACTGGGAAAAAGAACCAAGGCACAAGGTACATAAAACTGATTAATGTAAACGGGCAAGGAAACCCCTAAAATCAAATCTAATGATCCATCAAACAGTCACTCTTCTTAACACTGTGAATGCTGTCAATTTAACAACTTAAATCAAGTAAGGTACCAGAGGATAGCAAATACGTTGCTCTCAAGAATTAAAGTATAAAAGCTTATTAAAATCAAAAAGCCAACTCTTAGAACAAAACTGGCATCATTCTCCAATTACCTGAATACCTTACAGAGGATTGTGTGCCTGTGTGTCATATTTAAATTAGCTTTCCTTATAAAATTGCTGCATACCACAGTTCAAAATACAGCTGAGAAATCACCCTGTTTGACGTACAGATGATAACCTAATTCCGACTATTTTTATCTACTTTGTAATTCAAGTGATGCATGCTGTGTATTATTTCCCTAAGTGTCGAAATTATATTTAGAATTAAAATTGGTTTTATGTGGTTCAAGTTATTGCACCCGAAAGCAATGAGTCATGCACCAGAAGTACACAGATTTGGGAGGCAAATACGGAACCATTCACTGCTCAGCAAGAGCTTGCTCAGCCCCTTAGCTCTAAGAATAAGCTTTAAAAATGCTGGATAGTTAATGTGGGTTGTAACAACAAGGTCACCTCTGTTCTTTTTCAAAGGTGCCGTGAGCTCTTTGTCTTCTACCTTTAGGTCATGGGACAGAATCAGGCTTGAAGAAAGTTTCAAACAGCCTGGTATTATGTCCTATACTACACGTCACATGTGAGGGTTAACGGTACTGACCCAACACCCAGGCAGTTTTAAGTTATTTTTCCTTCCGGGGAGGTGGCTGTGCAATGTTTTTTGCCCACATTTTCTCTCTGTTACCTCATAACCATGATGTAGAGTTCATTTCGTAAAACAGAGACAGAGGCAGAGAGAAACAGACAGAGAGTGAGACTCTTTGGCTCAAGCAGACTTTTAACCCATGACCCAGGTCTCACTATCACTTAGTTCTAACTAACTGGACTAACCAAACAGACATCAAACAGCCTGCAGTGATACATGGACCTTCCACTATCACGGTTACATTTACGGAATGAAAGGGGAGAATTCAAGTACCTACTCTGTTATACATTGTGCTCGTTTCCTTTTATAGTCTCCCATTTAATCCTCACAAAAGTCTTTTGAGGATGGCACTTCACAAATGTGAAAATAGAAGCCTGAGCAGCTAAGCATTTTTTCCAAGATCACATAACTATTAGGAAAAGAGGCCACGACTGGAATACAGGTCAGTATGGTGATAAAGCCCTACTCCCCTGCTCTCTCGTCCACAGCTTATGGTGTGTGTCCTGACCTCTCCCACTTGTTTTGCTCTCTGCATCACTTGGGAAAGAAGAAAAATATTTACCAACAGTGAGATTTCTGTTGTTCTTTTTTGGACACAACCTCCTGTGAAAATTATACCGAGAGCTTTGAAAACCAAAAGGGTTCCAAAAATCACATGTTATTTGAGGAATTCCAAAAACAAAACAAAACCAAAAAACCTAATTTCTTACCCTAGTTCCAAAATGTCTTTACACCCAGATATGCTACAACCCTAGATAACATGTCCCAATGTTTTCTCTCTTAGCACTTAAAAATACAAAGCTGTATGAGAGCCAGAGAAGCCAAGCAGAAATCCATAAGAGGTTAAAAAGCTAATCAGAGATTTGTGTAACAGTATCATGCTAGAGAATCAAAAATTAAAGAGTAGTGCAAGCCAAGGAAAAGAAGAGACCTTGGAAATTTTCAGTTGAGACTGACAAAGAAATAGATCCAGTAGTGAGGGCAAATCAGAAATAGACCTGGAATCATCTCAATTGTTGACTGAATCAAAATAATCTTCCATTCTTCTAACTACCTGGCAAAAGTAAAGCCAATTCTCTCTGGAAGAAAATAATATAGACACAGAGTGTCTGGCATTCAATCCAAAATTACCAGGCATACCAGAAGACAGGTCCAAACAGCCAAAATCTAAAATAAAAACATAGATAATAGAAACAATCACACTGCAAATAAACATAAAATTGGAGTTAATCAGACACTGATTTTAAAATAGTTGTGATTACTGTATTTAAGAAAATATATAAGGTGGGGAATGCACTAAGGAACTGGAATCCATAAAAGTGAATCATACTGAAATTTTAGAAGTAAACAACAAAATAACTGAAAATAATATTCCATGTAATATTAGATACAACAGAAATGAAAAATAGTATACCAAAAGATAAACCAGTAAAATATATCTGGTATGAAAAAGGATGAAAAATACAAAAAAGAGTAAATGGAACATGATGAAATGGTCTAACATATCTATAATTGGAACCCCAGAGGAGACTACAGAGAGAATGGAGCAAAAACACCATTTAAAGAAATAGTTGCCGCAATTACATAATAAGTGTATCACTAAGTCACAGATTCATGAAGCCCCAAGTGGGACATAGGCAGAGAAAACTGGTAACTAGGAACATAATATTTGAACTACTAAACACTGAGAACAAAGAATATCATAAAAGCAGCCAGAGAAAAAGGCACATTACTTCAAAGGAGCAATAAAAAAACCTGACAGTTGACTTTTCAACAGAAACTAAATGAATTAGAGGAAAAAAAGAATTTGCAACTTTAAAAGGTTGAAAGAAGATAACTGTCAACTTAGAATTCTATACCAGCAAAAATGAAGGCCATATTTTTAGACCAAAAAGGAAAAAAAACTAAGAAAATTCATCTCCAGGAGACCCACGTGAAAAGAACATTTTCTTGGCCAAAGAAAAATAATCTCAGAGGTAGGAAAATGCAGGCAGAAATAAAGACCAATGAGAAAAGTAAATAAGTGTGTAGAATAAATAAATATTGGTTGTATAAAACAATATTAATGCTTTGTGGAGTTTAAAATATATAGTTACATTCTTGAAAAAACTAACACATAGGTAGGAGGAAGTAAATGGCATGAAAATAATTTAAAGACCTCATATTTTCTGTGAAGTGGCAAAAGTACTAAATTATAGTACGTAAACTACAATTAATAAAGCAAGCATGGTGTACTCTCCAAAACC
Organism: Stenella coeruleoalba; assembly: GCF_951394435.1. NCBI lineage: Eukaryota > Metazoa > Chordata > Mammalia > Artiodactyla > Delphinidae > Stenella > Stenella coeruleoalba. Next base: position 66,327,513 of record NC_137158.1, on the reverse strand, counting down.
ACTAAAATAATTGTTTACAAAGCACAAAATATGTATAACTAACTAATAGACAGGAAAGTGTAATTATAAAAAATTTTTTTAATTAATACAAAAGAAGACGAGAAAAGTTGAAAAACAAGAACAAACACGAATGGGGCAAATGAATATGAAATAGTAAGATGGTCAATTTAAACCCAATTATATCAAATTAATGAAGTATAAATAAAATAAAAACTCCAATTAAAATACAAAGATTTTTGGGCTTCCCTGGTGGCGCAGTGGTTGAGAGTCCATCTGCCGGTGCAGGGGACGCGGGTTTGTGCCCCGATCCAGGAGGATCCCACATGCCGCAGAGCGGCTGGGCCCGTTAGTCATGGCCGCTGAGCCGGCGCGTCCGGAGCCTGTGCTCTGCGACGGGAGAGGCCACAGCAGTGAGAGACCCGCATACCGCAAAAAAAAAAATACAAAGATTTTCAAAATAGACTTTCCTTAAAAACCCAAATTTACGCTATTTACAAGAGACACTTTTAAATGTAAGGAGAAAAAATATTGACTACAAAGAGAGGAAAAAAGATCTACCATTAACACATTGACCAAAATAAAATTAACGTAACTTTACTGTTACCAGGCAAAGTATGCTTTAAGGCAAGATTTGCTAGAGATAGAGAAACATGTCATGAAAATAAAAGATTAAATCCACCAAAAAGGTATAGCAATTCTAAAAATATATGCACAGAGTCAAAATATACAAAATAAATGATAATAGTATAAAGAGAAAAAAATAGAAAAATTCACCAAAATATTTGGACAATTAGTATGTATCATTCCCAAGAAGACCAAAAAAAAAAAAAAAAAGCAGAGATATAGAGGATCTGAAAAACAAACTTGGCCTAATTGACCTATATAGGACGTCATACCCAGCAACTCTAGAATACACATTTTTTTTCAAATCCACATGAAACATTTGCCAAAGTGACCATATGCTGGAAAATTTTTTTAAATTCTCCAAATGTCTCAAAAGATATAAATTATACAGAGTATGTTTACTGACAAGAGTAAATTGAAGCTAGAAATCAATACAAAAAAGAATTAAAACATTCCCAGAAGTGTGGAAATTCACCAATACTTCTGTAAAATAATTTAAAATAATGAAAAAATGTAAAAGGAAATTAGAAAGTACTTTGGATATGATAATTATCAAGAAAGCAACATATCAAAACGTGTCTAATGCAGCTAAAGCAGTGCTTAGAGGGAGATTTCTAATAACAAATGTGTATATTGGAAAAGAAAAAAGGCAAAAAAATCAATGATCCATGTGCCCACTTGAAGAACTAAGAAAAGAACAGGAAATTAATTCTGAAAAAAGTACAAGCAAATAAATAATAAAGATAATACAAATTAATGGAAAACAAATGTGCAATAGAGAAAAATCAATAAAACAAAAAGTTGCTTTTTTGAAAAGTTAAACCTTAGCAAGATGGAACAAGAAAGAAAAGAGATGATGCAAATTACCAAATTACAGGAGAGGAAAACATCACTACATACCTTAAAGACATTAAAAACAGTAAGAAGGATATTATAAACAATCTAATGCCAATACATTTGAATAATCAGGTAAAATGAAAAGAAAACCCTTTAGAAAACACAATTTACCAAATCTAACCCAGAAAAGAGAGAGAAATATCTGAATTAAATAAAATAAATTTAAAATAAATTTATTTAAATAAATTTAAAATAAATCCATAATAAAAAAAACTTTCCTGCAAAGAAAAGTCAAGGTGCATGTATTCTCACTACTGAATTATTTCAACATTTAAGAAAAAAAAAACTACCAGTATTAAACAAACTCATGAAGGGCACAGAACAAGGGAGAACATTTCCCAACTTGTTTTATCAGGCTGGCATGACCTTGACATCAACACCTGGCAAAGACACTTAAAGAAAGGAAAATTATAGGCCAATTTCCCTCATGAATGTGGGTATAAAGGTCTTGAACAAAATATCAGCAAAACAAATCCAGCTATATATAAAAATAATTATAAATTAGGGGTCTTTTTTATTCCAGAATGCAATTTTTTAACCTTCAAAAATTAATGTTTAAAAAGATTATATGAAAAGCAATGAAAAAAGAAAAAAATTGTTTTTCACATATTAACAGACTTAAGGAGGAAAAAAATATGATCATCTCAATTGATACAATTCAATTGACAAAATTCAACATATCCATGGTAAAAATGTATACCAAATCAGGAACAGAAGGAAAATCTCTTAACCTGACAAAACACAGCTCCAAAACTTCTACTGTAAAAATCATACTTAACTAAATATTGAAAGCTTTATTTTTTTTCCATTCAGGTACAAAAATATAAATGCTTGCTACCAACTTCTGTAAATTATGTTACTGTGGTTCTTAACCAAAATAATAAGGTGAGAAAAAGAAAATATATATAAAGGGGGAAAAGGAAGGAATAAAACTATTGCTATTCATGATGATACGACTGTGTTTAGAAAACCAAAAAAAATCTATTGTAAACTATTAGAATTGCTATGTGAATTTAGCAAGGTTACTGGATGTTAAAAACATACATAAATATCATATGTATACAAATAACATATACAAAAATAATAATAAAATTTTAAATTGATACTACTTAAAATAGCATTAAAATATCAAATACTTAGAAATTAATCTATTGAAATATGTGAACGTCTTTACATTACAAATAACAAAACATTACTGAGGGGTAGTAAGAAGTCTTAAATAAATATACCATGCTTGGGATATACCATGTTTGGGATACCATTCAATATTGTAACAATGTCAATTTTCCACAAGTTAAGTTATACATTTAAGAAAAATTCAACCAAAATCCCAGTAGGATTATTTTGCATGTGGAAATCAATTCTAAAATTTATATTAAAAAAAACCCTCTAAGCTACTAGATATCAAGACTTATTTTAAACCTCTTGTAATTAAGACAAAAAACAGGATCATATCGGGACAAAGATAGATATTAGACCCATTGATCAAAATAAAGATTCTAAAACTAGACTTGCTGAATTAAAGTGTGGAGAACAGATAATCTTTTTCAAAAATTGATGCAGGGGCTTTCCTGGTGGCGCAGTGGTTAAGAATCTGCCTGCCAATGCAGGGGACACGGGTTCGAGCCCTGGTCTGGGAAGATCCCACATGCCACAGAGCAACTAAGCCCGTGCGCCACAACTACTGAGCCTGCACTCTAGAACCCACGAGCCACAACTACTGAGCCCACATGCCACAACAACTGAAGCCCATGCGCCTAGAGCCCATGCTCTGCAACAAGAGAAGCCACCGCAATGAGAAGCCCACACCACAATGAAGAGCAGCCCCCACTCACCGCAACTAGAGAAAGTTCGCACGCAGCAACGAAGACACACCGCAGCCAAAAATAAATAAATAAATAAAATTGATGCAGGGTTAAGTGTCTATCCATATGGGACAAGAGTAATAACTGCTATGACTGTCTATAAACAAAAATCAATTCCAGAGGATTATATACCTAAATTTCACCTTTTCGGGCAAAACAGTGTCTTTAGAAGAAAACAAAAGAATACCTTGATAATCTTAGGCTAGACAAAGATTTCTTATACATGACACAAATAGCATTAACTATGAAGAAAAAGATTGAAAAATAGGATTGTAGTAAAATTAAGAACTTCTATTCATCAAAAGTGATCACTTGATTAATAAAAAGGTAAGCCACAGAGAGGGGAAAGACATTTGTAACTAGAGATTCTTGTCCAGATATATACATACATACTCAGATATATGTACATACAGAGAACATGTGTGTGTTTTTTCCTTCAGAATATCAAGGAAAAAACAGAAAACTGTCTTACTCTATAACTTAGAAATTCCTCTCCTATATGTATATCCAATAAATGAATACATACGTGTGTCAAAAATAAGTACAAAAGGGCTTCCCCGGTGGCGCAGTGGTTGAGAGTCGATGCAGGGGACACATCGTGCCCTGGTCCGGGAAGATCCTACATGCCGCGGAGCAGCTAGGCCCGTGAGCCATGGCTGCTGAGCCTGTGCGTCCGGAGCCTGTGCTCCACAACGGGAGAGGCCACAACAGTGAGAGGCCCGCGTACCGCAAAAAAATTAAAAATAAGTACAAGAATGTTGATAACTGCATTATTCATAGTATTAAAAAACTAGGAACAACCCAAATATCAAAAAAGTGGAATGTATAAATAATAAAATACAATAATTAAAATAAATGAAATACTGTTATATGAACCAACATGGATGAATCTCAGGAATGTTAATATTGAACAACAAAAAAAGGCAAGCACAAAAGAGTGTATAGTATACGACTCCATGTATATAAGAAACAAGCAAAAAAAATATGCATTGGTAGACATCAAAAGAAAAGATACCCTTGATAAAGTATGACTGGTAGGAGGACACGAGAACCTTCTGAAATGCAGAAGTTTCTTTTTTTGATCTACGTGGTATTAGTATAAGTATGTTCGCTGTAAAAATTCACTGAGTTGCTCATTTATGATTTGTGTATTTTGCTCAATACATATTATGCTTTACTAAAAAGTATACTTTTATAAAATCTCTTATATATCAGCACATATGTGCATACCTATATACACAAATAAAGCTTATGAGGCTATCTTGCAATAATTTAACTGTTTATCCCCATTAATATTTGGTTGATTAATGGTTGAGTATTGACAATGAAGTCAATAGCTCTTGTAAGAATAGTAATATCTTTTATATGGAGAGGGCTTTTCTGTTCAATCCCATTACATCTCATTATCAAAGAACTTTATTTCATTTTTGACCCTTATGCCAAATCTCTTATTGTATTCTCCACATCAGAGATGAATAACAATAAACAGAAGTATGGAGACTTTAAGTAAATTGCCCAAGATCTCACAGTCATGAAATGATGGAACTGGATTCAAGTAGCAATGAAAAATCAGTCAACTTTTATGAGGCAAGCCCCTTGTCTTGTACAAAGAATTTCTTGCTGAAAAGTGTCTCTAGATCAATACTCCATAATACCCAGTAACTGAGGGTTATAGTTGTTGACCTTTAGATAAGTTAAAAGCAACAATTATTACTGGGTTTATATTAAGTACTAAGGCTTGTCTGGAGTCCCAAAAGCTCAAAACTAAATAAGACACCATCTTTATCCTCAAATAGCTTACAGATCCAGAAGAGAATATATACAAAAATCAAAGTTCAAATCAGTGTGGCAGTTTTAAAACACGACCTCCAATTTTTCGGACACTTCTCCCATTGAGAGGTGGGGTCTCTGCCCCTACACCTTAAATCTGGGTGGACTTGCAACTGCCTGGGAAAGTGAAGCTGGGTCATAAAAGGCCATGCATCTTCTGCCTAGTTCTCTTGGAATGCTTGCTCTCTTGGAAGTCTCCCTCTCAGAACCCAGCTGCTATGTTGTGATAAGTCCAAGCCACACATAATGTGCTCTTATTGACAGTCTCAAACTGAACCTTTGAGTCATCTGGGCCTGGGAGCCAGGCATGTGAGTGAGAAAATCCCAGTGCAAGAGATCCTACACCCTATCTATTCCAGCCCTCAGCCACTCAAGTCACCCCTAGACATCTGCGTCTTCCTTGCTGAGATCCCAGAGATTGTGAGCAGACTAAGTTACTCCTTCCGTGCCTTATACAAATTCTTGACCTTCAGAATCCATGTGCATAAAAAAAACAGTTGTTTTTTATGATTCTAAGTTGTTTATGCCACCAAAGGTAGGTAATTATTTAACAACAGATAACTGGAAGAGAGTTTCCTCTGAGTTTGATCCTTATGCACCTGTATCAAAATTGCCTGCAGTGCCTGTAGAAATGGAAGATTTCTGGATCTCTCCTCTTTACTTTTGTATCAGGAATTTGATTCCCTTTTGGGTTCCAGGAAATTGAACATTATCTAACACCTCGGCAATTCTTCCATTCAATAAGTGTGAGCACCACCGCCCTAAACCAATTTTGTGATCAGCCACAATAAGAGCCGCACAGACATGGACTGATCTGCAAGACTGTCAGTGATTCTCAAACATCACTGCAGATAAAAAGAAAAGATACCTGATTCACACATTAAATATTAAATCTGTAGAGTCTCTACAGACTTGTAAACAACTTTTACCATAATTAGTATTCAGGACGCATAAAAGATGTATGCACAAGGAGACAAAGAAGAGAGTCGTTCTGCCTTCCTGTGGGGTCAGAAAATCTTCAGAGAGCATGTGACATTATACTGAGTCCTAAAAGATGTGTTTCTATTTTTCCTTTAATAGAGTGAAGCCAGAAAATCTCTAGGTGGAGGAAGCAGATTCAGTGGAAGCAAATGTCTGATGAAACTACAAAAGTGACATTATGGTGGACCTTCTTGGCCAGGGAATTTGTACTTTTGCCTGAGAGCAATAAAAAACCTCTGAAGGGTTTTTAATTGGAGGAAACTATGATCAAATTTGCATTTTTCAAAAGCTTTGTGGTGATTGTATAAATGAAAGAATTAGGCAAAACAATTAGAATTCTCTTGTAAGAGCCCAGTCAAGAAAAAACTAAGAGACTAGGAGTGGAGGTAGAGAGGAGATTGTTAAATGGTACAGGTCAAAGAGGAAATTCCATAACCCTTGGTCTCAGATGGAATGAGGAAGGCCAGACTAGGGTCTATGATGATTTCTAGGTTTGTCTTTTTTTTTTTTAAGAGAGGATATACCACTCTCCTTCTAGGGACCATAAGCCCATAAGTAAAGGAAGCAGTTTAAACTCAGGCCTCTTCCAAAAATATGAAGATGTGGGAACTTAATACCAGAGGAAGTTGTAATTTCAACAATCTACCTGTAGATACATTTTTTGGAATATTTTCAACATAAATGAAAGTGAGGTGTGGGTTTTCAGAAATCCTTTACCACTAAGTCTAAGAGAGCTCATTTATTCCACAGAAAGAAGGTGAAATTTGAAAAAAAGAAGTAAATCTTCTAACTTTGGATGACTCCATTTAAACATTCATCCAGCTGCTGCACTGCATTCTTGTTGTGCAACGTGGGTTGCTACTGGAACTGTTATTAAAACCGCACAACAACAAGGAAGAGATGATGAAATACATATCGTCCTTGATTGGGCTGTCCACTCAGATAGCTAAAGACAGAATACGTGTGATAATAAATCTTAAATCTTTGAAAATAATTGCTTCTGACATCTCCAACTAGGCAGCAGACTGCCCGGACAATGCTGTTCAGTCACAAATTCTAAGCCTAATGAAGTCAGAAGAACACAGTGTAGATACAAATTAAAATCTACTTACCAATAACAGTATTTTTTTTGTATACTTCCTTGTTTTATGTGAAGAAGAAAATATCTGTTAGGAATAATCACGCTTTTATCTTTTAAGTCAACACAAGAAATGGCTAGCCAGTAGTTCTAATCTGTCACTGAAACCTTTGGCTCCAATACAAATATTTTAAAAATTCTTTTAATGATTATTGTTAAGTAGGTGAAATACAGGTGTGAGAGAAAAAAGACCTGCTTAAAATAATGGTTAACAATTTATCTTGATTTTTTTTGACCTTTGTTTGCAGCACATCAACATTTTTGACAGTGCAATTTTCCTATCGACCACATTGCAACTAATATTGTGCATCTAAGAGAAGCTGAAACTCTAGAATGGGGATTTTGTATAAATGAATTGCAATGAAGTATTATGTAAATAACTACAGATTGTGAACAGTCCCATCAATTCACCTTCCATTGATCATGTGTTTTGTTTCTGATGTGAACTGTTTGTGAGTAACCTTGTTAGTTTAGAAAAGAAAAAACAGAAAACCTCCTACACTACTATGACTCAACCCAAAACCTTGCTCACATTCTTTTATATCACTTCTGAGTAAAATAGAAGTCAAAATGCATCTTCTGTGACATAGAACCTTCAAGAAAGAAACAAGGCATTATTAAACATATTATAGCAATAAGTCATCTATCATTCAAAGACCAATTATACTTTGGCAGCTTTAACTTAGACTTCTGTGGCTCAAATAAGTCTCTCTGGTTTTGAGGAATCATATGAAAATTCATACAAACAATTCTACTTTTTTTAGCGTAAGGGAGTTCTTTTATAACTATTTTCCAAAATGTGGATGCAATACTATACGTGCAGTACATTTTTGAAATATAAATGTGATTACTGTATTGCAAGTGAGAAAGACAGGAAGATATGAGAAGGAAAAAAATGGAACTGAGGCCAGAAGGCTTGGGTCTGAATCAGGGCTTTAGTACCTCCTTAGTTACTCTGAGAAAGTCAATGACACTCTGTATCAGTTGTCTCATCCTTACAATAAGACCATACAGCTGACCCTTGAAAGACTTGGGGTTTAGAGGCCTCAACCTTCTTCGGAGTCAAAAATCCTAGTATAACTAGGATTTTTAGTCTGCCCTCCATCATATCCTTGGTTTCTCTGTATCCACAGTTCCTCCATATTCAAGGTTCTGCATGCACGGATTCTACCAACCAAGGATCATGCAGTACTGATGCCAAAAATCTTGGCTCTCTGTGCACCGATGCCAAACTGAAATATGGAGACAGCATCTTGGAGGAAGAGAAAGAATAGCCTCATTCTTGGCCAGGCAAAGAGGGAACACAGTAGGCTAGCGCCTCAAGAACTGCGCCCCTCTTCCAGAGGATAGTGAGAAGTATCATAGATATGGTTCAAAGACAGTGTGATCAGCTCATGGACATTTTTCTGATTGGTTGGTGGTGAGGTAAGTGGGGGTCAGCATCATCAACCTTCTGGTTCCAACTGGTCTGGAGTCTACGTGCTTGTGGGCAGCACACCATCATTGATCGTTAACTTCTCCCACCTGGAGGGGGGTTTTAGCATTTGCAAAACAGCTCAAAGATGTTGTGTGTATCCATTGATGTAGAACCAGGACCTTGCCCCAAGCCATAGTTTTTCTTGACTTTGTTTCTCCCTTGTCTTATATCCCTTCCCTTCCCTAATTAACAACCATTTGAATCTGCACGTTGGAACTCAGGGAAGGTCATGAAGGCTATTTCCTGTAATCAAAGAAATGGGAGACACAGAAAGGCTCTGTGCCCAGGAGCCCCACAGGGCCCTGCTCAGTATCAGTATTATAGCATTTACTACTGAAAAAAATCCACCTATATAAGTGGACTCACACAGTTCAAACCCATGTTGTTCAAGGGTCAACTGTAATGCCTACCTAAATACTATGTATGAAACATAAATGAAATAATGACCTGAATGCATCTGGTACTGAATTGGCTCTTTAAAAATACTAGTATCAATGTAACAGCCTGAATGGGATCCTGGAACAAAAAGCAGAAATTAGGTAAAATCTAAGGATATTTGATTAAAGTATGGACTTTAGTTAGTAATAATGTACCAGTATTGGTTCATTAATTATGACAAATGTACATACTAATGTAAGATGTTATTAATGGGGAAACTGGGTGCAGGGTTTATTTTTCTGTAAATCTAAGTGTACTCTAAAATTAAAAGTTTATTTAAAAAGTAACAAACGGGCTTCCCTGGTGGCGCAGTGGTTGAGAGTCCGCCTGCCGATGCAGGGGACATGGGTTCGTGCCCCGGTCCGGGAAGATCCCACATGCCGCAGAGCGGCTGGGCCTGTGAGCCATGGCCACTGAGCCAGAGGCCACAACAGTGGGAGGCCCGCATACCGGGAAAAAAAAAAAAAAAGTAACAACAATAAACAACCTAGTATGCACGCCCTTTCCTCTCCTTTTCAACGTTAACCCCTTAAAGGCTTGATTTTCTTCACTGGCAGTGTTATATATGTACACTTAGTTCAATTTTACAGAATAAAATATGTCACACATTGCCCTTCCCTTCAAGACTGAGGGTCTCTGCCATTTCTCCTAATGTAGTAAGAAACTTAAGGTACTTGAAAAAATAACCAGTCATAACCATCTATCTAATTAAGGAGGCTTCTTTTGTTCCTTCAAACAGACCAAAATTAAACCTAGAATCTCCTACAGTCTTTCCTATTGAGTTAGTGACGACAGAAAGAAACACCTGCTTTGTGGCGACCACACTGCTACTGTAGATCATGTGCCCTGGGGTTACCATCTCCTCAAACCTCTTCCTTGCTTCCTCTCTCCACACCATAAATATTGTTACCAAAATGTGGATTGTGTAGACGCATGGCTCCATTTCAGGCAGGACTTTATTGATAACTATGGAATTACAAAGACAGAGGCAGCCTAGAAGTGCACAGTGTCCCTCAGGCAAGTTATTAAGATATACAAAGTGATCCTCTTAACTAGGAAGGCACAAAGGATGCCGGTTAAAGAACTCTGCTTGCGTGCATTTGACTACTTTTCTTTTTATAGTGACTACTGTCAAAAGTTCTTATGATATATACAGTCTAATTTTTAAGATGACCTACCAGATGCAGAGACTTAAAAAAAAGACTTCTAGTATTATTTTACATTCTATGACATTCCCATCAAAACTAAAGAGAAGGGAGGCCTTCAAATAAGAGTAGCCACTGTAACTGGGCTGACAGCTGGATGATTCTAAAGAAAGCAGGAGTTAACAAGTATTCATTGACTACCTGCTATGTCTTCGGAATTCTTCTTGCATGAGAAATGTAAAGCAAGATGAGCTAGGATTTCTACTTGCAATAATTCTGTATGACATTGCTTACATGTGGAATCTAAAAAATACAACAATAGTGAATATAACAAAAAAGAAGCAGACTCACAGATATAGAGAACAAACTTGTGGTTACCAGTGGGGAGAAGGGGGGAGGGGCAACATAGGAGTAGGGGATTAAGAGGTACCAATTATTATGTAAAAAATAAGCTGCAAGGATATACTGTAGGGACCTTCAAGATGACGGAGGAGTAAGACGTGGAGATCACCTTCCTCCCCACAAATACATCAAAAATACAACTACATGTAGAACAATTCCTACAGAACACCTACTGAATGCTGGCAGAAGACCTCAGACTTCCCCAAAGGCAAGGAACTCCCCATGTGCCTGGGTAGGGCAAAAGAAAAAAGAAAAAACAGAGACAAAAGAATAGGGGTGGGACCTGCACCTCTGGGAAGGAGCTGTAAAGGAGGAAAAGTTTCCACACACTAGGAAGCCCCTTCACTGGTGGTGATTGGGGGTGGGCGGGGGGGGAAGCTTCGGAGCCATGAAGGAGAGCACAGCACAGGGGTGCAGAGGGCAAAACAGAGAGATTCCTGCACAGAGGACTGGTACCAACCAGCACTCACCAGCCTGAGAGGCTTTTCTGCTCACCTGCCAGGACGGGTGGCGGCTGGGAGCTGAGGCTTGGGCTTTAGAGGTCAGACCCCAGGGAGAGGACTGCGGTTGGCTGTGTGAAGACAGCCTGAGGGGGCTAGTGCACCACAGCTAGCTGAGAGGGAGTCCGGGGAAAAGTCTGGAACTGCCGAAGAGGCAAGAGACCATTGTTTCAGGGTGCCCAAGGAGAGGGGATTCCTTCCCCATGTGCCCACAGAAGGCAGAGCACCGCCTAAGAGCACAGAAGGCAGAGCTCCAGAGTCAGGTGTGAGCTGTAGCTATCAGCTCGGACCCCAGAGACGGGCATGAAACGCTAACACTCATGCTGCAGCCACCAAGAAGCCTGCGTGCAAGCACAGGTGACTATCCACACCTCCCCTCCCGGGAGCCTGTGCAGCCCTCCACTGCCAGGGTCCCACGATCCAGGGACAACTTCCCCGGGAGATCACACAGTGCACCTCATGCTGTTGCAACAACACACTGGCCTCTGCCACCGCAGGCTCTCCCCGCATTCCAATTATGACTACCATACCCCTCCCTCCCCTCAGCCTGAGTGAGCCAGAGAGCCCAAATCAACTGCTGCTTTAACCCCCTCCTGTCTGGGCGGGGAACAGATGCCTGAGGGCGACCTACGTGCAGAACTGGGGCCAATACCAAAGCTGAACCCCAGGAACTGTGCAAACAAAGAAGAGAAAGGGAAATCTCTCTCTGCAGCCTAAGGAGCACTGGATTAAATCCCTGCAAACTGGCTTGGCAAACCCTGCGTGTGTGGAATACCTGAATAGATGAGTGTTCCCAAAATTGAGGTGAACTTTGGGGGCAACAGTGGACTTGGGGGTTGCTCTCTGGAATGATTTGTTTCTGATTTTTACATTTATCTTAGTTCAGTTTTTAGTGCTTGTTATCATTGGTGCATTTGTTTATTGGTTTCATTGCTCTCTGCTTATTTTTTTCTTCCTTTCTTTCTTTTTTTCTCCCTTTTCTTCTGAGCCATGTGGCCGACAGGGTCTTGGTGCTTCGGCCTGGTGTCAGGCCTGAGCCTCCACGGTGGGAGAGCTGAGTTCAGGACATTGGACCAACAGAGACCTCCCGGCCCCAGGTAATATCAATCAGCAAGAGCTCTCCCAGAGATCTCCGTCTCAACGCCAAGACCCAGCTCCACCCAACGACCAGCAAGCTCCAGTGCTGGATGCCCCATGCTAAACAAGCAAGACAGGAACACAACCCTACCCATTAGCTGAGAGGCTGCCTAAAATCATACTAAGTTAACAGACACCCCAAAACACACCACTGGACACGTACCTGCCAACCAGAAAGAAAAGATCCAGCCCCACCCAGCAGAACACAGGCACCAGTCCCCTCCACCAGGAAGCTACACAATCCACTGAATCAACCTTACCCACGGGGGGCAGACACCAGAAACAACAGGAACTATGAACCTGCAGGCTGTGAAAAGGAGACCCCAAACACAGTAAGTTAAACAAAATGAGAAGACAGAGAAATATGCAGCAGATGAAGGAGCAAGGTAAAAATCCACCAGACCAAACAAATGAAGAGGAAATAGGCAGTCTACCTGAAAAAGAATTCAGAGTAATGATAGTACAGATGATCCAAAATCTTAGAAATAGAATGGAGAAAATACAAGAAACATTTAACAAGGACCTAGAAGAACTAAAGAGCAAACAAACAATGATGAACAACACAATAAATGAAATTTAAAATTCTCTAGAAGGAATCAATAGCAGAATAACTGAGACAGAAGTCCGGATAAGTGACCTGGAAAAGAAAATAGTGGAAATAACTACTGCAGAGCAGGATAAAGAAAAAAGAATGAAAAGAATTGAGGACAGTCTCAGAGACCTCTGGGGCAACATTCAACGCACCTACTGAATGCTGGCAGAAGACCTCAGACTTCCCCAAAGGCAAGGAACTCCCCACGTGCCTGGGTAGGGCAAAAGAAAAAAGAAAAAACAGAGACAAAAGAATAGGGGTGGGACCTGCACCTCTGGGAAGGAGCTGTAAAGGAGGAAAAGAGATTCAAATTATAGGAGTCCCAGAGGAAGAAGAGAAAAAGAAAATGTCTGAGAAAATATCTGATGAGATTATAGTTGAAAACTTACCTAACATGGGAAAGGAAATAGTCAATCAAGTCCAGGAAGTGCAGAGAGTCCCATACAGGATAAATCCAAGGATTAAAATGCCAAGACATATATTAAGCAAACTATCAAAATTTAAATACAAACAAAAAATATTAAAAGCAGCAAGGGAAAAACAACAATTAGCATACAAGGGAATCCCCATAAGGTTAACAGCTGATCTTTCAGCAGAAACTCTGCAAGCCAGAAGGGAATGGCAGGGCATATTTAAAGTGATGAAAGGGAAAAACCTACGACCAAGATTATTCTACACAGCAAGGATCTCATTCAGATTCAACGGAGAAATTAAAACTTTTACAGAAAAGCAAAAGTTAAGAGAATTCAGCACCACCAAACCAGCTCTACAACAAATGCTACAGGAACTTCTCTAGGCAGGAAACATAAGAGAGAGAAAAGACCTACAATAACAAACCCAAAACAATTAAGAAAATGGTAACAGGAACACACATATCGATAATTACCTTAAATGTAAATGGCTTAAATGCTCCAACCAAAAGGCACAGACTGGCTGAATGGATACAAAAACAAGACTGGCATATATGCTGTCTACAAGAGACCCACTTAAGATCTAGGGACACAAACAGACTGAAAGTGAGAGGATGGAAAAAGATATTCCATGCAAATGGAAATCAAAAGAAAGCTGAAGTAGCAATTCTTATATCAGACAAAATAGACTTTAAAATAAAGACTATTACAAGAGACAAAGAAGGACACGACAAAATGATCAAGGGATCAATCCAAGAAGAAGATATAACAATCGTAAATATTTATGCACCCAACATAGGAGCACCTCAATTCATAAGGCAAATGCTAACAGCCATAAAAGGGGAAATTGACAGTAACACAATAATAGTAGGGAACTTTAACACCCCACTTTCACCAATGGACAGATCATCCAAAATGAAAATAAATAAGGAAACACAACCTTTAAATGACACATTACATAAGATGGACTTAATTGATATTTATAGGACATTCCATCCAAAAACAACAGAATACACTTTCTTCTCAAGTGCTCATGGAACATTCTCCAGGATTGATCACATCTTGGGTCACAAATCAAGCCTTGATAAATTTACAAAAATTGAAATTGTATCAAGTATCTTTTCCAAACACAATGCTATAAGACTAGATATCAATTCCAGGAAAAAACACTGTAAAAAATACAGACACATGGAGGCTAAACAATATGCTACTAAATAACCAAGAGATCACTGAAGAAATCGAAGAGGAAATCAAAAAATACCTAGAAACAAATGACAACGAAAACACGATGACCCAAAACATATGGGATGCAGCAAAAGCAGTTCTAAGAGGGAAGTTTATAGCGATAAAATCCTACCTTAAGAAACAAGAAACATCTCAAATAAACGACTAACCTTACACATAAAGCAATTACAGAAACAAACAAACAAAAAAAAACCCAAAGGAGAGAAATCGTAACGATCAGATCAGAAATAACTGAAAAAGAAATGAAGGAAACAAGAGCAAAGATCAATAAAACTAAAAGCTGGTTCTTTGAGAAGATAAACAAAATTGATAAACCATTAGCCAGAATCGTCAAGAAAAAAAGGGAGAAGACTCAAATCAACAGAATTAGAAAAGTAACAACTGATACTGCAGAAATACAAAGGATCATGAGAGATTACCACAAGCAACCATATGCAAATGAAATGGACAACCTGGAAGAAATGGCCAAATTCTTAGAGAAGCACAACCTTCTGTGACTGAACAAGGAAGAAACCGAAAATATAAACAGACCAATCACAAGCATTGAAATTGAAACTGTGATTAAAAATCTTCCAACAAACAAAAGCCCAGGACCAGATGGCTTCCCAGGCGAATTCTATCAAACATTTAGAGAAGAGCTAACACCTATCCTCAAACTCTTCCAAAATTTAGCAGAGGGAGGAACACTCCCAAACTCATTCTACGAGGCCGCCATCACCCTGATACCAAAACCAGACAAAGATGTCACAAAAAAAGAAAACTACAGGCAAATATCACTGATGAACATAGATGCAAAAATCCTCAACCAAATAGTAGCCAACAAATCCAACAGCACATTAAAAGGATCATACACCATGATCAAGTGGGGGTTATCCCAGGAATGCAAGGATTCTTCAATATATGCAAATCAATCAATGTGATACACCATATTAACAAATTGAAGGAGAAAAACCATATGATCACATCAATAGATGCATAAAAAGCTTTCGGCAAAATTCAACACCCACTTTTGATAAAAACTCTCCAGAAAGTAGGAATAGAGGGAAACTACCTCAACATAGTAAAGGCCATACATGACAAACACACAGCCAACATAGTTCTCAATGGTGAAAAACTGAAACCATTTCCATTAAGATCAGGAACAAGACAAAGTTGCCCACTCTCACCACTATTATTCAACATAGCCTTGGAAATTTTAGCCACGGCAATCAGAGAAGAAAAAGAAATAAAAGGAATCCAAATCGGAAAAGAAGAAGTAAAACTGTCACTGTTTGCGGATGACAGGATACTATACATAGAGAATCCTAAAGATGCTACCAGAAAACTACTAGAGCTAATCAATTAATTTGGTAAAGTAGCAGGATACAAAATTAATGCACAGAAATCTCTTGCATTCTTATACACTAATGATGAAAAATCTGAAAGAAATTAAGGAGACACTCTGACTGCAACAAAAAGAATAAAATACCTCGGAATAAACCTACCTAAGGAGACAAAAGGCCTGTATGCAGAAAACTATAAGACACTGAAGAAAGAAATTAAAAAGACGATACAAACAGATGGAGAGATATACTATGTTCTTGGAGTGGCAGAATCAATATTGTGAAAATGACTATACTACCCAAAGCAATCTACAGATTCAATGCAATCCCTATCAAACTACCAATGGCATTTTTCACAGAACTAGAACAAAAAAATTTCACAATTCGTATGGAAACGCAAATACTCCGAATAGCCAAAGCAATCTTGAGAAAGAGAAACAGAGCTGGAGGAATCAGGCTCCCTGACTTCAGACTATACTATAAAGTTACAGTAATCAAGACAGTATGGTACTGGCACAAAAACAGAAATATAGATCAACAGAACAGGATAGAAAGCCCAGAGATAAGACCATGCACATATGGTCACCTTATCTTTGATAAAGGAGGCAAGAATATACAATTGAGAAAAGACAGCCTCTTCAATAAGTGGTGCTGGGATAACTGGAGAGCTACACGTAAAAGAATGAAATTAGACACTTTCTAACACCATACACAATAATAAACTCAAAATGGATTAAAGACCTAAATGTAAGACCAGACTCTATAAAATTCTTAGAGGAAAACCTAGGCAGAACACTGTGACATAAGTCACAGCAAGATCCCTTGTGACCCACCTCCTAGAGAAACGGAAATAAAAATAAACAAATGGGACCTAATGAAACTTAAAAGCTTTTGCACAGCAAAGGAAACCATAAACAAGATGAAAAGAGAACCCTCAGAATGGGAGAAAATATTTGCAAATGAAGCAACTGACAAAAGATTAATCACCAAAATATACAAGCAGCTCATGCAGCTCAATATCAAAAAAACAAACAACCCAAAGTCAAAAATGGGCAGAAGACCTAAAAAGACACTTCTCCAAAGAAGGTATACAGATTGCCAACAAACACATGAAAGGATTCTCAACATCACTAATCATTAGAGAAATGGAAATCAAAACTACAATGAGGTATCACCTCACACCAGTCAGAATGGCCATCATCAAATCTGATGAACCTAGGGGCAGGACAGGAATAAAACTGCAGATGTAGAGAATGGACTTGAGGACACGGGGAGGGGGAAAGGTAAGCTAGGATGAAGTGAGAGAGTGGCATTGACACATATACACTACCAAATGTAAAACAGATAGCTAGTGGGAAGCAGCCGCATCGCACAGGGAGACCAGCTCGGTGCTGTGTGACCACCTAGAGGGGTGGGATAGGGAGGGTGGGAGGGAGGGAGACGCAAGAGGGAAGAGATATGGGAACATATGTATATGTATAACTGATTCACTTTGTTATAAAGCAGAAACTAACACACTATCGTAAAGCAATTATACTCCAATAAAGATGTAAAAAAAATAAAATAAAATACCCTTTAGCCACCACCAAAAAAAAAAAAAAAAACTTGCAGTCCTATTGGACAGATAGAACAAACAGGGTGAACAATATCATAGAATAGTTATTGACTTTTTCCTGCTTCTTAGTGCACTAAGAGCATGGCATACATTATCTCTTTTAACATAATATGCGACTGTCTAGAAAGGTAAGTAACATTATTCTACCCCTCTTACACATTAGAAAACTGAGGCTCAGACAGATAATTACTTCAGGTTCACACAGCTAGTGAGTGACAGGCCTGGATTCAAACCCAGGACTTTGACACCAAAGTTCGTTGTCCCCTTAATGGGTTGCAATACAGCAACCCATTTTTAACATTCAAATTCAAGCATTTCTTTACAAACAAATTGTAATAGCTTTCCTGAGACCAAAATAAGAAACAGGCATTTTCTGTGGCATATCTCACTAGCAATGACAGAATATTCTCCAAAAGGAAAGTATCGGCCAAGCACAGCCTTGTCAGCCAACACTTTGAACTGCCCTTGAAAGCGACTTGGTCATGAACGTCAGTTCTCCTTCAGCATACGCAGTGTAACAGTCTTCCAGCAACTGATCCAGTGAGCTGGTTACAAGAGTCCAGCAAACTTGAAACTGCCCTGGCATTCAAGCTCCTCAACCATTCTGCACATTCCTGACGCGTTACCATGATAAAGTGTGCACTGATGCACGGATAACGTCAAAGCCGGCAAGGGGGAAACATGACTTTTAGAACAACATTTCAAGGTCGAATGTTACCCAAATGTGCAGGACTACGTTCAACTCTTGGATTATAAAAACGCAGATCCAGTTTCTCAAGGTCTCTGGGATAAAGTTCAAATTAGGTTGTTGAAGAGAGGGCTCTTATCAGTTTTATGAGCAGCTTTCTCCAGAAGTTAGCCAGCTCGCTTGATAACACTGGACAAGAGGAATTTTCCAGCAATAGACCCAGGGATGAAACAAGTGACAAGTAAAGAGCTGTATTCTGCTCTAATGCAGATTTAACATTTATCCGAGGAAGCTCTTCTCTGAGGAGGTTAGAGTATACGACTGCCTCTTCAAGACTCACTCCAAACCCACTGGGGAGTGCCCTGAAGTGCCAGCAATCCTTATTCTCCTTGACTCTTGATATACAGTAAAGACAGCACTAGTAGGTCCTCCCTAAAGGAACTTTGCCCAGAGTAAGGGGTGTGGCCAAGTCGTATTTATGAAGAATTTATACCTGCTCTTTAACAACTGAACTTCCACTGGACCAGAGCCAATATGAATATAGCGTGGCTGGTGAGCTGTTACTCATCTGGCATTTCCCTACCCGGAATCTTTACTCTTACAGTGAGGCGTTAATACACTGAGATACTGAGTTTTGTTTACCCCTGCTTTTTGCTTGCTTCCCCTTGTTCCAAAAAGGGAACCAGGCCTTCTGTGCTACTGGCCTCAGAGGAGATTTTTGTTTCAGAAGTTGCCTGAAAGCATCCCAGCCCCCTGCCTGACTTTCACACTCAGAAAACCTGAATTCCTTAAAGAGATTAAGCTAAGGGTTGTGGAAGGGGCAGAAAAGAGGTGAGTGCTTTTGGTGGGAAAGGTGTGGAAGCAGCATTGGAAGCTGGACATTGCTCTGGGGAGGGAATAGAGTGGAAGGTCCCATTGGTAGTGAGGGTACGTGCCTCACTTTGACAGTACTTTGAAAGGTATCAAAACTTTCCACCAGAAATGGCTGCCTGGTGGATCTGGAAGACTGGATCCTAGGAAGTAGGGCTCCCAGCTCAGGCAAACACCATCATAGCCAGCTTGGCATTAGGACGGACAACAAGGAGCCCAGGAACAGCCGTGAGGCTCTCTCCCAATTTTTTAGGCATCATTTTAGCTTTCTGATGACTCTAAAGTCTCAAGATGACTGAGACAGAATCTCCTGCCAAACTGGAGAGAGATTTAATTTGATTTAGAGATAGGTCACTATTCTTTCCCAGGTGAGTTTCTTCCAATGGTAACAATGCTATTCTGGCTCTACTCTGGGCCCCTTCCCTTCCTGACCCCCTCTCCACCCCTCCACCTCCCTACCCTCCACACACAGTTATGCATAGATACACCTATACCATTTTTTTTTTTTTTTTTTTTTTTGTGGTACGCGGGCCTCTCACTGTCGTGGCCTCTCCCATTGCGGAGCAACAGGCTCCAGATGCGCAGGCCCAGCGGCCATGGCTCACGGGCCCAGCCGCTCCGTGGCATGTGGGATCCTCCCAGACCGGGGCACGAACCCACGTCCCCTGCATCGGCAGGCGGACTCTCAACCACTGCGCCACCAGGGAAGCCCACCTATACCATTTTTGCTTGTGGATGATAGATTTTTAATTTCCATTAAAAGGGAATAGAAATCCATAACCTCTCAATATGAAAACTATAAAGATTTGTCTTCACTTAAATATGCAACTAGAAATGGCAAATAATTTGCCAATTCATTACCTTTTGAAGAATATCCTGGAAAATCTGAGCTAAAATGAAGTGAAACTTTGGCCAAAAGGAACATTTGAATTTGCTTTATTGAGCTATTAAGCTAATATATTCTCTTCTTTAAAGTTTCTTCTGTGGTTATGTTTGATTCAAAGCAATCTTCCAATTGTTTTACCATTAGCTTGAAGCAAAGGCAAATGAAAAGCATGACAAGGCATAAAATTGGCCTTAGCAATATCTAAGCTTGGTTCAGCCGTGACCATTATCCTCAATGCTCTTACAGTCTGAGCAAAACAGCCATAAAATTGGGTTATTGTTTTTAATTTTACAACCCATGATTTATTTTGTTTAACTTCAGTGACAGCCTGCCATCCCAGTAAGTGGCTTTAGTTAGGAAATGCAAGCAGGAAATCAAGGCCCAGGAGTCATTAGTTGTAGCATGTAGTCATCTCATTTGTCTTCCTGTATAACTACCAGAGTGTGATCCGTGTGATTCCTATTACATAAACGAACGCTGGAAATTCTGAAATAAGAATAGCTCATAGCATGAAACAGATTTTACATGGTCAGTGTCAACTTCTCTGGCATTCAGACGCTAAACCCTGAACAGCTAGAGCCTATGTTCCATATTTTAAATTCAA
This sequence comes from Stenella coeruleoalba, assembly GCF_951394435.1. Classification (NCBI taxonomy): domain Eukaryota; kingdom Metazoa; phylum Chordata; class Mammalia; order Artiodactyla; family Delphinidae; genus Stenella; species Stenella coeruleoalba. The sequence continues at coordinate 66,306,847 of NC_137158.1, read as the reverse complement.
GGCCTCTCCAAGCAGAATTTTCAAATAAGGAGATAACACAGCTTACTGGTTACAAATATATACGTTTTATAGTCAGGAAGACCTGACCTTTAATAGCTGTGTGACCTTGGGTCACTCTATTTAACCCTTAGAACCTCAATTTCCACATCTAAAATATGGGAATAATAATAATATCTGCATCATAGCATTGTTTGAGGAATAATTTATATAATACCTAAAGTATTTAGCAAAGCACCCTCAGTAAATGTTTGTCATTGTTACTATTCATCTTTTGGTGATAATGATGATGATAGAACAAATCCTTAATCCTTTGGTAAATATCAAATTAACCAGTTCTTTAACAGAAAGGACATTCCGTTTCCACATTACAAAGGTGGAGTTCTTGGCATTGTAAAACACTGTAATCCAAACTTTTCTGGCATATTATCCTGAATTTGTCTTAAGAAAATGAAGAAGAAATGAACAGATATCATTTATTCATCTTTATACCCCATATTTCTTATCTAATAGTGTCTAACAAACAACCCCAATACCTAGTGGCTTAAAACAATACTCATTTAATCATCTTTTGTAAGCTTCTCTGGGTCAGGAGTTCAGGAGTGGCTCAGGTAGGTAGCTATGGATCAAGGTTCTCATGAGGTTACAATCACACGTCACTTGGGCTGCAGCAACCCGAAGGAAATGGAGGAACCATTTTCAATGTAGCTCACTCACATGGTTGGCAAGTTGTGTTGCCAAGTCAAGTCCTCTCCATGGGGGTCTCACCACGGGGCTGCTTGAGTGCCCTTACATATCAGAGCTGCAACGCCTCTTATGATCTAACCTCAGAAGATACACACCATCATTTCTACCATAATTTATTGACCACACAGACCAACAATGATTCAGTTTACAGGGGGTGCTATAGACTGAATGTGTCCCTCCAAAATTCATGTATTGAAACTTAACCCCCAATGTGCTGGTACTTGGAGGTAGGACTTTGGAGAGGTGACTCGATCATGAGGTAGAGCCTTTATGAATGAAATTAGTGTCCTTACAAAAGCGGTCCCCAGAGAATTCCCTTTCCCCTTCCACCATGTGAAGACAAAGTAAAAAGACATCTGTCTATGAAACAGAAGTAGGCCTTTGCCAGACACCAAATCTGCCAGCACCCTGATCCTGGACTTCCCAGCCTCCAGAACTATGAGAAATAAATGTCTGCTATTTATAAGCCACCAGGCTACAGTATTCTGGTACAGAAGAAAGAGAGGACTACAGAAGGGTATGAATACCAGGAGATGAGGGTCATCACGGGCCCCCGGAGGAAAGACACCACAGCCCACTCTCTGACTCTCAGTGATTCACACACACCCACATACACACGGCATTCGCCCACTCCAAGGTCACTGAAATGTTCATCCTCTTATAGCATCATCTCAGGCTCGTGGCCCAGGATCTCCTTATGCAGATGGAATCAGGTATAGATGAGGATCCTCAGGCAGAGTTCTTCAAATAAAGCTCCTCGAGTGGGATTCCTCTTGATCTCAAGACCTATGAACTAAAGAGATGCACCATCTGCCCCAAACACATCAAACATAAAATGGTGGGACAAGTACAGGATAGCCACTCTAGACACTCATTTATTATAAAAGTGTTAGAGCAGGGGGCACATGGGAGTCAGTAATCCACAGCAGCTCTGATATACAGCTGGGCCCATGCGCCAACTCCTTGATTAAGCATCAATCCTACTTCTGCCTAGGAAGGTTTTTCCTTGGTTGTTCCCTCTCTCGGGGCTCTCAGTTTTTGTTTTTCATTTTTTTAATAGCATCACCATACTTTAAGATACCAAATTCTGTATTAGTTATTTGTTGCTGCATAATAAATCACTGCAAAACTTAGTGGCTTAAAACGACAATAAGCATTTATTATCTCTCACGGTTTCCTTAGATCACGAATTCCAGAGCAGCTTGATTGGGCGTTTCTAACTCAGAGGTACTCATAACGTTGTGGTCTGAAGCTGGCTGGGGTTACAGGCACCTGAAAGCCTGACCAGGACTAGAAGATCTATTTCTAAGGTGGCTCAATCACATGGCTGTCACGTTAATTCTTCTCCATGTGGACCTCTCCACAGGACTGCTTGGGTGTCCTTGCAATACGGTGGCTGGCTTTCTCCAGCCTGAGTGATCTGAGAGAAAGCACGGTGGAAGCTGCAGTGTATTATATAAGTCTGTCTTGATAATCACAGATATCATTTCCACCATACGTAATTTGTCACACAGGCCAGCCCTCATCCACATGAAATGGATTATAGAAAGGTATGAATACTGACGACCACTGGAAGCTGGCTACCACACATCCTTCCCCAAAAAAGAAAATTTAGTCTTTTCCCTAAACTGAGTTATAACTATACATTTATATTTTATTTAAAATAAACAGGCCTATTAACAAATAAAGTTTCTACATACAACCCCTAGGAATATCATATCTGGAAAGGAACTTTTTGCCCATAACCATATTGAAGCAATTTGAAGAAAGAAAGGCTGCAAGGTCATATGTCACAGCTTAGGCTAGCCACTCAGCCAGGAGTCACAAGGCTGGCATCAACTCCATCAACTCAGGAATTCATCAGAGTCTGGGATCTGACCATTAGTCCTTAAGGCATAGAAATTAAATTTGCCATCCCGTTAAGAAATAATTAAGAATAATTTAAGGGGTTGCTATAGATCAGCAGTCCCCAACATTTTTGGCACCAGGGACCAGTTCTGTGGAAGCCAATTTTTCCACGGACTGGGGGGGCGGGGGATGGTGGGATGGCTCACTCGGTAATGCGAGCGGTGGGGAGCCATGGGGAGCGGCAGACAAAGCTTCACTTGCTCGCCCGCCACTCACCTCCTGCTGTGCCGCCCGGTTCCTAACAGGCCTCAGACTGGTAGCTGTCCAAGGCCCAGGGGTTGGGGACCCCTGCTATAGATTGTTTGTGTTCCCCCAAATTCGCATGTTGAAACCTAATTCCCAGTATGCTGGTGTTTGGAAGTGGGGCCCTTGGGAGATGATTGGTTCATGAGGGTAAAGCCCTTATAAGTGGGATTACTGCCTTGTAAAAGAGACCCCAGAAAGCTCACTTGCCCCTTCCACCACGTGAAGACATAGACATCTGTCCACGAAGCAGAAAGTGGGCCCTCACAGACACCAAATCCGTCAGCACCTTGATCATGGACTTCCCAGCCTCTAGAACCACGAGAAATAAATTTCTGTTGTTATAAGCTACCCAGTCTCTGGTATTTTGTTATATCAGCCCAAACAGACTAAGACAAGGGTGGATTTACATTAACCAAGCTCCCAAAGGCTAAGATGTAGAAAACCACAATGCCAGTTTGTTTATTTCAAATGATACCCCAAACCATAACAGAATGTGTATGCTGACTATGGTCCACCCATACACATATTTACGTGAGACATAAAAGTATTACTAGAAGAAATGTTATTATTGATTGAGCATGGAATCACATATAGCAGGGGGATTTAGTTGGACTGTCCGTCATTGAGCCCTCAGAGGTATATGCTTTTATCTCCACTTCCAGGGACAGACCCACCACACTGGCAAGCAGCTCAATCCTAGGTCAGGTTGTCCTGTGCGTGGATGAAGACCACTGGTGCTGGCCTCTGTCCCTCAACATTTTCACGTTTCTATGGCTGACCAACTGCCATTACTTTCCTTCTTTACATCGATAAACTTTCATCATATAACAGACAATTCTGCAGCCATTCAGGCACTAGAAGATGGAGGGATTCACATTTTCTCCACCCCAGCCTACCTGAGAGGAACGACACATTATCACCAATAACTGTGGCTAAAGGATAGTGGTGAATCTAGGAGGGGGTGATTTAAAAGACAAGATGATTCTATTATGGTTGTGGTCGGGAGATAAGCCCACTACTGCCACCATTTTAAGAATTAAAATTTAAGGCAAATGTACATATTTCTAATGTAATTTATGAAATGTGTTTAGAAGTCCAACTGTCAGAATTATTTCCCTATGTTCAAATTTTAACAGGGTACCTCATTTTTGCCTCCAAATCTTGCCTACCTGCAAGAACGTGGGAATTTTGGGCTTGAATTTGGAAATTTATTTTCTTCCGTTGAACTGGATAACGTAACGGTTGGGTATGCTAGCTTCAGTGGCAGAAATCAGCCAGCTGACTCCATCTCAGGAGCTTCTGATTATCCTTTTCACTGACTGACTTACACACAACCACTCAGGGGTCTTTGTGAATTTGCTCCCATAACTCACCTATTTTGTGGTCTTGAGGACTACTTCATTTTCTGCTGCCCTTTCTTCTAGAGGACGGATAGACCAGCCACTAACCTTCCTCCAGTTTCTAACCAGAGTATAGAGCCATCTAATTCTCTGTGTTTTCTGGAATTTCCATTTATCACACTTGGCATTTCTTTTTTACTTCTCAACTGAAAGTCAAGCATAAGCTTTCCCTGACCTTATACATTTATAAGAGTTCTGGTATCTTTCAAACATTCAATTTAATTGGTGTTAAAATTGTGAAATTGCAGTAAATTTACATTAACACTTTCTTCTCTCCCTCTCTCTTTTTAAAAAAAAATGTTAATGTGTGATCTTTAAAATAAATGTGCATATTACTCTTACCAGTTGGTCTCTCCACCTTTCTAAATACATTGATTATTCCCCCCTCAAGAATAATACTCTCTTATTTTGAATAAAAATAACAATTTACAATAATGTAACTTTGCTATGACAGTTATATAAGTTGACTCGATGTCCATTAACTGGAAACAAAATTTCGGACAACTAGGTGTTATTTCATTAGAAAATTCCCATCGTGGTTACTTATTTATATGTTTATTTTCGTTCTTCCTAGAGTTAGGCGTATTTCAAGATACAGCTACAGAAATACTAAATTCTCTTCCTTGTTACCAGTACACAGTAAGGTGTTTAACGCAGGGAATTGCTCAGAGAATACATCTGAATATTGTCACGTAGCATGACAAGATCATTCACCAGACGATGTCAATACCATTTTAAGTCAATGTGTAGTGTTCACACTGAGTATCTGTCTAGCCATCATTCACACAATTGTGAAACTCTCCCAGGCACACATCAGCTGTGTGTTCGTGCCTCACCATTTCCCAAGCTGCTGAGATGGGCTCAGCACAATCTAATTCAGAAGCACCTCACCGGTATCACGACCAGCAAGGTCAATTCTAGTTGTTCAAAACCAGATTTGATATAGGACCTGCTGTACACTGGCTCAGTGGCAATTTCTCAAGGCCAGAAAAAGAACTCCACAGCGCCACCAGTTGTCAAGAATGGTAGCACATTTTATTTCGAATGACTCGTACAAAAAGTCCAGAAAGCAATAAAATGTTAGCATTCAGCCAGCCCATTTCATAGATCTGTCGGCCCAGTCTTATGAGAAAGTCTTGTTTTTGGCAGTCTAAGGCTGAACTTTCATGACAGGCCTTGTCTAGAAATTGGATTTTACTTATTCTCGGTCTCATTCAGAAGTCCACTTTTCACAAATGAAGTCCAATGATGCTAACACTCAGCCCCTTTTTGTTAATGCAAGATCTCCGCTCATGACCTTCCCTTCAACACCTCCACTAAATCTCTTTGGGATTTTTTATGGAATTTCCAGGGAGATCAGGAGCTCTTGAGCATTCAGGACAATTATACTGCCGTTTCCCTCAGAGACAACACTGCTAGCCCTGCTGACGGCGGCCCAGAGCCCTCAGGGGGCAAAGCTGGGTCCTAGGTGGTGTTGGAGGGAGAAGCTTTGAGTGTGTGTATGGGTGTGTGTGTGTGGTTTGGTATGAGTGGTGTGTGTGAAGTATATGGTGTATATGTGTGGTATGTACGTGTGATGCACGTGGTGCGTGTGGTGTGTGTGTGTGATGTGCAGTGTGTGTACACATGTGTGGTGTCAGGGAATGCGTGTGGCTCCCTGTTCTCAAGCCCCCTGGCTGCATCACGTCTGCCCCTTGAACCTCTGTGAAATGGATGAAATTGCCACCACCCCTTTCTCTACTCAGGCTCCAGACCAGTCCCTCAGGTCCAGCTGGGGAGGAATGCAATGACATTCCCCTAAACCTGTAACTTCTCATTCCCTTGTCTCCCTCTCCAGGGGCCCTGCACTTCTCCCCACAACCAAATCCCAGTATTCCTAAGCCCCCAAACATACCCACGGATACGAGGAGGGCTGGGGAAGGGGATAACCCAATACCAGAGAGATGCACCTGAGTCTCAGTTCCTAGGACTGTGTTACGTCAATCTACCCATTACTAAAGAAATTTAATTCTTCAGTAAACAATCTTGTGCTCTTACCATGTGCTCAACAATGAGCTAGAGCCTGAGGACATAATCATAAATAAGATGAGAGGTGTCTATGGGCACTGAACTCGGCTTAAAGAGAGATACACACAAGGAAGAGGCATTTACAATCCTGGGCTCTAGACACTTGGCAGGAGGGGCAGGGTCCTAATAGAGGACAAGGAGAGAGACATTAACCCTAACGGGGCCTTGCAGAGGCTTCCTGGGAAAGGGGACGTCCAGGTAGTAGAAATCTGACTGACCAACAGAGATGTAGGAGAGGGCTTCAGGTAGAAGGCCTGGAACACTGAAAAGTTAAGTGAATTTTAATAAGCCCAGAGAATAAACCAACAACTGGGCATTTAAAAAATGGGGATAAAAACCAAACTAGGAAAAAAAAAAACCAAACTAGGTCAATTTTCCTCAAAACATGGTCCAAGGACTACCTGAAAAAGAGTCCCCCACTGTGCTTGTTTTTGAAAAAATGCTTTTAGTTGCTCTCCAGATTTATTCTCTTTGAATCAGGGGCATAGGAATGTGCATTTTAAACACATTTTCTAGGTGGTCCTTCCCAGAGTAAAGTTTGAGAACCAATGGACCAAATCAAGCGAGGCTGGGTGAGGCAATTTCTAGAGTTTGGATTCTTCCTGAAATAAATGTGAAGCCTTGTTACTCAATGCAGTGACATAATTAAGAAGTGTGTTTTTGATAGCTCACTAGAGAAGCAATTTAGAGAACGGACAAGTTGAGCAATAGAGAGATCTCTCTGCCCATTTTCAGCTGCGATCATTATGTTGAAGTTCAAGATCTCAGCATATTTAAATATATGGATTACCAATTATACACCCAACTAAAATCCTATCCAGTCACATTCTCCATTTCTGTCAGCCTGCTTTAGGGTGGTCAACTGTCCCATTTGCTCAGAACTGAGGGATTTCCCAGGATGTGGGACTCCAGTGATAAAAACAGAAAAGTCCAAGGCAAATTGGGACAAACTGGTCACCCTATAATGACAAAGAATAATCCCATAATAATCCACCAGGTCACTGAGAGTTCTCAATACAGTACTCTCCTTTTTAAAATTCTGAGATTAAAAGAACCTTTCTGAAAGAGAAAAAAAAGGGTATTAAAGAGAATGGAATTAAAACAATTGTTTGTAGTTAAAAAAAAAAATCTCAAGCACACTGTTGCTTGAATGCAAATTTAAAACAGAAACAAAAATTCTGGCAGCACCTTTTAATCTGTAAGAACAGAGGCTCTTAAGCATGATGTTGCAATCAGTAGATGGGTATGTTGCAAGGAAATTGTTTTTTACTACTCATAATTAAAGGATTGAGTTTGTAAATGATTTACTCTTAAAAATACAGAAAATCAAGGTTAGCTCACTTGCATTCTGTTATACTTTCTTCAGCAGGAGAGAGAGTGGTGGAGTTATGGCGTACATGCCCAGAATAACAAACAGCCGAGTTGGCTCAGTGATTCACTTTGGACAGAGGAATATACATCCTCCACCATTTCTCTACAGAGGAAAAGAGATTGAGAAGCACCACTTGAGTGGTAACTTGATAAGTCAGTTCGACATATTCAAACTTTAAAAAGGAAAGAAAGAAGAAAAAATAGAGGAAAAGTTTAAATACTTTTACTTTAAATGCCCAGCTGTTACACCAGGACAGTTTTTACCCAAATGTTGGTACTACAGTTGATTTTAGATGGTATAAGGATAAAACATTTAAAATTGTAACACATTAGTACTTATTTTGCTACTAAGTAATGAAAAAGTATATAATTAGTATATCAAACCTGTCATTTCATGCATATTGTTGCCTAAGATGAGGTTAAGCATAAAAACAAGTCAATTAAAAAGGTATAATAGGGCTTCCCTGGTGGCGCAGTGGTTGAGAGTCCGCCTGCCGATGCAGGTGACATGGGTTCATGCCCCGGTCCGGGAAGATTCCACATGCCGCGGAGCGGCTGTGCCCGTGAGCCGTGGCCGCTGAGCCTGCGCGTCCGGAGCCTGTGCTCCGCAACGGGAGAGGCCACAGCAGTAAGAGGCCCGCGTACCACAAAAAAAAAAAAAAAAAAAAGGTATAATAAATAAGTGTATATGGGTGGTAGACAGCAAAAATTTGTGAAAGTGGTAGGGGGATGACTCAAGTGTGGGAAATGTTATACTTGTCTAAGTCAAAGCAGAGAAAAATGCTACATCTTTATTTTATAAAGATTAAGAGCAACAGAAACTTCACATTTCAAAACTAAGTTCCTCAATTTGTTGAACACTAGAAACTTCAGCTCATATATTTCTACCACTTGAAGTTGTCAGGTCTGAGTTAATTTCCACAACAACTGTCCAGCTTTAAAAAATCAAATAAAAGAAAGCAAAATAACAATAGAAATTTATAATTACAATTTCAGCATCAATCCAATTACAGGGAATCTAATTTTCCAGCAACTGTGTGTCATGATCAAAATATAATAGCAGCTCATATTTTCAACCTGATTACCTAAGTGGATATCATCCACCTAAATAGGCCAGAAAATAAAACCTTTTGAGTCAAAGACAAAGAAAAACAGAAAATCATTAAAAAAATAAAAGTGCTTTGTCTATTGTATATATAGCTCATCTCTCCCATAGATGTTAAGATACAAGAATTTGCTTGGACAATAAAACCCATGGCATTTGTTAACTATGATTTTAAATCATTCCTGATACTTCTCCAAGTATCTTAAAAGTTCTTCCAAAACTCTATTGCAAAACTCTATAATGCAAAAAATAAGCTTTAAAATGCCTGCTGTCAGATTATATTTTCTCTCCTTTACAATCTATTTACCATGAGACCACATTTTCAGTTGAACTCTCTGCTTTATAATTTGAATAAGTACAGTTCTCCTGGATTTAAGCAAAATATATCAGACTGGACTTTTATGCTCCAAAATGTATTTTCTTAAGTTAACAGGATTTTTCTTCCTGGAGAAGATACCATTTCTTAAAATAAAATAAAACAAAATAAAATAAAAACATAAGTCATTGAAATTCAACCTATTACAGGTTGGTTTTCTCAATGGCCCCTGTGCTATTGTTCAGTTACAGAAATGATGCTTTCAAGATCTATAGGAAGTCAGCAACCTATAGTTCTGAATCCCTTATTTATTAGTTTACTGCTAATAAAGTAAACTTCAATGTTCCTATGGGGTAAGAAAGCTCCTGATATCAGATAATCACAGAGAAGGATCTGAAAGTATCCTTGAGGATCAGGTTTTATATACATATCTTCATCATAAATAAGGTCTCTAAGAAATATTCTTATCCACTAACTACAATAGTCTCTCTTTTTCTAGAATAGTATGACATAATAGTAAAAGATGCCAAGTGTTGAAAGTGTTGGTTTGAATTCCAGCTCTCTCTTCCTCATCTGTAGAATAAGGATTATAATAGTACCTGCCTCATAAGGTTATTGTGAGGATTAAAGAGTAAACGCATACGAAGAACTTAGAAAAGTGTCTACCACGCAGTTTATTCAGTAAATTAGCTTTTATCATAAGCACTAGCCCATCACTCACTACCCTTGTACAAGGTGCCAAGGACCTGACTGCAATCACTATTCTCAGAGACCCATTTCCTTGGAAATACTCTGGGGAAATACTAACAGGAGGTTTTATTTAAGGCAGCCAATGTGCACCCAATGTATGATGATTAGACTAGACTATCCTGGAGTCTTTCTCAACTTTGAAATTAAATTAATACAGGGTGCTATTAAAGGAGAGTGAACGGGCTTTCCTTTAATTTCCTACACCTGACCATTCTTGGTCTCACATCCCCAGTATTGTGCTCCGTAGCAGGGTAAAAGGATTACTTACCTTTTAAAAGTGGCAGGAGGGCTTCCCTCGTGGCGCAGTGGTTGAGAGTCCGCCTGCCTGTGCAGGGGACACGAGTTTGTGCCCCGGTCCGGGAAGATCCCACATGCCACGGAGCGGCTGGGCCCGTGAGCCATGGCCGCTGAGCCTGCGCGTCCGGAGCCTGTGCTCCGCAACAGGAGAGGCCACAACAGTGAGAGGCCCACGTACCAGAAAAGTAAAATAAAATAAAAGTGTCAGGAGATACTCAGGAGGATCTCCAAAACCAGACTTAAGACTACACAAACCGAGACGGCGCCCACGTCTCCCGGCGCCGCCGTGGGAATGGAAACATCTTCCCCAAGTGCCGGAAGCCAGCTCGCGCCGACCGCAGCGCGCCACTCTGCATCCTACCGCGCGGAGGCCCGACGGGTGTCATCGCGAGACCAGCTCGCTGAAATGGCCGCAGCCAGTCAAGGAAACTTGGAGGTGAATTTTGAATCACTGGACCTTGCAGAACTTGCTAAAAAGCAGCCAGGGTGGTGCAAGCTGTTTGGGCAGGAGTCTGGGCCTTCAGCTGAAAAGTACAGCGTGGCAACCCAGCTGTTAATTGGAGGGGTCACTGGATGGTGCACGGGTTTCTTATTCCGGAAGGTTGGAAGGTTGGCTGCCACAGCTCTGGGAGGTGGATTTTTCCTGCTTCAGCTTGCAAACCATACTGGCTACATCAAACTGGACGGGCAGCGGGTAGAGAAGGACATGAAGAAAGCCAAGGAACAGCTGAAGATCCGCAAGAGCAACCAGATACCTACGGAGGTCAAAAGCAAACTAGAGGAGGTGGTGTCGTTTGTGAAGAAGAATGTTCTAGTGACTGGTGGATTTTTCAGAGGCTTTCTGCTTGGTATGGCCTCCTAAAGAGGATGACTTCACTTCCTTATTCCTGGTTTTTCCAGCCAGCAGCCTCTTCACGCCATCATAGGATAGCAAGTCTCTCCTCTTGGTCCTCTTCTCCCATGCCTTCCTCCCTGCCGTGGCGTATCTGAATGGCTTCTGTAGGCATCTGTTGGTGGATAAACGCCCCACCATGACCTTGACGGCAACGGAGGAGACAGTAGACATTAACTCTTCTCCCACCACACTCCCCCCTTGACTAATCTCTAGGTCAGCAAGAATATTCCTTTCTCTTCTATGTAAGATACTTACCAGAACAGGGTACAAGATGGCTCACCATGGAGCATGAGTGGATCCTCAAAGGTTGTCCCAAACTTGATTAGGAAAAGAAATAGCAAGCATGTAAGATACCTTACTATGTTCTGCATGGAAAGGAAGTGAATACATTTGCCTTTAAGCATGAAAGATTTTGGTATCTTGGTGTCTACTTTCTTTTGTAGTAGATTTTAAGTTACAGAATGAGAACTACTTCTACTGGCTCTAATTATCCTGACAAAATGGTAGCATGTGCACTACACTTGAAATATCTGAATACAGAATGAACTCGTTCTAAAGATACATATGCTGAGCTGAAGGTATTGTGTTTGGTGGGAAGGTCTTTAGGGAAACCAACCAATAGATACATTTAGGATGGTCAGACTTAGTGAATCATTTAGAGGCATTCAGGTATTATCTAGGGATGTTTTCCACCATACAGTTTCCAAAGGATTTATTTATGGTAAAATAAGTGACTTTAGGTGGAAGAGGGAAGAAGCTCTTGGATTTTTATTTAATAGAAAAGGTTTTAAGCTTCGAAATGTGAAATATTCTTTACCTCTTGTCAAAACATCAGGGGTAGCCGTAGCTCCTCTGTGCCAATTCTACTATTTCTTTATCCAGTTAGTTATGAAATATATAACATTTGAACCAGAGTTTTTAAATGGTGGCATTCCAAGCATTAAGAATTGACAACAGTAGCAACAGCACATGTGAAATAAATTATTTTCATCATCAAAGGTAACCTGCTGTCTCAGGATGACCCCAACTCTTTGAATTTTTCTTTAAAATAAAAGTTTATAGATATACACATGCTTAGAAACTTAACACATTTTTCTGTAATGGCCTTCTATTGTACCATCTAGAATATCCACTGCAGGAAGGCAAGGCTTGTATCTTCACCATTATATCCATGGAGCCAAGCACTTTATAGGTGCTCGGTATCTGTTGAATATATGAATAATGAGCTCACAGAAAAGTATCTGGAAAAGGGACTGATCCACAGGATTTGTGAGACTTTATGAGTTCTGAAAATTCAGAAAACGGAATTACGTCTTAAACTTGCAGGTGATCCCTTGCAAAATGTATGTTTTTAATGCCTTCCTTTTAAAATGTTTGCCTTTTAACTTACCTTGTGAATGATGCATTGAATTTGGAAATTGTAGCTACTAGTGGATGTGTGGAATTTTTTAGAATTCATCCATTTGCATTTTTCTCCTTATTATGTTATGGTAGTATTTAAAGGCAACACTAAGTTGTTTCGCTTGTAATATGTATGAATTATATACAAATCATAATGGTAAAAAAAAAAAAACGACTGTGCCCATTTCTCAGGAACAAGCAGACCCACATTAGCCAAAATGTGAAAACCAGAAGGACTAAAAGAATTGAAATACCAGAGAATTTATTAATATAATACCTGACATCAGTAAGCTGAAGGACGATGTGTAGGAAACTTAACAATCCTTGGTGAGTCATTATTCTTTAGTAAATGGGGATAAAAATATCTAATTTCAAAGATAACTCTGCAAGAGTGAATAAGCTACATCACTCCACATTTCTATCCTGAATTTAGAAGCCATATGGAGGTTTGTTATTTAAATAAAAACAGTATTTGAAAATAACATTTCAGGGCTTCCCTGGTGGCGCAGTGGTTGAGAGTACGCCTGCCAATGCAGGGGACACGGGTTCGTGCCCTGGTCCGGGAAGATCCCACATGCCGCGGAGCGGCTGGGCCTCTGAGCCGTGGCCGCTGAGCCGGCGCGTCCGGAAGCCTGTGCTCCGCAACGGGAGAGGCCACAACAGTGAGAGGCCCGTGCACCGCAAAATAAATAAATTAGTTAATTAAATAAATAAAACATAAAAAAGTAATAAAAATAACATTTCAGATATTACTAGATCTTTATTAAAGTATCATCAGTACAAAGTACAGATGTGCTATGAAGTGAATTGTTTCCACAAGTATCTATTTCCTCTAATTTTTTTAAATCTCTAGTCAAATATTACCTTACTCCTCAGAATCTTCCAATTATAATAACAAGGATCTCCTAGAGTTTTCAACGTAGGGTCCAAGATGGGTCTACTCTATGCTGCGTTCTAAGGATAGCAGAAATATTTTATAGCAAGTTCTCATGGCTTTTTGCCCATTTATTGGAGTATAAGGAAAGAAAATACTCTTTTCACACTGGTGCCCTTTGAAATGAGGACCTTTGCTCCATAGAGCTTTCCTTAGTATGTGAAAAGTTAAAATAAAGAAAATAAAATGTTCTCATACTTTCTACATTGAAATAACAATAGAAATAAAAATAATTCTGTCCTGTTGGGGCATTTTCGAGTTTCCAGCCTTTGGTTCAGTTTAAAACATAATGTTGGTGCCAAGAGATTTCATGCTCCAGTGGAAGGGAGAGAATCAGAGCCCATCACTGGTTCTGGGTAATGTGGATAATCTTGGATGAGGTTTAAAGTATTCAATTGGATCTGGATTGGAATATAGGATTATGCAGCCAATATTTTGTTGAAAACCCATGTCTTTAAAATTAATTGTATAAATTCCCTTCTTATATTTCAGAAAAAAGTCCAGATCATGTAGCATAAGTGCTAGCTAGCTACAAACTGAAGTTCTCATCACGACATTGTGTTGCCTGCACTTCCCTCAGAAAATGAAGATGTTAAAGCTGCAATGATACTTGTAAATTACCCAGAGAAAACAGATAAAAACTGTGCTTTGTCCTCAAGTAGCTAAAAAATTCAAAACAAAGACTCACTTTCACCTCAAGTAGTAGGGCTAATTAGAGCCTAAAATAGGTTTGGCTTCAATTCTCTAGATAATCTACTGTGTGTTTATTTAGTCTGAAATTAGAAGCTTAAAAATAAATCAACTTTCAAGTAAAAGCTAAATGACTTTGAAAACCAACTTCCTGAAGTGTTAGACTTTAAAATGACCTCTTTGAGTGGCCTATGTGTAAATATATTTAATAAACATTGGTCTTATTTACTTTAGATTTGCACCTCAAAACGTAAAAATATTAATAAATTCAAAAGAAGCTTCCTAACCTGCCTATCACAAATTCACATTCTTGACAAATTACACACACACATGCACACATACTGTATGCCCCCATCTTTCTGCTTACCTTAGTCTCAGGGAAGCACTCACAACAATCTTCACCGTGTAGGACTGTCAATCTCAATTTTGTCTGCACTTTACAATCACCTGGGGAACTAAAGCTCTGGCTATACTGAGCACCAATTAAATCAAAGTCTCTATAGTTGGGACCCAGGCATCACGTTTGTAAAACTCCCCAGGTGAATCCAATATACAGCCAACATTGAGAACCACTCTTGCAGGAGTTAGTTTTTCTACAGAATGCCTGAAAACCACCAAAAGCACCCAATTTTTTTTCTCATCATTCTCACTCTCAGTTTTTCCCCTTTGGTTGGTTTATCCTCTCATATGCTTAACTGAATTCCATCACTCTGAGTGTAAAAAAGTCAGGAAAGAAAATAGTCCTACATCATTTCATTTTTTTAATTCACTTATTCAATCAATAAATATTTTCTGTATATCTTCTACATAAGTCCAGGCTTTACAAGAACTTATTAAAGCAGCAGGCTTTCCCTGAGGGACCTCACAGCATAATAGGGAAGATGGTCAGGAGCAAAGTACATTCCAGTGTTGGTTGATGAGCGCTGAAGCTGAGGTACAGCGGGGACATAAAGAACTGTTTTCCTTGTAGGCATCAGGGACCGCATTACAAAAAGACTGCATTTGAGTTGGTCAGGAAGGTGGAGCAGGTGGCCTAAGTAAACAGAGGGGGTAGTGGAGTGGCATTCCAGGCAGAGAGAAAATCTGCATAAAGGCACAGAAGCATGAACAAGTCCAGTGAGTCAGGAGCCTTAACTAGTTTGGTGTGGCTGGAGGGCAGTGGTGTGTGTGTGTGTGTGTGTGTGTGTGTGTGTGTGTGAGTAGGGGTGGAAATTGTGGTATCTAAGGTTGGAGGAGAAGGCAGGAGAAAGTGCCCCATGCATCAAAGATGAATTGAGCCTGGAATTAGCCCATGACGTTACTATGTAAATTTATTATATGTTTTAAAAATTCCGTTGGCCTTTAGGAAACGGGATTACTGTTGAATATCTATCATCTTGATGAATATCCTGGAATACATTTTATTATTAAACCACGTGTTTGTGTACATGTGTGTATGAAATTAGAGCACTAGTGTGGAAAACAAAGACAGAGCATACTTGACAATAAGAAATCAAGTAATTATTCTGATTTTAAATTTGCAATTGAATTAGAAGGTAGAAAGTGAGAACGAAAATCAGGTCCTTTTAGACTTTGGATATTGGGTGACCTGACTGTGATTATTGTCTTCAATCACAAATCACACACGGAGAAGACACAGCAGCACATTTGTAACATCTTCCTTAACATAAAGGATATGTGTGTATGGGTGGCCAAACTAGTAAAAGTTCTCTGTACTTGGATTTAGACTACCCTTATCATTTCCTCTTGTGTAAATCCCATCCCGCTCCAATGCCTGGTCCTCCAGCACCTTCCTGAATCCCTACCCCTTCACATGTCCCATATACAACCTCTCCCTGGACTCTACAAGCCTCCATTTATCTGTATCTCTCTCTGCCTCTTATAAATGACAAATCCATGTGTTTGATTCTTCCTTTAGAACAGGATCTGTGCCTACTTTTTAAAAATAGACATTTATTAAGTGCCTAGTACCATTCACATACATCATCTCATTTAACCCTTCCAGCAGCCAGTACTGTAACTTAGAAGCTATTTTCCAAACACTCAGGTGAGGAAATCAAAGTTCAGAAAGTTAAATGGCTTTCCCCAGATTATACAAGTAACAAGCATATGAAGCATCTGAGTCAAATTTGGAAACAGGCTCTCCTATCCCATCTACTATGCACCCATTATTCTTACTGAAAGAAAGAGTCCAGCATCATGTTTTGTAGAGAATAGGTACACAATACACATGTGTTTAATAAATAGCTTCTATGTTGCTTTTCTTATATGAGTGTATGTCTAAACGTGCATAAGCACAGCCATACTCATATTCTATGTAGATGTAGACAGGTGCACAGACAACTCCCAATTACAAACTCGATATGTCCCAAATATTGGATAGTTACGTGAGTTGTGAGAGATGCAAAACACTTTTTCTACAGAAACAATTTCATACAAAGAAGGTAAGGCATCACATGGACTCGCTACATGCCTTCTGAACACACAAAGCATCAGAACGCAAGTAGCCACCACATACACAATGTCTCATTTGAAAATATATTCTTAGTTTCGTTTTCTCCTGAGCCAGGAACTGGGACTTCTCATCATCCGATCTCCCCAGCTTGGGAGGATGTGAGGATGAGAACCTTTCCAGATGTGTAATGCTCCAGATGTATTACAGACCATGAATGCATGCTGAAAAAAACCCATAAATACATGCCACGAAATGCATATGACACACAGACATCTGTCATGTAAGCTCCAAGAGGACAGAGATTCTTGTTTTGTTCACTGATGGATCCCAAACCCTTAGAACAGTACCTAACACATAACAGGCACTTAATAAATATTTTTAAATTAAAAAAATGAATACTTTATAGACCTTGTTAGCAGCTTCCTCCCTTTTCATACCACCGAAAATTAGCTGTGGTAACTTCCAAATGAAGTCTTAAAACAATGAAAGGTCATTCTTCTGGTTCACACTAGAATTAGAGCCCAAAAGTGTTCAGATCAACTCGTGACCACACATAATCTTGGAATTCACAATTTCACAGTGAATGGATAAGAGACAAAAAGCTAAACAAGATCCATTAATGTGGCTGTGAGAATGGAAAACTGGACCCAGAAGACAAATTTTTAAATGAGATTATTTGGTCTAGTTGAGAGCTGACCACATGTGTTGAAACTATAAGTTGTCTTTGCACAGAGGTGGCTGACCGTCTGAGTTTTGTCTCTAGTGGAGAGAGGACACAAATTTCTAGAGAGAAATTGCCAGATGAGAATACAAAAGATTAAGTTGGATAGAAAGATATGTTATGGTATAGAAAACACGGTCATAGAGATTTCAGTTACCAAGATAAATTCCAGAATTTTAAGAACAGCAGAAATGCTCCTTTTTGAATTGTTCGGATACTACATAAGGTAGAGTCAGGGGCTGGAGGAGGCGATCTCTTAGGCCATTCACTAACCCATGAAACTAGGAATGAGGCCAAATTTTAATGAAACCTCATACAGCTTTGTTCTTGTTTCCCTGTGAAAACTGTATATTTGTGGTATCTTATCAATATAGAGATCTGAAATTATTTCTCCAGGGAACAAATAACATTTCACTAAGTTCCTGGGGCAACAGGAAGTGAATACACATAAAAACAATTACCAGATTGAAAAGCCATTCCCCTAACCTCTTGTAAATCTTAAGTACTACTTATAATGAGAATGTTCTTACAATTCTCTAAAATGATGTATTATTTACCTACTGGGGAAAAAATTAACTGGACATGAAAATAGACTTCCAATTAAAGAACTCTCACTTATTCTTTTGGTATCTCATCATTTGTTACTCTATAGTTGTAAAGATAATAGTATAAAATACAACAATGTCATCAAGATAGACTCCTAGCATGCTTCTGTACCCAGAGCTGTCTGTAGTGGGGTTTGCGAGTTTGGGGAAATCACAGTGAAGAAAAATACCTTCTCTCCCATGCTTTCGGATTAAAATAAATTCAAGAAAACTGGCATAATAAAAAGAGCACTGGATTTGGAATCAGAAGTCTAGGGTTCAAGTTGAGGTTCCATAACACAAAAGCAGTATGATTTGGGGTAAGTTACAACCTCTCTAAACTTTACTTTCTTTATCTGCAAAATAAAGGTAATAGCAACTATAATAAAACTATAATAAAAAAGTTATTGCAGTCACTTTCAAATAGATGTGTGAATGCACATAGCAGAGAGGGTACTCAATGTTGTTTGAGTGTTGCTACAAATTAGTCATTTTCTTACTTCACTATAAAAACTACAACCTCCTGCAATAACAAAAGCAGAGAAAAGCAATAGCAACCTGCAGTGATTTCGTGGAAGTTCATTAGTGATGGGGTTGCAGAAGGTGTCAGTCTAGCAGCCAAAATATATGCACAAGTTCATGGATCCCAAGATCCATGTCTATACCCAGTGCCTTCCTGAGCCACCACCTGTCCATCCGATCCAAGGCAGTCTGAGGTCCAGGAAGCACCAACTGGTTGATTCCATCCCTAGAAACAGCTCTGAACAACCAAGGTGGGGGACAACCAAGGGGGATGCCACTCTTCAGCCTTCTCGTATAACTCGTCAATCTTCAAATACATGACCCAAGCCCCATTCCTAGTACTATGAGATTCTGGTGTTTTCTTTAGAATTTCTAAGGCATGAGATGAGGGATGCATTCATGTTTTCCATCGCAGCTCGCTCAGAATTTCTGCTCCCAACTCACCTCCCTGTACTCGGCTCCCCGTCTCCCTTCTTGAAGCTGTGCTTTCCCCTCTAGTCTGATTCTCACTAGAATGGACATGGTCTCTTCTCTCTTACTGCCCTTTAAGAACCTCTAACACGAAAGTATTTTGCATAACAGACTTGACCAAAAGTTTGGGGATAGTAAGAATAATGACAACCCAGAGCTTAAAACATCTGCATATTGCATACTGAATTTCAGATGTGATTTTCCTCAAAATGTATTTGTCTCTCCTCAATCCACAGAAATTTCTCACTGACTAAAAAAGCTGGGTCCTAGTCTATGGACGGTTTACTTCTTAGACCTTTTTCTCCTTTCATCTTTTCCGGACCCAACAGCATAGAAGCTCTAAATTCCTGCCATTTTAGAGCAGTTGATATTCTGTTTCATGCTTTCCCATCTAGACTGACACAACGGCCTTTGGCCTACTTTTCATAGTCAGTGGAGCCATTAAGGTATTTTCTTAGGAAAAAAAAAAATCTCCCTGAGGGGAATTCTCCTGGAACAAACAACTTAAACAAAAGCAAGGCTTAAAAAAAAATGTTTCTTCTTACTTCATATGATTTAGGGTAATAATGTCCTATTATCAGATTTAGGTAGAAGGGACACACTTATCAGGCATGTCTCACAAGGGGAAACATCACTGGCAGGAAGGAGGAGTAGCAAGGTCAGAGGTAAATGTTTTCTTTAGCTTTTGTTTTTCACAGAAGAGATGTTCTCCAAGGTTTTCCATCACCTCAATATACTACAAAACTTCAGATTATAAAGAGCTCATAACCTAAACCCAATCTAGGCAGAAAAGAGTGCTATAGATCCCAGAAAATGGAAGGGGCCACCAAGTGTCCCCTAGATAGTAAGTCCATCTAGACCCAGAATCCAATGGCTCAAAACTCCACATGTCTAGAAGCCAATGTGGAGAACAAGAAGGAAGTGATCAATAAGGAAAGGTGTGGGGAACTCATTTTATTTCCTACCCTATCAGGAGTCCTGATACAGGAAAAGGAAAGGTTCCACTCCAGTGTAGGAGTTGCCAGGAAACTTGCCTTCATGGAATATTCCTAAATCTTGACAGATATTTGCAGAGAAAATCTGATCAGTCCCTCAACCCTAAAAATCTGGCCCCTTGTTTTTACATCCACCATCAACTTCCTAGTCCAAGTTTTTATGACCTTTCTCCTGGAGTTCTGCAATCATCTTCTATCTAATCTACCTGAATGCAAACCGGCCTCCCTCCCATCTGTTTTCCCAACTGTAGCCTGTGTGATCGTTCCAAACCTTAACTATGATCATTTCAGCCCGCACCCCTACCCCCATGCTACAAACAATTGCTTTAAAACTTCAGAGACTTAGCATACCTATCAGGATAAAGACAAATCACTATAACATGGGGTACAAGTCCATGGATGGTCTAGCTTCACCTACCTCTCAAGCCTTGTGCCACCACGCTCCCCTCTGGTCTTTTCAGGCTACAGAGGCCCTTCTTCAGTTCCTCTGATTCATGGCACTTCAGCCAGCGACAGGTTTCCCTGCTGAGCACACTCTTCCCTCCCTCTTTCCCTCATTAAATCCTACTCTTCCTTCAGATATCAGTTCAAGTAGCACTTTCTCAGGGAAGCCTTCTCTATTCTCCTTGAAGGATCGAATGCTGCTAACATCACAGTTGCAATTCTTCATTCATTTGGGTTTATTGATAAATATCTGACCCTCCCACAAGACTGTAAAACTTCATGAAGAAGAGATTACGTCTAAATTTTTTTTACCAATGGATTCCTTTGTTGAATGAATGAATGAATGAACATCAGCTCATTAATCAAGAGACATTTTTTCTATACCTGAGAAATGAAGAAACTTGTCAATGTGATCACTTTTCAAATAGCCATGTTTTAAAGCTCTATTATGAATGAGGAGTATTGTTAGAACAAAGATTTGCTATGGTTAGGTTTATTACTATTATTACCATCATAACTGGTTTATTGTCAATATCATTGCCTTCATAACTCAGCATTTTATAACTATTACTACATTCATTAATTAGTTTTTTATACTTCCATTATTTATAAAATGGGTTATTTTTGTAAAAGCTAAATCCCATTGAAAAGAGAATGTATTAAGACTCCAGAAGTACCAGACTGTGGCTAGAGGGTCATTTTAGAACTAAGGGTTGCCTATGGATCTACGTTATTACTATTTCCAGGAGGTACATGCCATTTGGAAAATTAAGGCCTTGAGAAAGATCAAAGAAACATTTATAGCCACTTAAGGAGTAACCTTCTCTAATGATAAACTCATCACATTAGACTTAGATGGGACCTTAGAGGTCATTTAGCTACATTCATTATTTCATACATGATAAAGCCAAGCCTGGACTTCCATAAGGTCATAGAGCCAAGGCAAGCCCTGCATCTATTTTTATTCAGCTCCTTTAAAACTACTGTATATTAAATCAGCTCCAAACCTATTAAAACCAAGGGTCCTAACAATTCGTATCCGATTGTCACAGAGCCAGCTGGGATGTGAATAGCTTTCCAGGTTGCCAGACTAGAATTTCATATAAATGGACACTCATCTTTGTTATTTAACTCCAGTCTAAATTTAGAAACTAGTTCTGCTGTGTAGTTCTGTGCATGAAGAAAAAGATACCTCAAGATCATCTATATGTCATTTTCTCAAAAAAGCCTTTCATCTTTATTAAGAATGGTCTGCCAGTATGAGAAGGGTAAGTTCTAGTGTGACCCCCCAAGGTCAGCTGCACACCGCCCCCCCCAAGGTCAGTTCTTGTATCTGCTGCTTTTGTCCATATCCAGATGTAGAACTCAATACCTATTTGATTTCACCCAGAAGAATGCATTTGATCTAATGTTAATTAGCAACACAGGGACTGAGTCTCTGGCAGTCCAGTGGTTAAGACTCCTCACTTCCACTGCAGTGGCACGGGCTCCATCCCTGGTCAGGGAACTAAAATCCCACATGCCCCTGCAGCAGGAAAAAAAAAAAAAAAAAAGAGCAATGCGGCCTTTATTGGAGATACTAGGGGAGGAAGAAGGTGGCATTAATCCTCACTTATCTCAGCAAACAACTTAAAAACCTGATCAGAAATTTCTACTCCCTATAAGTACCTCCTCAGTCAAGTTGCACTAGGGGGTTTTGATTCTTTCTTTTCCCATTTGCAGTGCACAGCCTCGTTTCTCTTCTCCTCCCCTCCAAATTTTCTCTTTCCTCAGGAATGTCTTACAACTTTCCCACTCATCCATTCCCTCCCTATTCTTTTCAGAGCAATGTATCTGTGTCCTAGCTATGATCTTTAAACCTCCATGCCCAACTCATCAACGAATTCCATAAAACAAAGGGACTTCTGGTTAACAAGGCCCACTTTCTTAGAAGATCGTTTATGTCTTTTGTTACTTGTGTGTGTGTGTGAGTGTGCGCGTGTGTGTGTGTGTGTGTGTGTGTGTATACACATATATTCTTTTTCTAAATATAACTAACTCTCCCCTGGAGGAACTGAATTCTGGCAATTGAAATTTTCCCCATCCTATTGTAGAAGTAAAAAACTCTCCTATAGTGATTTGAGCTAATTCTTTTCAAGGCATGCTGCTGTCATAAAGGAGTTTTCTATGATACTTTTGATTTTAATGAAAAATTTTCAAATTTAAGAATTCCTTACAGGGGAATAAAGAATAACAACAACAAAATCCCTCTAATTTTTTTTCCCCAAGCTTCCAAATTCCTAGGAAATTCCTCTTGGAAAACATTTTATCAGGACTCATAATTGAAATATGAAAAAGCAACTGCTTCTCAGAAACCTCAGTCTTAGGAAATGATCATAAGAATTGAAAGTATAGGCACATATTATCTGGAATATAGAAGTAGATTCACTTCTCATTTTTTAAACATGCTTTTCCCTTAATAAAATGATAATGAAATGACTAGCCAATGATCTAATACCCCTCTTTGTCAACAGCACAGATACCAGCTGCCTTTGTCACATAACTAGGTGGCCTGATACCACCAACAGGCCATCCAGAAAGTTCCCAATGAAACTCCAAGGGAAAAAAGTATCTTACAAGCAAATGGTATGTGGGCAAACTTTGCAGTCCAAGAATCTGCTCTCATAAATGCTATTTGGACTAGAATAAGGAATAAAATACTAGATAATAGCTACAAAATGTTAGAGAAATCGTTGTTGTTTTAAGTCTTCCTCTGCAGAATTTTTAAATTAGGAAAATTTTTGTTAAAAACAAAAATACCTTGGGGAACTCCTTTCACAAGATGTAAACATTGGCATCAGTATTACTATTTTCAAAAGGAGAACAGAGGCCTTAAGAAGCTGGCAAAACTGAGAAAAAAATGAGTTAGGTAAAGAAAATTCGCAAGTCCTATTTTATGTCACTTTTTTTCAAAATGTTCTCAAATACTAATTATAAGTGGAAGTGAATAAGTTAATAATCTATGATGGTAAGAATAAAACATTCATACAGTAACTTCTTGTAGGATAGAATTTTATATTGGAATATTGGTATATGTGGCCAATTTTTTTAAATTTTAAGATTTTTGAGATTTCAAAATATAAGCTCTTGTGTGTGTTTCTGCAGATAATATTTTTATTATGCTATTCAAGACATAAATGGATCTGTTTTTCTCACTTTTCTTTATCAAAAAACATTTGTTTCAGTAGTCTCTTCCACTGTATTAAGACTTCACAGTACCAAAATATCTGAATGGGCCAAATTCATTAATCAAGCAGAATAGCTCATTTGAAATGAGTCCTAAAGGCTTCAATGTTCTATCCTCTGTAGCAACAGAGTCATTCCTATTTAATTAGGTAAGCCAATGTTTTTGCAAAACGATTTATAATGCAATTTAATTTGGGGGTTTGGTAATCATCTAGGAATTCATTCATTATGACCTCCACACTGAGTTTACTTTGTAAAGCAGCATAAAACTAATCACTTAGAGCTATAAAATGTGAGACCTTTTTTTTTAACCCATAAGGCTTTTACATTATATGTGCCTTTCATGTGTTTACGTTGATCTTTTTGTTTCATTGCCTTTCAAAACTACGGATGGGGTAAATAGGTGAATTACAACAGCAATGGCCAGGAATGACTGACAAGCCCTGAGTGGTTATGTGGGGGAAGATGGTGAAGAGGCTGGAAAACCTGGACCACAGGTGTCAGTGTGTCCCAGCATCACTAACTGTAATCTACCTGCTGACCGGTGCTGGGATTTTCCTCAGGAGATATGACCATCATGTGACTTGAACTAAACTATTTAAAGTATGTGTTGTTTTAAACCAGGGGAGGGAGCGGGAAACCAGTCCACCAAAAACATCTAATGCGCTGGACTCATCTTGAGACAGATGTTTACGTAAACTCCCAGATCGAGACGCTAACTCCTAGTGAATTAACCTATGAAACCACCTTGTGCCTTGTATTGTTTAGTCATTATTTTTACCTGATGAAATCAGAATATGGGTCCAAAGGCCACACAGGTTCATAGCCTGAGAAAATTCAAGTGTCCTCTTGTTTTCAAATGCTTCTCTGATTACTATTAGTGTCAGAAATTTGTGGAAAAGCATTGTTTTAAGTGGCAACTGACATGAACATTAAAAATCTCCTCAGGTCTCTGAACCAGTTAAGAGTCGGAACGAAAATCCATGAAGGTGGACTTTGAATTTAAATGCAAAATAACTTGATAATGCTATGAGACAGTTGATAAATACCACAAGTAGAGATTACAGTATACCACATACCATCCTGGATGAATGGACATGTCTTACTTCTTTGTTTCTTTATATCAAATTTAGTGGTATTTGAAAACAAACTTTTTCAGAAATAAAGGACTTAACTAAGAGGAATAAAGGCTGAGAGCCTGAAGTGTCCTACTTTACCCAATACTAGTGATTAATGAGAAGTTTGTTCAAAGAAGAGAGTCTTACACTGACTCTGCTAACACAATGACATACACCCCAGATGATCAGTTTATGACCTGAAGCTCTGGGCGTCACTCTTAATGTTTTGCAAGTCACCTTTAAAAAAACTGCCTGTTCTGCATACCAATAACAGATATTCCCCTAGTGTACTTGGAAGGAAACTAAATGCCATCAAGGAAAGATGGTTTAAATTTTTTGTTTTACTTCCAACCACTGTCTGTTTGGTTAGGCTTTAGCAAACATAATCTAGGATGCTGAACTTGCCCAATGGTACCACAGCATTGTATGTTCCCAAGCATCTTATCAGGTTCATCAGCATTAATTACTCATATCTACAGTCATACACATAGAGCTGCAAACTTTGTATTTCTTTTTTTTTTATTAACATCTTTATTGGAGTATAATTGCTTTACAACGGTGTGTTAGTTTCTGCTTTATAACAAAGTGAATCAGTTATACATATACATATGTTCCCATATCTCTTCCCTCTTGCGTCTCCCTCCCTCCCACCCTCCCTATCCCACCCCTCTAGGTGGTCACAAAGCACCGAGCTGATCTCCCTGTGCTATGCGGCTGCTTCCCACTAGCTATCTATTTTACATTTGGTAGTGTATATATCAAACTTTGTATTTCTACCTGTACACACTGGAATGTGCGTGTTTGTGTTTACAGAAATGGCTCCTACACCCAAATTCGCCTTATGAATCAGCCTTGTCTACTTAGAATAGAGTCAAGAGCCCAAATAGTTGCCCCTAGACTACAAGTTACATAAGCTCAGGGATTTGGTCTTATTATCTACTGCTGTATTTCTAGAACCCAGAATAGAGTCTGGCATGTGGTAGGAAATTGCTAAATGGTTGTTAAATAAATGAATGTTACATGGCCTATGCACAAAAGGTCATGCAGTCTGCTCAGAGGAGAGTGCCCTAGGCTCAAATCTAGAGACTGTGTGTCGTATGCAAGATTCTACTGAGCTTAGTTTTCTGGTTTCCCAGGCCACCAAAAATTAAAAAGCAGCAAATTACAAGGGCATGGGGGAGTACCACTAGAAGCATTCTCAACATAATGAAAAGTGAAAGCTGGCTTCCAATATTCAGAGAAAGGGATAGAAAAACTATGAAACTTAGCTACTAGTCCTCAAAACAAACAAACAAACAAACCCCCTAAAAGGTATGCTTATTTAACTTTTGAGCACTTCAATGTTCCAGCATGCATAAGATTTATATGTATATACAAACACAGTGCATGTTTTTGGTATGATTCTGAATATTATGTAGATGGAATCATATTGCCTGAAGTCTTCCAAGACTGGCTTTTTAGTATTCAAAATTATTTTTGAGATTCATCTATGTGTCCAGTTTGTCCATTTTCACTATATATGAGTAGACCACAAATTTTCTATTCTAATACAGATATATATTTAACTATTGCCAATTCTTTGTTTTTATTTTTATTTTTTTTATTTTTATTTATTTATTTTTTTTGCGGTACGTGGGCCTCTCTGCTGTGACCTCTCCCGTTGCGGAGCACAGGCTCCAGACGCGCAGGCTCAGCGGCCACGGCTCATGGGCCCAGCCGCTCCGCGGCATGTGGGATCTTCCCGGACCGAGGCACGAACCCGGGTCCCCTGCCTCGGCAGGCGGACTCTCAACCACTGCGCCACCAGGGAAGCCCCAATTCTTTCCTTTTACAACCAGTTTGGATGAGCATTCCTCATAGATGCAAGCACAAGAGGTTCTCTAAAGTTTATACGTAGAAGTGGAATAGCTGGATTGTAGGGAGTGTACATTTTCAGCTTCCTAAGTACTACCAAATTGATTTTCTAAATGCTGGTACTACTTTACACTTACACTAGCAGTTGAGAGTTCCCATAACTCCACATTCTTGTCAACATTTTGCACTTATTGTATCTCCCTTTCTCCCACTCCAATACTGCCCCTTCCCCTCCCCAATGGCCACCACTAGTTTGTTCTCTGTACCTGTGAGTCTGCTTCTTTTTTGTTATATTCACTAGTTTGTTGTATTTTTCAGATTCTATGTATAAGTGATATCATACAGTATTTGTCTTTCTCTGTCTGATTTATTTCACTTAGCATAATGCCCTCCAAGTCTATCCATGTTGCTGCAAATGGCAAAATTTTGTTCTTTTTTATGGCTGACTAGTATTCCCTTGTGTGTGTGTGTGTGTGTGTGTGTGTGTGTGTGTGTGTGTGTGTGTGTGTGTATACACTTCTTCCTTATCTGTTCACCTGTTGATGGACCCTTAGATTGCTTCCATATCTTGGCAATTGTAAATAATGCTGTTAGGAACATTGGGGTACATGAATCTTTTCAAATTAGTGGTTTTGTTTTTTTTCAGATATATATCCAGGAGTGGAATTGCTGGGTCATGTGGTAGTTCTAGTTTTAGTTTTTTGAGAAACCTCCATACTATTTTCCACAATGGTTGCACCAACTTACATTCCTACCAACAGTGTACAAGGGTTCCCTTTTCTCCACATCCTCGCCAACATTTGTTATTTGTGTTCTCTTTGATGATAGCCATTCTGACAGGTATGAGGTGATATCTCATTGTGGTTTTGATTTGCACTTCCCAGATGATTAGCAATGTTGAGCATCTTTTCATATGCCTGTTGGCCATCTGCATTTCCTCTTTGGAAAAGTGTCTATTCAGTTCTTCTGCTCATTTTTCAATCAAGTTGTTTGTTTTTTTGATGTTGAGTTGTAAGAGCTGTTTATATATGTTAGATATTAATCCCTTATTGGTCACTCCACCTGAAAATTTTCTCCTCTTCAATAGGTTGCCTTCTCGTTTTGTTGATGGTTTCCTTTGCCGTGCAAATCTCTTCAGTTTAATTAGGTTCCACTTGTTTATTTTTGCTTGTATTTCCTTTGCTTTAGGAAATGGATTAAAAAAATATTGCTACAATTTATGTCAAAGAGTGTTCTGTCTATGTTTTCCTCTAGGAGATTTCTAGTATCCAGTGTTACATTTAGGTCTTTAATTCATTTTGAGTTTATTTTTGTGTATGGTGTTAGAGAATGTTTTAATTTCATTCTTTTACATGTGGCTGTCCAGTTTTCCCAGCACCACTTATTGAAGAGACTGCCTTTTCTCCACTGTATATTCTTGCCTCTTTTGTCTTAGATTAACTTATTATAAGTGCATGAGTTTATTTCTCAGCTCTCTATTCTGTTCCATTGATCTATGTATCTGTTTTTGTGCCCATATCAGACAGTAGTTTTGTAGTATAGTCTGAAGTCAGGGAGCCTGACTCCTCCAGCTCTGTTCTTTTCTCTTTATACATGTTTCTTTATAATATGTTTCAAAATCAGGAAGCATGAGGCCTCCAGCTTTGTTTTTCCTTCTCAATATTGTTTTGGCTATCTGGGGTCCTTTGAAATTCCATATGAATTTTACGATGTCTTTTGTATATCTCTCAAAAAAATGCCATTGGGATTTTGATAGGGATTACACTGAAAATGTGTCACTTTAGGTAGTATGAGCATTTTAACAATATTAAGTGTTCCAACCCATGAACATGGGATGTTTTTCCATTTATTTGTCTTCTTTAATTTCTTTCAGCAACGTTTTGTAATTTTCAATGCATAAGTCTTTCCCTTTCTTAGTTAAGCTTATTCCTAAATATTTTATTCTTTTTTAATGCTATTATCAATGGGATTGTTTTCATTTTCTTTTGGGGTTGTTAATTGTTAGTGTACAGAAACACAACTGATTTTAATGTGTTGGTTTTTATCCTGCAACTTTGCTGAATTCATTTATTAGTTCTAACACTTTTTTGTGTGGGGTGAGTATTTGGGGTTTTCTGCATATACAATTATGTTGTCTGCAAACAGATCATTTTAATTCTTCCGTTCCAATTTGGATGCCTTCTAATTTCTTTCTCTTGCCTGATTGCTCTGGCTCAGACTCCAGTACTATGCTAACTAAAAGTGATAGACTGGGCATCTTTACCTTGTCCCTGATCTTAAAGGGAGCACTTTCAGTTTTTTACCATTGAGTGTGATGTTAGTTGTGAGCTGTTCACATGTGGCCTTTGTTGTATTGAGGTCATTCTCTTCTATTCTTAGTTTGTTAAGTTTTGGGTTTTTTTTTTGTTTGTTTTTTAAATCATGAAAGGGTGTTGGATTTTGTCAGATGCCTTTTCTGCATCGAATGAGATGATCATGTGGTTTGCGTCCTTCATTCTGCTAATGTGGTGTTATTACACTGATTGAGTTTTGTATGTTGAAGCATCTTTGTATTCTCAGAATAAATCCTGCTTGGTCATGATGTACCATCTGTTGAATTTGATTTACTAGTATTCTGTTGAGGATTTTTACATCAATTTTCATCAGGGATATTTGTCGGTAGTTTTCTTGTAATATCCTCTCTGATTTTGGTATCAGGATAATACTGGTCTCATAGAATGAATCTGGAAGTGTTTCCTCCTCTTCTATTGTTGGCAAGGTTCAAAAAGGATTGTTGTTAGCTCTTCTTTAAATGTTAAGTAGACTTCTTCAGTGAAGCCATTTGGTATTGGGCTTTCCTTTGCTAGGAGATTTTTTTTTATTACTTATTTTATTACTTATTTAATCTCCTTATAGGTCTGATCAGACATTGTATTTCTTCATGATTCAGTCTTGATAGGTTGTATGTCTATAAAAATTTATCCATTTCTTATAGTTGGCATACCTCCATAGGTTTTAAAATTAATATTCTCCTGCTACTGGCAATATATGAAACTATTTATATCATGGCCTTCTCATCAGCAGTTTTAAAAATATTTTTTTATAATTAATTAAACTTTAATAAGTGAAAAAATTATCATTTGTGGCACTACTTTGAGTAAATGTGAACATTTTTTTCCTCTGTATTTGCTTCAAACCTCCTAAATGTAATCCATCACTTTGAACAGAAGTGAGAAAAGGTGGTAATGGTTGTGTGACATTATCAGGTGATAACTTTTGAACAGTGCTTTGAAAACATTTTCTGTAGATATCAGATATTTCCTAAAGTATCATTACCAAGCGTACTTTCCCCAGAATGCTTTTCCAAGTCAGAAATGAAGCAGAAAAACAAGTTGCCTTTGGATAGGAAAAAAAAAAATGAATGATAGCATGAGTATGACAGATAACAAAAACCAAATTGTATTTGCTTTTAAATTATAGACCGATATAAATGAAAACACATTAAACTCGGTGTCTCTAATTGTGTTACACTTTGTTAAGAGTTAAGAACCTTAATTAGGTAATGATACCAGAAAAGGAGTCACTGTGGGCCGTGCACAAGGTAGATAATCCACAGATGATCTTTAAAAGTCTAGGTTTATGCACATAATAGACATGCATATGCATACATAGAAAGAGAAGAAAAAACATAAAAGGCACACTTAAAAATGCAGATATTTTATAAATTAAAAATATAGCTTCAGACCTAGGGGAAATTTCTAGCTACAATGGCATGAAGAAGTCAGAGAATTCTCTTTTCATAAAGAAAGTGTAAACTGGACAAGATAACCATAATCAACCACATCAGAGGTCTGGAAATTGTCCCAAAGCAGACAACAATCTGAGAAGAATTTATTCTTGAAAAACCGGTAGAACTTTGGGTAAACGCAACTGGGGTCTACTTCCTTCTTGTCCGGGGATATTCTCACTTATGTCCCCCTTGCTCATTTGGTGACCAAAGCAAGACTGGGTAGAAAATCAGCAGCACTGCTGCCAGAGGGAGAAAACTTGCTTGGGAATGGGGCAAAACTCATGACTTTGACAAACACCATAAAGAATAAATGAGAAAAACCCACAGCTCTACTATCTTGAGGTTGTGGTCCTGTCTGGGGCAAGAAGTGAACAAACAGAAATTGTATGGGGAGATTCTAGAAAAGAGAGCTCTATTTAGAGGCTAGATAAGCTCTCTACACAACCATGGTTGACTGAGGAACTACTGGCATACACAGGGGAAACCTGAGGGAAGCCAGTTAGAAGCTAAAACCAAGAATGACTTGAGAACCGACTGAATGTTTAACATACTCCCCAAACCACATGCACATTGATTTTCAGAGGTGAATATCTTATGGGCTGGCAGTGTTTGAGTACAACCTCTAGCCAAATCATTGGCTGACCCCTAGGTTATACAGAAACAAGAGTGACCTCTATTAAGCCAGGCTAAAAAATCAAAATAAGAATAAAAAACTAAGCCAGTGACTGCCTATGGGGGGAAATATTTTGCATTTTAAGCTCAGACAAGGTACAAAAAGAAAAAAAGCAGAAAAATAAATCAGAACCCAGAGTTGCTACCATATATTATCAATTACAATATATAAACTGTCCAGTTTTCAGCCAAAAATTATAAGACAGTCAAAAAAAATGTAACCCATGCACAGAGGGAAAAAATATAGTCAGTAGAGCCTAACTCTGAGTGGGCACAGATGTTGAGTTTAATTCATATGCACAAAGTATCACAACAATGACCCAATGAATAGGGAACCTTAGTAGAGAAAAATGCACTAGAAAAGAAAAATGGAAACTTGAGAATTGAAAATATAATAATCAAAATGAAAGAATGCCTAGGATATTAGGGCTCAACAGTAGATTCAAGATGGCAGAAGAAAGAATCAATGAACTTGAAGACAGAGTAAGAGATACTATTCAATCTAAAGAATAGATGGAAAAAAAAAAAAAAACACTGGAGAAAAATGAATAGAGCCTCAGATACTGGATGATAATGCCAAGCATCACAGTATTCATGTAATGGAATTCTTAGATGCATAGGAGAGAAAGGAAAAGGCAGAAATCCCTATCAAAATTACAGCTGGTTTATTGAAGCAATTGACAAGCTGATCATAAAAATTATAGGGAAATGCAAAGAAGATAGAATAATCAAATCAATTTTTAAAAAGAACAAATTTGGAGAACTTATACTAAATTATTTTAAAACTTTCAATAAAGCTACAGTAATCAAGACAGTGTAGTATCAGCCTAAGGATAGACATATCAATCAATGCAACTGAATACACAATCCAGAAATAAACCCTTACATTTTTAGTCAGTTGATTACAACAAAGATACCAAGACAATTCAGTGGGTAGGGGGCAGTGTTTTCAACAAATGGTGTTGGAACACTTAGATGTCCACACATTCAAAAATGAACTTAGACTCTTTAGTCACCCCATGCATAAAACTAACTCAAAATGTAAGAGCTAAAACAATAAATCTCCTAGAATAAAACAAAGAAGATAATCTTTGCGATCTTTTATTAAGCAAAGATATCTTAGATATGATACCAAAGCATGATCCATAAAAGAAAAATGTAATAAATAGTGACATTAACAATAAAAACGTTTTCAAAACACACCATTAAGAAAATGAAAAAACAAGCCACACAGACTGGGAGAAACTATTTGTAAATCATACAGTTTATAAAAGATTTGTACACAGAACACACAGAGAACTCTTCCAACTCAATAATACAAAGAGAAAAAAAAAATCCAAAAAAAATTTTGAAAAAAGATTTGAATAGATATTTTAACAAAGAAGACATTTAAATGGCTAATTAGCTCATGAAAAGACGCTTGATATCATTAGTCATTAGGTAAATGCAAATTAAAACCACAATGGATTACACTACACGTTTACTAGAATGGCTATAATCCAACAGACTGATAATACCAAGCAATGAAGAGATGTGAAAAAAAACACAAAAAACCAGGATCCCACATATATTGCGGATGGAAATGTAAAAAGGCACAGACACTTCAGAAAATAGATATGTAGTTTCTTAAATAGCTGAACACAGTTATCATATGATCTGCCCATTCTACTCCTAGATATCTCTCCAAGAGTATTGAAAACATATGTCCATACAAATGCTTGCCTGTGAATGCTCATGGCAGTGCTGTTGATAATAGCCCCAAACTGGAAACAATCCAAATGTTCATCATCCAGTGAATGGATAAACAAAATGTGGGATATCTAGATGATGGAATACTATTCAGCAATAAAAACGAATAAACACTGATACAACTGATACATCTACAATGTGAATAAACCTAAAAACCATTATGCTAATTGAAAGGAGTCACAAAGAAGGCCATCTATTATTGTAAGATTCTTTTTACATGAACTTTCCCAAAAAGGCAAAACCATAGACACAGAAAGCAGATAGTGGTTGCCCAGGGCTAAATTTTGGAGTGATGATTAACTACTAAAGCGCCCAAGTGAACTTTTCATTTGTGATGATAGAAGTGTTTTGAAAGTGGATCGTTGCTCCACAATTGTGTGGTTGCACAATTTATAAGGTAGAAGGTATCCAATTATACCTCAGGAACACTACATGTATATACATGTGTGTGTCCATGTATGTATTCATATTTTACTGTCGGCTTTTCTGCTATCACGTTATCTTAAAGTCACAGAAATTCTCTCTCAGCTCCTCCAGTTTTCAATGTTTCCCACAGCGCTACACTTCAAGTCCCTTAAAAGAATCAAGACAATATCCCTCTATCTCTTTATTTCTTTACTGGCTGATCCACTTCATCCACTTTAAAGTTGACGCATTTCTCTTTGCAGAAGAAAAAGGAGATTCCTCTACTAGCTGAGTGCCAATCTGAGTATTAATATTTTTCATGTATTTCTGATATTTGTAGACAGGTATCATGTTATCTCGGATTTGATACATTTCTTTAGAAGCATCATCTGATAGAATTTACAAACAATAACATCTTAGTACCAGAGATTATATTAAAACCCAAGTATGGCTGACTACATACCTCTTGCGCTTAACTACTATCCTATACATTTCATTCTGCTTCCTTCTTCCTGCACTTTGCCATAGTCCCACTTGTATTCTTCCACCTCACAAGGCAGATGAGAGGAAACTTTTACCCAGAAACCCACAAGTACATAGCCTCAGGAACTGCAAGTAGTAGAAAATACCTCTGAACTCTTATCTTTTTTTTAACACAACTAAATTTAAGTATCAAATATTGCTTTGCTCAAGGGCAAATTTCATTCTGAGTGAATGAATTAATGATTCAAGGTACTTCCAAAACACAAATTGATCACAACTTCAGTGACATTTAAGAAAGACTAAGACAGTATTTCCCTAATTTACACATTTATAATATTGTGTTATTTACAAAGCAATTTTAGGTAATTTAATTTTTCATAAAAGTACCTGAAGTGGGTATCATTAGCCCTATTTTACAGATGGCAGAAATAACAAGTTTATCATATCGTCCAAGATGCAAGGAAGTAGATGCTAGATTTGCCCTAAGTCCAAATTCACTCTTCTTAAAATTAAACCACTAGACTGATGCAATGTTTCTCACTAAAAAAAAAAAAAAAAAGTGTAAATCATAATGGTTCTCTTCTCTACTGGAAGTATGAAGAGGGCTGACAGCAGAGAGGCTGTTTATGCTGGAACATTTGGTGAAATCAGCCTTTGTGATCCCACATGCACACCAGCTCAATCAACAGAGACCCAGTAGTATCTGGTCACTCCAAGTAGATTGTGTTCACCAAATGTTATCATCTTGATGGATCTGTGACCATTTCTTTCCTAACATGCACATATAGCACTGTTTTTAGCCCAAGAATTCTTTTGGGAATGCAATTTATCTGCAAACCAATGAATTTTAAAGGTGAAATTTAGCATGCACTGTACCTTCTTATTAAAAAACAAATACAAGTTATCTTTTCCAACTGTAAAATTAGCAAATTTTAATTTGCTAAGTAATTAGCAATTTAATCATCACAACCTGCTATGGGGCTAATTGTTTGCACTAATATTCTAGTCTTCTTTGGAGACACTGCCAGTCAGTCAATAAATATGTGAACATTTGATAAGTGTGTTTAATTTTATATCTATTCTCCAGTTGTTTCACCAATTTGTGCTTCACGAGGACCTGTAAAATCCATTATTTGATTTCATCCTTTCAATAGGAATGGCCAGGCCAGAATGAAATCAGAGAGGTAGATTGTTTTCTTGGATTAGGAAACTCTGGGTCAGAAGTTAGATATTTGCTTAAATGCTTATATTTCTCATAAGAGGCATGGATTAGTAAATATGACAGTTATATGACATTATATATGACAGTTATATGACAGTTATAATTATGACAGTTATAATTAAGGAATGCTGTATTTACTTAAGCTAGCAAATGATTATTATATAAAATAAAAATCAAAGCAAGACATTGAATAATGAAGCTGAAAACCAGTTTTCTTTGCTCTGGATGTTATTTTAATTACTTGTTTTATTTATCTATTATTAGCTCAAGAGATTGATATTTGTCAAATATCTTACTATGCATTTTACATACATTATTTCACATGAATTAATCCTTCCTATTAAAGATTATAAAGGTAAAGTTATGTTTATCCCCATTTTAAATATGTTACCTAAAATTTAGGGGTGGTGGCTTGTCCAAAATCACATGACCGGTAAAATAGTAAAGTGGAGATTGGAATTCAAGTGTTTCAGATTTGGAAGAATTTACTTCTAGCCAATCAGGTACAAGATAGCAAACACCAGAATTTAAAACACCACACATACCTATGTGCACATGTATATATGCATGTCTCATCCACAAACATGTGTGCACATGTATGCACAAATATCTAAACAATTTATAAATGTCAGTCGTTATGTATGTGAAATGCCTTTTCTTCTTGATGTTTTATTCCCCAAACAGGCATAGCTGTTTTAGAATTAAAATGGTTTTGCTCTCTGAGAGCCATGATACAAGAGACTGCAAAGGCTCTGAAGGAGTTATTTCATTCCATAGAGACCATATTACGCATGTTATGAATGTTTAAGATAGTCTGTCATGTCAACTCACATCTACTTCAATGACAGATTATTTTTCTTGCAGCACTAGTGGTACGAATATATCAGCTACCAAAAGTGGGGACATTTTTCTTGGAGTTCAAACACAGACAAAAAAATTATGATGGGACCACAAAACAGAATTCAAGGAGCATTAAAACTCTAACCTAAATCCACAAGAGCAAAGAAATGCAGCATTTCGCCAAATGATTCAGGAAGTATCAGAGTCCATAATTCGCCCTAGATAATGTCAGCTACATACAGCACACACAAACTCACATTTACTGAGTACGCCATGTGCCAGATACTATGGTAAATGCTATGCATGAATTATCTAATTTACTCTTCACCATAACCCTATGAAATAGAAATGATTATTATATCCCTTTTCAATATGAGAAAACTGAAGCTAAGAAAGGTCAAGTTAACTTGTTCAAAGACACTCAGCTAGAAAGAGACAGAGATGGGATTACAACACTGGCTTCAGAAGCTGAGTTCAAAACCTCTACATATATCGCACACGTGTAATATATTTGTACTGGAATGAAAAAACAAAAACAAATTTTAGCACCAGGGAAACTCAAATTTGCAAAGAGCAAACGTCAGAATGTCCAGAAGTCAATTCGTTTGACAAAATATTCAAAGGATGATACCCATTCATGAGATATATTCAGGCTTCTAAAAAATCTTTTCTAGCCTCTCAATGCACTAGACTATAACTTCAAATAACATTTGCCTATTTTTGCATGAGGCTCTTGCTGAAATCAAAACAGCAAGGGGAAAATGTTTGAAGAGGGTAAAGGAAGGGCACTTTCCAATATACTTTTACCATTTTTTTAATAGAAAGCCATATTTGACCTACTTTTGTCCGAGATTTGTTTTGGCAAATAGGTCTCATCACTTGTGCCAAGTTTAAGCAACCCATGCACCTTGAAATGAATCCTGAGATTGTGCCCAGAGAGCAGTGATTGATCAACATTGTCTGTTATGGCAGGGGTGTGGCAGTGTGCATGACCTGTATTTGACAACCTTCCCTGCCTAAGACAAATATATCCACCCCTCTTAAAATACGCTCCAAAGTAGTCTGTCTAAAACAGGCAAGGTGGAAAGAAGAAAGGAAGGAGGGAGGAAGGGCGGGAGGAAGGAAGAAATTTTTAGTACAATTATTTCGATAATTGATTAACAGGTAAAGGAGTAGATTTTAACCTGAAATGTCCAGAATGACTAACTATATGGATAAAATTGATTTAATAATTATTGAACTTTCCACACATTTTGTTTTTGTATCTACCTGTCTCCTTCCTGTTCTATATAAGCAGCATATTGGTCCTTGCCAACAGAACTTTGCTCAAGCTATTTTTCCCTGTCAGTATTTCCTTC
This sequence comes from Stenella coeruleoalba, assembly GCF_951394435.1. Lineage (NCBI taxonomy): Eukaryota > Metazoa > Chordata > Mammalia > Artiodactyla > Delphinidae > Stenella > Stenella coeruleoalba. Next base: position 66,269,836 of record NC_137158.1, on the reverse strand, counting down.
CCTCCTACTTTTCCTCCACTGAGCTGTAGTCTCCCCAGTCACATCCTGCCTCCTTGGTAAATCCTGATTCAGGTGCCCTTGGGGAATATCTTAGAGGCTCTCTCTCAAGTGGCCTCAGAGGGACTTCACCTCTGATGATTTTACCACAATCCCAAATGGGGCCTTATAGCTCTACAGATGAGAACTCCAAAGGTCATCTAGCTGGTTAGAGACAGAACAGGGTATTTACACTCAACTTTTCCACATTCCAATTAGACCAGATTATCACTTCCTGATCAGCCAAATATAATCCTTTACTAACAACTAGAATAAACTGGTCCTTAGTCTCTAAACAAATTCCCTTAATTTCTCTTTCTCATTATTCACCAGCTCTTTAACGTGAATAGATTGTCTTCCCAGTGAGACTCTACAGTTCTGTGGGCTGAATTCTCTGAGGAACAGTGTGAAGTTTGGGAAGAAAAATGAGTTTAGCCATCAGAAGAAGATCTAGCTTCTGGTTCCAGCTGTGCCACATTCTTGCCTCTGCCACATATTAGCCATGTAACCTTGATTAAGTCATTTCTCTGAGCCTGTTTCTACATCCATATAATGGGTGAATAATTACCTTGTCTGTGGCCCAGGGTTGTTATAAGGACCAGTAAGGTGTTACACTGGCAAAAGATTTATAATGTATTAAATAGTATGCACATTGAAGCCATCTCACATTTCCTGTATGCCTTCCTCAGCCTTAGTTTCATTGACAGGGCAGATCACAGCATCCTGGACTTTTGTCTTTTAGCTTCCTAAAGACTCTTTCCACACGTTAGCCGTGACCAGCCTGGGCTTTCCCTCTGGGCCCAGTCCCAGGGTCTTCAACCAGCAAAACTCTTCACAATATAAATATAACCTCTGGTACCATATCTGTGAGGGATTTGTTTTATTTCCTAGACTTTGTCAATGTTTACATTCATAAAGAAAAAGGATTGTTTTAATACTTAATACCATGTGGCATACGATGAAACGGCATCACTGCCATTTACGAGTTTATTCTGAAGAAAATGCAGTTTTCTACCTGCCAACATCTGAAAGCTATAAATAGTGAGAAAAATAGAGAAGCCTTAAAAGTCTATTGAAACATATTGGATTTGGAGAGTTTCTTGGATGGCCAGAGTGGAAAAATATTTTGCTAAAAAATAGGGAGTGTTGCTCCTATTGGCATACAGGCAGACAGTTTAGTTAGTATTTACCCAGCCTGTGGCGAGGGAACACTTGGCTGTTTATTTCAGTGGAGGGGATGCTGGGAGATGCTGTTTGTCTAGTCAGAAATGCCCTTTGAGACTGCAAGGCTACCTGTGACCAATTTTCAACTAAATTTATCTTTGGACTTTGTGTAAGTAATCCAGCTTTAACCAAATTCATTTGGTCTTCTATATAACCATGTCACAGAATCCTTACCAAAAATTTCCCTGCTTTGGTCCACAGTGATGGCTTCTCATTATTCAGTCAAAGCTGAATTTGAGACTTAAATGTGAGTTCTGGGTAAGTAGACTGAATTTTATTTAATGTAGGAAAAAACGATCACTTATTAAATAAAATAGACTGATATTCAACTAGTCATTTTCAAACATCTCTGCCCTTGCTTCGTGTTAGAATAAATAACACATACTATTGACTATCAATCGTTGTAGCTAGCTTTTTTTCTTTTTTTCTCCTACCGAATAAAAAGCTTGGTTTTTATTTTAATTTTTTCATCTTGACACAAACCCTTGTTGAAAAGATATTCTACGCACAAAGAAAAACAAAAATTCCAAACAGTACACAAAGGTATATAGTAAAAAGAAAGTCTCCCTTTATGACCCTCCTACCCCATCCAACCCAGATACCCTGTGAAAAGCTGCTGTATAAAAATAAAAATTTCTGTGCATAGAGAATGAATATTTTCCCCACTAGTGTTTTTTAGTGTAATGTACATGCTTTTTTTAGAAAAGACTTCAGGTACTAAGAATTGGATTAATTAAAATTCTTAATAACACATTGTTATTATCTGTTTATAGCCCTCTTTCATTTCTTTATCCACTTGTTTTGTGTTGTTTATTCATCTATTTACATATTTACTTATTAATATTACAATAATATTGACAATAATTCACATCTTCTTTTTTTTGAACCAAATACTCATATACCTACCACCCAGTTTAAGAAACAGAATATTAGCAATAAATCAGATTCCCCATGTGCCCTTCCCCAATTCTGTTCACCTCCCTCCATCTCCCAAGTAACCATGACAAAACATTGTATTTATTATTCCCTTTTTATAAAACTAGTTTTTGCAACATTTGTATTTTTCCCTAATTGTTGAATTTTTTCATTTTTGAAACTTATATAAATGGAATAATTTCTCCTGGTACTTACTTTTAACATAGAAAAAGTAACATTGATGACATTCACCCATGTTGATGTATATAGATGTAGTTCATTAATTTTCACTTCCATACAATATCTCATTATATGACAATTCCACAATTTAGTTATCTATTTTTCTCTTGACGGACTTTTGGGTCATTGCTAGTTTCTTGGCTAGTACAAACACTGACTTCTTCTTTCTTTTGTTTTTTAATTTTTGAATATTATTTTATTTATTTTTTATACAGCAGGTTCTTATTAGTTATCCATATTATACATATTAGTGTATACATGTCAATTCCAATCTCCCATTTCATCACACACTCCCCCCACCACTTTCCCTTCTTGGTGTCCATACCTTTGTTCTCTACATCTGTGTCTCTATTTCTGCCATGTAAACAGGTTCATCTGTACTATTTTTCTAGGTTCCACATATATGCATTAATATACGATACTTATTTTTCTCTTTCTGACTTACTTAACTCTGTATGACAGTCTCTAGATCCATCCACGTATCTACAAATGACCCAATTTCGTTCCTTTTTATGGCTGAGTAATATTCCATTGCATATATGTACCACATCTTCTTTATCCATTCACCTGTCGATGGGCATTTAGGTTGCTTCCATGACCTGACTATTGTAAATAGTGCTGCAATGAACATTAGGATGCATGTGTCTTTTTGAATTATGGTTTTCTCTGGGTATATGCCCAGTAGTGGGATTGCTGGGTCATATGGTAATTCTATTTTTAGTTCTTTAAGGAACCTCCATACTGTTCGTCATAGTGGCTATATCAATTTACATTCCCACCAACAGTGCAAGAGGGTTCCCTTCCCTCCACACCCTCTCCAGCATTTGTTGTTTGTAGATTTTCTGATGATGCCCATTCTAACTAGTGTGAGGTGATACCTCATTGTAGTTTTGATTTGCATTTCTCTAATAATTAGTGATGTTGAGCAGCTTTTCATGTGCTTCTTGGCCATCTGTATATCTTCTTTGGAGAAATGTCTATTTAGGTCTTCTGCCCATTTTTGGATTGGGTTGTTTGTTTTTTTAATATTGAGCGGCATAAACTGTTTATGTATTTTGGAGTTTAATCCTTTGTCCATTGATTTGTTTGCAAATATTTTCTCCCATTCTGAAGGTTGTCTTTTCATCTTGTTTGTAGTTTCCTTTGTTTTGTGAAAGCTTTTAAGGTTCATTAGGTCCCATTTGTTTATTTTTATTTTTTATTTCCATTACTCTAGGAGGTGGATCAAAAAAGATCTTGCTGTGATTTATGTCAAAGAGTATTCTTCCTATGTTTCACTCTAAGAGTTTTATAGTGTCCGGTCTTACATTTAGGTCTCTAACCCATTTTGAGTTTATTTTTGTGTATGGTGTTAGGGAGTGTTCTAATTTCATTTTTTACATGTAGTTGTCCAATTTTCCCATCACCACTTATTGAAGAAACTGTCTTTTCTCCATTGTATATCCTTGCCTCCTTTGTCATAGATTAGTTGACCATAGGTGCATGGGTTTATCTCTGGGCTTTCTATCTTGTTCCATTGATCTATATTTCTGTTTTTGTGCCAGTACCATATTGTCTTGATTACTGTAGCTTTGTAGTATAGTCTGAAGTCAGGGAGTCTGATTTCTCCAGCTCCGTTTTTTTCCCTCAAGACTGCTTTGGCTATTTGGGGTCTTTTGTGTCTCCATACAAATTTTAAGATTTTTTGTTCTAGTTCTGTAAAAAATGCCACTGGTAATTTGATAGGGATTGCACTGAATCTGTAGATTGCTTTGGGTAGTATAGTCATTTCCACAATATTGATTCTTCCAATCCAAGAACATGGTATATCTCTCCATCTGTTTGTGTCATCTTTCTTTCATCAGTGTCTTATAGTTTTCTGAGTACAGGTCTTTTACTTCCTTAGGTAGGTTTATTCCTAGATATTTTATTCTTTTTGTTGCAATGGTGAATGGGATTGTTTCCTTAATTTCTCTTTCTGATCTTTCATTCTTAGTGTATACGAATGCAAGAGATTTTTGTGCATTAATTTTGTATCCTGCAACTTTACCAAATTCACTGATTAGCTCTAGTAGTTTTCTGGTGGCATCTCTAGGATTCTCTATGTATGGTATCATGTTAACTGCAAACAGTGACAGTTTTACTTCTTCTTTTCCAATCTGTATTCCTTTTATTTCTTTTTCTTCTCTGATTGCCATGCTAGGACTTCCAAAACTATGTTGAATAATAGTGGAGGGAGTGGACATGTTTGTCTTGTTCCTGATCTTAGAGGAAATGTTTTCAGTTTTTCACCATTGAGAATGACGTTTCCTGTGGGTTTGTCGTATATGGCCTTTATTATGTTGAGGTAGGTTCCCTCTATGCCCACCTTCTGGAGAGTTTTTATCATAAATCAGTGTTGAATTATGTCAAAAGCTTTTTCTGCATCTCTTGGGATGATCATATGGTTTTTATTCTTCAATTTGTTGTATGGTGTATCACATTGATTGAAGAATCCTTGCATCCCTGGGATAAATCCCACTTGATCATGGTGTATGATCCTTTTAATGTGTTGTTGGATTCTGTTTGCTAGTATTTTGTTGAGGATTTTTGCATCTATATTTACCAGTGATATTGATCTGTAATTTTCTATTTTTGTAGTATCTTTGTCTGGTTTTGGTATCAGGATGATGGTGGCCTCATAGAATGAGTTTGGGAGTGTTCCTTTCTTGCAGTTTTTGGAAGAGTTTGAGAAGGATGGGTGTTAGCTCTTCTCTAAATGTTTGATAGAATTCACCTGTGAAGCCATCTGATCCTGCACTTTTGTTTGTTGCAAGATTTTTAATCACAGTTTCAATTTCATTACTTGTGATTGGTGTGTTCATATTTTCTATTTTTTCCTAGTTCAGTCTTGGAAGCTTATACCTTTCTAAAAATTTGTCCATTTCTTCCAGGTTGCCCATTTTATTGGCACAGAGTTTCTTGTAGTAGTCTCTTAGGATGCTTTGTATTTCTGCAGTGTCCGTTGTAACGTCTCCTTTTTCATTTCTAATTGTATTGATTTGAGCCCCCTCCCTGTTTTTCTTGATGAGTTTGGCTAAAGGTTTATCAATTTTGTTTATCTTCTCAAAGAACCAGGTTTTAGTTTTATTGATCTTTGCTATTGTTTTCTTTGTTTCTATTTCATTTATTTCTGCTCTGATCTTTATGATTTCTTTCCTTCTACTAACTTTGGGTTTTGTTTGTTCTTCTTTCTCTAGTTCATTTAGGTATAAGGTTAGATTGTTTATTTGAGATTTTTCATGTTTTTCGAGGTAGGCTTGTATTGCTATAAACTTCCATCTTAGAACTGCTTTTGCTGCATCCCATAGGTTTTGGATTGTCGTGTTTTCATTGCAATTTTTCTCTAGGTAATTTTTTATTTCCTCTTTGATTTCTTCAGTGATCTCTTGATTATTTAGTAATGTACTGTTTAGCCTCCATGTGTTTGTGTTTTTTAATGTTTTTTCCCTGTAACTGATTTCTAATCTCATAGCGTCGTGGTCGGAAAAGATGATTGATATGATTTCAATCGTCTTAAAGTTACCGAGGATTGATTTGTGGCCCAAGATGTGATCTATACTGGAGAATGTTCCGTGTGCACTTGAGAAGAAAACGTAATCTGCTGTTTTTGGCTGGAATATCCTATAAATATTAATTAAATCTATCTGGTCTATTGTGTCATTTAAAGCTTGTGTTTCCTTATTAATTTTCTGTCTGGATGATCCGTCCAGTGGTGTAAGTGAGGTGTTAAAGTCCCCCACTATTATTGTGTTACTGTCGATTTCCTCTTTTATAGCTGTTAGCAGGTGCCTTACGTATTGAGGTGTTCCTATGTTGGGTGCATATATATTTACAATTGTTACATCTTCTTCTTGGATTGATCCCTTGATCATTATGTAGTGTCCTTCCTTGTTTCTTGTAGCATTCTTTATCTTAAAAGTCTATTTTATCTGATATGAGTATTGCTACTCCAGGTTTCTTTTGATTTCCATTTGCATGGAATATCTGTAGCTGGCTTTAGTTCATGAAGCAATTTATGTTTTACTTCATTTCTTGTTTGAAAGCCCATTTTAGGTTTTCACTAACTACTCTTATTGCCAATCTGACACTGACATAGGGAATACTTGAAGAATGTATTATTTTTCAAACAAAAGAATTTCAAGTTTTAGACTTTTGTAAGCGTTTAAAGGAGAGAATGTCTATAAGAAATGCAAATATATGTTTCCTGGATCGTGATTAAGTAGCAGTTACTATTTGTTTATCAGTTTTATTTCCATTGGCTTTCATTTTCATGTGTAACTTCACAGGGTTTTTTGTTTGTTTGGGGGGGTTTGGTCATTAGGCTGCTCAATTTGATAGTTCTTCTGAGCCTGGCAAGATACTGAGTGTGGACTGTACCTTCATAATAGTTTATAAGTGTTTGACCAGCATAAAAGTCAAGCATAAAGATTTGTGAAGCACAGTCTCAATTTGGGAATTTTTATCTACTCTTTTTGATTCTATTTCCCTATTTCTTTCCATATTCCTATTTCTGCATCATTAACCCTTCAATCTTCTCAAAAATTCTGTGAATAATTATTATGACCCCATTCTATAGATGATAAAGTTGCAGTCAGGGGAAACAAGATCCTAGCATAGTAAGTTGCATGGCCAGGATTCCTAGCATAGTAAATTGCATGGCCAGGATTTGCCCCTCCCTGAGTTTGACTTCCACACCCAATCTCTTTCTGCAGGCCTCTGAGTCTCACGAGGGCAAGAATTTGCAGCCCAAGCTTCCTGTCAAGTTGACAAATGTGTTAAATCAAAGGAAAAGGCCTCCATGTTAGGTTGTCAAGGGGTCAGTTCACCCAAGCCTTAACATCCTCCTTAGCTCTGTTCCCATACAGCAGCCTTTCTCGAGCTCGTTGCTGCAGCTACATAATTCAAACGTGGGGGGAGCCCTAACTTGGAGGATTTTGACAGTTGGGCTGGAGCCCATGTAGGATAGACTTTGCTTGTGCACGTCCCAGTGAGCTATGTTTAACTTACACCATACCAGAGGATCAAGGCATCCGAATTAAGAGCTACTGCCTGGTGCGTTATATACACAGAAACTACTTCTATCTATGCAGAAGAATTGAGAATTCCACACAAAAGGGGGAAGGCGTACACTGCAAATAAATGAAATTTGGAGAACCTAAAACTAGAACAGCACCAAATCACCTGCTTTTACTTCCAATTTGTGGTTCAATCGTCTCCCATTAGTTTCTTACTGAAAGCATCATACTATACATTTTAGTATTTAAAAGAATGATTTTTAAACACTTAAGATTTCTATAGACATTCATCACTGGAAGTTTTAAAATTATAACCTCTCAACTATGCCCCCCAAAAATAATAATAATGTCATAATACTACCCTCCAGGAGTCAGCCATCTATTTCTTTGCTTTTGAATGTCAATATCAGGAATTAAATAAAAGCCAAATATATTGCCAGTTGCCATTTTTATTTAAGTCATGGAAAGGAAAGAAGAAAGGAAATACACAGAAGGAAGAGGGAAGAAAGTAAGGACATGAATAAAGAATCACCAAGTTGGAAAGTAGCATGACATAATAGAAAGTTTTGGATTTGGGAGCCAAATAGATCTAAACTCAACAACCAGTTCAGAAATTTACAAGATCTGGGTTATTTGGCAAAGTATTTAATTTCTCTGAGCATTAGTTTCTTCATGGATAAGAAATGATATCCACATCATGGAGATATTGTGAATAATGAACAAGTAAAAGTGACAGGTTTGATACTTATAGCTTCTAGACACTAGACATCATCTTGTCCATCTCCCTACCCTGTGTAGGAATCCTCTCTCTAGCACCTCTGTCAGAGAAAGGCCACCTGTGAGTATGGAGCCTACAATCTAACAAAATAGCTATTTTTTACTTGGAGGGCATTATGCTAAGTGAAATAAGTCAGACAGAAAAAGACAAATACTGTATGATATCACTTATATGTGGAATCTAAAAAATACAACAAACTAGTAAATACAACCAAAAATAAACAGGCTCACAGATCTAGAGAACAAACTAGTGATTACCAGTGGGGAGGGAGAGGGGCAATATAGGGGTGGGGGAGTGGGAGGTATAAACTATTGGGTAAGACAGGCTACAAGGATATATTGTACAACATGGGGCCTTCAGTCCCCATGAAGGCTAATTTGGGCCTTCAGTCTTCTGACTATGAATCTTCATTGTAATTTGTAACCTTAAGAATGGATTTGGATCTTAGAAACTATTGGGATGGTTTAGGTTTATCTAATTAAATAGCCATTAATGTCAAAGAGGCATAATCCCATATTTATCTACAATATTCACCAAAAACTACCGTAAAAGGCTGTCATATTCTCTGTTGAAATCCAGAGATACTAAGTCTCTATGAAATGCCTAGAAATCCTTGTCTAATAGCTCCATCCATAAAAGGGAATTAAGTTAGTTTTGTAATCTCAGGCATTGTCAGTGCATCTTGGCTGTTTATTCACAATAAGACAAGGTAATGTGGATAATCAGGCCCAAAAACCTGTCCCAACCAGTGGGTGTGACAGGCCCTGGGGAGAGTCTGGCTCTCAGAAGAGGTTCAGCAGGGCAGAGGAGGCGCGGTAGCCAAGACAGGCAACATCTCTAATCCTCATTCAGTCAAAGCGACTGGGCACTCTGGGAAAAAGGACTATGTTAGGAACATCTCTGTGTTCCCATGGCCTTTCTCAGAGACTAGCATATCATAATAACCTCATCTGGGAGTTACTGTGTGCCTTTTTCTGTTGCCCACTCTGCTGGAGACACCTTACCTATGTCACCTCATTCAACTCCCACAAAATCTTGATGAGATGGGAATTGCTAACCACACTGTCAAAATAAGGGACTAAAGTCCATGTAAGCAATTAGTCCATGGCCATGTAGCCAGTAAGTATGGAGCAAGGATTTATTTACTCATTCATTCAAACATTTATTGAGCACCTACCATATACCAGAAACTGTCCAGGTGCTGGGGATAGGGTGCCTACTCTCATGATGTCTGCATTCTGGGAGTCAAGGAAAAAGAAATAAACAAGGGAATGAAACAAATACACAAGGTAATTCTAGAGAGTATTAAGTGCCAAGAAAGCAAAAAAGCACTATATTGACAGAGACTGCTTGGCAGGTGAAAAGAGGGTTTGTTAAGATGTGTTAGTCATGAAGACTTCTTCCAAGAAGTAAAATTTAAGCTGAAACGTGCATGAAGGGAAAGATCCACATCTGAAGGATCTGAGGGAAGAGAGCAAGCAAGTACAAAAGCCCTGAGGCAGGAACAAGCTTGGTAGGTTTAAGAACAGAGGCGGGCAGTGGCCAGATTATGTTGATCTTTGCAGCCCGGGGGGGGGGGGGGGGGGGGGGGGGGGGGGGCGGGCGGGGGGGAGAGTTGAGATTTTATTCTAAACATAATTTAAAAAAAAAAAAAAACCTTAGAAGGTTTGAAGCGACAGGAGATATGATCTAATGTACAGTTTTTACAGATGAAAATCTCAATCTTACTCTTAACCTTAGGGCAATAGTGTGTTTCAAAGAGTTGGTGTCCAATTAGTATATAATAAAGGAATGACAGTGACATAATTCAAGAGGCAGGAATGATCCCGATAGGGGAGAGAGCATGAGACTCCAAAACAAGTGCAGTCCCTAAAGACAGTCAGCATCTGAGGGTGGACTGCTCAGTGGTTTCCTGGTCCCACCCACCAATCAAGGGTACAGACTCTAAGAGAAGTCACCCACAAAAGCAAGCCAGGAGGCAATTCTCGGATGGGCAAATGTACTAGGAAGACTCGCAGAACAGGAACAAAAGGAAGTGGCTCACTCAGAAGCCCAGGATTTATGGGCACTGAGAGGAGAGAAAGCAAGGGCAGGAGGCGTTAGGATGAGGAACTTGGAGAGTTCAGGGACTGACAGGGAGCATCACAACCAACACTGCCCGTTCTCTAAGATTCATTTCCGGGGAGCAGCGTGTAGGACTTGGAAACCATCACCTTCTGTTTGGTGTGGATGGTGCTGTGTCTTTGGGTAAAACGAGAGTGGATTCCACTCTGAGGAAATGAGAAAAGACAAGTCCAAGGAAACTGGGAAGGAAGGAAGCTCCAAGTTTAGCACGGTATTTTCTTAATTAACTTTCTCTGGTTCTTATTAGTATCCTCCTTTATTTTGTCAAGAAATACATCACGTTTACTGAATAGCCTGTCCTGAAATTTTGCAGGATTATTGAGGTCACAACTATAGGCAAATTGAGCTGTGTGTACTCTGTAAACTTAAGGTAATTTTTATAAATCTAATAAATTCCTTATTCTCCCTTCTCTGTCTTTCCTGCTCTATTCTCTCGCCTTCTTTCTCTGTCTCTCAAACTCTCTCCTTCCTTCATTTTCTTTCTACCCCTTCCTCCCTTCCTTTTCACTTTACATGTTTGTATGTTCATAAGTCAAATAAAATAACAAAAAATGTTTGCAGGGAATCAATATGAATTTGTATCTTCTGTGAGTTTTTCTTTTATATTTTTTTCAATGTGAGAAAACATTCGCCCTTCTCCAGGCCTCAGGCACATTTTATATTAACCAGAATTTCTAAACAAACAAAAACTGAAAAGAATTTCTCCTCAGTGCTTCATTGGTTATTTCTGCGAGTTCGTTTTTATTGGGGTTTTTTTTTTGAGCATTATTCCCTTGGATCTGAAGACTTGGAATCACTTAAATCAACCAAGGGTTCCCTGACTATCTCTTCCATTGACCTGTGCTTCAGTTTCTGCTTCATCATGTTTATTTGATGCTCTTTAGTTCGAAGAGCCTTGCTGGAGAAAGCAAATGGAAGATAGGGGCTGAGGAGTTCTGCTTTCTGTGTGTCGGCCATTCACACCGCACCATCTGCCCCCGGCAACTGGTCTATTCCTTCCCTGTTCTCTTCTGGGCGGTAAACAGATTTACTCAGAGGAAAAAAACAAGAAGAGAACAAAGAGTACGCTACAAAGGGAAGGGGGATGGGAAGGGAATGACACCCATTGGTGCAAGATCACAGGCTGTTTACTCCTGCTACTGTCGGGACCCAAAGCCACCTGCTTGCTTCCACGTCTGCTCCGGCCTCTCTGCACAGCTCCCGCCAAAAATCATTAAGAGGAAATAGGGGTAATATTGCAAGGTAGTTGACTTTGTGTGTGACTGTCATAACTGCCATACACAGACATCCGTCTTCATCACCTCCAGCTTTCAAAACCCAGCTCGAGCAACTCCTCCACGACACAACCTTCCCTTGACCAGCACCTCCACCTGCCCACACCTCCCCAGAACTCCCAGCCAACCCTCCCTTCTCTGGGCTGCATCTGTATCTTGCACAGATCTCCAAAACTAGTCTCATCACGTTTTCTCATGCTGTTTTTATGTCTGTCTCTTAGCTGATTGGGATTAGTGTATTAGTTTGCTAGGGCTGTCATAACAAATTACTACAAACTGAGTGGCTTAAACCACAGAAACTGATTGTCTCACAGTTCTTGAAGCTACAAGTCTGAGATCAAGATGTCAGGGTCAATTCCTTCTGAAGGCTGTGAGAAAAAAATCTGTCCCGTGGCTCTCGCCTAGCTTCTGGTCGCCGGCTGGCAAACTGTGGTGTTCCTTGGCTCGTAAAGGCTTCACCCCGTCTCTGCCTTCGTGTTTACGTGGCACTCTCCCCGTGTGCATGTCTGTTTCTTCATATGGCATTCTTTTCATAAGGACTCCAGCCATATTGGATTAGGGGCTCACCCTACTCCAGTATGACCTCATCTTAACTTATTATATCTGCAATGAGTTTATTTCCAAATAAGGTCAAATTCTGAAGTAACTGTGGGTTAGGCTTCAACATATGAATATTGGAGGGAACACAATTCAACCCATAACAATCGGGTTTCACGTTTTATTCATCTTTGCCTACCTGACACCTAGCTTAATGCCAGGTCTTTGTCTGAAGTCCAAGGTCTTCGATAATATCTGTTTAATTGGCTTAACTATCTCTGCCATTTTCAGTGCAGATGCAAGCCAAACTGAACATGGTAGCTATACTTTGTTTTTTCCTGAAAGGTAGAAACATCAGGAAGTCAGAAAATCTCTGAAAATAGAGCAGATCCCTTTGATGCTAAGAAACCTCAACATGATCATTGGTGGCTTCGATAATAACATGTACCTCAGTCGTACTGCAAGAGGACTCCATGGACCATGCACGTCAAGTTCATTATCTGGCACATGGAGGTGACCCACCCTTTGCCCAGCTCCCATGACCTAACACGTAAAGAATGGGGCCCTTGAAACCCAGAGACCACATTCATCCTGCAGATGCCTGCAAAGACAGATCCTCACTCCTCCTCCATTTCACCTTATCTCCTAATAGAATGTGAGCATGATGAAAGGCAGAGATGAACAGAGCACAGGGTTTTCTGAAAGAGGCTCACAGTCTGGTGGGAAAAGAGCATGTGGCAAATATTACAACCAGGGAGCAGTGGGAAGCCAGAGGCCAGAAAGATTGGGGTAGATGTTCAAAGGCGAGTAACAATGAGCCAGGCGAGGATGTGGGTGAATGTCTTTCCAGGCAGTGGGTATAGCTTTATAAAATCTCAGAGGTCAGAGAGCAGGAAGTCACTTCACCAGACTGTTTGGTGCTGCCCTAGGAGTTTGGGGTCGGGGTCAGATCAAGAGCATCAGACAAACATGCTGAGGAGCTTAGACTTCACAGGATAACCGAAGGGTTATAAGCACTAGACTAGCACTACCACATATGCAGTTTAGAAAGATCACTGATCACAGCAAGATTTTACTGGAGGAGGCCTGCATGCGTCAGAGAATGTAGGTTAGGAATGCATTATATAATCCAGAAGAGAAATCATCATAGGGGCATGAATTAAAGATGGACAGTGGGGGGCAAAGAGAATGAGGAAGAGGCTGTGGACACTCCCTGGGTCCCCCCAGCTCTCCTGGCATCCTTGCCAACATTTGCTTTGTCCCTCCTCCCACTAGGCTTGGGCTTGAAGGTCCACATCTCCCCATACCTGTGCTGCTTTTTTGGAGACACCGCTTGGCCACTGGAGGGCCCTGCCCGTAGGCATAAACAACTCAAAGTGACTAGAAGTTCACTCTCCACACACCACCCTCACTACCACTAACCCCTCAAATCCCACAGTCCTTAACCAGTGATTATAACATATAAAATACAAAAGTCTGGTGGCTTTGATTCTGCTTGGACAAATTCCAAGGCATTAAGTTATACTTCAAAATTTCTCCATGGGATCAGATTGAAACCATACTCTTCCCTGTCTTACTTCCCTTCCTCCTTTACCTGCTTCTCTGGAAGCACCTCCTGAATAAATCACTTACACATGAGTCCTCCCCCTGAGATGTCCTTCTGGTGAACTTGTCCAAAGAAGATTTGAGAGCTACTGAAAACATTTTTAGTGGACAGACCTTGGTAAATATTGGATGTGAGAAGATCTGATATTAACTAGAAGAAAAACACTCAGTGAAACTCAAACTATGTTTACAAACAAGTATTTGGGAACCAAAAGGACAAATGCTATCCAAGTAAAATGTTAACTTTATGTCCAATTTTTATTCTTCCTTTGACCCTATGGGGGGAAAAAGTCTTTTGATCATTCAATCGCTCAAGATTTGTTACTCCAAATTTAGGGCCAATAGGATGCCACGGAAATCTGACCTTCTCTACTAGGATTTTAATGTAATTACCTTTGTACGAAGAAGGTAAGAATGATTGGAGGCACCTGCCGGGCCTCGTGGTCCTCTCCCTCATTTGCCCCCTTCTTCCTTCTCCTCTTCCACTTCCATGTTGTCACTGGGTTTCGCCAAAGGTTTCAAATTCTGCACTTCCCAATAACGGGTACTGCACAGCATTCTGAACTGACTGTTCTAGTTCTGGCCACACTTGCCCTACCTTTAGTTCTGAGCAACATGTTTCCTTATCTTCCTTTTTGTCTTTATAAACTGGTGAATGAACAACGGTGGGGTATGTGTTACATTCTATGAAGTCTAAGCTCACCAGGTATGACTATAAAGCACTGAGAACGGTTTCCATTGTCACTTGTGGATGAAGCCTCATATTCTGGAAATGTAGCTTAAGCATACTTCGAGTTTGCTACTGCAATCAAATAAAATGTACAACACAGCGAATCTGATACAGATGTAATGACAAGTATAATGAGTATCGTATTATAGGTGTTAACAAACCCCAAGCAGCTCACAGAAAGGTCACTCAATATCTAATTCTCACATAGGCAAAGTAAATATGTAGTTTTTCAGTTCCTTTTAGAGAATCTGTAATCAGTATTCGGGCAAATCAATAGTTCCCGAATCACACACAATCTAAACAAAAAAGCTCCTAGATTCTACCCCCTGCCCCCAGTAATGATGATTCAACCACCTCTGAGGGCCTACTTTATGTCAGCCACCATGCCAGGTGCTGTAGAAACAGGGAAAACAGCAGCGTGGTTTTCATCATGACGCAATTCTCACTCGCAAGCCCCAGCATCTATAGGGTTGACATTTCTGGGGTTGCAATCCTACTCACTGTCTCCCCAGTTCTCTCACTGCCAGACTCTGCCCTTCATCAGAACAGTCCCTGCCCAGTGCCCCCTGGGCTCCAGCCTAAGGCCCCCAGTCTGTGGAAACCCTGGTGTGTAACAGTATGAGTGGCAGAATGTTAAGACCAAATAACTTTCCCTGGCAAACCAAGATTTCAATACTGGCAGAATATACCTATAATGTATCACTCATTCGTTTACTCATTCTTTCATTCCATCAGCTTTTATTGAGAACCTGCCATTGGCTTGGCATATGCTAGACACAGGGAAACAGTAATGAACCTGATCCACAAAATCATCACTTCCGTAGAACTTCAACTCAAGGGAGAGGCTGGGAGACAGACTGCAAACAACACACAAAATAAAAGAGAAAAGAGCAGGCAGTGATAAGAATAAAACATGTCTTACAGAGTGACTGGGTAGGGTGGTCAGAAAAGTCCTCTCTGAGGTGATGACCTGTAAACTAAGGCCTACATAATAAGAAGGAAATAGCCGTATGTCAATCTTGGAGAATGGCATTCCACATAAAGGGGGTATCCGGTACAAGTCATACATCTATGTTTTATACTAAATATCTCTCACTTATGAGAATGTGCCAGAGATTTCTACGGATGGCAATTGTGTTGTAGACGCTATCTAGAACACTGAGGAGCTAGAAGCTAAATTTTAGTTGCTTGTTGGTTCCAGGATACCATCCCTGGAATTTGTAACTGTCGAGACAGAATGATTTTCTCACTTTATTCACCCAACCATTATGTTGGGCTGGCCAAAAAGTTCGTTCAGGTTTTCTGTAAGATGTTACGGAAAAACCCGAATGAACTTCCTGGCCAACCCAATATACATGGTAGAGGATTAAGACAATAGAAGAGAACTGTGTAAGGTCTGGCTGTTTTCCTGCTGCTCGACTCCTCCCTCCCCCACCAATAACCTTAAAAGCCTGGCATCTTGCCAGCACAGTCTCAATGCTTCTCCTAATGTGGTGATATTGACCACTGATGCTTTCATATATGCATTCAATTTTCTGAGCAAGGAGAGGTTTGCTTGGTCAGATTTGCATTCTTTCATTAACTCTTCCTCCTCGTGACAGCTCCAAAAAGAGAGCAAAAGCTACCAGGTTTTGGTGCCATCCTTTAGTGGGTAATCTTTAGTAAGTAATCTTTTTCTGATTCTAGCCTCTGATTTTCAATAACTGGTGGCACGTTGAGTTCTCACTTCTCACACAGAATTGCAGTAGACGAGGAAGAGAAACAAAAACTAGGAAGACAGACTCGATATATTTTTAGTGCCCCGAGTTTTTTGTGTCAATAATACAGAGTATTGAGCTGAAAGCCGCCCTTGTGAGGGGAAGGGGAGTGAGCATTTTGTCGTGGTCAGTCCACACAGTAACAATGTCTTTCTTAGCTTGTGGTTTGTGGGTTTCCTTTGGCGCTCTCTGTCCTGCTAGATACTTTGCTGTTGTTTCCTAATTTAAAACTCACCATTTTAAAGTGCTCTGTTTTCCTACTTAATGTAGGAAAATACCCAAAATGTTCTAGTTTAATAAAAATTTGTTATAAAAACATGCAAACTCATAGTTTAGGAGCTTACAAACATCCAATATCCATGTCACTTATAGTCAGTTTTTAGGACACTGTTGCCACACTACATTCCTGTTGTGTTAGTGCGATGGAATTCACCTGACCCAAACATCACCAAGTCTCTACAGAAAGGATATTCCTGTGGGAATTAGCCCCCGCCATTAGAATGAGAAAAAACTTGTAAAACTCTGTGTTACCAGACACTGACCATAGACTTCCAAGTCCTTCCCTTTACTTATCTTTTACTCTTATGTAACAAGATGTAACTTTGTTTACTCTGTGTTCAAATTCCAACCATAGCACACTGAAATTGTACTTGGACTACACTTGCATTTCCTGCAGTTATACAGTCATCATTCTCTACTTACATGCTTCTCTTACTTCTCCTTTAACAGAGTGTGGTAAGCAGTGGTCAAGGGTGTCTAAACCTACTCTGTAGTGTTTAGGACTGGACTTTCTATAAGAAGTAACAATGTCTTGAATATTCTTTCCCAAGCACTTCAGAGGAAGTTCTTAATACTTCTTGTATAACACTGAAATAATCAGACGGTCACTTCAAATAATTCAGTTGTGCATTTAGCAATTAAATAAGAATGTTTAAACCTGAAAATCTCCTAACGTCCACCCTCGGTTAGTCGGGCTTTATCTGGATCTTCAACCGCTAAACTGCTTTATAAAATATCTGGAGTTTCTGCATAGGGTGTGCAGGCACAGGTATCAGTAGTAGAGGATTTTGAAAGCAATGACAGAATTTTTAATGAAGTGTATAAAATAAATATCCAACTTAGAAATGCAGGCATCAATTTAGAGTATCGACATAGCTTCACCGTCTCCACTCCAGAAATGTAAAAACTATTTGGGGATATGGCATTAACTTTCTCGTGCTTCGAGTGACTTACTAAGACTTTGGACAAGTCAATTTCCTTCAGAATACCTCAGCTTATTTCCATTTGTTGAACAGGAATGGGAACAGCTCAAAACAGATCTATCCATAAAGCTCTGACATCGCTTGAGTGGGAGTTATGTCAAAGAAGCGCCTCTGTAGTTGTTTTTATTGAATGATTCCAGAGGAGCACTTTCAATGACCACAACTCAATCTCCTATTAGACACTGGAAGATACTGCCAACACAACTGGGTGTCGAACTTTAGTCTGGATCAGTCTGTCTCATTAGCTGCAAGGTTATTAGCACATTACTTAGGGAAACTCATTAACTCTTTCAAAGGGAGTAATACATTGAATGGAAATGTAGCAACCCATGTGAGTAAGCGGACTCTTTCAAGCACTTTAGTGAATAAGAAAAACATTGGATGGCTTGTGCCTGCATCTATGTTTTTGCCTTTGATCCCAGCTATCTGCTGTGGTTTCTGACTGGGTTTCCCCCTACAACTCGGGTTTCCTGTCTCCTCCCCCTAGAATGGCTCAAAATGCCTAGATGGGTGAAGCCTCTTGACCCACCCCAACCCTCCCTTATGTGGCCTTCTGGAGTTCAAACCAAACACAAATTGTGGATCAAAAGTGTTTTCTTATTTGACTAATGAAATTTATTCTGATTAATACCGTTCAATACACTACTGTGCCCTCGGGATATATGCATTAATATTTCCTACATATTAATGCATACTGATTGAGCATCTATTGTATGCTAAGCACATACCCTAAGTTTCTCTCCCTACTATGCATCCATGTAACATTTTGTATCTTTTAGGTGGAATTTATCTTATTCTGCCTTATCCATTGAGTGTTGAGGTAGGCAGAATGCTAAGATGACCCACAATGACCCACACTTTTGTATAATTCCTTCCCCTTGTGTGTGGGAAGGACCTGTGAATATGGTGGGAGAGCACTTCCATGCTCAGGTCATATTATAGGTCACAGTTGACCTAATCTAATCTCATCCATGAGACTATAAAAGGGACAGGGCTCTTCTTGGTGAAAGAGATTTGAAATGTGAGAGGGATTTGACACAAGGGGGATTCTCTGATGCTGGCTTGGAAGATGAAGGGGAACAAATGGCAAGGAACTGAGAGTGGTCTCTAGGAACTGAGAACAGCCCTGGGCAGCCAGAAAGAAAGCACGTACTTCAGTCCTACAACTGCCTGGAACTGTGTGAGGTTGGAAGAGGACTCCAAGCCTCCAAGTCTCCAGATAAGAACTCAGCTCAGCCAGTACCTTGAGTGTGAGACCATGAGCAGTGGACAGGTGAGCCACACTCAGATTACTGAGTCACAGAAGAGTGAGCTGATAAATGGGTATTGTTTTAAGCCACTAGACTTGTGGGTAATTTGTTATACAGCAATAGAAAAGTAATACAAGTACCATACCTTACTGCTAGACTGTAAACTATCTTAAATCCAAGGTTTTGTAGACATCTGTATATCTCCTAGGTATCTTTGGAAATAAACATCCTAGGTTGACCTTTCCAGTGAGAATCACTTGCTATGTTTCCTTAGCTGGCTTATATATGGAGCATTTAAAAGTCCTACTAGTATAGGGCTAGTATAGACTCATTACTTTTAGGCCTAGATTCTTGTTCTGGTTTCAGAGAGACATGGGTCAATGTTTTCAAAATAAAAGAACATTAGGACTTCCAAGTACTACATTAAAAAAGAGAGGTAAGAGGCAAGGAATTGGAAGATTTTCTGAAACTTTTCTTTCTTTCCCATGATGGTTTTATTTGTTTCTCTTGCCAGTTGTGACATTATATAGGAGGAATAACTAACAGAGTTTTCAAAGACTCAGGAGTTAATTGGACGTAAGAGTTAGCCAAGTGGAAGTTAGCCAGAGGCAAAGAGGGGAAAGAGCATTCCAAACAAAAGGGATACTTTGTGAAATATCTGGGGAAAGAACAAAGCAGACCTGTTCAAGAAGTCCCAATATTTCCTTATGACTCAAGTCTAGTGTAGAAGGGGAGAGGGCAACTTCTGGAGCATGACAAATAAACAGGAATCAGAAGACCTTGACTTTTTCTCTGGTTCTAAGACCCCCTTTTAATGTGGGGGACCCAGAGGGCCAGCTACCATTCGAAGTTTAGTGGGTGTCTACTCTGGTACGATATAAAAGCTAATGCGCCTGAGTTCCTGGTGGGTTGGTGACGAGTGTAGGAGCTTGCCTGGGCTTTTGATGGCCTCAGGAAAATATATGACTTGGGCGCAAACAGCCCTGATCAAAACCTCGGAGAACTCCCAAGTGAAGCCCTACCACGAATGCCTTCTAATCTTGGCAACTGACAGGAAATAAATGGATTTGGATTCCCAAGGTCTGTCAGAAGTGCAAGAGCAGTAATAAGTTCCAAGGTTCCCCAACCCTAGAAGAGTAGGAACATGGTAGGAGCATGGAGACCCTTCTTTGTGTCCAACAGAATTGCCCACTAGATCTACTGGATGAGTATATCAGCAGACAATGGGTAGATGCAAGACAAGTGACACCATACTCACTCTCCCCTTACACAGGCTTCTAACTTAGCCTGCATGGATTTACCTAGCTGGACCCAGTAGTCTTAGCATTTCCATTTTTTCCTAAGTAAAACCTACAATTTCACTGTAGAACGATTCTTCTTTCTGTATTTACTGTAAGAGCTAGTGATCTTTCTTACAACAAGTTGATATTTTCAAGGGCAATTAAACTGCTCTTATCCTTCACAGAGAGAAGCTGGGTATTTTTTTCTCCTGTGGTTTTGATTCCTAAATAAGGTTCTGCTCCTCACTATTGCTAATGGGGAACAGGGCTGGAAAGGATAGAGTTAAGGTGAGTCACGCCCAGACAAGGCAGGGGGTCGAAGAAAAAGAGGCTTTCTCTCCAGAGAGGTCTTTGACATGGAAATGTGCCCCCTAAAGATAATGGGGAGGGGAGGAACCCTGCTGAGGCAGGAGTTGAGGAAGAGGAGACCAAAAAAACAAATGCCATCGACCTCCCTAAAACAAACAGGGAGAATGAAAGGATGCACTGTTGTGTTCCTCACAACCTCCTCAAAGGAGGGAGAAGGTGGCAGCGCACTTGCTCTGCACCAAGTCCTTCAGAAAAGAGATTCGAGGCTACACTCTCAAATGACAGCAGCTCGCACACAATTAGCACAGTGTAAAGCTTAGGTAAGTTGGGTTTCTTACTTTTCACATTCAGATTGTGAATAAAAGGGGCCCTGAGAGGGGAAAAATAGACTTCTGTTATTTTATCAATGGTTAATCAGTGAAATTCTAGAAAGAGTTTCCCACACTTCATTCAACCCCACTTAGGATTTTCAGGCTTTGACCAGCTCCTTGTCACTGTGATTTAGATTCTACTGTGGCCTGTTTCTTTCCTTCTTCAGAAGGCACCTAAATAATGTCAGTTGATGAACAAACACGGGGACCAGCCTGAAGTTTCCTCACCTTCTCTTGTGTAAGCGTAACTGTTACTTTGGTTGCCAGTTTAAAAGTCAGCTTTGCGAAGAAAAAAGTTAACACAGCAAGTCCACAGGCCACTGGTCAGAGAAAGCCAAGGAAGGGAAAAGCCTGGAAGCTGACCTAACCTTGTGACTGTATTGACTGAACGTGGTTAGGAAAGACTTGACACATACTGAGAACAGGTTCTTACAGCATGTAACCCCCTGCCCTCACTCAATACGTCCACTGAAATCACGGGCAGCTTGGTAGGAAATGGGATACTTCTCCAAGTGGTGGGAATCCAGCCCATTTTTCTCTTCCAGCTAAAGGGATGCTGCCAGGAAGCTGGGGGAGGGGTGATCTGTGCAGGAGGCTGATTGGCACGTGAAAGTGTGGGGAAAGATCTCCTCAACCTCTCCTTCCCCGGACCATTCAGTCACCCACATTCGAGGATGCTTGTTAGGGAAGGAGGCAATTGCTACTCCATGCTTTCTGTGCAAAGAATGAAGAGCCCACAACAGAAAGCAAGAGGGAAAGGAGGACTGCGTGATCTTCCCAGATATCTTCACATTTATGTAAACCAGCTTCTAAGGGGTGTCTGTGGAGGTGCCCCCACTCAGCTACTGAGGAAGTTGGGGTTCGTATCTTTCTTATTTTGAAAACTAAAAATGACCTTCATTCTTAGGCAGAAAAAGATACACACACATATTTATATATAGCAAACCCTGTATTTCCTCCTCACCAGAGGCAGCCATGGGTAAACCTCTCTTTGCATGTGTGTGATACGTATGGTTAATTTGGTTTGGCTCACAAATAGAGATCATACCTAACACAATGTTTATTACATGCTTTTGCACTTAGCATCTCGTGAACAAATTTTCCTGCCAGTAAATATTCCTCTGTTTATCTTGAAAGGCTGCATGTGAGTTAATCTCTTTCTGAGCTGCATAAGCCCTCCAGGCAGAGTTGAGGAGATGGCATCAGAGGCACATCTGAAATCCCATAATTGCTTTGCCTCTGCCATTGATTCATCTGAGTCAAGCGTGTTTCCAGGGTGGGCACTAAGGCAGGGCTCTTCTTCAACTTCGCCTTCAGTCAGAGGTGGGAAAGGAGACAGGCAGGTGTCAGTGCTGAGTGAGGGCCCTGAAACAGGAAGGTCAAAGGACACCCAGAGAAAGAGCTGACGAGCCACGAGCCACAAGAGCACCCCACTTTCCTGTTCTTCCCTTAGAGGAGCTTTGGCTACTTTTCCATCCCACTGACACCTTCCTATGGTTCCTTTCTTAGGTCCCAGATTATTATTAAAGCCCGAAGTAGATCAAGATAAACATTGTACAGTTAGATGTTGACGGCAGATGTCTCTCTTATCATGATCTTCATATTTCCAGTGTGGTCTAGACCATACATAAGTCCACTTCAGACAGACTGCACAGGAGACAGTAAAGGAGAATTGCTTATGTTCCCCTATTTTCCTCTTTTCCTTGTCTCGAACAAAGAGAGCTGCGCCTTGGTTTTCTCGTTGTCAGTCTCGTTTTGCCTTGTGCCTTTTCCCAAGGTCCCAGAGGATGGGACCCAAAGCAGCACACAGGGCAACTGGAGACGGCCTTCTCCAGCCCCTCAAACTGCTTCCACGTGACATCCCTAGGAGAGGAGTTCCCTCTGCTCAGCAGCAATGATTTCAACAGCGGAGGTAGAGCAGAAGGGAGGGAAAAAGCAGTGCAGGGACTGGTGGCATTATCATTCTAGACTTTAATCAATGTAGTTTTCTCTGCCTTGAAGGGGTTAAGAAGTTACATGGCTATATCTGCAAAGGCTCTTAGGGTCTTTAACTTCTCATAGGTTAGGTGCAATGTAAAAAAGTATAAATAAATAAATATACTTATGTCTTATAGGCAGATAGATGATAGGTAGGTAGATAGACAGACAGATATAGATGATAAAACAGCAATTACAGCTAACTCTGACCACATAGTTCAGGTAGCCCTACTACATTTTCAGGCTCCTTTTTAAAACTAACATATGTCAAGTGTGACCTCATGTATTATCTCAAAGTCTGAGACATATTCTAGAAGAAAGCAGTCACAAAAAACAAATAAAATATAATGAGTGCTAGGGCAACAATTTGATTTCTTGCTTTGCTTACTAAATGATAGAATTATGTATAATGGGCAAATAATGGAAAATAACTCCAATATGAACAAGGCCATAATAATATAGTACAATAACTTTCAAACCCACTCCTTCTTGTCTCCTCTTACCACTGTCTTACTCATAGTTTATCACATTGTTGAGTGTTTACTATTGGCTAGACATGGATCTAAGGGCTTTACACATATTAATTCATTTAATCTTTACAACCCTATAAAATAACTATTATCCTGATCCTTGATTTACAGAGGAGGAAACCGAAGCATAGAGAACATAGGAAACTTCCTCCCAGGTCACGGCTTGTAAGTCCAGGATTCTATGTCAGACCACCTAGCTTCCTGTGTGCTCTACTGGACCTCACTAAGAATTGGATCTTATTCCTTCTCTCTTTTCGTGACCGGTCTCCCTGCCTCCACTCTCTCTAGTCTATCCTTACGCAGCTACCGATGGAGTTATCCATGTGCAAATTACATCATGTCATCATGCCTATTTAAAGTCCATCAATGACTGCCTTTTGCCTACAGAACAAAGTCCAGCCTGCCTAGTGGACCCTAGCATGCTTCACATGCTCACCTGAAATGCCCTTTCAATTCCATTGTCTTCCCATCACTCACTTTACAAATGTGAAAGTAATTTTGCATTTTCTTTTCTCTGTGATTCATCACTATTTAGAATCCAGATGAAATTCCAGCTCCTCCATGAAGCCTCCCTCTATCTTATAGCAAGAAATAACTTCTCACTCCTCTTGCCTCCCACTTTATTCCCCTCTCATGATCCTTATTTTTGTATTTTATCTTTGCCAACTTCAGTATGGTTTTTATGTGCTTATCAGCATTAAGTTTCCTCAAAGCTAAAGACCATAGCTTGCACAACTTTACACTCAACCATTCGTTACAGCACAGTAGGTGCTCAATAAACGTCTGTTGAATTGAAGTTGTGTTAGATTCTGTATTGGGTGAGAATACTATATGTTTGCCACTTATTTAGCTCACAGAGAAGGGTGGGAGAAGTTTGCTGTGAGTATGTGGGAAGGAAAATTCCCAAAAAGGGGGGGAAACCATGACTCAAAATATAAGGTCACTGAGTTAATCAACTGTGGTCTCATATTTCTGCTGCATGAGTAAGAAGGGGAAACTACTCTGTAGCAGGCACAGCTTTTTTCTCCCACCTCCTGTTTACTATTCTCTTCAAGGGCCCCATCATGATTAGGCCTAACCGACCACTACAGAAATGTCTCCCCATGCCATGCAACGCATATTGTTTGCTTCAGAAAAAGCAGATTTGTTCATGGCCTAGTCCCTCTTCTTCTGCCTGTCCTAAATCCTCTTTGCTCCCATGAAAGCATTGTCTATAAGGGTGAAAAATAGAACGTTATTTGAAGGAAATGGATAGCACAGGTGATAAAACATTGCTTAAAAACATTTTTACAGAAAAAGACAAAGAAATAAAGAAGAGATATAAAGCACTAAAAGTATTGGGCACAGAAATGAAGAAACAAAAATTATAAGAAGTGAATAAAAAGCAAAAATGAAGAGGAATGGGACAACATTCAAGGGAAAGAAAAAAAAAATTGTTGCTTGTTTGTTAAGAGGGCTCTGGCCTCTACTGAAATCTAGAGCACTGCATCCACCTTACTGCCTAAACCTGGCTCACTCAGAGGTAGCTATGATAAAAACTGATATGCCTCTCCCAAAGAGGTAAAATGCTTGCCTTCAAATCACCAAACATCCTCAATAAAGACCTACATCTGCCGCTTAGATAAGTCCCTACTTTATATTGTTTGTTCACAGGTCAAGTCTGCATTTATATTATGCAGATTAATGAAAAGAATAGCACTGCTTACATTAAGACAATCTACCTAGATTTTATCCTTTCTCTACTCCCTTTTTACCAATATAACATATTCCTTTAATTTTGCCTCCTGCCAACCACCATAAACAGTAGCTTCAAAAATACAAATAAATGTTAGTTCAGTTGAATAACACTGAGATAATTATCATACATAAAATGTAGAAAATCTCAACTACAGTCTTTGCATTTATGCAATCCTCCTGGCACAGGTTCAAACCATCAGTGAGTCTTCCTAGCAATTCTTTTTCATCACTTTGCTTTGAGAACCGGGACTCTATGTCTTTGTTTCAGATCCTGCAGGATTGCTCTTTCCTAAGGTATATTCCTAAAAATCTGATTTTCTCTCTACTCCTTCCTCCAGCCCTTGATTCTAGGTACCTCCTAAAATCTGTTCTTCTACTGTGAATTAGCAAGTCTTGGTTGAAATCAAATCAAGTGAAGTTAAATTTTAAAAGAAATTAAAATCCAGCAACTAGAAATATAAGATATAACAATTGCACAAACACAAGTTAAGAAGCATAGCTTATAACTACACAAGTAAGGAATATCTGGGTATTTTACTGCTGTGCATGCGCATTGCCAAGCCACAGCATAATGAGACTGATGAAAAGCAATGTGTTCTTATGCTGCACTCATGGGAGGAAATTACTTGATGCTGGGGGAGAAGACCATGTGAAAGGATTAGAGCAAACAGTTCCCAGTGCTCACAGTGGGCTGAGGATAGTGCCTTGTCCCACAAACCAGACTAGAAAATCTTACAGTTCATGGGATATAGGTAAATTCAGAAGGTCTTTCCTCAGCAATAGGGAATAATTAGCCTCCGAGTAAATGTTAGTTGCATTTACTAGCTAACAGATCTTAAAAGGAAGATCAAAAAGATGCAAACTGTTTTCTCATTACTTAGTTGCATTCCAGAAGAAAACTCAAGAATATTTCTAGGAATAGAAAAGTGTCCAGCACCCAAGAAGGTAAAATTAACAATGTCTGGCATTCAATCAAAGACTACCAGGTATGCAAAGAAGGAAAATATGACAAAACAAGAGGGAAAGTTCACTGAAACAGACTCAGAACTGATGCAGAGTTAGAATTAGCAGACAGGGATATTAAAAGTCATTATAAATATATCCAATAGGTTAAAAAATTATGTATAGGCATAATCAAATTTTAAGAGATGAGAATAATAATGTCTCAGATAAAAGTATAATGGATAAGATTGGTGTTGAAATAGCAATAGAAACTTCCCAAAATGAAGCACAGAGAGAAAAAAAATTTTTAATAAAAAGAATATCAGTTAACTGTGGAATAATTACAAGTGGCCCAGTTTACATGTAATTGAAGTCCCCAAAGGAGGAGGCAGATAAAGATATTTGAAGACATAAAGGCAAAAATATTTAAAACTTGATAAAAACAATAAATTCACAGATCCAAGAAGCTCAAGAAATCCCAAGCAAAAGAAACATCCTTTAAAGGTATAAATAAGTTATAAATAAAGAATGGAAATGGGTATACTATGGTAACACTAATCAAAAAGAAAGCTGAAGTGGCTATATTACTATCAGATAAATTAGATGTCAAATCAAAGAATATATCTAGGGATAAAAATAATCATTTCATAATGGTATAGGGGTCAACTCATCCAGAGGGTATAACAATGCTAAACATTCAGGCATCTAGTAAGAGAGCTTCAAAATACATGAAGCAAAATCAAATAGAACTGCAAGGAGAAATAGATAAATTCACAATTACAGTTGGAAGTTTAAATTCACCTCTCCAAATATTTGATAGAACAAGTAGACAGAAAATTATCTAGGACACAGAATATTTGAACAGCACTATCAACCAAACTGACACTGTAACACTCCTCCAAACAACAGTAGAATACACATTCTAAGGGCACATCCTAGGAATAATGGAAACTTTATCAAAAATAGACCATATTCTGGGCCATAAAACAAATCTTAATAAATTTAAAAGTATTTAAGTCTTACAAAGTGTGTTTGCTGAGGAATTAAATTAGAAATCAATAACAAAGATCTCTGGAAACTAACAGACTTCTACAAAACCCATAGGTCAAAGAAGAATTCAAAGACAACTTAGAAAGTATTTTAAACTAAGTGAAAAGAAAAATTAAGCATACCTTATCAAAAGAACCTTACAATTGTCATCGCATCTGTGAAACATTTGTTACGGTTTGAAAATTAAACGCAGAGCACAGCTACAGAAGAAAAAAAATTATTTCAACATACCAAAATTTGTAAAATTCTATTAAAACAGTTTTTATGAGGAAACTTTATAGCACTAAATGCCTATATTAGAAAATAAGGTTTCAAAGCAATCAACTCAGTTTCAACCATAAGAAAACAAAACTGGGCTTAGCCAACTATGGCCCTTGGGCCAAGTCAAGACCGCTTTTGTAGAATAAAGTTTTATTGGAGCACAGCCATGTTCATTTCTTTACATTCTAAGGCAGCATACATGCTACAATGTCAGAGTTGAGTAGCTAGACAGAAACTGGATAGCTCACAAAGCCTAATGTATTGCATAAAAAGTTTGCTTACCCCTGAACTAGAAAAAGAAGAGGAAATTAAACCCAAAGTAGACAGAAGAAAATAAATAATAAGGTTCACAAAAGAATTCAGTGAAATTTAGAAAACATAAAATGAATAGACAAAGAGATTTTTCTTAAAGAAAATCTATAAAAGTGATTAACCATTAGCCTGATCAGAAAAATGAGAGGAGACACAAACTACCAATATGAGAAATGCTAGAAGTTACATCACTGCAGATTCTATGAATAATAAAAGGAAAATAAGAAAATATTATGAACTTTGTGCTAATAAATTCAACAAAAGATGAAACTGGCTAATTTCTTGAAAGACGTAAATGACTAAAGCTCACTGAGGAGTAGGTAATCTGAATAATACTACATTTATCTATTAAAGAAAATGAATTTGTAATTAAAAACCTTCTAACAAAGAAAATCCCATGCCCACATGGCTTCACTGGAGAATGTTTCCAAAATTTAAGGAAGAAATAATAATTCTACACAAACTTTTCCACAAAATTAAAGGGGAGGGATTCTTATCATTTCAATCTGTGAGGCTATCATTAGCCTGAAACCAAAAGCAGACAAACACATTAAGACCAGAAAACTCTCTACCAATACTTCTCCTGAACAAAAATGCAAAAATTATTTTTAAAAATTTAGCAAATCAAATCTAACAATATATAAAAAGGATAATACATCATGGAAGAGTAGGGTTTATTCCAAGAAAGCAATGTTGTTAAATAACTTTGGTTTAACATTTGAAAATCAATCCATTTATCATTTTAACATACTGGAAAAGAAAAACCATATGATCACCTCAATAGAAGCAGAAAAAATATTTGACGAAATCCAGTGTACATTTCTGATAAAAAACTTTCAGCAAACTAAGAACAGAAGGGAACTTTTCAACTTCATAAAAGGCATCTATGAAAACCTATAGCCAACATCATACTTAATGATGAAAGACTGAATATTATGAGCCAAAAAAACACAATAATGCCTGAACTGATCACATCTATTTAACATTGTACTGAAGTTTCTAGCTAGTGCAATTAGGACCGAAAAAGAAATAAAAGGTAGCATATTGGAAAGGAAGAAATAAATTGTCTCTTTATTTCAATGTGATTGTGTAAAAAAATCCCTTGGAACCTACAAAAAAGCTGCTAGTAGTGAGTTTATCAAGGTTGCATAAAAAATCAATTGTGTTTCTACATACTGGCAAAGAACAATTGGAAATTGAAAATTTTAAAGTACCACTTAAAATAACTTAAAAATACAAATTTCTTAGGAATAAATCTGACAATAAATGTGCAAGACTGATATGTGAATATCTACAGAACATTGCTAAAAGAAACTGAAGAAGGCTTAAGCAGATGGAAGAATAGCAATTGTCCATTAACGTGTCAGTTTTCCTCAAATTGATCTAGACTCAATGCAATCCCAATCAAAATCCCAGCAGGGTGTTTTGTCAATATCAACAAGCTAATTCCAAAATTCATATGAAAATGTAAAGAACCCAGAATAGTCAAGACAATTTGGAAAATGTAAAATAAAGTTGGAAAACTAATTCTACCTGATTTAAAGACATTATAAAACTACAGTAATCAGATGATATGATGGCCATGAAAAGACAGATTAAAAAAAAGGGCTTCCCTGGTGGCGCAGTGGTCGAGAATCCACCTGCCGATGGGGGGACAGGGGACACGGGTTCATGCCCTGGTCCGGGAAGATCCCACATGCCACAGAGCGGCTGGGCCCGTGAGCCATGGCCGCTGAGCCTGCGCGTCCGGAGCCTGAGCTCTGCAACGGGAGAGGCCCCAACAGTGAGAGGCCCGCGTACTGCAAAAAAAAAAAAAAAAAAAAGGCAGACCAAGAAATCAGTGAAATAGAATAAAGAAATATATATATATATAATTGATTTTTAATCAAGTTGCAAAGGCGATTCAGTAATAAAAGGATGTTCTTTCAACAAATTGTGCTGGAATAGTTGAATAACCATATTCAAAATGTATGAACTTGCATCTTATCTAAAGGCATTATGAAAATTAATTCAAACTTAATTATAGATCTAAATGTAAACTATAAAAGTATAAAACTTTTAAAAATTCTTCAAATTTCCATTTTCCCTCCAACACTTTTATCATATTATGTTGCTTTTTTACCACATTTCCCAGAAATGTCTTCCCCTAGCCCATTTGCTTTTTATTCTTTTCCTTACTCTTCCCAATTCTGCATCACAAAAGTCTAAACAAATAGTCTGGCAACAGCAAATCTGTCCATGTAGGTCAAAGAAGGGGAACAAACCGAGTGGGCAACACTTGAATCTTCTTGACCAACCAAGGGGAGAGGAAAACCTTAGAACATTCGTGCAGTGAAAGGAAGAACACTGATATGGTTAAGAGCCTGGGCTCCAGAGCTAGAATTTAGAGGTCCTATGTCCTGCTCTATTACTTACTAATTGTGTGACACTGAAAAATTTATCTAGCCTCTCTGTAAAATGAAGATAATGATAACAACTTCCTAAGATGACTCTGAGCATTAAATGATTTTAATACATGTAAGACATTTAGAACTACACCTGGCACATAAGAAGCCCTCTATAAATACTAGCTATTCATATTGTATATTAATAATTTTGACCCCTTCACAACTTGGGGGGATCAGAGTTTACTCAAAATGGAATGAACAGCTTCTAAAGGAAACAGCTTCCTGTCTCTAGAAGTGATCAAACCAATGCTAGATAAGTACTCCAAAGGGAAATTGCACATCAGATTAATTCATTTGATATTGACTAGACCAGGAACAACTGCAGTCCCTTTCATATATGAGTCTATGTTTCCATACATCTTTTTCTGTCTTGGTTATTTTTTCCTGCTTCCCCATTTCATCCACCCTAGATCAGAGCATCTTGAATTCTCTTGATCCTAGACTTTTTATTTTTTAGCTTGAAGGTGTTTCATTAAAAGCCTTCTTTCAGATGACAAAACTGACAATTCATAAAAGAGGGAAATAAAAATATGAAAAATGTTAACCTCACAGGAAATCAAATATTTGATAATACAAAGAATGCCCCTGCCTTGTGTATAGTTTTTGAACCACCTAGAATTTTGTAAAAAATGTAAAATGTTTTCTGCCCACTGACACACAAATCTTTCTGCAAGATGGATGAAATAGGAAAACTAATTTGAAGTTAATATCATCCAAATAGAGAATTAACCAGTATTTAACTATAAAATTCATTTCCCTATTTTCTTTTTTCACTACTTCTTTTGCATTCAGGAAAATTCTAAGTAAACAAATACTTGTTTACCCTTGTGTTCAAAGAAAAATCCATTTTCTAAACAGTGAAACGATAGTATTTATCAGAGTCTGTCCCCACATCTGACCTTTCCTCTAGCCCCAGAGTGTGGGGTGTTCTTCCTTCAGTTAACGTCCCCATGATACAAATGACTATATACAAAATAGATAAAGAACAGGGACCTACTGTAGACCACCGGAAACTATAGTCAACATCTTGTAGTAAACTATAATAGGAAAGAATATGAAAAATAATATAAATATACATATATATATATACACACATATATATATATATATATATATATATATACACAATCGGAATCACTTTGTTGTATACCGGAAACTAATACAACATTATAAATACTTCAATTAAAAAGAAATTTTTAAATAAAAAAATAAAGGCCACCATCATCTCCCCTGAGAACTTGCCCCCATTTTCTTCTACCTGTAATTTTTCTCTCTATTCTGACTTTCTTTCTTCAACCTGCATATATTCCTCCATTCTTCACATTCACTAAAAAACCCTCCTTTGACCTTAGATTCATCTCCAGCTACCAACCAATCAATCACCTCTGCATCTTTGCTCATCTTGTCCTCTCCACTACCTCTCTCCTCTCCCCTTTTTCTGTCTATTGACCCTTACTCCTCTTTTTAGAATTACCTCATATGTCATTTCTTAGCTGTGATACCAGCCACCACCACCACCCCACCGAGAGTGGTAGATGTCCCTCAAGGGCCCCCATAATACCCCAAAGTACTCTATTAGAATTATCAGTTGACCTCAATGGCCTTGAGAGTTGGGCTACTAGGCTTGGCTCATAGCAAATAAAGAGATATACATTGACCCTCTATGGAATGAATGAATGTCCCAATCTAGACAAAATTCACATGATATGGAACTGATATGGATATAGTCTATAACATTGATATGGACACTTGTTCATTGGAGTTTTACAGTTTTGCAGATCAATAAGTAGTTAGTAATCTCTTTGGTCATGAATTCTATCTCTTATCTCTATATGCAGCAATGTGTAAGCTCCAGTGTAGAAATACTAGTCATTTTCTAGGTGCCATCCAATCAGTAATACAATAGTGAACATGTATTTTTCCCTAGGCCATTCAGTATAATCTCTCTATGATCTACATAACTTTTCTTGACCTTTTCTTTCACATTCTTAGACCAGCATACTGCCATGCTGCCATGGGCATCCCCACATCTTCAGTTACTTCCTGGCGGTCAGAACAGACTGAGGTAATACACACTTTCATATTCCACATCATAGAATTTGAGACATAGGATGATCTGCAGAAATAATTTAAGCTTTATTTATCCAACATCACATAGTTGGGCAATTTTTTTTTTCTTTTTCTTTTTTGACTTTGGGAACTTTGGCAAAGTTTAAAGTTTTTTGTTTTGTATCTTATATTTTAAACTCTCCCTCACTGAGGCTTGTTGTGGGATAAAACTACATGAAGGGCTTCACTTACTTTTACTCTTTCAATTTTACAACAACCCTATCAAGTTCACATTAAAATTGTAAATGTTACCCCCATTTTACAGTTGAGAAAACTGTGGTATAGAGAGATTAGGAAAATTGATCTAAGCCTTATGGCTAGTAAGGTCTTGAGTCAGGATGGGCTGTTCCCGGGGCCCACGCTCCTAACCAGCACTCTACTCTGTCTCACAGCAAATCCAGGAATAGATACTCAGAAGAGAAACTGACTACAGAAACTCAAGTATGTAGTTAAAAAGAAAATAAAGCCTGGAAATATATTTCTTCATTATTAATAGAGTAAGTTTTTGTTTGTTTAATGTAGTATGACATGGGGAAGGAAGAAAAAACACTAAAAATTTCATAATAACACTTTGGTGTAAAAGGCTCCTCTAAGCAAGGTGGTTAGTCACGGATCTAGATTTTCTTTTAAGCTATTGATAGCAAGTAAAATGGCACTTTACAGATTTAGTTAATCATTGTTCTTTTGGTGAGCAAATTTTTCAGTCTATTTTAAAAACAGTCAAGTAGTAGAACTAAAGGATATTAAGCCAACTTGGATGGAAGAGGAGAGTACTAAAACATTTTCACTGACATCATTGCTTACCCGGTAGAGACCCTCCTAATATTCTGGGAAAAATAACTCTATGAGGAAGAAGTCCTGTTCTTAGAAAACATTCTACAACCCTTTATAATTAAGAAGAAAATGCAAGACCTAAGAGAATTTTCCCTACCAAGAGAATCATCCTAAATGCACATGACTTTATTATGTAAAATAACAGATAAAAAATAAGACAGTTTAAATATAAATAAATGGAGGGGAATTTGCAGTTGTTTGTTTTCCCATTCCATGAACCCATCTCCATCTTCTCTTTGAGTTAATCATCTTCAAATTGCACTAAATCAGAAGTGGCAGGGGCTGTGGCTGGCTGGTGTTTCTCATTGTTTGGTTATACTGGAAATGTCTTTGGAATGAGCTTAATCTGAAAGACCTTTAACCAGCAATTCTCTCAGAGTTCTAAACAGCAGAGGTTTGGGTTTTTCATTTGTTTGGAGTTTTTTTTTTTTTTTTTTTTTTTTTTTTGGTGGAGGGGAGATGAAGGGAGGAGTATGTATGCGTGTGACATATATATTTTTTCTTCAGTTAAAAATAGGACAATATCAAGACTCTCCCTCCCACATCCCACCCCCTGCCCTTCACACATGCACATACACCATCCTCCCCTCACCGAACTTCTACTGCTTGGAAGTTCAAGTCAACTGGGAAAAGGGGTGGGGAATGTGGAGAGGGAGTCTTTTCATTTTTATTTTGTTCATTTCTGTGCTGTTTGCTTTTTTAACCATGTTCGTGGGATATTTTCAGTTAAAATAATAACTTTTTTGAACCCTGAGCAAAATGAAAATGCAAAACAACACAACACACACACACACACACACACACACACACACACACACACACACACACAGCTGTGTAATAAAGAAGGCGGAAGGGCAGTACAAGCAAAATATTCCAAGATGGCAGCGTCGTTTGTTTTATCCTTTGGCTGAAAGGTTTGGCTGGAAAGCTTCTCCCGAGGGTTTAGGTTGTTTTCCCTAGCTGAGGGGAGGGGTGAGGGATAAGGAAGGCAGATTTGTGTCTGTAGCTGATTGGCAGTCTCTGTGAGGAATTATTCACTCCAATAAGTTTTGTTATTTTGGCCATTTCTTTCTCAGAATTGATGGTGCCCTTTACTTTCAGGCGGGGGTTGGTGTGGGGAATGGGATGTTGTTTATAGTGACTGCTGGGAGAAGGGAGTGGGGGGCCGCTGTCTGACTGCGAGACTGAAAAATGTTCTGGGAGAATGGAATGTTGTTGTTTCTCGTTTTTGAAGCCACTCTTCTTTTTGATCATGTTTATATTTTAAAATTCCACACCGCGATCAAACTAGGCAAGGTATAATTTCACATGTCCCCGTAAACACTGAACAACTACACTTGTCCTGTGTGCACATAAGCACACAATTTTTATGGACATTTAAGATGGGTACCTGTGGGTGGAGGGGAATCACACTTTAATAACCCAAGCCGTCAGCATCAAATATTTTAAATGTAGCTTCTTTGGGGCTTTTCCTATAGAGTTTTTCTATCTTTTTAACAGAAGTAACATGTAAATCCAAGTGTTGTTTTTCTCAACTATAATTTAGAGTTACATTGAAGAAGAAAGTTATAAATAAGATAAAGTTAAAATATATATTTTAGATCAAGCATTCTACAGTGACATAAAAGAGCAAGCTTTAAGTTTACTGACGAGGAATATTACAGCAATTACCAAAAGATTCCACAGCTGCTAAACTGGAGAAATTATTTTTCTTTCTTTGAGTCTAACTCATCATCTCTCGCAATTACCCCATAACTAATCAAAGCTTTTATGAAAACGTTAGTAGCCAAAGAGCCACTTTGACTGCTGTCACTCCATTGGCACACTATTTACAGGCCTGTTTATTGCCACTAATAACTTCTTTTTTTATTTTAAAATTTGTTCTCTTGAAATCTGCTTTAACAACAACAATAAACTATAGTCTAAAATATTAACGCAGTATGTACATAGAGTCCATTTTCTCAAGCATTTTCTCAAGCGTTTCTTTACAACATGTCATAAAAATGTACTCAGGGAAAAGGAAAGGATGCAATTCTTGATCGGATTGATGGACCCTCTTGTTATCTGAGGAAACACTCCTTGGAAGAGTTATTATAAGATCATATGTGCGTGACATAGACATCTGTGACAGATAAACAGCCATTCTTAAATTAGATCATGATCCAGGCACGCAGTCACCAGATATCTGACCAAGACTTTATGCTAGGTTTTGCTAATATAATCATGTATCAGACATAAATACTACTCTTAAAGCACAGGTGGTCCGATAAGGACTTTAAAGAATAGTGTTCTTTACTATTAGATCCTAGGCCCTTGTATCAGTCAGCTATTACCAAAACAATGCTGCATAACAACAACTAAAAATCTTGACATTTTAGTGACTTATAAAAATAAGCACTTTTTTTCTTGCTCATGTATCTGTAAATCAGGCTCAGTTGATACAGGCCAGGCTCAACTGGGCTTGGCCTCAAACTTTGGATTGGGTGCAGGTCTGCTAATCCCTCCATGAACCAGTTGCTATCTAAAGCATGTCCTTTTCAAAGCCAAAGGAAAGAGCACAAACGGAAAGCCACACCACACATTTCAAGCACCTGCTACTGTCACACCTGCTGACACCTCATTGGCCAATGCGAATCACATGGCCTAGCCTAGCATCAATGGGACAGGGAATTATACTCCTCCCATAGGAATCTGTAATACCCACTCTCCTTCAACTGCCAAGTCCCACTGATCTCTTAAGACACATTTTACCTTCTAAATGTATCTTGACCCTTTCATTTCTCTTCATCTTCACCAGCACCCTACTCCACCATACTAGCAATTCACACCTGGATCCCTCTAATATCTATTAACTGACACTGGCCCTATTTAAGGTGTTTTCCATTCAGAATAACATTTTTGAAAAGCAAATCTGATTATGTTACCAATCCTGCTTAACACCCTTCAGTGGTTTGATGGTTTTAAAATATGTCCCAAATTCTTTGATGCTATTTCTTCCAAAAGGTGGAGACTAATTCCCCTCCCTTTGAATATTCATAGGAATTAGTGACTTACTTCTAACAAAAAAATGAGACAGAAGTGCTGTGTGACTTCTGAGGCTAGCTTGCTCTCTCTCTCTCTCTCTCTCTCTTGCTCTCGCTCTCTCTCATCACTTGCTCTGGGGAAAGACAGCTGCCATGGCACATGAATACTTAAGCAGTCCTGTGTAGACGTAGACATGAACAGGAACTGAGATATATCACCAACAGCCAGGACCACTTTGCCAGCTATGTAGGTGAGCCACTTTGGAAACTGACCCTCAGCTCCAGCCAAGACTCCAGATAACAGCAAAGCTTTGGCTGACATCTTGACTGCACCTTCATGAGAGAAGTCCAGCCAGAACTGCCCAGCTAAGCTCTCCTGGATTCCTGACGCACTGACACTGTGAAATACGAAGAGGTTATTATTATTATTTTTTAATTTTTTGGCTATGTTGGGTCTTTGTTGCTGTGCGCGGGCTTTCTCTAGTTGCAGCGAGTGGGGGTTACTCTTTTGTTGCAGTGCGCAGGCTTCTTATTGCGGTGGCTTCTCTTGTTGCGGAGCACAGGCTCTAGGTGCATGGGTTTCAGTAGTTGTGCCACATGGGCTCAGTAGTTGTGCTTCATGGGCTCTAGAGTGCAGGGTCAGTAGCTGTGGTGCACGGGCTTAGCTGTTCCGCGGCATGTGGGATCTTCCCGGACCAGGGCTCAAACCCATGTCCCCTGCATTGGCAGGCGGATTCTTAACCACTGCACCACCAGGGAAGCACCAAGGTTATTATTTTTTAAGCCACTAATTTTGTAGCAAATTGTTACACAATTTGATAACTTTCCATTGCTCTTAGAACAAAGAACAAAATGCTTAACATGCTTATAAGGGCCGCTTCCCAGCTTTCCAGCCCCATCTGTAACATACCACACCACTGTTTGCCTCCTGGACATTCAGGCCTTCTTTCAGTTCTTTGAACACACCATGCTCCTTTCCACCACAGGGCTTTTGTTCATAATCTTTTTTCCAGTGAAAATATTTCTTTCTATATTCACTGAGTTATGTCCTATATTTCCACTAAATCTCAGCAACCTTGTTACTTCCCCAGGTGTACTTTTCCTGACCTGGTCAAATTCCCCAATTATAACCTCTCTGTGTATCATATATCTCCCTCAACTCATGTACGTATTTGTCATGTGATAATTTGATTCATGTCTCTCTTCCACCAGACTTTATGAGAGTTCAGTTTGCTCACCAGTATAGCCCTAGTACCTATTATATGACTGGCCCAGAGTTGATGATCAAGGAGAATTGGTTGAATGAATAGATAAACGAACACTGATGTGCATAGGAACAACAATAGTACAAGGCAAAAACTGGCAGGTTCAGAGTGACCGTAACTGGAAAGCTGCACGAATCATTTAAAGATAGATTGGCAAACTTCCCTTTTATCTCCACAAGTTCTGCTGCCTCTGCCTTTCCACCTCTCCTTCAGAAGTTACCTTCCCCCTTCTCCCTTCTGCACCTTAAAAGTTTCCCAAACCCTTATCTCAGTTTTCCCTGTTCGTCTGTATTAGCAGTCAACAAAGGGTCAAATAAAATAATTCACACTGAGGTGCTTATTGTCAGCAGTAAATCCCATTGTGTGGGAAGGCAAGGGAAGTAAAGGTAGAGGAAATGAACTGGCAAGCGGGGCAAACCCCAACACAAAAGAAAGGCCAGGTAAGAGCCTGGAGTAAATCTAGGGCTGGAGGAGGGGTGAGGACAGAGCAGAGGGCAATGTGGCTAATTCAGATCGATGCTTGGCAGCACTGCTAACCCAAAGGCATCTGAGCTAAGAAACAAGAAAGGGACACAGCTTTCAAGCTGCAGAGTCAAATCAGAAGTGCCCAAGGCAGAGCTGGATTCCATGTGGGGATGCCCATCTGAGGTGAATGAGCTAAGGAACAGGGGGACAAGGTGTAGCATCATGTGTCCAAATGTGTTCATTGGGCTCCACTGGGGCAATAATGGTTGGTAAGCATTCACTGTCCGTTGGTGGACGAACACTCATAGGTATATGCACTTAAATAGCCAAGAAGATTCAGTTTGTTAGTTATTTTCTTAACTTGAAAAATTATTTAAGTTAAATGAATAGACACTGATTATGGACTTCTCCATATAAAGTAGCCAAGAAATGTATTGCGGCATGCATTAGGGACACACATGGGCTCCAAAATACTTGGGGCTACTTTCTCAGCTCTGAGTGTGGTCGTGGGCGGAGCCGCTACGTGCCCCCTGATGACTTAGTGTCAAGAGGACTAGAGCCAACCTCCAACATTCAGTGAAAAGTCTGAGATAGACGGCAAGTAGATTTAAAGAATCACATTTGAAGACATTCACAATAAATTCATTCCCTGCCTTTAATTTAGTAAACCGTTAAGCCTCTTGACAGCTTTAGTACAGTTTATCTGTTTAGCAGAAATATCAGTGGAATTGCAGTGACTAAAAGGAGTGGACGAAGGTATCACTGATCTAGGATTTGTAATTTGCAGTCTTAGTGACTGAAAAAGATTAGCAAACTGTCCCCTCAGTTGATTGTAATCGAGTGGGTTGTGCTAGGCTTACAGATTCCAGAATAAGCAATATCCCACCTCAACCACCACTGCCCCTGGCCTAATGGATAAATTACTCAGCTACACCCTGTTGACATGTTCTGTTGGAACTCAAAGGCATTCCGAAGAACTGCCCTAGGACCATCAGGTTTGCTTTCTGAGTTTCCCTTTGGGGCTTTACTAAAGTGCTGTGTGGCAGAGAAGGCACTTTCCCAGCCATAAATAAATGCTGAGCCCAACCATACTTTCTCATTCTTAATGTTGGGAAAGTAGGAGGGCAGTTCTGGTTGTCACCGTTTATGTGGCTGATGACACACAGAGTCATCAAAAATGAAATTATAAAATCAAATTTATTTTCTATGATTGTTTCTGAAGTGATGCATTAAAAAACTATCTAACCTTTGAAGAATGTAAACCCTTTGAGAATGTCTTCGGCAAGCATTCGGAACAAGTCATTGTCAACTGCAATGAAACTACCCAAGAGTCACAATCTATTTGAAATCGGTCATGCATAAGTTCTAACTAAGTATAAGAGTTTTCAAAATATTAGCTTTTTTTCCCATTTTTTTTTACCATCTTTATTGGAGTATAATTGCTTTACAATGGTGTGTTAGTTTCTGCTTTATAACAAAGTGAATCAGTTATACATATACATATGTTCCCATATCTCTTCCCTCTTGCGTCTCCCTCCCTCCCACCCTCCCTATCCCACCCCTCTAGGTGGTCACAAACCACCTAGCTGATCTCCCTGTGCTATGCGGCTGCTTCCCACTAGCTATCTATTTTACATTTGGTAGTGTATATATGTCCATGCCATTCTCTCACTTTGTCACAGCTTACCCTTCCCCCTCCCCATATCCTCAAGTCCAAGCTCTAGTAGGTCTGTGTCTTTATTCCCATCTTACCCCTAGGTACTTCATGACCTTTTTTTTTTTTCCTTTTGTTTTTTTCCTTAGATCCCATATATATGTGTTAGCATGGAGCTGGAGGAATCAGGCTCCCTGACTTCAGACTATACTACAAAGCTACAGTAATCAAGACAGTATGGTACTGGCACAAAAACAGAAATATAGATCAATGGAACAGGATAGAAAGACCAGAGATAAACCCACGCACGTATGGTCACCTTATCTTTGATAAAGGAGGCAAGAATATACGGTGGAGAAAAGACAGCCTCTTCAATAAGTGGTGCTGGGAAAACTGGATGGGTACATGTAAAAGTGTGAAATTAGAACACTCCCTAACACCATACACAAAAATAAACTCAAAATGCATTAAAGACCTAAATGTAAGGCCAGACACTATCAAACTCTTAGAGGAAAATATAGGCAGAATGCTCTATGACATAAATCACAGCAAGATCCTTTTTGACCCACCTCCTAGAGAAATGGAAATAAAAACAAAAATAAACAAGTGGGACCTAATGAAACTTAAAAGCTTTTGCACAGCAAAATATTTGTTTTTAAGTAAATTAGATCCGATTTAGATTATCCATACAATAAGGTCATTCTCACTTGTTTGCATCCTCTTATGTCTCCTTGAAAGGGGAGAAAAATATGTGGATACAGCTAGTGGAGACAACCCTGCAATCAACAATTGCCAAATGTCCTCCTTTGTTACCTTCACCCTCTCCAGGAAAGCTCCCTCTTCTTAGAAATCTGGGTTGGAACACCATATGTGTATACCTATGGTGGCGTGTCCCCTGCGATCATGTCATCAGTGGTGTATCTTATGAGAAGAAATAAGGTGATTTCAGATGCTAGCT
Source organism: Stenella coeruleoalba (assembly GCF_951394435.1). Classification (NCBI taxonomy): domain Eukaryota; kingdom Metazoa; phylum Chordata; class Mammalia; order Artiodactyla; family Delphinidae; genus Stenella; species Stenella coeruleoalba. The sequence continues at coordinate 66,229,544 of NC_137158.1, read as the reverse complement.
CTTCCACGGAGAGTAATGGGTGTCTGAAAAGAATCGTCTGTCTTCGGCTTAGCTCCCAGAGTTTCCTGAATTCATACAACATTACAGCCCCTCCTTCCCGTCTGCTCTGCCTTTCTATCATGGTGGTTATTTTATTTGACTATAACAAAGTTATTTATTCATGTCTGTCTCCTCACTAGGACTAACTTGCCTTGAGGATGTGGATGTGTCTTTTCATCCTCATGTCCAGGGCCCAGCACAGTGCCTGGCATGTAATAAGTATTCAGTAATGCTTGTTGCATGAACGGGTGGACAGACAGACAGACGGGCGGCTTGATGGACGCTATGTAGAATAAATACAGAGGACAATGTCCACTGAAACCATAAATGCTGCCTTCTTTTATTGAACTCTGAAAGTTCTGACAATGTTTTGAGAACCAAGGTTATGTTTTGACAAAACTAATTTAGTATTTTGCAAAGCATAATTTTGGAGGCCAAATGACTATGTTTGACAGTGTCTCTTTAAGCAAAACTGCATTTCTTTTAGGCCAAGGCATCATGACTGACAAGTTATATTTTTTCTTTGTTGGAAAGTCTTTGCAGAAATGTATGACTGCACCAGCTACAGATTCTTTCTGGTTTCTGCTGCTTTATAACCTCTGACAGGAAGGTCTTGCTTCCAGGAGTACCATGTTTTAGTGGGCTTCTCATAATTCTTAAATGTTATAAGAAGGTAAGAGCATTCTAAAGGCACCTGAATTCCGCTAAAATGATTTTGAAAAATCTGAGTTTTTAAAAAAATGTATTTCTTTAAGGGACAAGACTTGCAGCAATGCTATGTGGACCTGGATGTTCTCCACTGACAGGGCAGGGGATGTGCTTCATCAAGGAAGGACTTAGTTCATAAGGTATTTCACTAAACTCAATGCAAGCAAACCTATGACTTTGCAAATTTGTCTATGAATTGAACCATTTGTTCCAACTTAGTGTTTCAGACTTTCTGAGAAGAATATTTCAAAGAATACCCAGGAGAATTCAAAGTGTGAATAATCCCAGATCGCTCTCTCTCCTTTTAAACTAAAAGATTTAGATCCTAAGTGACAAATTAAAATAGTTGCATTTTATGGTTTAACGTAAGCTTACACAAATTGATTAGTTTGTGGCAAGTTCTGACATGAGACATTTAAAAAAAAAAATCAACTCTGACTTTGAAGAAGATGGTGTAAGTGAACGGAAGGCAGAATTTAGCTCATTGTTTGGCTTTGGTTTCTTTTTCCTGTACTATCTTTATAAAGGCTGTAAGTAGCAGCTTAGAAATGCTGGAGAGACCTCTTTCTTTCTTTTCTCTTTCTTTCTTTCTTTCTTTCTTTCCTCTCTCTCTCTCTCTCTTTCTCTCTCTCTCTCTCTCCCCCTCCATTCCTCCCTCCCTCCCTCTCTCTCTCTCTCTTTCTTTTTTTACTTTGAAAGAGGATTTGGCCAGAGACTTTGTTATTTGCATAGAGTAGGATCTTGACATATCCTGTGCTTTATCTTGTCCACATTGTAAAACATGACTATGGACTTAAAAATTTAAAACAAATCAGCAGTTACCGAACACTGCATTGAAAATGTATTCATTCCAAAATGAATTATCATCACTGGTGACATCCTCCTCTCTAAACCTTAAAAAGCTGAAAAATGGTAATACAAACCATATGGTTGCTTCGTTTCACCACCACTCTTGGCAGAGCCAGTGCTGCCTGGCAACCTTGCTGTCAGCTGGGCTTGTGGTAATCAGAGCAGTATTGCCCTGTAGTTAAATCGAACGCTTTCTTTCTGAGAACCCATCAGTGGATGCATTTTCTTCTTATCAGTCTTCTCAGTAATGTTTGAAAAGGGCTTCTGTGGTTGAGGAGAACCTGTCCTCATAGAGAGAGCAGCTGAAATAGTAAAAAACAATCAAGTACTCTAGTGACTCTGAAAAAACAAAAATAGCCCACAGGGACAGCCGCGGTGAGCTTTGGATTTGGGTGGATACATGGGCCCAGCCTAACTGCTTACTGGGCTCCTATTTCTGCCCTAGGCCCTGAGCCTCCCTCCCTATGGAAACTCAAACAGCAAGGATCCAACGTATGGAATTAAGAAACTGGGATCTGAAGACTTAAAACACAAATGTGGCCAACTTGGATTTGGTTCTGGAAACAATGACACTATCTTAATTCCAACATATTTAGGGAGAAAATATGTATTTGGAACAAAACTGACAACATCCCTTCAAGTAAGCCTGATTATGACTGAGATGACACAGATCTGCTATGAAATTGACCATGTGTGGAAAGTGAAACTTCAGGAGAGATCACCAGAGCAGCCACCACAATAGGCACGGTCTAACACAATGTGAAAGCCAATGGGAAACTGGATTCACTGGCAATTTACAGCCACACTGAATCAACAGAGACATTGTTCAACTCTTCCTAATCCCTGTTAATGAGACAAAATGATAACATATAAAGGGACTGGTAGAGTTCCTGCACATTGTTGGCACTTAATAAATGTGAGTTTGGGCTTCCCTGGTGGCGCAGCGGTTGAGAGTCCACCTGCCGATGCAGGGGACACGGGTTCGTGCCCCGGTCCGGGAAGATCCCACATGCCGCGGAGCGGCCAGGCCCGTGAGCCATGGCCGCTGAACCTGTGCGTCCGGAGCCTGTGCTCCGCAACAGGAGAGGCCACAACAGCGAGAGGCCCTAGTACCACAAAAATAAAAAAATTTAAAAAATTAAATAAATGTGAGTTTGTTCCTCTCCATTCAGGCAAATTTCCTTTGAGATCCCTGGGTCCAGAGCCCCTTAAATGCATATGATGCTCACTGGGGTTCTACAGGACTTCTTCTTTTAAGTGCCTTCCGTGGTTTTGCCTTCTTCCCTGAACCCTACAATGACTAAGAGGAAGAGGAATAATCTGAAACAGAGTTGATGAATCCAGCCCAGTTCCAATTCCAGTTTGAGTAAACCCTCTTCACGTAAGCTCTTTCTGTGCCCTTAATCTCAAGATCCTCAAATCCAAGACCTCAGATAGACACTATTCCAAAGCTGAGAATACTGTTCCCTAGAAAGGTAAATAAATGATTCAAAGGCTTATAGCCAGAGGCCAGCCTGGCTCTCATCTTATGACTCAGAGAGCAGGGATAATTTTTGTTAGCTAACTTTCTAGGTGGTTAGAGGCACTTAGTGAACAGACAAGAAATGATACATGTGTCTGGAACTAACAAGATGCACACATAGAAGGTTGCACTATAATTAAAAACACATACATATTTTAGATTTCTATTATAATGGGACAGAAAATAATGGGGCTTTATTTAATGTTCCTATTCCAGCCTTTCCTATTATAGGCCCAGGGCCTGAAATACTTAGAAATCCAGCTACTGAGCAAACTTGCACCCCTGAGGACACACATGCTCTGGTTTCCTCCTTTGCCCACTTCCCGTCACCTCGCCAGTAGGGACAGTAAATCACATCTCAACGTTTGTTGTAATTGCTCTCTCTGTTTAAGCATACCGATTTAACTTTCAAGGCAACCATTTGCCATTCAAATAATAAATGAAATTGCTTACTATTTGCATATGTTCTAGAGTTTCCCAAGTCTTTTGCACTTGCTATCTTGTTGAATTGTCACTTCTGTGAAGTGGGCAGAGATAGATGTTATTGCCCTTATTCTAGCGATAAGAAGACTGATTGAGCGGTAAAAAAAAATTTCTCAGGGAAATATATTTGAAGTAGACTGTCACCAGGTGGTGGAAGGCAAGCAGATGATGTGTTTCTTTGACTGAGATTTCTACTATGGACACAAATGGGCCAAAGTCAGTGAAACTTAAAATATATATCTCATTATTTCAGGGAAAGTGCGTTTTGAACAACTTTTAAATAGCATACAGTTAAATTGTTCATAAGTACTTTCCTCAGAAATTTGTGTCTATTCATCACCATCTATTCTAACCTTAGTCTTCCCCCAGACTTGATTAGGCTGCTTTTGTAATCCATGCTGTATCCACTGACTTAAAGCCAGACTCCACCTAGGCCTAACCCCAGGTGCAACCTCTCTCTTTTCCCTTATTAGCTTTCTAGAAACAACTAAATACACAGCTTTCATTTCCTTTCCGGCGGCCCCCGTGCCCTAGCTGCAGGGCTCTGCTCTGTCTGGAGCTGCCTCTCCCTACGTGAAGGAAGCAGAGCTGACTGCTGACAGTCGCAGCGTCCCTCTACTTCTTCAGGCTAACACCACACAACTGCCACACCCACAACCATTTCCAATCCACGAAAGCTTTCTCCTGGCCTTGTTCTTTTCAGAGTATGGGGGAGAGTTTTCCCTCCTTTTCCTAATTCCTTCTTTGATTAGCAGCTGCAAGCCAGGTATTTCAACTGCAGAACATCTCTGAAGCCTGTTGCTACCAGTTACACAACATACAACTTTTAAACAACTCTGTCTGATACAAACTGTTCTGGCCAAAGAGTTTCTCTGGACTGATTTCTAAAATGGGTGATAGTCTTCCAGGACATAACATTTTATGCTGGGGTTTTCTTTCAACGGTGATTTAAATCATTGCATGACCCATTTATCCTTAAAAGCCCAACTTCTTTCCTGTTATGCAGCTCGGTTAAGTAATAGTTTCTAGCACAGTGATAGTGTAAGGGTCTCCTATGACTTCCAAAAAGCTCGAGTGCTTGTGCATTTGGTATTAGAAATCCTCATGGGATCGCTTTTAAGGGGAAGGCAGTAGGTAGGCGCACAGAAGAGCCAGTGAGTGGTCAGATATCTTTTTTAGTGGATTTTAGCTTTATTAAGACTTTTAACTTATTTCCCTGGAAGACTGTGTGAATGTCATCCAACCCACATTTCTCCTATTTACAATGGCAATTATCTGGAACTCGCTTACTTCTTTTTTCAGTTCTACAATGGTAAGCCGTTCATTATTTTCCCAGGCTCCACCTATTTGCCTTCTTGATATCTTGCTAGGCCCATGTCTCTGCACCTCTAGACCTGTACTATCCAATACAGTTGCTACATGTGGCTATTTGATTTCAAGTTCAATTAATTAAAATGAAATCAAACTGACAATTGATATCTTCAGTTACACTGGCCACATTTTTAAGAGCTCACTAGCCACACGTGGCTAGTTGCTGCTATACTAGACAGTGTAGACATAAAACTCTTCCACCATCATAGAAAGTTCTACTGGACAGCACTGCTGTAGACTGTATGACCCATAAGAACAGGGATTGTATCCGTCTTCCCTATGGTAGCACAGGGCCTTGAGTGTTTAGCATATAACACAACAATACTTATTGAATAAATAATCCACCCAGGAATATCCCTGTCTATTCCCAATGTGGGAAGGTGGAAAATGGAGCTTTAAAAAGAATCCCTCATTGGATAAAAAAAAGTGAGAGCCTAGCTAAAATGACAAGTGATAAATGTGAAACATGGACAGGAAGAATAGCCGTAAGACAAACATAAGCATTTGCCTATTCAGTAACTGCAAAACAGTTAATTGCCCACAAAGATTAAGTATCCATTCAGCACTTGGATTTAAAATTTTTTTCAAATCTGGCTACTTTATCAAAATGAGCATTTAAATCATTGATCTATCCAGCTCCTCGCCAGAGTTGTAACAAAGCAGCCTATCACTGGGGCTAAAGAATTCTCTAGACAGTTGTTCATTAATTCAATACTTGATTGAGTTCAATATGCAAAGATAAAAAACAAGAAAGTGGGGGCAGATATCACCAAGGTACCTACTACACAAAAACTTCTTTATATTCAGGCAGTCCCTAAAGAGAAAATGCATTCAACTTCAGGAGTTTACTTGTAAGTTGTTGGTTAAAATAATCTTTCCCATGGAAACAATGCCCCATGATGTGAGGCTTTGAGAGCAGCCTTCCAAAACCAATGTCATCCGTCCCATAGGTGACATAAACTCTTAGGACTGTATGTGTCACTGCTTCTGTGGGGAAGTACATTCAAAGTTCTAATCCAGAGTGTCCCTGCCTGCCTTAACTGCCTGGGGGTTTTGTGGCCTTAGGCCAAGAAGGCAAAAGGCCCAGTCGGGTAACAACCAAGATGGGGAGAAGCAGAGACCCAGAGTGAAGAGGTGGCAGGAGCTCTCAAGTAAGGAGTGGGGTGAGAGGGTGGTGAGAAGCAGAAATAGGGCATCTGGAAGATGCTAAGGAAAAGGTACAGGGCTTCCCTGGTGGCGCAGTGGTTGAGAGTCCGCCTGCCGATGCAGGGGACACGGGTTCGTGCCCCGGTCCGGGAAGATCCCACGTGCCGCGGAGCGGCTGGGCCCGTGAGCCATGGCCTCTGGGCCTGCGCGTCCGGAGCCTGTGCTCCGCAACGGGAGAGGCCACAACACTGAGAGGCCCGCGTACCGCAAAAAAAAAAAAGGTACAGCGGTAGGAAAAAAGGAATGAGAGGGGACATGCTTTTCCCCTTTAGTACCGCCTATCAAACGGCTATGACCTCCCTCTTCCTCACCGCCACCTAGCACCGCGATAAAACCCGGTTCTTTTAAGATAAAGAATCCTACTTTGACCTCAAGACTCCTTTGACTCCTCTCCTGTCTCAGCTGTCACCAGGCTGCCCCAGCCACATCAGCCCTCTATCAATCCCGCCTCAGATTTTCAAACATGCTGGAAGTTTCTTCATTTCCTTCTGGGGTGAATTAATGCTTATTCAACTTTCACATTTCAACTTTTATCGTTTCCTCAAGAAAATCCTCCTTGAACCCCCGGATGAGGTTCAATTTCTCCTATTTCCTGTACTCGTGGCATCATGTACTTTTCCCTCATTGCATTTATCAGAGCCGTGATTTTACATCTGTTCATGTAATTGTTTGATTAAAGGGTATTTTTTCCTCTCGAGTCTAGACTGTGAGCTCCAGGAGGGCTATTTCCAGGTTCTATTTCTTTCACCACCATGTTCTTAATGTCTTGTCTAGTGCATGGCACATAGTAGATATTCACTAAATATGTATTGAGTGAATGCATGAATAAACTAATGCAATGCAATGAGGAGGGCTGGTTCTCAGGCTTTATATGAGGGACGTTAGGGGTTAGCCCTCCCTGCTGATGGAGGAATGAGCAAAGAGGGGCAATGTTTATCTGGACACCCAGCTGTTCATAAATAAGGGGTGACCACAAGTGAGAAATGGCCTGTCTTTATTTGAAAGTTAAAATGTTTATGCAATTCAGTATGTTTTTCCACTCTTTCTCTCAAGCCATCCTCCTTTCCTTTCATATGTGATTTATTCTAAGAGGCTTGGACTGAATTTGAGTGTAATTGAGAAGACAGGAGGTTCTGTCCTCCAACAGAACACACACTTCCTCTCCTTAAAAGAGAAAGATACTTTAGAAAGCTCAACTGTGCAGAGAACACTCGATTTAGAATTGTCAGGGAAAAAAGGAATCAAATCAGAAAGTAGCCTCTTTGCCTTACTTTCACAGTTACAATTGAATCACAGCAGATCAAGAAAATAAATGTGCCTAATTGTAAAGCTTGTAGGACCTCGAGGGTTTTCATGACAGGGAGCACTTGTCTTCCTAAATGGGATTCACTCTAACGGGGTTAACCGCTAAGAACACACTAGTGTTGACACTTGGTGCTTCTGACCCTAAGGGGTTAAAATGGAATATGGCAACTTTTAAAATTTTGTTGTGTCCTGCTAAAGTCAAAAAGAATTGCTTGTAAAGTCAGAAAATGTCATCATTTTGTACTTTCCCTGACCCCAGCACCTAAAAATACAAAATGCTGGAATTTCTAGAGCAGGTGACTTGGGGAAAAAACGAAACAAAACAAAACAAAACTTAAAGAGGGCTAATTGTTTAAGGTCTAAATGGAGTCCATAGAAGAAGACATAAATAGCTGTCTCTCCAAGTGACCCAGCCTGCATAAAGGTGGACGCACAATTCATTTGAAAGACTGTCTCTGCATTTTTCCTCTAAGTTTAAAGAAAAACATCTCATGTTCAGCATAATGGTTAATAGTATCTTGGCCACCTTCTGTCTACAAGTTGAGTTAATTTTACTCTGATCCTCATTCTGAGCACAAGGAGGATTTTATATTACGTATCAACCTTTGCTAGGACCCTAAGATAGTCTTTAAGTCTTGGAGAAAGTACTGTCTCCTCTTTGAACAGATTTTTCCCACCACTTGTCAAAGCCAGAGAAGGTGGCGGTGGATTTAGAAAAGGCTGCACCTGTTCATGTATAAACCATTGCTGCTACCTTGGACTTACCTTTCACAGTTTAACTTTTCCCCTTTGATATGTATTCCACTTCTTAGTTTAAATGCACATTTCAAAACACTTCCTTTGGGTTCTAGCATGAAGGAAATTGATCACTCTTCAACCAGTGTGTTTTTAATTGACTTCCTTCTTCCTGGCTAGGAAATTAACTTTCAGTCCTCTTTTATTTGATCTTTTAAGCAGGGTATCTGACACCTTTCCAGACAACAAGATTTCATGAGACCCTAAATGCCATAGATTTTACCTGATAGAGGCTCCAAATTCCCACACAACTTTTAAAGACAATTGAGCTTTAAAATTTACAATTGTGGGGCTTCCCTGGTGGCGCAGTGGTTGAGAGTCTGCCTGCCAATGCAGGGGACACGGGTTCGAGCCCTGATCTGGGAGGATCCCACATGCCGCGGAGCAACTGGGCCCGTGAGCCACAACTACTGAGCCTGCGCGTCTGGAGCCTGTGCTCCGCAACAAGAGAGGCCGCGGAGAGGCCCGCGCGTGACCCCCGCTCGCCGCAACTGCAGAAAGCCCTCGCACAGAAACGAAGACCCAACACACCCAAAAATAAATAAATAAATAAATAAATTTTTTTAAAAAGATTTACAATTGAGATCTAGCTGCAAATCATATTGACTGACATGGGTGTCAGTAATATATTGAAATGGCCAGCTACTGCCTCAGTTCCCCCTGCAAGTTGCAAGGCATTCTTTAAAAATCCATCGCCTTCTTCCTGTGCAGAGTTGCCCGAAGTGGGTATCTGTTGCCTGAACTCTGAAAGTATTTATTTTCAGCCTCATATCAGTTGTTTTTATTCCCATTAAAATGGAAATCTACTGTTTGAACTAAGAAGGATCAACAATGTCTGAGAAAAACTCTGCCTGAATATTTCACAGTCCACTGCAAGAGGTGGTTGTTATTCATGCTGGTCGTTTGCCAAACTGCCACCTGGGCAACTAACTTGGTGACCGAACAGGTGATAATGTTCTCACAGTCCCCCAGAAAACACACCGGCACTCAGACTGCCACACTGCAATTCCTTGACTTCAAGTGCTCTAAGGATTTTCCTGTTGTTCATGTGGTTACATAGTCCACCGTGAAGTAAACAAGCTCTAGAATCCCAGCTTGCAGGCTGCAAAGGGAGGGTTTACTTCTCGGAAGAAATCTCTCCTTTAAATCCCGGAACATAGTATAGTTATGACTCCAGGGAGTTATGCTACCTAAAATAGCCTATTTTCCTAAAAAGGAAACTTCCTAGATTTTCTTTGGATATATTCTTCACCAGGGGGAAATTTTGTGACTGTCCTCTTGGATTCCTCCATAATGTCGTCTCAACCAGTCACAGAAGTACATTTGGAGACACCACACACACACACACACACACACACACACACATACACACACACACACACACACACACTTCGCTTGCACATCTACTCTGACTTCTCCCGAAGGTAAAATTTTTCACGGAAACAAAATTTTTCTTAGTAATCAATTTCCTGGAATGAATTAAATTTATTAGCATCCTCTTCCTCAAATGCTGCTTCCTTTTTCTTGCCAACATTCTGTCCTATAATCCATTTTTAAGACACAAAGACTTTTTTTTTTTTGCTCTCCTACTTTCTTTTACTATAATTTCCTTCTTGTTTCCATCTTCCAGATCATGTATTCAGTTTGGTTTTTAAATAGTATTTGGGGAATAAAGGGTCAGTTGGGGAACAGGAACAGGGTTTCCACTTGTCATGTTTGTAAGAAGAAAAGATGAAGCCAAATGAAAATTGTAAGATCTGTTACTGTAGTCCATCAGTGATTTTCCCCTGACCAAGTGTAATACTTCAAAATTCCTCCCTCCCTGACACATTGCAGGTGCCACAGTTTAGATTTAACAATGAAAATCCATTTCTTTTCTAGTTCCACAGCAAAGACATCACAAAAGATAGAGTTATCATGAGCTAATTACAGTCCTTGAAAATTACCTTTGTGCTTTGCAAATATGCATTTTTTTTCTTTGCTGGTGATGAAGAAGTTGGCAGTTTAAATAAAAAACACTATTTAAAGTAACAGAGTACAGTTATGTAACCTTTTCACATAAATCACACAATAACTCTTTGTACTTTGTTTAAAAAAAAAAAAAGAACTGCAGTGCTTGTTAAAAAGATTTATTTATATAATAATCTATGCAAAGGACTTTTTTTCCCCTTTTTTTGAAAGTGGGATGTTCTTTTTTTTAACCTCTGGAAGTTGCAGACTAGAGGGCAGGAATATCATCCAATCACCATTTTTAGTTGCACACATTCCAGCTACTAAAGACTCCAATTCAAGGAGGGTTTGGCATTACCACACATGTCTTTATTTCCAAGTACACAGAAGACTTAAGGAATAGTCTGTGCCTGCTAAATAAATAGAAATGTAGAGTCAAAATCCAATCCAAGATAAGGGTTCCTTTGCATCCAGAAACCACACCAAGACCTAGGCTCATTTTTCTCAGTTTTTCAGGAATGCTATTTCTTCCAGTATGCTTGATGACTGAGGGTAGTAAAATCCATGGGGCCATTGAGGCCCTAGAGTTTCTCCACTGAATCTCCACAGAATTCTTCCATCAGGTCTTTGCTCCCCCACTCAGCTTCCTTCCCATGCTCATTTGCTCCCTTTAACCTTATTCCCCGATTTAAACCTAGAAACAGTCGTCTTTCATTATTAAAATATTGTCCTTACCATTTAAAAATATCCTCCATATAAAATGTCTTGACTTCAAATTGATCTTATCACTGGTCAGTCCACTCTGAAGAGCCAGGGCCATACATAAGTGGCTAAATGCTAAGCTTGGCTGAAACTGACCCACTTAATCCTCAGTCCAGAGGATCACTGCAGGAAGAGTGATCTTTTCATGGAGATAAACCCAGTAGAGGCATTTTATTGGTCAAATATATCTATTCTAACTCTTGCTGAACAGTGGGGATTCTGAAGACAGGGAAACCCACAAGGGCTTTCTTGTGTGTCCTTATCTCTCATTGAGATGCTGACCTAACTTTTAAAAGCTATCTCCATGGAAAATTCTGGGCTCCACTCCAAAACCAACCAGTAGGAGGTGGCTCTCTTAATCAGTGGCTGTGTTCCGTCTTTATATAAACAGGTTAAGCCAGCTGCCAGAGCCTCTGCAACCAATTCCAGCTCACATTACCCTCGGCTGGAAAGATGGGCCTGAACCAAAGCTACTTTAGGAAAGCAGAGAACTCTCACCTCTCCCAGGTTATAGCAAAAGACCTGGTGGCCATATATGGTACCAGAGTCATCAGCAATCTTATCAATACTTCTGTTCAAGACTGTTGGGGTGGGATTTGATTAACTGGAGAGATATCCTCTCACCAGCTAATCCACGAAGGGCCCTCATTGCCCAGGATGGAACTCAGAATGTCAGTTTGTAGAATCAACAGGCATGACTAATACTGAAAAGGCACCACTGACAAAATCTGTTACTTTCCTCAGACATCCACTTCTCTGCTTTGACCCTGAGGATGTTCCTCAAAATGATGTTACACCAAAGTTGCCACAAGCCACATGGAATGAAACCTAAATAACCGGAAATAATAAAACAGGCTTCTGAGCTACACTTACAGATGTTGGCCAAAAATAATCATGTCATGTGCCTATAAAATTTGAAACTTGAACATGGTTTACTCATTATACCAGAAGCATTAAAAGAAATAAAGCAAACAAACAAAGAGAAACCTTCCCATACAGTGTGTTCTTGTATTCGTGAAGAATTCTGCTTACATTAATCATTATAATGGTAATAATTAGGAATTCTGGACCTCGCTCCTGAAAGAAATGCTTTCCCAGAGAAAGGATTTTAACATGCTATCCCACTGATTTAAAATCACTGAATTAAGGCCACTGGTTTATAGGTCAAGCCATATTTGAATGACTTAGAAAAACTTTCTCTTTCACTACCAGAGTTGAAAGCAAAGTGTGTTAGGCCCTTATGCTGATCTGATTTTCAAGCACATACAATAGCTACTGCAATTCCAGGAGGATCCCTCTGTTTTTTTATTTTGACAGCATGACACTATGGGAGCTGAGCTTTTCAGGTGTTAAGGAGGATTTGTTATAAGAAAATGATTATAATAGGATTGAATGTAATTGAAAGTCAAAGTACAGTAGCCACACAGTGTATCAGAGAGTGTCAAAACTTGCAGTGAGGGTGGAGTGCCTTTTGCTAAGTAAACAACAAAAGTGGAGAGAGAAGAAAATATTCTATGCAGGACAGGATCTACAAGGTTGGCCACCTTGATCAGCCTGCCCTACCACAGCAGGACCAAAGCCACAAGAGCTACAGAGCTTCATGGCAAAAGGGGCCATGAAGAGCTGCAACCTCCCCATCCCCACTAGAATGTTTTGAAAACAAGTTATATAATAATCTGAATTCTTATCTCGAACTTGACAGGCAATAACCATTGGCTCTCCGAGGCTCCGGGAGGGAAAGGCCCATCCCTGAGTCGTTGCTCTGGCCCTTCTAGTCCCAGGAGCTAGTGTCACTCTGAGTCTGTCCACGCCTTTGCTAAGGTTTGCCGAAATGGGCGGCCATGAGTACATGCCAGACGAGAACTGGCCAGCTCCCGGAGCGCTTCACCCCTTTTCTTAACAATGCCATTCTCTCTCTAAGAACGACAGGTTTATCAAGCATGAGAACACTTTTCCATGGTGATAGGCCCATGAAGAATGCAGGTAACATAACTATTTCAGGTGTCATTAGATCATTATAAGCTCTTAAGATCAGAACTTGGTGGCAGCCAGCAGAAGTGGGAGAATAACAATATATGTCCTCCTCTCTATCCTCATAGGTCCTTTTTTTCCCCCCTAAACTTGCTTTCCTGCCATTTCAGTAGGTCATGAGGCCATCTTGATCAAAACTTTAATTAGTAGCTATGTTTTGCTTGCTACCTACGACTCTATAGATGGGCAGAAGCAGAACCTGAAGTGTAAGGCCATATTCATCTTAGAGAAAGAACTGGAGAACATTCCTTCCAATCATTGCTGCTAGTTCTTTACTGCTGCGGCCTCCCATAATAGCCTTTGGAGAAGAGAGACATCAGTGCAGGCAGGACCAGGAACTTACTATGGTTGCTATTAGTATTAATATTATGTATGCATATATTGTACTTCTGAAGCTCTAAAGTGATTTACAAACAACACGACGGCAAATGAAATGCATGAACTTGTGAGTCAGGTTTTTGAGGTGCTTTTTCTCCACACCAAGTGCATTGCTACCTGCATTCCCAATATCTATCAGAAATTTAAGCATCACTACATTTTTTTTAATAAGAAGCGTTTTTTTTCTTCTAATTTTTGCTGCCTCCGAATCATGAATGGTCATTTTAGAAAAGTCATATCACACAAGGCATTTGCTCTCCTCCTTTCTGCCTAGGTCCTTCGTATTTTTAAATTTGGGGGGCGCCAACATGTACCGTCCTTTCCCCTTTGTGGGGTTTCACTTTTATTTCTATGCTCACAAATTCTCTCGACACACCAATATAAAGGACAATAGTGAAAAATAAATGTGAATAAGTACAAACATCACTAGTCAGCCAGCCCTGGACAGCTTATCTATTTTTTTAAGTTAGAGTTGGCATTTTGAACACGTTTTTATACTTATATCTGCATATATGTTTCCAGTGATTTGGGAATTCATAATATTTTGTCCTAAATCATGATGTCATTCTAAGAAGACTGTGTTCAAGGGAACCATAGAGCCACGCTATTTAGAGCTCCTTATCCCCCAGATCAATGACAGAAAACCATATTACAGCAGAGGAGTTGTCTCTACAAAGCAGATAATCAACTAATTACATGTTTTGATTAAAATATCAAAACATGTTATTTTTGATATTTTAGAATTTTCATTTATTCTGCTGGGTTACCATGAGCTATGCAGTGACAATCTCACTAAAGTACTAAATGTGAAGGTACACTACTGACAAAACTAATTTGTATGACCCGACATAGAAATTCAAACATTCACTGTAGCTTTCTCTGTAGACTTTCCTGTTGTTTATTACAGCTCTTCCAATTTGAGCACATTTCTTTCATTGCAAACCTGCTTCCTCAAGCCCCATATAGGATTATCCTATATTAAACACAAACGTGGCTTCCATTTCAGAATCCTTAATAAAAAAGCTCTATCATAAACCACTTGTTTCTTTGATCACATTTCAACCTGCTTTCTTTCATGCTCCATGAACTTTAACCTCAGTTAATTCTGCTTTGTTACTTGTGCACATTCTCGCTGCGAAGAATTCTTACCTGCCAGTTCTTCTGTTGGTGGGCAACCCACCACTCAACAGCGGCCAGATGTCCTCCTTCTCTTCCTTCACTCTCTCCAGGAAAGCACTCTCTTCTGAGAAATACGTATGGTCAAATCCAAAATCAACTTGAGTTTGTTCACTGTTTTGCATTTTAGAATGATCATAACCTGAAATTATAATATGGATTTTAGTCTCCAAATTTTAAAATGAACATCATGATGCATTTGTGAATATTTAGTATCATAATAATTTCACAAATATTCAAGATGTTCTTCTGTTGGTCCAAGTAAAAATGCTATCCTGCACCCCCTGTGAACTTAGGCAAAACCATGTGACCTGCACTAGCCAATGAAATGAATAAAACACACTGTGCAGTTTATGATTATGATGAGCAGATCTTCACCCCAACCCCGACAACTCGCACTGACTTATAACTCAAGTAAATCTTTAGGGTCGTTTGTTGTCACAGCATAACCTCTATTCTCCTGACTAATTAACTTACAGATGGTAATCTGTCCTTTCACTTAGCATCATTTCAGGGCTCGTTTTTATAATAACATTGTTGCTATGTTCCAAAGCTTTCAAGTTTTTTATCACTTATTTTCAAATTTTTCTTTTTTTTCAGGTTACCACTTTCAAGTCTCAAATGGAAAACCTAAAACATGAAGCAGAAAAGTGATTCCATCAGCATTTTCCTAACAATCATTATCAAAGGCAGAATTAGAACAGATCTGATGTCTGGCTAGTGCCCTCTCCTCTGAACCAGAAATTACAAAGAAATTCAGGTTACAACCCAGTTAGAGGGATAGTCATAGAGGCATCGACTATTAAAGCTGGAAGAGCTTCAGAGTTCACCTGATCCGGGAACCTTATTTTAAGAGAAAGATTCTAAAGTCAATGTGTTTAAATGAGGGTCTCAACTAAGACCACATACCACCTAGTTAGAGACTGGAGAGTACAAAATCTCAGGTCCCTTATGTCAGTGTTTCTCTTTGATAAAATATATACTCCTAATAAAAGGAAACTTCTTGAGGATTCTGAGAACATGCAGACATATTCTTATATCTATTCCTAGATATCAGATTAAGAAACTTAATCCATAATCTTTGGATATATCATCTTTCAGATCTGTGTTATTGTTATAAAAATGTTTTGCCTGGAAAACTGGATAACCACATGCAGAAAAATGAAATTGTACTGCTATCTTACACCACTCACAAAAATTAACTCAAAATGGATTAAAGACTTAAATGTAAGTCTTTAAAATTCCCAGAAGAAAACATAGGGGAAAATCTCTTTGACATAGGTCTTGGCAATTTTTTTTTTTTTTTTTTTTTGGATATAACACTAAAAGCACAAGCAACAAAGGCAAAAATAAATAAGTGAGACTCCATAAAACCAAAAAGCTTCTGCACAGCTAAAGAAACACCCAACAAAATGAAAACACAGCCTATTGAATGGGAGAAAATATTTGCAAGCCATATATCTGATAAGGGGTTAACACCCAAAATATATAAAGAACTCATACAACTCAAAAGCAAAAACACACAAACAATCTGATTTTAAAATGGGCAGAGGACCTGAATAGCCATTTTTCAAAAGAAGACATACAGATGGCCAACCGATACACAAAAAGATGCTCAAGGTCACTAATCATCAGGGAAATGCAAATCAAAACCACAATGAATTATCACCTCACACCTGTTAGAATGGCTATTATCAAAATGACCATAGTTAACAAGTGTTGGCAAGATGGGGATAATAGGGAACCCTTGTGCACTGTTGGTGGGAATATAAACTGGTGCAGCCACTACGGAAAACAGTATGGAGGTTCTTCAAAAAATTGCAAATAGAACTATCATATGATCCAGCAATTCCACTTCTGGGTATTTATGGAAAGAAAACAAAAACACAAATTCAAAAAGATATATGCATCTCCATGTTCACTGCAGTATAATTTACAATAATCAAGATAGGGAAAAAACCTAAGTGTCCATCAATGGATGAATGGATAAAGAAGATATGCTAAATATGTAAAATGCAATATTTTCACCCATGAGAAAAAAAAGAAATCTTGCCATTTGCAACAACATGGATGGACCTTGAACATGTTATGCTAAGTGGAATAAGCCAGACAGAGAAAGACAAATAGTGTATAACACTGATATGTGGAATCTAAGAATATCCAAACTTGAATAAACAGAGAGTAGAATGGTGGTTACCAGGGCCTGAGAGGTAGAGAAAATGAGGAGATGGTCAAGGAATATAAATTTCCAGTTAGAAGATAAATAAGTTCTAGGGGTCTAATGCACCACCTTGTGATTATAGATAACAGTACTGTACTATATACTCAAAAGTTGCTAAAAAAGTAGATCTTAAATGTTCTCACCACAAGAAGAAATGGTAATTATGTGACATGATGAAGGTGTTAGCTAAAATTACAGTGGTAATCATATTGCAACACACCAGTGTATTAAATCAACATGGGACACACGTTAAAGTTACACAATGTTATATGGCAATTATATCTCAATAAAGTTTAAAAGTTTTGCCTTTATAACAAGTAAGATGACTATTAAAATTAATTATTGAAACAAAAGCCAAAAAAAAAAAAAAGAGTTCTTCTGGAACTTCCAATCCCTGAAAATCCTTGGATTCCAGTTGAGAAATACTACATAAGAATCTCTCAGCAATGTGATGTTGGATTCCCTCATCTTTGTATCTTTAGCACCCAGCCCAGCACCTGGGACAGAGTAGGTGTTAATATGTATAAGTGGAATAAATGTTTCTCCTTGTACTGCCCAGTTCAATTCTCTTTTCAGCATATCATGCCAAAGTTAATAACAAATGGATGTGGTCTCTGTTAACAAATCACCTGATGAGCTGGCCCTGTACCAATCTAACTGATTTCTTTGTTGACACTCTTACGAGACACTGAGTAAAATCAGTGAAGAAAGGTTCTAGTGTATGTTTATAACAAGTTAGAGGAAAAGCTCATTATCTTCAATGAGTAGAAACACCCCTTCCCAATATACACACACTCCAATTCCGAACCTGCCATCTCCACTAACTCTGGAGATTAAGTCATTCTTCAAAAGGCATGTTCCCATCCTCCAGGACAGTTAGTCACTGTCCAAGATGAAACTCCCTGTCCCAAGATGAGGACATATATGCTATGTGCCAGACACTGTACATGGACTGGTTCCACCAATGGCTCTATGTCTCCAGAGAAAGAAACAAAAGTTTACAAATCTAAAAGTAAGTAAGTTGTCCAGGCTTTTTAGCTAGAAGATAGTAAAGGAGGGCTTTGAACCCAAATCTAAGAGCAAAGAGAGTGACAGCATTACCCCTAAGACACTTTATGCAAAGCTGCTTCATTTTATGACCCCTCAGATGCAGCTCTTGGGGGAACTGTGACATGACCACCATCCCTACAAGGAGGAAGACTTTGTTCCTAAGATCATCACTGGCACTTCACTCTCATTCCTACCAGGTCAATAGTGAAAGGACAACAGAGAAGAGAATGACTACCTCTAATCATAAAGCATCAGAAATTCAGAAACTTGCTCTTCTGGCTCTTATAATTGTTGTGTGGGGGAAGGTAAACTCAGTTGTTAGCCTAATGAGAATGTAGACTTTTGCTGTTCTGGAACTATTTAAAGGCTGCTTTCTGATTTCAGTGGTAAAGTACCTTGAAGTCCTACTTTCAAGTGTAAGTGGGAGGGAGTTGAATTGGCACCAAAAAACCCAAACAAACAAACAACTCCCCCCGCCCCCAGAAGTTATCAGTCTTCTGGTCAACCTTTATCAGGTAGAAGGAAAGCTTTGAGGCTTACACCAAACTATCTTTGGAGACTCAGTTTCCAAAATTTCATATAATTCACCCTACACCAGTCCCCAGGAGAACTTCCGATACTGAAAAACAGACAACCTAAATTAGAAGGAGGATGATGTAAGCAGGTTCCTCTCTGCTCAGTATTTTTAACATTCCTCTTCCTCTTGAGGCTACCTTTCTGTTTCTCAGCACGGATTTGAAGAAATTGGGGTGGAGTCAGGTGGTGGAACTCATTAGAAGTTGCAAGTAATTTAAGTACATCAGCACGAGAAATTGATATTAAAAATAGAAGTTTTCCACACTGAAAATTTAGATTAAAAAAAATGAACTGTATTTAAAAAAAACATTTTTTCCCTGCAATTATTAAAGGGAAGTTGAAATAATAACATGACTTCAAACCATTCTTGCAGACCTGGTATTTCCACTTGTTCTACTGTTTGATCTCCACTGCAGTAAGGAAGCACTTCACAGATGTACTCTTTTCTCCAACAATCTTATTTCCTAGCACTTCCTTCTAATGGATTTCCGCACAGCAAATTTATCAAGACATTCTAACACAGGCTGCCTTTCATGTGGTGAGAAGGAGAGACCCTTAAGGAAAGGAGAACAATCAGGAAGCAAACAGATTTATGCTGGAAGCAAGCAAAAGGCAAAGGACAGGAAGAAATTCAGGAGACCTGGATCTCGAGGAGCCCATCAACAGCCAACCACAGAGGACACAGCTCAATGAGCATGGAGGTCGATAACAACCACAACCATAGCAACATGGCTTGTCCTTCCCACTGCCAGGCTTCCTTAAACTCATTATGGCAGTTCATCTTCACGATAACCTAGGAATAGATACTATCATTATATCTATTTCGTACGTCAGGAAACTGAGGCCTAGATATATTGCCTGCTTGCTTGTGCTCAAACAGCCAATAAGTAGAAAGGAGAGACTTAAAACCTAGTCTGAACGTTATTTGTATGCTCGGTTGATAACCTTAATACAACAGAAAATTCATCAGTCCCTCAGGTTCATTGATGAACTTAAAGAGTCCATAATTCCTTTGAAACGTTCAGGAAATATTATGTGTAGTTTTGTTTTTCAGAAGAAAGTGTCTGCAGGCTTCATCAGATTCTCAAACAGGTTCTGTGGTGCAAAGTGGGGTCTGTGCTATACAGAGAGTGTTTGGAGGCTAGTTCCTCTCTAGCTGTAGGATTTTGCACTGGCAGTGCATAACCTCTGAATCTCCATTTCAGATTTCTAAGGTCTCTTCCATCTTTAAAATGTTCTGTTATCTTAAATGTCCTAAGGAATAGTCAAGAAGTACGACAATCTTTCCTTCCATCTTTCACGACTCCCGCCCCACCCTACATGCACCCCCCAGCTTTACACTCCTACCCGCTTCTAGATCACCTGTTTTTGTCACTCCCACTATTGGACAAAATATATCCAACTGCCCCAAGCGTTCTTCATAGCCTTTCCAAATACTGGTTATATGATGCATGGAGTATGAGTCAGGCTAGGGGGAAAGGGGGGCCTCTTTTTAAGTTTATATGTAACTGTGAGAGCATCCAAGCATGTGCTGGCATGCCAGCCCTGTGTTTAAAAAAAAAAACAAAAACTGTTAGCAATAATGTTTTTCTGTTCAAAAGGGGTTTAGGGCCACCAGAACCCTTGAGAGTGGCTCGTGTAATGGGGAAGGGCGCACATGCTGGGGGAGATGGGGGGCCCTGTAACCCACAACCATTTCTCCACCTTAAATTTCTGCTACAAAAATGTTCTCCAGCCCCATCCCCTCTGAAGTCGAAAGCTCCGGTTTAAATTCCTTACTTGGAAGGTCATTTATTCCCTCATAGCCAAAAAGCCTGTTTGCTTTTGTC
Source organism: Stenella coeruleoalba (assembly GCF_951394435.1). Classification (NCBI taxonomy): domain Eukaryota; kingdom Metazoa; phylum Chordata; class Mammalia; order Artiodactyla; family Delphinidae; genus Stenella; species Stenella coeruleoalba. Next base: position 66,209,293 of record NC_137158.1, on the reverse strand, counting down.
TTCCCACTTGCTTTCAAATGAAAATATCAGACCACAGACCATCTTGCTTCCCCAGTTCAAAAATTAATTACATCATGTCCAGGAGTGAAGGTTGTTGAAAGTTATTAATGTAGTAGCTGGGAACACTCTGCATTCCAATAGCTTTTACATTCATGCACAGATGCTTGTTCTCAGCCTGACCTTATCAGTAGTTCTGGATGGTGGGGGGCAAAAACCACGGTCACATATCATCCACTTTAGTCCCTCACTGTGCTCATTCAAAAGCCCATTGTCAGGCACATTTTTATGATCGTAAAGTGTATTTATTTCCCCGTGTTTGTCGACATCCCCTAGAAGTTTTTAGAAGAAGATTTCTTAACCTGCCAATTCCTACCATTTCTGTCCATCAACCGTTATTTCTACTGCCTTGTGTTTCTAATAGACCTTGAAATTAGCACTGTGTTTCTGTTTGTCATGTGCGGCATGTTCGCCGGCAATAGCACGCCAAGTACATCAGCTGGACGACAGACTGCAAGTCATACGTGGCCCAGGTACCTACCCCTGTCACTCTGGGCAGGGCTCCAGCCCCGGGCCTGGGAATCACGTGTGTCAGCAAGCTGTTGCTCTGGAAAGAAGAAATAAAGGCCCAATTGTTTGGGGCAAGGCTTTGCAGATATGGGGGCAACAGCGAGAGCCTGAAGCACTTTTAGGTAATTTTTTAGAAATAGAGATTTTTTTTTTACCAAATTAAGTTACCAGTCTAGATGCATAATCCCTCCATATCTAGGGTGAGGCAGGAAATGACCAAACATGAACCCATAATTACCCAAGATTCTCTGTGTTCCTACTTAGAGCCCATCCAGACATGGGGACAAGCTTGCGGGCTAAGGCAGAAAATAAGGACAAAAGTATCAGAGCACAGTGTAACAAACTGAAAATTTTAACACTTGGTCTTTCACCATAGATGGTCCAAGAAGCACTGCTTTGGGTGCTTCAGGAAAGTGTATCTCACAGTCATGGAGGAGACCAGGACAGGATATTATAAAGTATCACCAAAAGTCATCATAGTTAGAAGAACTCAACTGTTGCAACGATGGGGCAGGGGCTGACTTTGGGGGCAGATGGACCTGGTTTGAGTTTGGGGTCTGTCCTTTGGTGTTGACCTCTAGCAAAGGATTTTACAGTCCACTTATAAGTGTTATTATCACTGCCTGACACACTCGCCCATGTCTGTTTGCTTCATGGCACATTTCTCTGTAAACATGTAATCAGCCTGTTTCACTGGATTCCAAGCTTGACGGGGGCAGGCACTGTGCCTTTTTTTTGTTTGTTTTTTTGCACCATTTTTTCCTTAGCACCTGGCATCGTCAGTATTTTTAAAATAGTGTTAAATAATCAGATGTTCTCTAAATGTCTCTTTTTTCTGTAAAATGGAAATAAGAATGGAAACTGCTTTTAAGTGTTGCAGGAATTAAATGATATAGCACATGTAAAGTCCTCAGAATAACGCCCAGAACATAGAAAACATTCAATAACCATTAGTTGACATTAATATATAGACCACTAGTTCACAGTCTAGGGGTCTGTCCTCAATTATGGGAATCAACTGAATTTCTGTGCAAATTGTGTATGTACATATTTCTGAGGAGAGGATCCTTGATATTCAGACTCTCAGATGGGGACTATTACTCCGTCCTCCAGAAGAAACTTAGAACAGTTGCCACAGAGACTGATAGCAAACATTAGACTGTATAGAATAACCCAGCAGCCTGTTTTACCCAAGGGGCTAGGGACTACAGATTCTAATCTTCACCCAGTCTTGATTTGCTTTAATGCTCAAATCACAGAGCAAGGAACTAAGAACCAGGATACACGGGGTCCCATCCAAGTTCTTTCACTTTGCTAGCGCTGTGATCTTGGTTGATTCACCCACCCTCTTATTTTATACACATTTTTTGCCCTAGATCAGGCAGAGATAATGCAAGGAAGAAAAACGAACACACAAACAAAAATCCAAAAGACATAAAAATATAGAAGTACATGAAGAATATAGGGTCTGCTAGTCAGAAGATCTCTCGCCCAGAGCGTTCTGTTTCCTAATCTGTAAAATAAGTGAGTTAAATTAGATGACATTTAAGATTTCTTCTCTAACTGCTCTCCATAATCCAAAGATTTGAAATATAGCCTCTGTTCTTGGGATCTGTTTTCCGTTTGAGTTTTCACTGTATGAATTTACACCCTTGCCCACATCAAGGACACTATTTTTGCTGACCCATTTGCAAAACTGGGGTAGGGGGTGGGAAAGTAAAAGGCATGTTCTGCTCTTTGCTGATTTTAATTTCGTATATTTAACACTGTGGTGGGTACCTAAAAGAACCCAAGAGTTAGTGAAGCCAAAAGTACCAAAATTCTAGCTTAAAATATTTTCCCCATAGGGCGTAGCAGACTACTAGTGAGAGAAGATGCATCTAACTCCTATTGGAGCTGTAAATGTTTTGCCCTTCTCACTCATCCCCTATGAATCTAAGAGTTTTGCACACCGAGGTGTCAATGTCTTTTATTGGAGTGAAGATCCATCTCAGGAAATATGAGTTTCTGAGGAGTAGAAGGAAAAAGAACCAAGTGGAGGATGTTAACTTTCAATGATAGGACACTTGGAAAAGTTACACACAGGAGGGATCAAAGGTTCTGAACACCGAGAAAGAGACAGAGACAGAGACCAAGAGAAAGAGAGAGAATAGGGCCCTGCAAGACCATTGGAAGGTAAAGGATCTAAAAAGGGAAATAGAACCATGGCTCTGTCCAGTGGACTGGGTTTCTGGAAAATCACCTCTGCAGATCAGCACTGGAGAGCCCACCTAGGCCAGTCCTGAAGAACTGAAAACATAAGCTCATTCTGGCCAGCTGCGGCTTTCCAGAAGGCATCCAGACTAGTAAATCTCATCACATCCAGATCACTCTCTGGAGTTCTGTTGATTTTCTGTTCCTCTAGCTCCTTCGCCAAAGCTTATTATTTGAAGGCACATGGATAAATTTAATATCATCTCAGGTAATCGCACACCCAAGCTTCTCAAACATGAAGGCAATTTTCTGCATTCGGCTCTAATTCAATTCCTGTACCATTTCTTTGCTGATGGCTCAACTCCACAGTAAGGAAGATTCGATTCTGAAACATAGTTGAGCCTGGAGTGCGATGAAATCGCTTTGCCTATAACTCACACAGTCTCACTGACCTAATTTCTATAAATAGATGATAAATTCGTCAAGAAAAAACACAGGATCACAATCTAAAAGCAAACTCAGGAAATTATTCATTTCAGACTTTTGCCTCAGGTCAAATTAAAATTTCAATCATCCTTAAAACCCATGTCTGCCTGTATTTTTCAATAGAGATTCTGATTAAATAAGCTTTCTTGATAACTTCTAATATGCGATCAATTTTTCTGTCATAAGAGTTCTTTTCTATGAATGTAGTAGAAGAGACGAGAACTGTATAAATCTTCTACACTGTGGCGAATGTCATTTTACAAATGACAACACTGAGGACTAGAAAAAATAAATGACTTTCCTGGGATGATGTATATTCACTCATTCAGCCATTTATTTATTCACTCAACAGTCACTCAAAAAATATTTATAAAATGCCTACTCTATCTAGTCACAGTTCTAGATACAGGAATACAGCACGTTATTAGTTTACTGGGGCTGCCATAACAAAATACTGTGAACCACGTGGCTTAAATGGCAGAAATGTATTGTCTCACAGTTTTGGAGGCCAGTAGTCCAAGATCAATATGTCAGCAGTGTTGTCGCCTTCTCAGAGCTTTGAGGGAGGAACTGTTTATGCCTCTCTCCTAACTTCTTGTGGTTTAAATGTCTTGACATCCCTTGTTTTGTAGAAGCATCACCCAGATCCTCTACCTTCATCTTCACATGGCATTCTCCCTGTGTGCATGTCCCTGTCCAAATTTCCCCTTTTATAAGGATATCAATCATATTGAATTAGGGCCCACCCTACTTCAGTATGACCTCACATTAATTAATTACATCTGCAACAACCCTATTTTCAAATAAGATCACATTCTGAGGTACTGGGGTTTAGATCTCAACATATAAGTTTTGAAGAACAAAATTCAATTCATAAAAAACAAGACAAAATCCCTGCTACCAAGGAACTAACATTCAAATGACAGGAGATAGTGTGTGTGTGTGTGTGTGTGTGTGTGTGTGTGTGTGTGTGTGTGTGTGTGACAGAGAGAGAGAGAGATAGTTGGGGGAAGGGAAAGAGAATATCATTTATCACTGAGGTATTTTTATACTTTATAATAAAAGCCTCTACATAAAATAACATGGTATTGGCATAAAAACAGACACATAGGGCTTCCCTGGTGGCGCAGTGGTTGAGAGTCTGCCTGCCGATGCAGGGGACATGGGTTCGTGCCCCGGTCCAGGAGGATCCCACATGCCGCGGAGCGGCTGGGCCCGTGAGCCATGGCCGCTGAGCCTGCGCGTCCGGAGCCTGTGCTCTGCAACGGGAGAGGCCACAGCAGTGAGAGGCCCGTGTACCGCAAAAAAAAAAGACAGACACATAGATCAATGGAAAAGAATAAAGAGCCCAGAAATAAACCCACACATATATGGTCAATTAGTTTATGACAAAAGAGCCAAGGATATACAACGGGGAAAGGACAGTCTCTTCAATAAATGGTGCTGGAAAAATTTGACAGCCACATGCAAAAGAATGAAATTTTACCACTGTCTTACACCAATCACAAAAGTTAACTTGAAATGGTTTAAAGGCTTAAATGCAAGACCTGAAACCGTAAAATTCTTAGATGAAAACATAGGCAAAAAGCTCCTTGACATAGGTCAGAGCAATGATTTTTGAATTTGACACTAAAAGCAAAAGCAATGAAAGCAAAAATTAAAAAGTGTGACTATGTCAAACTAAAAGCTTCTGCACAGCTAAGGAAAACCATCAACAGAATGAAAAAGCAACCTAAGGAATGGAAGAAAATATTTACAAATCATATATCTGATAAGGGGCTAATATCCAAAATATGTAAAGAACACTCAACAGCAAAAATAACGAAACAATCCAAGTGAAAAATGTGCAGAAGATCTGAATAGACATTTTTCCAAGGAAGTCACACAGATGGCCAACAGGTACATGAAAAGATGCTCTACGTCTTTAATCACCAGGGAAATGCAAATCAAAACCACAATGAGAGCGGGACTTTCCTGGTGGCACAGTGGTTAAGAATCCGCCTGCCAATGCAGGGGACACGGGTTCAATCCCTGGTCCGGGAAGATCCCACATGCCTCAGAGCAACTAAGCTCCAAGCACCACAACTGCTGAGCCTGCGCTCTGGAGCCCATGAGCCACAACTACTGAAGCCCGCGCACCCTAGAGCCCGTGCTCTGCAGCAAGAGAAGCCACTGCAATGAGAAGACCGCACACCACAGTGAAGAGTAGCTCCAGCTCGCCACAACTAGAGAAAGCCCGTGTGCAGCAACGAAGACCCAACGCAGCCAAAAATAAATAAATAAAATAAAATAAATAAATTTATATTAAAAAAACCCACAATGAGTTATCACCTCATACCCGTTAAAATGGCTATTGTCAAAAATACTAGAAATAAAAAGTGTTGATGGGGATGTAGAGAAAAGGGAACATTTGTACACTGCTGGTGGTAATGTAAATTGGTGCAGCCACTATGGAAAACATGATGGACAGTCCTCAAAAAATTAAAAATAGAACTACCATATGATCCAGCAATTCTACTTCTGGGTATTTATTTTAAGAAAATAAAAACACTAATTTGAAAAGATATGTACACCCCCGTGTTCACTGCAGTATTATTTACAATAGCCAAGATATGGAAACAACCTAACTGTCCATCAGTGGATGAATGAATAAAGAAATTGTGGTATATTTAGCCAATGGAATATTATTCAGTCATAAAAAAGAACGACCTCTTGCCACTTGTGATAACATGGATGGACTTCAAGAGCATTATGCTAAGTGAAATAAGCCATACAGAGAAAGACAAACACTATATGCTCTCTCTTATACATGAAATCTAAAAAAACAAACAAACAACAAAATACAAGCTCACAGACAGAGAGAACAGGCAGATTGGTAGCTGCCACGGTAAAGAGTGGGGAATGGGAGAAATGAATGAATTGCTTTTGGCTCTCTGTTTCGTTTAAATAAGTTAAATGTTAAAAACTCACTACGCTCATTTCCTCAGGAACTGCTCCACTGTTAGAATTATTTTTTATGTTGAGCCAAAATCTGACTGTCTGATACTTAAACCTTTGTGCTTTTTGTCTTGTTGTACACCAACACCTGCTGGACCTAGACCAACCAACACAGAACAAATCTTAATCTTTCCTCTTCCACGTGATAATTTTAAAAATTTGAAACCAATCAGAGTTTTTATGCATTTCCTCATTCCCTTCCACAATCAAATGTAGCCCATGGTCTCTTCAGTATTTACCTGCCTTTAGGTGCACTCTACTTAGTCTGAGATTTTAATAAATACTAGGCCCAGCAAATATGGGTCCATGTATGTTTTGAAAAGTTACATGTTCAGTGGAAATACTGCTTATTGTGATGTAGACATTATGTTTCCATTAATCCAGGCTAAAATTAAATTAGTATTATTAGTAATCAGAGTGAAATGTTGGTTTACATTACGCATTCAACAAAACATACTTTTTCCTTCAGTGTTAGACTTCACATTCATCACCTTCATATTTCATCTTAATAATTTTGATCTGGCATTTGCATGTCTTGATATTATTTCTAATCATGACTCCATATCTGTTGCAGTGTGACAGAAAACAGAAGTCCCCAGATTATTCACCATGACTCTGATTGAGTCATTTGATTTCCCTGAACCTCATTTCTGCTCATTGTAAAAAAAAAAAAAGGCGGGTGGCGGGGGTGGGCAAGAGGGAGAGTTTGGGAGCTAGTGGTAAGTCTTCTTTATAGAGTTGTGAGAGAGAATCAAATGTGACAAGCTAAGTGAAAGTATTTTGTAAAATGAGACACACCATGCAAATGTTAGCTTATAGCAGTGGTAAGATTGGCTTCTCTTCTTGGTTTTGTCCACTGCAGAAGGGATAAGTATGTTTTCTATGTCTTTATAGATTCAAATGTTGAGCAGACTAAGACCAAAATACTAATCAACCTGCCTTAGATTTGTTTTCAACCTGCTGTGAATTTATGTAAAGATAGTGTGACCCAACCTGTAGATCTTTAGTTCACCTTCACCTCAAAGATCTTATGAGCCCTGCTGTGTGTCAACACGAAATGGTGCTGTAGTGACTTACCACCAATGGCTTTGAGTCAGACAAATCTGGCTTTGACTCCAGCTCAGTCACTCGCTAGCAATGTGACTTTAATTACTTGCTCTCTCTGAACCTCTGTCTTATCTGAAACAAGGGAGATAGAAACATACCTATGCACTGGGACCATTATGGGACTAAATGAAATAAGGCAGCCAGGGTCTGCCATATAGTTAGTGTTCAAGAAGTGGTTGCTATTTTTATGATATTATTGTGAAAATTAAATTTTCCTAGTCAATCCTCTGATCTTACAGTAGCTCTGTTTCAAAAGCAAGAAAATAAATTAAGCAAGCATAACATGGCATTCCTTACGAACCTATGTTCACTCCTAGTAACCACTACATTCCTTCGTTAATACTCAAAGCCATTAGCTTGAAAGTCCATTCTTGATTTTTTCTGGGATCGCCTCTGAGAATAGTTGACCTATTTATGGATTGTGGAATCTCTCCCTCTTTTTGAAAAATGGACTGAGATTTCCCTTATTTATTCATCTTTTGGTCTCTGCAATACCTCAGTAATTTACTAAGATTAATGCTCAGCTCAATTCACTCATTCAAAAACATATTTTGAGCATCTCCTATTTGCACCGCACCCCAGTTTTCTCAGTAGGCTGGCGTAACTCGCATCCAGTGCTGACAACCAAAATTTATTTAAAGCGACCAGGCTTTGCCTTACTGTCTACTTATTTACACAGAGTTGCAGTCAACTCCCTCTTTGCATTGTTTGTGAGTGTGCACAAGTCATTTAACACTGAGTCACAATTTCCTCCTTAGTAAAGCAGGATAATAATAACTACTGTGACCACCTCCCAGGGTGAAAATACAATGGGACAAGGTGTAAAAAAAAAAAAAAAAAATTAAATATATTCCAAGAAAACAAGGAATTCAAAAAAATAATTCAAGGTATTATTTGTTCTTAATTCTTCCAGCCTGGAGACCACTTTCCTTGCAGCAGAATTTGAAAGTAAAATATAAATTCAATAGTTTTGTTATCTGTTATCATTACACCATCTGCCCCAGGCAGCTTGGTGATCACTTCCTTGTTTTTCTAGTTTCAAACACAGATGAAGTTGTCCTTTTGTGGTCTCTAACATTTTCAACAAGCCCAAACTTTATTATTTACTTGTTATTTATACTTCTATGGTATTCTATATTAAGATACAAATACAATCAGATGCCCCCTCCCCCCTCAAAAAAAAAAACAGAAAAAAAATGAAAAGACCAAGAATGGAAAGGAAGACATAGATGGGTAAGAAGACCTCGACTATTTATAACCTGTGCAACGGAACATGTACTTAGCTTTACGTTTTGGAAACACAGCTAAAAAGTAGGACGAACGGGTGGCATAGGAGAAGTTATACTGCCTTGTCTGGTTAATAACAGGAAGCATAACAAGAGAAGCACTTCTGTCGTCCCTGTAAACTCTAAGAGGAATCACAAAGTTTTACATGAAGAACACAAAACAATCTAATGGAAAGTGTCTTCAACAGCAATTTTACAAAGGAGGAAATATACCCTCCAAAGGGTCACTTTTATGTACAGTCCTTAATAAAAGATGGAGTAGTGTCCAACTGTTATTCTGTGAGGATCTTCTAAAAAAGAAAAGGTGACATTGTACATGTATGAATGTTCTTATAACTGGCTTGAGGCAAGCCTGAACTTTTTAAAATCAAGAGTTATGATTGTGCCCACTAAGGTATGTCCCTCATGTGTGTCCCAGTCGGACCTGGACACATGGCTAGGCTCTGATATACTGAGGTAGGGGTTAGGCTGGAGGCCGAGAACATAGCTTTTCAGCTTTTCAGTCTTATCGGTGGAATGGAGCAGTCCATGATTTAGAAAACCGGTATGCAGGAGGCAGTGATCTATTTCAAAAATCAAGGTCTTCTAACCTAAAGGGAGGGCGCTCCCATCACCTTCAGGGAGGTAGGCTGTCAGGCAAAATTTCTCTCAGAAACGTTGTTCAGAATACAGTGAAAACGTTGAACAAGGATTTAAAACCCCACGTTCTATGTCACAGAGCAGGATTCGGCAAACCATGGCTCATGGGCCAAGTCCCCTGCCACCTGCTTTCGTTAAAAAAAGCTTTAATGGAACACAGCTACACTCATTAACTGACGAGCTGCCTGTGGCTGATTTTGCGCTGCAATTGCAGAGTTGGACAGTCACAGCAGACAACATAAGGCCCACAAAGCCTAAAATATTTACCATCTAGCCCTTTGCAGAAGAAATTTACCAATCCCTGCCAGAGAGCAGAGAGAGGGAATTCAGGATTAAAAGGGGCATGAGGGCCATAGCTACTTACCCATCATCAATTTTCACTATAAAATACCTTAATATAACCCTTATAAACTCTTTTATTTTAAGCATCGCAACACCATGAAGGGCTCCCCCCCGCCCACCCTGTGAATTAGCTGCACAATTCACTCCCCAAAAGCTAGCTCAATTCATCTTTAATAGTGATTTCAGTGAAGTAAAAATAGAGACGTGCTCCAACTGCCCTTTTCCTTTCAATTTGAATCTTAATAATTTAATGACACTCTTCTATAAGCTGGATGCATTTCCCCCATTCTAGAGAAGAGAAAAATAGACATTCTCTTATAAGCAGACAGTAAGTTTATTACCATGAAGAGAGAGTGCTGCAGATCAAGCTTGCCCTGATTAGTACCAAAAAGAAGGGTTACAGATGAACGGTTCTAAAACCAAAGTCATCCTTTTTGGTAGATGTCCCCTTTTGCTTGCCTGATTTATAGTTAATCACCCTGTACAGTTAGTGAGTCAACAGTTCTGTAAATATAAATTTTATAGCTAGTTTATATTATGCACGACATCAGGAAGTTATGTTCCTCAAAGATACAAATTTCATTGATGCTTTACTGATTTTTTTTCTTTTTTAATCCAGGCTAAAATGATGACTGTTATGCTCAGTGTCAAGATCTTTATGGCCTTGATCACCCATAGCCAGTGCCCTGGGCAGGCTGAAATCACATCCTAAAGAGAATGTTGCTGGGGACCTTGCTTTAGAGCCGTTTTTTATATTAACAGCAAGAAAGCTTAGAGACACACTCATGGCCACCCCTGGTGAGGGAAAATCCTCACTAAACACGGTGAGTCTAACTCATTCCTGGTTTCTTATTTTTCTGAGTTTCATTTTCCTGTTGTCCTACTTTCCTCACCACTTATTTTTCACTTATCTTGTGCAGTATTAATAGGTAATCCACCTTAAATCCTTTCTGGAACAAGGCAGGGTGTAAATAAACAAGTAAAAATGAGCTGGCCTGTTGAATAGAGTTATTTACTATTGTCTCTCTGAATCCTGAAGAAAAGATCTGCCAAAAATAACTATTTTGTTTTGGCCTGGTAGCTGCTGAGGTTTTCTTTCAAGTAGAAATTGCTCAGCAGGCTCAGGGGCTTTCTGTTGCTCCTGTCGGCACGTGATAGTAGGACTGTGCATCCTGAAACAGGAGGATGCTCGCCTTGCCATCTGCCGTGGCAGGAAGGTGGGCAATCCAGTGCCACTGCATCTGCAACAGAGAAAGAGTGAATGGATGGGGTACTACCAACGTTGTCTCTTCAGTCTCTCTTGAGGAAAGAATTGGTCTTGGTAATTAGCATTGGGCTAGTGCTGCACAAGTTGCAAAGAAAATTACAGGTATGTTATTGTGCTCAATCCTCACAATAACGTGATATTTTCAGTTGAGGGCACTGAGACTTTGAGAAGACAAGTAAGTGGGTAGAGGAACCAAGATTCCCACCTAGTACATGACGCCACATCTTATACTCTTTATTTCTCTGTGCTCTCCCTATCCTTTCAATATATTCCTAATCATTTATCCAGGCATTATAAAGTCTGGAAGGCTGTTATGTGATACGTCAGAGTAAAAAAGCTTTAGAGTTAGCCCGAGGTTAAATATCATATATATTTTTTTCATTTTGTAGAAGTTACTTTAGGTCACTGTATTAGGTTTCTAATGTTGTTATAACAAATTACCACAAATTGGGTGGCTTAGACCATCAGAGATTTGTTCCCTCACAGTTCCAGAGGCCAGAATCCAAAATCAAGTGTCTGCAGGCTCTGAAGGCTCTAGGAAGAATCCATTCTTTGCTTCTTCCAGCTCCTAATGGTTCTGGGCACCCCTTGGCTTGTGGACACATCACTCCTATCTCTCCTTCCACGAACTTGTTGCTTCCTCATCTTCTCTGTGCGTCCATCTTATAAAGATACGAGTGATTGAATTTAGTATATATTTAGGATAAGCTCCTCCGCTTGAGATCCTTAACTTAATCACATTTTACCAGATAAGGTAATATTCACATGTTCTTGGAATTAGGATGTGGGCGTGCATATCTTTTGGGCGGCCACCATGCAGCCTATTAAAGTCACTGAGCCTCATGCCCCCTTCCATAAAAATTAGAAAAATAGCACTTATCTGAAGGGAGAAGATTAAATAAGATAATGTAAATAAAAGTGTCCAGTAGAAAACAAGTGCTCAATAAAAGGGTTTCACCCCCTTTTCTCATCAAGAGAGCTGTTAATATAATCACCTTACTCTTTAGATGATTTCCCTCATTTGTCCCATTGGAATAATCCCCAGCTGTACACTCCGATTTCCTCACTCTTTAGTTTTCTCTTTAGGTTCTTTTTCCTAATAAGCTGTATTCCTTTTCAGAACAAAGAGCAGTACACTTTTTGAATTCTATTTTATCATGAACTAGGACAGTGCTTGTCAGAGCATCTGTGAGGGATCAGTTGTGGGTTTTTTTAACTGTATAAGTTATTTATTAACAGACTACTCCCACAAATTTATTTCTTCTTGGACACAGTCACGGTGCAGCCACGGCGTCCTCTGGTCTTGGTGTGCTGGCCTCGGACACGAAATCCCCAGAAGTGGTGCAGCCTCTGTGGGCCTGAATCTTCTTCAGTCGCTCCAGGTCTTCACGGAGCTTTTTGTCCAGACCGTTGGCCAGGACCTATTTTCTATCCTTCACGTCCCTCTGTCTGGGATCTTGCACTGGCGTGGATTCTACATCATGGTAATCACACGCTCTACCTCATCCTAAGTGGGCTCTCCTGCCCTCTTGCTGAGGTCCGTCTGCTTTCCTCAACACCACACAAGCCCATCTTTGCCCCACACCCTTAACTGCCGTGATGGCAAAGGCAATCTTCCGCCGCCCATCGATGTGGGCGTTGAGTACTTGCATTACTAGAGGCGTGGTGTTTGGGCCTCCAGTGGAAGAGAGCAAGGGATCAGTTTTAATTTTGAACAGTAAAAATGTTGTGGCGATGGAAATTACTGTAAAAGTTTCCAGAACTTACTTTAAGCTTGTTGCAGACCAACAAAAATGTGTGGTACTACTGTGTCTAGGAACCTCATCTTGAGGAACACTGGGCAAGGGGACATATGTGACTTTTGCAGTAGTCTGAACTCCAAGATTCTGGTTACTCCCTCACTATTATTAATCCCCCTCAGAATTTCCATATTGACGTTTACCTCTCTTGTATTCGCCCTCTTTTTAAGAGATTAAAAATGGAACATTAGAAGTTAAACGCTCATCAAATACTTTAATTTTATCAAAGTTAATTTTCCAAAAGATAGTCTCCTGTTAACTGCAAAGGGTTACTTCCTACCAAGATTTAACACCAAAAACATAATATCCATATTTTTCCTCTTCCTAAGTGGTCTGAGGTATATTCTCATGGCAGTATGATTGGTTTATTTCTCTTGTGCCTTTTTGCTTTACCTTTGCTTCCACGTGGAAGTGTCCTTAGTTATACATAGCACTATTCTATTTTTCTTCTGCTAGACAAGTTTTTTAATAAAGTATGTCTTTCTCTTGATATTTTTAGGCTGAGTTTTATCCCATCAAATCTTAATGCCCTCAATAACATTATATTCATTTTGTGCTTTGAAACTTCGAGTTATTTTGTCACCTCCTATTCTGTGTTGACACAGATAGTTCTCTAAGGTCGTAAGGATTATTCTTAGTGAACTTCTCTGTTATTTGTTGAATGAATGAAAGAATGATAATTACTAAGAACCACCTCCACTATACACTCTGCCATGCCCACTGTCCTTACTACCTACATGGTAGTCGGTCCTGATTTTTCTCCCTCCCCTTCATCCATTTATCCTTGTTAAATACGTTCTCTACTTTGATCCAGTGCCCTTTTCCATTTTCAGTAGTACATCTTCCTGACATTCCTGTCATGATCCAGAAGACAAATTCTTTCCTTCGGATGCCTTCTATGTAACCAATTATTACCCTCCTTTCTCTTTCAGAGTCATGTCCACAAACTGGATGAAGAGAAAAAAAAATCCTACTCAACCCCTAAACGGTTTCACTTCCTTACCTGGTCCTGGAGGTTCACTGAAGATTCCTTATGACTGTAATATTTTTTACTACAGGAACCATCGGAGCAGTGGGGATTGGTGACTTTGGTGATCTTGGCAGGCTCTCTGTCATATCTCGCTCCAAGAAGTTACAGCACATGCACCCATGAATATGCCAGGTTTATGCACGGCAACTTCCTCCCAACCAGCAGAGAGTTCATTGTCAAATCGTTACGACATGTTACGTTTTTCTTCGATTGAGATAACGTAGTTCCATCATTTCTTGAAGGCTTAGGAATCTCTTGGAATTTCTTAGAGGCTGGGATAAGGCATCTTTGCAGTCTAATTTCTTCTTGCTTATCCTCAGCTGTGTCACAGTCCTCCAAGCTACTCCCAGTGACAAACCTGGAGTCACTTTACAGTCCCAATGTGTTTCTCCAAGGTAGGCTCTCCCAGGGTAGAGGACAGAATACCATGTGATTCTCCCACATGCTCCCTTTCATGGTACATCCCAGAATAAGTACACAGGCAGGCCCTTCCACTTTAAGATAATGTCATTAATCGCTATGGGAAACTAGATGGAGATAATGACAACAAATGTGAAACAGTTACCCAAAATATCAAGATATCTAAGAGTTGTCCTAATAATTTTCCTTGGCATATAATTACTGACTTGCTTTTTATCTAGTATACTCAGAAACCAGGGTGAGGTCTTGTGAATTTTTAGTGCCTTCTATTATTTAGTGTCTTACTTTCTAATATTTGTCCCTGGTGTGAGGCTTCCCAGGTTGACCCATCTGGCATTCGTACAGGGGGCCTATTTTGGAACGAAGATTAGGAATACCTGAAGATTCCTTCTCTGCACCGCAGCATATTTTACTCTGAATTTGCAGAGTAAATTTTCACTCTTCCTGAGAGTCTCCCAGTCTTCCAATCCTGTAAGGCCTTCTTTTCATCTCTCCTATCACCCCAGCAGGAAACAGACCTTTCTTATTTGCTCCCTGAAGACTCTTTCCCCAGGAAGATGCCTGTCCTCCCCTGACTAGTAGTCCTGTCATTCACTATTCTGGGAAGTCTATCTTGTACAGTGCCTGCAGCACATTCACTAGCCAGGTAACATGAGTTTTACTTATGTTCAATGCCTGCATCTTCACCTGCTTTTCTCAGATACTATCTGGGTGCAGCTTCTCTGATCTTGGTCTTTGTGGCTCCCATCATCCTAGTCTTCAATCTTGTGTGATCTTCCTTGCCCCAGGGTATCCTCTTTGGCTAACTTCACCGTATTCATGTTTCAGATTCAGTCAATTACAGTAAGAAAGACTGACATCTCTTTACTAGTCAATATCTAGTCCTACTCAGGTCAGGTTGTTGGTTCCACTCATCCCCTAAATTCTCTGAGATGACTCACAGGGGTGTCTCATTCCCGGGGAAGCAATTATTTTAGAATCAAAATTCTATTATATGGAAATAATTTCCATCATTTAAAAATCACTTACTGAGGAACTGTTCTGTGTCCAGCAGCATGCCTGATGCCAGGGATACAAAAATAAAGAAGATGCGTGCCCTCACGTAGTTCATAACCTAGTGGGGCTCGGCAGACTTAGAGGAATAATTAGAAAACAACTAGAGCCATGCTCTAATAGAAGGATGTAAATTAAAAAACAAAAAGTATGAATATGCCTAATTTCTACATAGATTTGTTGATATAGATATTTCTTCTTCTCTCTCTTCTTGTTTTCCCATCTGGCTTATTTTCTGTGTTATTTCTCCAACACATCATCTCACGGTGTGGAATATACAGAGGTGTTCCCTGAGCCCTTTCACCTCCTCCTTTTTGAGAGAAGTAAGTTACAAGTACCTCAAATATCGTTGGCCAACCCCTCAAGCACAAAAGAAACGTATCATCTACCTACCCTGTCACAGATTGCCACTGTCCCTTTGCCTCCAGTATTTTCTTGGCTCTCTAGATAAAAGAGTGGTGCTTCTGAATTGGCTGTGGAAGAAACCTCGTTCTTAGTTTTTTTACACCATGGATCACCTTATAGACTGGCAATGTCCTTCTGCCCTAGGTGAGTATCTACAGTAAGTAAGGAGACAGGTAAATTGCTGACACTCCAGGAAACTTCCTCCACTCCAAAACCAAAAGCTTAGGTCTTCCAAAAAGCTTCTAATAAACAATAGACATGGAAACAGCTTTAAGAAAACTTCATCGAATTCTATTGGCACTACAGCCAATCAATGGACTAGTTTTTAAGAATGTGCTACATTTTTATGCTGCATTGCCTAGGCTATCAGTCTTCGTAATCACTCTTCTATAGAGAATATTTTGACCAAGTTCCGTGGTTGAAAGAACCATCTTGGCCTTCTTCTAAAGAGGCTGAGAGCCCAGACGCAGGACAGAAAATGCTCCCCCACTCCCCAACCCACCCCAACCTCAATCTAAATGCCACAGTTCATAGTAGAGTGACTTGGAAGATGGCAGAGAGACAAGAGACCAGCAGGAGAACTCTTGGTTTTTTTCCAGATGCGTACTCTGGTCAAGCGCCCTTCAGCCATCTACATTAGTCTTCTGTCTCCCTCCAGGATCAGCCTTACCCATGAACATTCTATGAACAGGTGGTCACCTACATCCTATTCATTGAAGGCTGTTAAGAAACCTCTGCTGCTCTGAATTGCATCTTCCCTTGCCTGCCTCGATTCCCGAAATTCCACCCCTACAGTCATACCTGCAAGTGATGATTAATTCATTAGAGTCTTTCCAAGTGATAGCTCTCCAGAGCAGATTGTGTTGAGGGGAAAGTGGAAAGAGTATGAAGGTCCAGGGTGCCTGACAGAAGAGGAATTCTCATCATAGAGACAACAGCTCTGAAGAGGAAGCAAGTACCCCCCAAAATAAGTCTGCCCATTTTACAGTTGTACTTAGGGCCAGAACCACTGCCATCCCACCAAGAACTTGTTATGATCTTGTCAGTTAAGATTGCTTTATTCAGTGACCTATGAAAGAATCCCAAACTGAAGATCATAGGAGAACTCACGCTGATTCACACTTGTTTTACTATACCTGATACAACAGTGCTTGTGTGACTTGATTTTCTCCTCACCCTGAACACTTTGACATCAGCTAAAAGTATGGACAGGCTCCTCTGAGCTGTCCATTTGGGGAGGTGGCAGTGGAGGGCAATACAGTGAGAAGGGAAAGACATTCTGCTCGTCCTCAAGATTCCTGAAGAGACCAGTTAGCCAAAGGCAATGGCCTCCCCTTCCTCTGGCTGGCAAACCATTGGAAGAATTAGTATTCTCTGTGAAATGTACCTGTCTAGGTAGGCAGTAATGGAAAATATCAAACTAGCATCCTTACCTACTAGAGGCAATAGGTTAAAATGAAAAAGAGTCATGTGAATCTTCCTAGCATTACTACTTATTATGTTTTTGACCCTTGTTTGATCCCCTAACCCCTCTGAGCCTCTTTTTTTTCATCTGGGAAAATGATGCTCACCCTTGCAGGGCTGTGGGGAGAATATATAGAGAGCCTGGTACACTGCAGGCTTTCAACAAATGCAGTTGTTCCCCCATTAGTTTTCTGTTCGAATGGAGCATATAAAATGACACACTATTAAACTCCTTAATCCCAACTCAGAAAAAGAAGAATTGTTTTTAAAAAATTCTTGCTTGCATTCTGAATATTGTAGTTACACTGTAGTCTACCTCTCCCAAGAAGTTATGTCCCACAAGACTAGAGAATAGATTTGGAGCCCCTATTGCTCAACACAAGCTTTTGATCTGATCTCTGTGCATGAAGGAAAATGCAGCTTTCTTCCACGTGAAATTAAAAAATGGGTTTGTTATGACAAATATTTACTTAGGTTTCCCAAATCAATTATTCTAATTTATTCCAAGAATCACCAACAAATTAATTTATAACATTTTTCAACCACTATTGCTCTAGAAATATCAGAAGAAAAAAAAAAAGAGAAGAAAGAAAGCATCCCATCAACTTACTGTGTGAACCTCCAAATAATACTAATGCTTCAGTGATACACTAGAAAAGTATTCCAGAAGACAGTATGCCTGCAAAGTGCCTCCTAAAAAATGGTCTAATTTATACATGCAGCTCAAAGAATGAAAATGTGTGGCTATAATACAATCCTCTGAGACTTTTTCAAAACAAAAATCTGTAGCCTGGACTCAACAAAATAAAAAGACTTAACAGAAGGCTTCAAATTCCTGAGGTGGGAGTTTTCCATAGATCACAGAAAACCGATCGTGCATAGAAGGGCTGACACAGCAAAAGAGACTAAGGAAAGGAAGAGACACACAAGGGAGGGATGAAAAAGAAAAGAAAGGGAGAAAAAAGTGTTCCTTTCTCCTTTTTGGCATGTATCATTTCTATGAAAGAATTTCCAAAATGCTCAACCCTAGATGAATATTCAATCAGATAATTTTCAAATCCCCGATAGTAATGGAGTTGGACAAAACAGTGTTTGTTTGGAGCACCCAATGAGGAATAACAAATTCTTGGTGATTAATGGCATTTATGTGCTTTTGGCCATTAAAAACATTTTCTGCTCTTGAGTCACAACGGAAGCTACAGCTTGAATTTTATTGTTCAATTTGCTTTTTTCTTTCCTGGGTGAGCCAGCACTGGATTTAGGAGTTGAAAGTTTATGGAGTCAGCAGGACCCCAAGGGACTGAAAGCTAAGCCGAGCCAATGAGGATAATGCCAAAGATTATCTACCCTCGGTGAAAATGCGGGATTCAGAAAAGAAAAGGAACAAAGAGGGATTATAAAGACTGACAGTCTGTAACTTAGACAAAATTTCTTGGCTAGGTTGGGAAATTTCCTTTTTTAAAAAACAAACAAACAAAAAATTTCCTGGTTGACAGTTGCTTAAATTCTTCCTTTTTTCCATTTTTGGCACACCGTCAAAAAGGCAAACTAGTTTTCTCCCAGAGGACTGGAGAATGAGTGAGTCTTCAGAAAAGAAGCAGCAATGCTTGCTGTGAAAAGCAGAGGGGTGAGTACTAAGGAGCTTCAGGGAGTAGAAAAGACATGATTTTTGCTCAGTAGATGATTGGGTTTGTTGGTGGTGGTGTTTTTTTCCCTGCATCCTTTAAAGAAGTCCTTTAACTTGGGCCTTGGGCCTTACCTAAACAGGATAATATTTTTGTGATGTTTTTCAAGTACATTTTAGTTACACTTTAAAAAAAACATACTCGTCATTTTTCCCAGTCTTGGCAGTGAGTGAAAATACAGCAAAATATAAGACCTTCACAGGAACAGCCGACTATACTGAAATCTAATATGGTTTTTCCAATCTTGTGCATGATTTTCTTTAGCCTCAGTTTTCCCATCTGTAAAATGGAGAGGACTTCTAGGTTCATAAAAGCAACAGGTACAAGGCATCAGGTTGACACAGACTGGAAGCTAAGATTTTTCAGGAATCTTACAAACAAACAAACAAAATCTGAAGGGAGTATTGGATTATATTATTACTGGATTATATTATTACCTCTCCCACCTCGTGGGACTGCCACAATCCAGGAGTTTCTACAAGGTCCACGAGTGAAGGTGTATCTTCTCCCTTTGAGTACTTCTACTGAAAACTTGGGTAGATTCCGCTCTATTTTTCTCTGTGTCCCAATTTCCTGTAAACAATAAAACTGTAAAACAAAAAGTAGTAAGATCCAAATCTTCCTGCTGGGGACTTGATGAAGATGAATTAGACCCTGACAGTCAGGCAAAGATGGAAGGCTCTCCATGACAGAGGCCAAACTAATTCAAAACGAAAATCATCAATTTGAGTGGGCTCACATGTTACTTAAAAATCAATGAAGAAACACAGCGAGGGAACCCTGAAGCCACTTCAGCACCCACACTTTTGCACTCGGCGCTAACTTAGCAGTCTTGAAATATCTTGGCTCTGAAAACCCAGTCAATCATCATTAATAATGATATTTTTATAGCACTTTAAAAATGGAATTTCCAGAGCCATTTTGATAGATGCCCTGTCACTACCTTGCCATTTGCGTAACTTTTTCTGGGTTGTTTTTTTTTTCCCCCCCAACTCTATTTAAAGAATTTTTTAACAGGGGGGAAAAAAAAAAAGAAACTTTTTGATTGAAAAATTCGTAAGAGACGGCACAGCTTGCCCTTGCTCTGAATCCCTTACTACTGAAGAGTGGGATTTAGAAATTGTACCACTACTTTCAACCTTAGTGATTCTAAAACTTGAATCTACTTAAGGAGTTAAAACAAATGCCTGTCTGTTGCCTTCAGATCTGGAATAAGAGTTCAGTGAGTTTGCACAAAGATGAAAAAGATTAGAAGCAAAGGCTGGGTTCTCTGATACTCAAACTTCTCAAGCAATTTAGCTGTTTATCTCACCACGAAACTTAGAAATTACTTAGTACCTCTAGTGTGACTTACCCAGAAAATTCAGAAATACTTCTTCAAATTATTTTAATTTATTAAGTCATAAATAAATTAGTTGAATTCTCATCTTCTGGCTCGATTTATCTGCCTCTTTCCCTCTCTCTCTGTCTCTCTGTTTTTTCTGTCTTTGTCTCTGTCTCTGTCTCTGTCTCTCTCTCTCTCTCTCTCTCACACACACACACACACACACACACACACACACACACACACACACACATACCACTATTCAAAGGCAATATTCCTCACTGTTGAAAACACAGATGAAATTTCTTTTTCTTTTAATCTCAAGTATTTTTTAATTTTTATTTTATATTGGAGCATAGTTGATTTACAATGTTGTGTTAGTTTCATGTGTACAGCATAATGATTCAGTTATACGTGTACATATATCTATTCTTATTTGTTGTAACTTCCACAAAACTATCCAAGCTTATGAGAGACCTTGGCAGACTCCAACTTTGAAAGGGAACTCTAACAATTCATATTTAACCTCTGAGCCAAGAAAAGCCTGAATTTTTCAAAAGTGCGTATTTGTTTGGTGTTCTTTTTTTCCCCCTTGTAGGCGCTTTTATTCTTCCCCTCCAAAAGACTGCACAGGAATTTTTATCACCATTGGGGGCCTAATACTGGTGGTGAAAAAGCGAGTTCCTGTCTTGGTACTGAACTAAAAAAAAATAAATGTCTTGGATGTATCAGGTTTCTTTGTCAAGCTAACAAAAATGAAGGGATCTAGTTTACTGGAATAGTTGCAGTCCTCATTAAAATTGATGACTTCGAAGATTCTGTGCCTCTCTTCCTTTAACCAGGGCCATCGGCCAAGAATCTGCTGTGCTGCTAAAAACATCCTGTTATCGGGGTGTCGTAAAACAGAGCACTGCTGGCGTCTTTGCCTGTCCTTCAGGTTTAGGTTTCTGTGTGACAGCAAGGCAGGCTTAGGATGACTAGAGGAGGATGGACCTAGCCATCTGGCCAAGGGTCTATCGGACCTAAGATGCAAACTGGTATTTTCTCTCCATGAACATCAAGTTCGAAAAAGAAAGAAAGGGAGCTGGATTAGCATGAGGCGGAGTTCAGTTTTTCTTAGAAATGTGGAACTCTGCAAAAGTGTGCCTTTATTTTTGGCACAAAATTGCTAGAGCAAATTACATAGCTTATCAGATGTGGTTTTTTGGGCTCAGCGGAGAAGCCACTGCAGGGACTTGTTCTCTTCATTGCTTGTTCCCAGTTGGGAATTTGGGATACGTCATGGTCCTCTTGTAGTTCAGGAACAGACTTGAATAATAAGTGCTAACAAGATTTGTGATCCAATTAAATGTACATTACTTCAACTTAAGTAAACCTCGGTCCTAAAAGAGATTCCATTCTGCCCTAAGAGAGGTAAGATACAAAGTTTGACCTATATGTCACAGATTGGCAAACAGTCCCATGTCAACCTTGGGGGAGTAAAAAGGACAGGAGGTCAATCCCGGTGAACAAGGGGTTTCAAAGAGAACATTCTCAGCACTTCTCACAAATCCTCTCCCCTATTTTTTGACCATCTACATGGACTCACCGTCATACGGCAGAAAGTCACTTCTCATATACAGTAAGTCCCCTACACACTAACCTTCAAGTAGCGAACTTTCAAAGATGCTAACGTGCATTCACAGGTCCAGTCACGTGAGTTAGTTCAAGTGTCTGGCATACAATGTCACGTGTGTGCATCCTCTACAAGTGGTTGTGCTTTTGTGTACTTTACCAGAGAAAGGACAAAGAGAGACAAGAGGAAGAAGAAGTAACTGAAGAACCGAAGAGATTCACGACTCAGGAAGTGGCAAGGGGATTTTCTTTATTTGAGGAGGCACTGTTAGTATTTGAGGCATGGGACCCAAACGTAGAATGGTACACAAGGGTTGCAGCAGCTGTTCAGAATGCAATCCAGTATTATCATGCCATCTATGATGAGAAAAAAAGAGCTACTACCCAGACATCACTGGATGGTTTTTTCAAGAGAGTAGATAGAATTGAATCCAGCAAGGAACCAGAACCTCTGCCATCACCGTCAGGCGTGAGTGAAACTGCAGCTTGCCCTCCGTCTCCTGTTGCTGACGATCCTTCGGCTCCACCACCTCCCACCTCCTCTCCCTCCTCCAGTCAGTAACTCTTCTTGCCTGTTCACTCGATGCCAGTCCCTGTATGCCAGCTGTTGTACTGCACTACTGTACTTTTCAAGGTACTGTACTGTAAGATTAACAATGTTTTATTTTTTGTGTTTGTTTTTTGTGTATTATTTGTGTGAAAAGTATTATAAACCTGTTACAGTACAGTACTATATAGCCGATTGTGTTAGTTGGGAACCTAGGCTATCTTTGTTGGACTTACGAACAAATTGAACTGATGAATGCACTCGCAGAATGGAACTCGTTCGTGTGCAGGGAACTTACTGTACTGATTATTTTTATTTTGTTGCTAAAAAATGGAGAATAGATTAGAGACATAATGTCATAGACAGAAATTTTCCACTAGCTGAAATAACCACAGGGTATTCATGTGTTCAGTTTATTCACCCATTTATACCAAAGTAAAGCACCTCAGAGAATGCAACAGAATTAAAAATTGAGTTTGTGGAGGCCAATTTATCAAGAGTACAAAACAAAGCAATAAGTCAGCAAGTGCATCACACCTAGGAGTGGAGTGTTGAAAGTAGAGGGAAAAGTCAGTGTGGAGGAGAGGGGCTTAGTAAGGAAGAACTTCTGAGGGAAGATGAATTTCAACTGGAAACTTCAATGATACGTAGATTTCCAAGTGTTCTTTCGCCTTGGACCCCTTTCTTCAAATGAAATCTTGCACATGAAATCCAGTGGAGGGAGCAATTAGAACAGAGCCCACCTCTCACCCCGTCCACTGCCCGTATTTCTCTCCTGCTAACCTTTTCTCTTCAAGGGTTCACAGCTGGAAAATCACTGAAATCTAGAAGGTACGAGGTACAGAGAGAAAGAAGGCAGCCCTCTGGGTGCAGAGAACAGCGTGATGAAGCTGAATAAGAAAGTGGTGATAGAAATGCTCCTATTTAGCACAATAAGAGCATTTAGGAAAAAGTAATCCACCTGAAGTCGAGTCAATGGATGATGGGGGACCACTAAAGATTCTCAAGTTGGGGAGCAATGTGACAAAAATGAAAATTTAAGAAAAATCACATGGCAGCCATGTGCTGATAGTTTGCAATAGAGAAAAATCAAGTGAGGATCCAATTGGAGTAATCCAAATACAGAAACAGCCCCCAACAGAATTGCAACTGTAAAAATGGGGGTGCAGCCAATAGGACTTAGTGGTTGAGTGGATATGGGAGGTAAAGGAAATACAGCCTAGAAAGTCATTTTTAACTGCTCAGACTAATTGAGGTCTTTACATTAGACACTTATAGAAATCTGGAGGTTTTTATAGCCATTATTTCTATCAGTCATTATACATTTGTGTGATTACTAATACATTTCTACTCCTATATTATAATGTTCCATGAGACTGGGGACTCTGCCAGTTTGGTCACTGGAACTTAGCATCAAAAGTTCAAATATTTGTGAAATTAAGAAAACTCAATAAATGATGGTGTCATTGATTGTATTAAGGGAGCTAAGGAGAAGTAGTTAAGTTTGATTTTTATCATATTTTTCTTAGATGAGGAAAGTAGATCTAAAGGCAGATTTCTTACCCCTGTTTAAGACATGGAGCTGAAGAGCAGTTAAAATGTCAGGGATGGGTGTAAAAAGCAAGCCATCAACAGCAATCAAAGCTATGACAATTAATCAGTTCACCCAGAGAGTTTAAAGACAGAAGAGCAGAGTGAGCTACAGATGCTCAAGCAAAAGTCAAGCGGAGAACCGGAAGAGTCAAAATTGAAGAATATTCCTCTGAGGGTAAATTTGGAATGGTTTGCCGTACACCCACACTTTGAGACATTTATAAACTGTAACAGGAAGAAATCCTCTTTCCAAAAAGTTTAAAACATCAGGAATTTTGGAAGTGGGACTAAAATGTACAGTTAATCAAGAGGAGTCCAACCCATTTTTAAGCCCCTATCAAAACTCTTCATTATATTTTAAAAATACGATTGACCACCTTACCCCAAGCGCTAATAGCGTCCCTCCTGAGAAACACGGACCCACACATAGTGCTTTCCCTTTCCTTTTTTTCCTCTTCTTTATTTTATTTTTCCTATCTCCCACTTTCCTTTGGTAGCAACACATAAAACATCTCTTTCCTAGAATTATATAAGCCACGTGACATTCCCAAATGTCATTCGCTGATCTGGTATCATTCCACCTAAATCCTCGAGTTTGTTCTTGCTGCTGCTATTGTTGTGAGTTTGTTTGTTCTTAGACTTTTTGTTTTGTTCTGTTCTTTGGTTCATAGAAAGAGGAGAGAGAGAAAGATGCATGAATAACACAAACTGATTCCTTTGTAGTGAAAGAAGGTGCTTGTACCCTCTTCCCATTCTTACTGAGACAAACAGACCTTGTTTTTTTCTCAGAAATAACGATAGCACCGAGGGCATTCTTAGGACAAAGTTACAATGTGGATTTTCTTCTGTGTAACACTTTTCTCTATTTAGCCCTGTGAGAAATTACACAGATTTTAGGTAGAAAGCAAATAGGTATGAATTGTGAATGCTCATATGCTAGATGCCATAATTTATGTATAAATCTTGAATGCTGAAATTCTAAAAGTGTTTTAAAGTTAAGTCTAATATTAATGGCAAGGGGTCTGGGAGAAGAAAACTCGAGGAATAAAAAGATTCTGCAACCACCAACAGTATTTCTTGAGTGAAAGTTGCACAGGTACCTTCTGGTCTCAAGCCTCAAATAGCGGTTTTATTCCAAAGGAAACATTAAATTACAGAAACTTAAGATCCGTCCACGAACAATATAGAGCCACAGTGATTGTCTGGTGAACCCAGAAGTTAAGCTTCAGAAGACTGTGGATCTGTTTGAAGCTACCACCTATTCATGAAATCTTTTCAGAGTCTGTTCATTTATTTATGCACACAAAACTCTAAGTGGGCATCTAGGATGTGCCCAGCACTGTGTGAGGTCAAAGGAATAAAAGAGACAGTCCTTGCCCCAGAGAGCTCAAGCTGGTAGGAGCTCCTACGTTAGCCACCTTCATCATCTTTTCCTCCTCACTTTCCTTAAGATTTGGCAGGTATCTTACGGGAAGCAGGTGGCTTCTTTTTGTTTCTACCAGCTTATATAGCTATGATTCAATCTCATTTTCCAAGATTGACACCATTTTTTGGTATCCATTTATATTTTCTCTCCTTCTAATTCTAAATTGCAGATGCAGCCAACTCATCTCTCAGGGTTTTGTTTGCCCTAACACTTAGCAAGAAGCAGGGAGCGGCCAGAGGTCCTCTTCCAGATCCTTACAGATGTTTTGAGAAGTAAAAAGAATTGCACACAACTGAGGGGAGAAATTGTTAAAACTTACCAAGAGTCAGGTTGAGAAGGAAGAAATGGAGACACATGATCCATAAATACAAAAGAGAATGCACAAGAGGAGTAAAAAAAAGTCATTGAACACATCATCACTGCTTTGATGCAGCAAGATCAAAATACTATGGGTAACCTGCCAGGCAAACAGGAAATATTGTGGCACGCCGACCACTCCCCCAGGGCTGAGCGGGCCTCAGGCAAAGCACAGTCAAATCATGATTTCAGGTTTTCTGAACGCTGCTCTGCACACACACCAACTTCACAACAATACCACTTTTGTCAACAACAGGGAATACCGCCCAGTTTTCTATTTTTATGATGCTGTTTTTTAAGAAAAGGCTTTCTATCGTAAAACACGCAGCCATCCTATTCTATAAAGATCCCTTTTCTTTATGTATGTGTTTTATCCTATGCCCACAATTATAATGATCTTCTGGCCAGGTATCTTGCACGCTACCTACTTTCTTCATAACCTTTCTTGATGCCTAGCACACCAAATCCACCCAGTAAATATTGTTGATCAACAGCAATTCTTTACAAAGAGAAAAGCCAAGCTGCACTGTATTTTGTGTGTCAATGAGGTATCTTCAGGCATTATTCATAGCAGCTGCTCTCTTAAGAAGCAAGAATGCATAAGCAATGACCAGGGAGACTCCATTGCTGTTGGAGCCAATGGCAGCATCCATGAAAAAGATACTTGACCCCTACCTTGCTATCCAGCCAGTTCCAACTGGCTGGCCATTCGCCAGCCTGGGTCTCTTTCCACTTCCCCAGCTTGCCATTGCTTTCGTGGCTTCTAGACCTGGAATTTCTTCCCCTTTTCAAGACATAGATCCATGATCCTGCCTAGGAAACACAACTGCAGTGAATTTTTCAGGTTTCAAGGAACACGTAATCTTCTCAGCATCTACAGCCAATGATGGTCTGTATTTAGCATCTTAATTTATTCAATTTTCCTTTTTCTTTTTTTTTGAATTTTTGAATTTAATTTATTTATACAGCATGTTCTTATTAGTTATCTATTTTATACATATTAGTGTACACACGTCAATCCCAATCTCCCAATTCATCCCACCAACACCACCCACCCCCCGCCACTTTCCCTCCTTGATGTCCACGTTTGTTCTCTACATTTCTGTCTCTATTTCTGCCCTGCAAACCGGTTCATTTGTATGATTTTTCTAGGTTCCACATATATGCATTAATATACGATATTTGTTTTTCTCTTTCTGACTTACCTCACCCTGTATGACAGTCTGTAGATCCATCCACATCCCTACAAATGACCCAATTTCGTTCCTTTATATGGCTGAGTAATATTCCATTGTATATATGTACCACATCTTCTTTATCCATTCACCTGTTGATGGGCATTTCAGTTGCTTCCATGACCTGGCTATTGTATATAGTGCTGCAATGAACATTGGGGTGCATGTGTCTTTTTGAATTATGGTTTTCTCTGGGTATATGCCCAGTAGTGGGATTGCTGGGTCATATGGTAATTCTATTTTTAGTTTTTTAAGGAACCTCCATACTGTTTGCCATAGTGGCTGTATCAACTCACATTCCCACCAGCAGTGCAAGAGGGTTCCCTTTTCTCCACACCCTCTCCAGCATTTGTAGTTTGCAGATTTTCTGATGATGCCCATTCTAACCGGTGTGAGGTGATACCTCATTGTAGTTTTGATTTGCATTTCTCTAATAATTAGTGATGTTGAGCAGCTTTTCATGTGCTTCTTGGCCATCTATATGTCTTCTTTGGAGAAATGTCCATTTAGGTCTTCTGCCCAATTTTGGATTGGGCTGTTTGTTTTTTTAATATTCAGCTGCATAAGCTGTTTATATGTTTTGGAGATCCTTTGTCCATTGTTTCGTTTGTAAATATTTTCTCCCATTCTGAGGGTTGTCTTTTCGTCTTGTTTGTAGTTTCCTTGGCTGTGCAACAGCTTTTAAGTTTCATTAAGTCCCATTTGTTTATTTTTCTTTTTATTTCCATTACTCTAGGAGGTGGGTCAAAAAAGATCTTGCTGTGATTTATGTCAAAGAGTGTTCTTCCTATGTTTTCCGCTAAGGGTTTTATAGTGTCCGGTCTTACATTTAGGTCTTTAATCCATGTTGAGTTTATTTTTGTGTATGGTGTTAGGGAGTGTTTAATTTCATTCTTTCACATGTAGCTGTCCAGTTTTCCCGGCACCACCTATATTGAAGAGACTGTCTTTTCTCCACTGTATATCCTTGCCTCCTTGTCATAGATTAGTTGACCATAGGTGCATGGGTTTATCTCTGGGCCTTCTATCCTGTTCCATTGATCTATATTTCTGTTTTCGTGACAGTACCATATTGTCTTGATTACGGTAGCTTTGTAGTATAGTCTGAAGTCAGGGAGTCTGATTTCTCCAGCTCTGTTTTTTACCCTCAAGACTGCTTTGGCTATTTGGGGTCTTTTGTGTCTCCATACAAATTTTAAGATTTTTTATTCTATTTCTGTAAAAAAGTGCCTCTGGTAATTTGATAGGGATTGTGCTGAATCTGTAGATTGCTTTGGGTAGTATACTCATTTTCACAATATTGATTCTTCCAATCCAAGAACATGGTATATCTCTCCATCTGTTTGTGTCATCTTTGATTTCTTTCATCAGTGTCTTATAGTTTTCTGAGTACAGGTCTTTTACCTCCTTAGGTAGATTTAATCCTAGGTATTTTATTCTTTTTCTTGCAATAGTGAATGGGATTGTTTCCTTAATTTCTCTTTCTGATCTTTCGTCGTTAGTGTATAGGAATGCAAGAGACTTCTGTGCATTAATTTTGTATCCTGCAACTTTACCAAATTCACTGATTAGCTCTAGTAGTTTTCTGGTGGCATCTTTTGGATTCTCTATGTATAGTATCATGTCATCTGCAAACAGTGACAGTTTTACTTCTGCTTTTCCAATTTGTATTCCTTTTATTTCTTTTTCTTCTCTGATTGCCGTGGCTAGGACTTCCAAAACTATGTTAAATAATAGTGGCGAGAGTAGACATCCTTGTCTTGTTCCTGATCTTAGAGGAAATGCTTTCAGTTTTTCTCCATTCAGAATGATGCTTGCTGTGGGTTTGTCATATATGGCCTTTATTATGTTGAGGTAGGTTCCCTCTATGCCCACCTTCTGGAGAGTTTTTATCATAAATGGGTGTTAAATTTTGTCAAAAGCTTTTTCTGCATCTATTGAGATGATCATATGTTTTTTCTCCTTCAATTTGTTAATATGGTGTATCACATTGATTGATTGCCGTATACTGAAGAACTGTTGCATCTCTGGAATAAATCCCACTTGATCGTGGTGTATGATCCTTTTAATGTGCTGTTGGATTCTCTTCGCTAGTATTTTGTTGAGGATTTTTGCATCTATATTCATCAGTGATATTGGCCTGTAATTTTATTTTTTTGCAGCATCTTTGTCTGGTTTTGGTATCAGAGTGATGGTGGCCTCATAGAATGAGTTTGGGAGTGTTCCTTCCTCTGCAATTTTTGGAAGAGTTTGAGAAGGATGGGCGTTAGCTCTTCTCTAAATGTGTGGTAGAATTCACCTGTGAAGCCATCTGGTCCTGGACTTTTGTTTGTTGGAAGATTTTTAATCACAGTTTCAATTTCATTACTTGTGATTGGTCTGTTCATATTTTCTATTTCTTCCGGGTTCAGTCTTGGAAGGTTATACCTTTCTAAGAATTTGCCCATTTCTTCCAGGTTGTCCATTTTATTGGCATAGAGTTGCTTGTAGTAGTCTCTTAAGATGCTTTGTATTTCTGTGGTGTCTGTTGTAACTTCTCCTTTTTCATTCTAATTTTATTGATTTGAGTCCTCTCCCTCTTTTTCTTGATGAGTCTGGCTAAAGGTTTATCAATTTTGTTTATCTTCTCAAAGAACTAGCTTTTAGTTTTATTGATCTTTGCAATTGTTTTCTTTGTTTCTATTTCATTTATCTCTGCTGTGATCTTTATGATTTCTTTCCTTCTACTAACTTTGGGTTTTGTTCGTTCTTCCTCCTCTAGTTCCTTTAGGTGTGATGTCAGATTGTTTGAGATTTTTCTTGTTTCTTGAGGTAGGCATGTATTAAACTTCCCTCTTAGAACTGCTTTTGCTGCACCCCATAGGTTTTGGATCGTCGTGTTTTCGTTGTCATTTGTCTCTAGGTATTTTTTGATTTGCTCTTTGATTTCTTCAGTGATCTCTTGGTTATTTAGTAATGTATTGTTTAGCCTCCATGTGTTTGTGTTTTTCATGTTTTTTTCCCTGTAATTGATTTCTAATCCATAGCGTTGTGGTTGGAAAAGATGCTTGATATGATTTCAATTTTCTTAAATTTACCGAGGCTTGATTTGTGACCCAAGATGTGATCTATCCTGGAGAATGTTCCATGTGCACTTGAGAAGAAAGTGTAATCTGCTGGTTTTGGATGGAGTGTCCTATAAATATCAATTATATCTATCTGGTCTATTGTGTCATTTAAAGCTTGTGTTTCCTTATTAATTTTCTGTCTGGATGATCTGTCCACTGGTTTAAGTGAGGTGTTCAAGTCCCCCACTACTATTGTGTTACTGTCAATTTCCTCTTTTATAGCTGTTAGCAGTTGCCTTATGTATTGAGGTGCTCTTATGTTGGGTGCATATATATTTATAATTGTTATTTCTTTTTCTTGGATTGATCCCTTGACTGTTATGTAGTGTCCTTCCTTGTCTCTTGTAACATTCTTTATTTTAGAGTTGGTTTTATCTGATATGAGTATTGCTACTCCAGCTTTCTTTTTATTTCCATTTCCATGGAATATCTTTTTTTTTTTTTTTTTTTTTGCAGTACCCAGGCCTCTGACTGTTGTGGCCTCTCCCATTGCAGAGCACAGGCTCCGGACACGTAGGCTCAGCAGCCATGGCTCACGGGCCCAGCCTCTCCGCGGCACGTGGGATCCTCCTGGACCGGGGCACGAACCCGCACCCCCTGCATTGGCAGGCGGACTCTCGACCACTGCGCCACCTGGGAAGCCCTCCATGGAATATCTTTTTCCATCCCCTCACTTTCAGTCTGTATGTGTCCCTAGGTCTGAAGTGGGTCTCTTGTAGACAGCATATATATGGGTCTTGTTTTTTGTATCCATTCAGTGAGCCTATGTCTTTCGGTTGGAGCATTTAATCCATTCACGTTTAAGGTAATTATTGATATGTATGTTCCTATGACCATTTTCTTAATTGTTACGCGTTTGTTTTTGTAGGTCCTTTTCTTCTCTGTGTTTACCACTTAGAGAAGTTTCTTTAGCATTTGTTGTAGAGCTGGTTTGGTGGTGCTGAATTCTCTTAGCTTTTGCTTGTCTGTAAAGCTTTTGATTTCTCCATCAAATCTGAATGAGATCCTTTCCGGGTAGAGTAATCTTGGTTGTAGGTTCTTCCCTTTCGTCACTTTAAAGATATCATTCCACTCCCTTCTGGCTTGTAGAGCTTCTGCTGAGAAATCAGCTGTTAACCTTATGGGAGTTCCCTTGTATGTTACTTGTCATTTTTCCCTTGTTGCTTTCAATAATTTTTCTTTGTCTTTAATTTCTGTCAATTTGATTACTATGTGTCTCGGCATGTTTCTCCTTGGGTTTATCCTGCCTGGGACTCTCTGTGCTTCCTGGACTTGGGTGGCTATTTCCTTTCCCATGTTAGGGAAGTTTTCAACTATAATCTCTTCAAATATTTTCTTGGGTCCTTTCTCTCTCTCTCTTCTCCTTCTGGGACCCTTATAATGCTAATGTTGTTGTGTTTAATGTTGTCCCAGAGGTCTCTTAGGCTGCCTTCATGTATTTTCATTCTTTTTTTCTTTATTCCATTCCACAGCAGTGAATTCCACGATTTTGTTTTCCAGGTCACTTATCTGTTCTTCTGCCTCAGTTATTCTGCTATTGCTTCCTTCTAGTGTATGTTTTCATTCCAGCTATTGTATTGTTCATCTCTGTTTGTTTGTTCTTTAATTCTTCTAGGCGTTTGTTCTTTAGTTCTTCTAGGTGTTTGTTAAACATCTCTTGCATCTTCACGATCTTTGCCTCCATTCTTTTTCCGAGGTCCTGGATCATCTTCACTATCATTATTCTGAATTCTTTGTCTGGAAGGTTGCCTATCTCCACTTCATTTACTTGTTTTTCTGGGGTTTTATCTTGTTCCTTCATCTGGTACATAATCTTCTGCCTTTTCTTTTTGTCTGTCTTTCTATGAATGTGGTTTTCCTTCCACAGGCTGCAGAACTGTAGTTCTTCTTGCTTCTGCTCAGTTTATTTACTTTTCACTGGTACTTTTGTGTTCTGTCCCCTTGTCTTTTCTACTTTTTGTCTAAATTCTAAGCTCAGATTCATTGCCTTGCAGCATGGGGCTGTGATTTATAAGTCATCAGTCAAATGTATGGCTTCTCAGTAAGCCAGAAACTGGGTAATAGTAAAGTATTCCCACACACATACACATAGCATCATCATCGTGTGCTAGTTACTTTGTGTGTTAACCCAATTAATACTCACATCAACCCTGTGAGGTAGGTACCATTCCCATTTCCATTTCACTGATGGGGAAAATTTAGCTCAGAGAAGTTACATATTTTGCCCAGCATCATTACTGTTAGTGACAATAATAGACTATACATTTTATTGTCTTCTGATTCAGGACAGTGTCTCCTGTCCCACAGACGTAATCATAAAAATGGAATAGCGAGTGCTCTTTAAAAAAAAAATCTTGATGTAGTAAAACCTGTTTCTCCCACCCACCCTTCCTCTATTCTTCTAAACCTCTTCCCTTTCTCCTTCAAATATTGAATGTCCCCAACATGTGGACATCACCAGCATGCCAAGTATATGTCAGGAAATGTTGCCATGAAAAATAATAACAGGATCTGCTTCTCAGTGTTTGTTCATGTAAAAACAAGACCACACTCTATATTTTCCAGCCAACGTGTCATATAGGTCATTCCACTCATTGGCATGTGGACCTGTTCTTCCTGCCTACTGAGTTAGTCAGAATTGGAACATTTGAGTGGATGTGTATCAACCTCCTTGGAAGGAAAAATATCAGCATAAACAATACGATTTGTAAGTATTGAGAATCATAAGAGTCACAGCCTATCCAGATGGATTATATCACTTGATTCTGACAACATTCCTGAGAGGTAGAGAACACCCATAGTATGACTGGCCCCAATTTACAGGTGAAGAAACAGAGGCTGAGAGAAGTTAAATGATTTACTGAAAGTTAATAAGTCAGTAAGAGGTGGCGGCTTCACCAGAATCCATGTTTTTATTTTTTTGAAACTGTAATCTTTCCCCCACATGCCAGGAGAGGAGGAGTAGAAGGGAATGAAACTAGTCACGTGATAGAGCCTGGTCCGAGGAGAAGCACACTGGAGAAGCTAAGAGACTTCAGCAGCGGCAGGGGAAGCCCCCTGGTGTAAGAGAAGGCAGACTCTACACAGTCTGGGAGAAGGAGGGAGGCAGGAGCAGGAGAGTGGGCACCTGCAGCTGGGGACTTGGCAGGAGAGACTGTTCTCCAGTGTTCTCGCTCAGAAAGTAAATGTATTTGAAATGCTGAGGACTCCACATATATTCTGTTAATAATTTACCAACTGAAACCATTAAAGATGTTGACAAAAGCTTTTCCATTTACTATGGGTGTCTATGGGTGATTCGAAACGACTCATTACCTGTATAAGCTCCTGGGTTATTTCTGAGTGTCCCAACTAATCGGCAGCAGCAAGGGCAGCTCGGACTGGCAGTGGGTGGGGTTTTCGTTTGAATGTACAACTATCCTGATTCCACACTCAG
Organism: Stenella coeruleoalba; assembly: GCF_951394435.1. Classification (NCBI taxonomy): domain Eukaryota; kingdom Metazoa; phylum Chordata; class Mammalia; order Artiodactyla; family Delphinidae; genus Stenella; species Stenella coeruleoalba. The sequence goes on along the minus strand of NC_137158.1, from coordinate 66,175,914 downwards.
GCGTTTTGCCACTAACTCACCAAGAGACTGTTGGCCCGGGCCTCTGAAGGCAACTTATATTTGCCAATAGATGAAATGTATAGTGTAATTGGATATCTCTATACTTGGAGCTCAATATTAAAAAGTGAAGATATATTCTTAGAAGAAAGCCATCAAGATGTCACCAGAGAAGAACATTCAATGAAAGCGAAGAAGCAGGACATTCTTTTTTTTTTTTTTTTAGGACATTCTTATAATCAAATAATTTTATTCTCTCAGAACCTTCCAAGTATACAGGGACAAAAGTTCCTGAAGAGACAGGAACAAACTGCTCTTACCGTGCGGGATGAATGAATTCTTTTAAGCTATCGTTTGTAAATAAAAACCAAGCAGTATAGCACTCGCTCTTTTAAAGATCTAGGGTCTTGTTCCATTTCTGCCATCTCCAAACCCCTTGTATGTGCGTATCGGTCAGGATGCGTTTGGCAACAAATAACAGAAAATGCAGCTAACAGTAGTTTAAACAATGAGGGAATTTATTATGTTTCATAGCATGAATCCCAGAGTGATGGAAGTCACAGCATGATTAAGTTGAAAGCTCCATGCCTTGTGACCATCCCTGTCCTCTGCCATGCCTCCTGGACAGGTTGTCCCAGTAGGCTAGCTCCCTCCACGGCCCTCAGGCAGCTGCTGAAGGGTCCGTGTCACATGGAGGTGATGAGATCCAGAGGAAGCAAGGGAAAGTGTGCCAGGTGTGTCCTTTTTTCAGAGTGAAAGAAACTTTCCAAGATGCTTGGTCAGACCATGTCACATGCCTAAGCATAAACGCAACCACTTCACAAGGCTCATGGATGGAATCTTCATAAGTAACTTGCCCTAATCAAGATACACTCCCTGTGGCTGATGAGGGGGCCCAGCCTGCCTTTGAGCATGTGGCACTCAGAGGAGGGTAAACAGAATTAGAGGAAAGGAGGAAAGGTCAATTTTGCAGGCAACGGGGATTATCTGCCATATCAAGGAGCCTTCTGTCTTCTCTACGGCTCAGTTTCCTCACGTCACTGGGTAAAGACTAGACTAGAGGTCATCACTAAGATTCCTCCAGCTGCTAAAATTCCACAATTCAAAGACAAAGGTGACTCTATCCCCCACCGCCAACACTTAGTGGAAGAATCAACATGACTTAATGAAATCATAAGATTTTCCCGGAAAACAGCAGAGGTTAGAAGGAATACAATATATTAAACTAATGACCTTACTCATTGATCTCTATATTTCTGTGAGACAAATGAGCCTATATCACCTGGAGAGAGAAACTGAAGCACAGAGAAGCAGAATAAGTAGCCCACACCTGCATGCTCTGACTTTGTCCAAATCATTAAGTCATGGGTGGGAGAGGTGGGAGAAGCCCCTTCCAGACTGGGTGTGCCATCCAGGTAGGGTGCAACAGTGATCCATCCTGGCCTGGGGAGAAGATGCTGGAATATCTATTTATATTTTTATCTCATCTTTAATGTATAGAGGTAATGTTTTATAACGTGCAGGATGCACTAGCACGGTAACAGTGCAGGCATACAATTTACAGCTATGTAGAAGGAGAGGATGTGGGCTGATACAGTTTTTACCTATAGAATGCACAGTTAAACACTTCGGAGGTGATTGGTATAGATCGTACTAGCATTTTGATGGCTTCGTCTATATCACAACTGGAAGGAGAAAACACGTGCAGAAAATAACACAACTGGATTTGCGATGGCCGGAGACTGATAAAGCAACGCAGCCCTGAATCTGGGTTTAGAATACTAGATTTGCCGTAAAGCAGAGATTCCTAGTTAATTTTTATTTGTTGATCCTTTCAAAGCTCCTACTTTGTTTACCAGGAGACCACTTCTATCATTGTTTTCCTCCTCTCCCTCCTTCAAAGCATCTCCCATTTTAAGACGTGACAGGCGTGGTCTACCTGGCCCACAGATACAGCTTTATCTGTGCAGTCCGGGGGTGGGGGGGGCGGTCAGAAGAACTCTGTGCGTTCCCACAGCTTGTCTGCTCAGTTAACAACTGTGCATCTGCTAAGTGCGAGACCGGAGGCTACAAAGATTTACCAAGACTCCGGGAGTCCAGTATCTCGAGGTACTTCTCTGTCTGGCGAGAGACCAACAAGAAAGCCAGCTGCTTCAGAGGAGAGGATAAAAAGCAGCAGACTGAGGAGGGAAGTCAGGGGGTCAGAGGTGGGTAGGAGTGGGGGTGAGGAACCCCTTCTAGGAAGAAATGGCTCTTCACCCTTTACACAGTCTTGAAGAGAGGAGTAGGTCAAGTGCCACATTCCTTTCATCCAGAGGAAGAATAAAGTGGGCCCTGGGCTCTCCACCTGAGGAAGGAGATGCGGGTGGAGGCAGGGAAGGGGGATCTCTTTCCCTTTTGAATCTTATCTCTGTCTCCCTCCAGCCTCACTGACTCTCAAGGTGTGGCCAGGGTGTGGGCCTTCCCGCAGGGGAGCAACTTACCCCGGACACGGACAGGGCGCTGCCTGTCCCAGGGCAGCTAAAACCTCAGGAATGGTGGTTCCCACAGCTGCCCAAGTGCTCAGGACTCCAAGGCAAATGTGTTTCCTGGGGCCTTTTGCCCAAAAAAAAAAAATCAGAGATTAGTGGTTTTGATGGATGTGGAGGTGGGGGAGTGAGTAGAGAGGGTGCAGAATTTAATCTCTACGTCATGTAACAGGTTTAAAAGGGTTTATTCGATGCATTTAATGCCAAAAGCTGCTAAAAGAAAACTGTAACCTGAATCTCAAATTCATTCCAATGAGTCAGCACTTTTAAACTACATGCTGGAAGAAAAACTGGACTTTTTACTCAGATAAGGTTGTTTTCCTTCAACATTTTTCCCTTCTTCCACACTTCTGTCTTTCCAGGGTTGAGTTCAATAGTGCCTCAGAATCAGGCTTTCTGCCTTAATCCAAAATGGTCTGGAAGGTGTTGAAAACATGTCTGCGTGGTGACTCAGCATAATGGCTCTTAAAGCCACTCTGTTTGCTACTTTCAGAAGAAACAGGACAGGATTGCTTAATTGCTCCTTCCTGAAACGTGGAAGGAAGGGATGCAGGGAATAAGGAGTCAGAAGGGCAAGATTAGAGTTTTGTTAGAAGCAGAGAAAAATCCTTTTTGTAAGAAAAACAAGGATTTTACTATCAAAATAGGAAATCCATCGAAGCACTGTGCTGCTTAGTCCCTGGCAGTCAAAACACTTGGGGTGGGGCAGGGTCGGGAGGTGGTGTAGAGGGAGAGAAGTTAATATGTACCCAGAATTCTTTAATTAGAGCATTAAAAACAAGGCAAAACAAAACAAAACAAAAAGGGGGGAGGGGGGAGCCTTTGCAGTCAACTTTTGAGTGCTGTTCAAGGTGCACAAGGAAATGGGAATTTGAACTTAACTGGCACACCGCCCCCAGTTTGTGCCCTCTCTCAGGGAAGCGGCCAGGGGCCACTCCAGAACCTTCCCTCAGTGCTGGAGAACGCATTAACAATGTTATCTACTCTCTCCAAAATCGACATTAATTTAAAAAAATAAATCTGAAAATGCTAAAACAAATGATCAGGCATTTTTGCCTTCATCTACAAAGGTTTCACCCATAACGTAGTAGCTACGTTATGTACAAAAGACTAGACCCAGCCCCTCTGAATGGAGACCCCTTATCCCTTGCTATCCAGTTTTCTCCTTTCTCATTGTTGGATAGGAAGTTTACCAAATATGCTTCAAAACCAGCCGAAAAAAGACAAGGGGGAATCCAGGAGAAAGAAGGCAGAAGGGTGACCTTGACAATTTTTTTGGTAGTTGTGGAGAACAAGGAAAAAAGCAGAGGGGATGGTCAGGTAGTGCAGCTGTCTACTGTCTCACTTACTTAATACAGACTGTTAGTCCCAATCACCTACCTCTCTCTCTCTCTCTCAAAATAAATACACTTTAATTTGTAGCTGAAGTTCTCTGTGATATATTTACCTGGTTGATTTAAAACACCTAGGTTTTTTTTGTTGTTCTCATAATTTTTTTATTGAAGTCTAGTTGATTTACAATATTATGTTAGTTTCAAGTGTACAGCAAAGTTTCAGTTATATATTTTTTCAGATTATTTCCCATTATAGGTTATTACAAGATAGTGAATATAGTTCCCTATGCTATACAGTAGGTCCTTGTTGTTTATCTATTTTACATAAAGTAGTGTGTATCTGTTAATCCCATACTTCTAATTTATCCATCCCTGTCCCTTTCCTCTTTGGTAACCATAAGTTTGTTCTCTATGTCTGTGAGTCTGTTTCTGTTTTGTAAATAAATTCACTTGTATTATTTTTTAAATTCTACATCTAAGTGATATCATATCATATTTGTCTTTGTCTGACGTACTTCACTTAGTATGATAATCTCTAGATCCATCCATGTTGCTGCAGATGGCATTATTTCGTTCTTTTTTATGGCTGAGTAATATTCCATTGTGTGTGTGTGTGTGTGTGTGTGTGTGGGTGTGTGGGTGTGTGGATGTGTGGGTGTGTATCTATATATATACCACATCTTCTTTATCCATTCATCTGTTGATGGACACTTAGGTTGCTTCCATGTCTTGGCTATTGTAAATAGTGCTACTATGAACATTGGGGTACGTGCATCCTTTAGAGGTTTTTTTAATCTAAAGCAAACATGAATGTTGACTACGTTTCTGAGAGGATTACGTCTCAGAAACCATTGATGACAGACCTGCTGAAGCAACAATTCCAAGGAGTCTATGGTGGTGGCCCCAGGCTCCAGGTAGATGCCATCTAAAGCATGTAAAGAAGTTTTAAAGATTAAAGGAAACTCTGTAGTTCTCCACTGACCTTTCATTCCTGTTTGTGACTGTAGCCAGAAAATTTGAAGCTGAGGTAAAAATAAAGGGAGGATGGGGTGGTCATGCTTTATTGTCAATGTGTTTTCAATTTTATACATTTTTCCAAAGTTGTGTCTTTAAGGTAGATGTCAGTTTACGAAAAAAACAAAGTAATATTCATAATCTCAGATTCTAATCAACTATTTACTTTCCCCTGTAAATTTGTTTTGGCTGGTGCTCCCTTTTTAAAATTATTTCTCTGTTTCTTTCTTGGACACTATAAACATAATGGAAATGGAAATATATAATTCCAAAGTTCTGGACAATTTCTTTCTTCCTGTTTCTCTTTTAAGTCAAGCCTGACTGTTGTAACTGAAAAAGAGTCACCTATTCACCAGGCAAACAGAAAAAAAATAAGATTTAAAAAAAAATAACATTGCCCAGAAATGAGAAATGTTGTTGAAATTTAGGAAATAATTTCCTAAATTATAATTTTCTGGGCAACGGTCACAGCTGAATTCCCCAGGGTGTAGCTCTCCAGCTCTGACTGCTGACCTTGTTTCAGCAAAATGCACATCAGTGTCATACTCAGTCCTGTGGCCAGATCACCTGACATGTTTGATTTAAACAAAATAGGGCAGAGACTCTGAAGTTCTAGGCAACATGTGAGTCATAACAAGCACACGCTACTTTGTCTTTTATTCAGCCTGTCATTTCAAAGCGGAAGGCTTAGTTGAGTACTGTTGTTGTTACTTACAGTATGTTTGGTCCCTGGACTAGAAGGTTCTCAATCTAGGAGATAAGAAATGGCAAAGAAAAGGAATCCACTCTCACAAGAAAAGCAAACACACAGTGTCCTTCCCCTCTCACATGCTAGGCAGAGGAGGATCATCAAAAACAAACCAAGCAGCCAAAAAACAAAATTCAAAAGAGATGCATAAGAGATCACCTATACAATTGTAAACACTCAAGAAAAGGCAATCAAGAAAGAATATGTAAGCTGTTTTAATCTATAAGAGAATGCCACACAAGTACAAATTTTCCCAAGATTAAGGGAGACCACAGCAATTTCCCATCATGCATGTAGGGACATGAACTTCTGTTCAAAGCTGAGCCTAAGAACCTCAGCTCAGGGTAAAATAAAATTGAAACTCTCAACATCCTTCAGCCTAATGGAAGAGAAAAGCTTTTTTTGAGCACATCACACAGAGATACATGGGGTCATCTTAATCATAATAACAGCCAACGTTTTTTCAGTGCCAATTATGTGCCAGGCCCAATTGCCCAGTGAAGTATGATTATCTGCTGTTGGCAGGTGATGAAACTACGACTCAGAGGGATTAAATAACTTCTCAGTGAATTGTAGAGTCGGAATCTAAACCTAAGTCTGTATGACTTCAAAGCCACAGTTGACCACTGCAGTACAACTTCTCTCTCTTTTTTTTGGCTGGGTTAGGCTCATGACTACCCTCATACTACACTTGTATGCCGGATCCATCTCTGTTTTCAGAAGCTGTTTATAATTATTCTTAGTAGTTTTAAACATAGCAATAGATATTATATGTTCTTCCCACACTAACTCTTGGCGTAACGATGCCATGGTTTTATTATTAAATGAGTGCACTGTTACATCCTTTTCGTGCCCTTTATTAACTCTGCCAGCTATTTCATGAGTAATGTTTGTATCTACTTTAGTCACGTCAGTTATGATTTCATAGATAGTAATCTCAGCCTTTTCTCAAACTTTGTTCTTAAAGTCATTCTCCCAAACTTCCATTTTCATCTGTTCTATAGTTTTTATTGCCAGTCTTCTGTTGGTTGGTTGGTTGGTTCCCTCTTAAACTAATTTGAACAGAACTGCTCACAAAAATGCAAGTATAAATGTGTGTCCTAATTAGAAAGCGATAGGACCATATTTGATCGGGTTTTTCATCACTCTTCCTGATGCTGGGCTTTTTTTTTTTTTTCTTCTCTTGGAAGAATTTTTGCTTTGAACGATGGTCTGGATTTTTAGTCTCTTTCCTGGTTTCTATTCCCTTCATCTTCTATGTATTTGATGTGGTTGGTCCTCTACAGTGGTGGTAAGGCACACAGGTTCTGAGTCAGGCTCCCTAGGTTAAATCCAGCTCCTTCATTTACTAGCTGTATGACCTTGAGTAAGTTAACTATCTGAGTTCCATCATTAATAAAATGAGGATAATACTAGAACCAACTGCATATGGTGGTCAGGAGGCCAAGTAAAATAATAGATGTGAAGTGCTTAGCAGAGTGGCCAGTGCATGGTAAGCTCTTGATAAATGTTAGTATTGATTGTTACCTAAAAACCTCTCAAATGTTCTAGTTGCCACTTTTATCCCCACTTAACAGACTTATGAACTTTCTGCACTTATCTATCTTTTTAGCTTGCCTCCCAACCTCCCAAATTTTGTGTCATTCACAAATTTAGACACTAAAATTAATTTATAAAGAATTTGGTTAAAACAAAGGCTTGAACATTGCCTCCTTTATATTTCCCCATGTGAAATTGTCTGTTAACCATATACTTCATTTTCTGTTTTTAAGTTGGTTCCCCAAGTGTGACTAATCATCCTCTTTCCCCCAGTGAGAAAAACACTGGGACACTCCACTAAAAATTGAATTATCAAATACATTATGAAAATCTACATATACTCCACCTACAGTTCTCTCCTTATCTGCATGCAAATTTACATCCTAATGCAAGGCAATTATTTAGGGCTCAGAATTGCCTATCAGAGGAATCTTTTCTGTATGTAAATGTTCAATGATCCTAGCTTTAGAGCCTGCCTAAAACAGAGGAGAAACAGAAAACATAATCTTCTGGGTCCAGGCTAGATATCTTCCTCGTTCTGAGTATAAATTATAATTTGCTTGAGATTACAGATCTGGCCAAACAGTTTCTCAATTACCTCCATTAACTCCTTCAGAGCTCTGGCGAATCCCTTTTCCTATTCAGTCTTCTTGTCACAATTTGTTTAGAATGGTCAGCTTAGAGCAAATCAAGGAAATGAGTTTGACAGTATCTAGACAAGGAAGAGAGAGGTGGACGGAAAGAAATACCCTAGAAAAGATACATCTTCCAAAGAATTCCTTAATTCTTTTCAGGGTCCAAGTTAGCACTGAATCAGAGGTGCTCTCACATAGTGACTTTCATCACACCCAGCAATGCTCCTCACTCAGTCATCACTCGGCACCTGTTGGAGCTGGGTACCATGCCAGCTGCTGACGATGCAGAAAGGCACAGAAAGAACACATCCTGACCTTCACAGAGCTAAGATTCTAGTGGAGAAGGGCAGACAAGGGGGAAAAAACGAAATAATTTTTACACAGTGCTGGGGATTAAGCGCTATGAATCAATTATCAAGGAAATGTAACAAAGAAAACTAAATACCCGTGGTTAAGGAAATCTACCATCAGTCTTTGAATTTGGAGATGTTGGAGAAGCAACTGTCTCCACTGAACAACATGATGACTTTTGACCTGATAGGCTCTCCAGGTTACAAGCAAGAACTGGCCCAGATCAAGGCATAGAGCAGCACTGAGCAAAAAGATTAAATGATAAGTGAGAAATCCAGTGTCAGGGTAGCATTAAAGTATGCAGGTGTCTTAGTCACCTCAGGCTACCGTCATAGAAGACCATAGACTGGGTGGCTTAAACAACAGGAATTTATTCAGTTAATTTACTTAGTTTAGTTCTGGAGACTGGGAAGTCCAAGATGAAGGTGCCAGCTGATTCGGTTCCCCCTTGGGGGCCCTCTTCCTGGCTTGCAGACAGCCGTCTTTTCATTGTGTCCTCACACAGTGGAGAGAGACAAAGCACTAGTCACTCTTTCTCCTCTTATTAGGGAACTAACGCCATCACAGGGCTCCACCATTATGACCTCATCTAAACCTAATTATCCCCCAAGGCCCACCTGCAAATACCATCACATTGGGGGTTAGGGCTCCAGCATTTGAATTTTGAGGAGACACACACCCTCAGTCCATAACCGCTGGGGTGAACATCCTACCAGAGCATGCTTAGGAATGCTTTGTTCTGTGTGCAGAGACCAGAGCTTTTCCACCATAGTCAGTGGTGAAAGCTCCAATGGTGAAGGTGGTCTTTGCCTCACCCCCAGGACTCCGGTTCCATGGCAGCAATTAGACAGGTCTCCGATGTTGCCCAGCCTCAGCCACCAATGAACTGCAGTCCAAGTTTCTATGACAAATCCTGTGTCACCTTCAGGCATGTTTCCTGCCTAAAGGGGGAGAACTGAAATGCTACATACAATTTCTCTCTTAATACTACAAATGAGGAATGTTACTCTCAAGCACATTCTTTCTTACATAACTGAGACGAGAGAAAAAATTTAATAGGGTATTTCAATTAACTTTGATATAGTTACAAAGCAATTTAAAAGCTTATTCATTCTAACCCTGAGAAATACCAATCTGGGCCAGACATGTTTCTGTGCTTTTAATATAACAAGGAAAAGAAAGTACATCCTACATACATTGATAGCTATGAGCTTTGATTTTTAGGTGCCCATTTTGAGATATAAGGAACGTTTTAGTGTTGTAGGATCAGGAACAAATGGCAGAATACTTGATTCTTTGTGAACACAGCTGATAAGCCCATGCTCAGAAAGAATCTCCTTTAAAAGAGTACTCCTCCTCTCCTTGGTCATTTTCAGAACTATGTACACAGACTAAAAATAAAGCCAAAATTATTACTTTTGGAGAGTACGGGGCAATGTACGGATAATGCAAGCCAATCATTAATGACATTCCAAAGTGACATGGTGATACAAATGAGGAACAGCATGTCCTCCTATTAATGCTTCAGAAACTATTTATGATCACGATTTAAAAAGTGAGTCTAGGGCTTCCCTGGTGGCGCAGTGGTTGAGAGTCCGCCTGCCAATTCAGGGGACGCGGGTTCGTGCCCCGGTCCGGGAAGATCCCACATGCCGCGGAGCGGCTGGGCCCGTGAGCCATGGCCGCTGAGCCTGCGCGTCCGGAGCCTGTGCTCCGCAACGGGAGAGGCCACAACAGTGAGAGGCCCGCGTACTGCAAAAAAAAAAAAAAAAGTGAGTCTAAAGTAAATGATGTACGTCCATCATGGCCAAATTTGCAGAGCAGCTCAAAGAAACTGGGCCATGTTTATATATAACCAGATCATGACACGCACAAGTAAGAATGCGCAAACCAGTGAAACCCAACTGGAAACCGATAGGGTCCCTGACAACCTCCGATGTCTAGTAGTGGTCGCTGCCAGAAGCACTACCTCAAGGATGAAATGGGGTGTCCTGGGGGCGGAGCAGGGAGGTGGGAGATGCCAAATTTGCAGATAAAATCCACAAACAATGATGACCAATTGCCTGGCACTTGCAGCAATCTGTCTTAAATCACCTCCTTTCTTAATGATTTCCTGTGGCTGAATAGAAATAAAACAAGCCCAACCTCTTCCTTAGAATATTAGTGAACCATGGCAGCAGTTTACACTTGTCATCAGAGTTGCGCAGGGAGACGTGAGGAGGTCATGAAGTGCTGCGGGCCTGTGTGTATCTGTATTCAAGCACCCAATGTGTTGTTGGAACTCTGGATATTGTTAGTAAAATATTAAAGTTTCCTTATAAGCTGTTTTGGATCATGATTTCAAAAGAGGAAAACCAATTTGCACCCACTCTGGAGAAGGCTAATTGGTGCCAAGGAGAGCTCTGGGTTGGTCAAGCACAACTGCACAGTGGAAAGAGTAAGGCTAGGGCTCAAAGTGCCTGGGTGGGAACTCTGGTTCCACCAGTAACAACCTGTTTGGCTGGGCAAATCACACGATTTCCTGGAATCACAGTTTTCCTCATCTGGAAAATGGGGTTGGCTGTACCTACCTTTCAGGTTGTTGCGCGGCACACTGCACACCCACCCCTCTTGCCAAAAAGAGGCCGAACACCTTTCCCTGGTGGGAAACGTTTGGGCCCCATGACCTGACGTTATCAGAAGGATTAAACGGGGTGCTGTGGCCTCTCCCGTTGCGGAGCACAGGCTCCGGACGCGCAGGCTCAGCGGCCATGGCTCACGGGCCCAGCCGCTCCGCGGCATGTGGGATCTTCCCGGACCGGGGCACGAACCCGCGTCCCCTGCATCGGCAGGCAGACTCTCAACCACTGCGCCACCAGGGAAGCCCCTAAACGAGGGTTTTTAAAAGAAGCCTCTAATAGACTAACTCCAGAACAACAAAATAAAACAGCAACGATGATTGTCTTTGGGGAGGAAAGCTAGATGGTTGTGGGATGCATGTAGAGGGAAGTTGACTTCTCACTGTGTGCTCTTTTGAATTGTGTATCATGTGTATGTTTAACCTAATCAAAGAAAAATAAAATGTGATTCTTTTAAAAATGCCTTTGAAACCCATCCCACTTTGTGTGTTCATCTTTCCTATAGGACTAATAGTGAATTAAAGCTTTCCTCAGCTCCTTGGATATTACTCAATGTGAAAGGCATCCCAGAGGAAGAGCAGATCATAGGTTCCTACCTGAAAGAAGGAATCAAGCTCAACAATTATTTCAAATTTTCTTAATAGGAAACATGGTATGTGTCAACATGTGAACCCCTGATATTTTTAAATTGGTCCATCCTACCCTAAAAGAAAAAAAGCTTAACTTACAAACTTTCCTCTTCTCCTTCTTCAGGCAGCTCTGTTTTCTCTGGTCAGCTCCCTAGTTTTCTCTACAATGAAATAAGGTCATATACCCCCTTAACTTTCCGCATCACCAAACACTAACTCGCAACAGAAAAAAAGAAAGGGGCCCGAGGATAAAAAAGATAAAGACTTTTAATGTCCTTCATTTGAAAAAGAAAAGTAATAGTTACTGCCAATCATGTTGTCTTTTAGACTTTAAGTTCTCAGAGGGGAAAGTGTTTTAATTTTCTTTAGCATCTTAAGCATTGTCAAGTCTACCTATGTTTTAAAATAAACATTGTTCGAAAATAATGTTCTTTATGTAGCTCAGAAGCAATATCGTGTAACAATTGATTCCACAGCAAAGCAAAGCTCTCACTGATATTTCCTGACAACCTCACACACTCAGTGCATCCCTGGGCTCACGACCGCCATGTGCACCCAACCGCAGTTCTGTTTAGAACAAGACGACCTGGGTCCACATTCTAAGCCCCTATTTTAGTAAAGCTGCCAACCAAAATGCCTTCCACACTAAACGATAGCAGTCCCCATGGTCCTCTTGTGATTACTGAAAAATCTCCCTCAGAGGAAATGACATTCTTCAACTTTTCCTTTTTTTCACCTTTGATATATTTACTTAGGCATGTCTTAGTCAGTCTATTAATACGCTGGAAACCTGAGAAGCTTTCCTCAGGAAGACAATGAGAAGAAACACATCTTTATCCCGTTTTAGAGAAAAGAAGATTTGTTAAAACAGTTTTCTGTGCTTCCATATTGGAAGTCTGCGTAAGGAAGAGAGATTTGTGGAGGAAATCTCTTAATTCTAACAATAAGAGCTGCTTTGAGTTAATTGTGTTAAAGAAGCAGTGTTTCAGTGATTCATGTCTAAGTGAAACCATTATTTTCCTGAACCTGCCAAAAACTTACACAACTCGTTCGTGTGATTTTATTACAATTAAGATTCCTTTTGGAAGAGAGACGTACATTTTCAAATCTTTTGGGAAGGGGAGACCCGTGCTTCAGGGCAATGAATTGCCCTGAAAAGTAGAACAAAGAAGAAGGCCTTGTTATAATGCTGGTGAGCAGGGGACAGGGCCAGCTTCACTTCAGTAGTTCTGTGGTGACACGCAATGCGCCAGGTGACACAGCCAAGGCCAAGAGGGATTTACTCAAAAGGAGATACAAAGAGGAAGAGAGAGAGTTTACAAAGGTTTAGGGGTCTTGTTTCCGGTTTTTGCCTTGAATTTATAGACGAGTCAACCATCACCACCGCCAAGATCCTACAAATAAATAAATAAATTTTCCTTTTAGGGAGAGATGTAGTATCTCTTCCCCTAGACTGGAGAGAGGAACTTCTGAAACTCTACTGGGGGGTGGGGCATGGGAATAGGAGGATAAAAGAAAAGAGAGGGGCAACCTTTCTCTGCCAGTAAGCCCAGAGCACCACTGCTAGAGTCACCTGGCCTAAAAAAGGCACAGAAAGTTGAAAAGCTTTCTCTCCACCTTTCTTCCACCTTCAATCCTTCTATCCTACATCAAATATTGGCTGCCATAATATTTAATTAAAAATTTTTTTTTTTTTACTCATGGAGACCTATAGTCCAGGCTAGTGATGGGTCAGCATTATTTGCAACAAAAGTTTTCATTACAGTGTCTCATTATTTTACACACCAGGTATATGTATTCCATATATACAAGCACATATTGATTGCGTCCATAATAACACCTCTGTAAAAGTAAAGGCATCAGTGAAGCACTATGAAGACTTCTATAAAAATAGGCAAAACTTGGGAGCAATTTCTCAACATCAATGTGTCCTACCCTACTTTCAGTGGCAAGAGCTCACTCACAGAGTCAGCACCATTCACTGGAAAGGGCACTAGACTGGAACCAATGGGATGGGTTGTGTCAGCCATCAAATCTTAAATGTCATCTATCTAAGCATCTGCTTCCTTATTTAGAAAACAAAAGTGCTCTTGGGCCCCTTAATTTAAAATCCCCCATACTCATATTCCTACTGAGAAATCTGGATAAAATACCAACTCCTAATTCAACAATGCCATGAATTATTACCAGGAACAACAACAACAAAGTAAGAAAAATATCACTACAATCATCTTTCTTCCCTATGAAATCAGGGATTATGGCAACATCTCCAAAACTTAGTGGTAGATTTCCCCAGTATTCCATATGTCAAAAGAAAATATATGTACAGAGAAATATCTGGTGCCCTCACGAGAAAAAAATTTCAGTATATGTTACCTTATGTGTGGAGCGGTGATTTCCCTGAGGGTTGGAGGACTCTTGGCATTTTAGAAAGTTCTTTGTCTTTATCCAAACTCCACAATCCATGATGAAAACTGTGGACTTATTTTCACCCCCCGATCCCTGATAGTAGCTGGTCTGATGTATATAAAGAAATTGTTTAAAATTTTATCCAAATTTTCAGTTTGTTAATAACAAAGATATCACTCCAGATTTCATCCACTTTAATATCCCACTATAGCTTCTCCGTGAACTATAGTACCTGGATTACAGGAAGGTACAGTCTGTAACTATGAAAGAACATTTCATCATCGTCAACAAAAAAGCATTTATTAAGTCGTAATTATACTTGATGCTTCACTGATCGCCTTAAAAGGAAAAAAAGAAAGAACAAGAGTAACATGGTCCTTCCCTTCTAACTGAACCCAGTCTATTACTGGAATAGTGCCCTGAACCAGCATGATAGGGACATACAGATGGCAAAACAAAACAGCACAGTTAATCAAGAAGGCATAGCCTGACACACAAGGGTGAGCAGTAAAGGAGAGAGCAGAGGTGTTAGATGCATAACTGAGATGGGAACAATACAGAGGTCTAGAAAAGTTGAGATAAGATGAAACATCTGAGTTCTTAACAATCTGGGAAGATGGCCTGGATTTTTCAGTGGGGAAATGTTCTTTGGTTAGTGGGCTGAGGGCTCAGAAAAGGCGCAAAAAAACAAGTAGGATAATCAGTCTAGAGGGCTCTCCCCTTGTGATTGGCTTACAGAAGTCCGCTCCCCCTACAAGGCCACGTGGGGCCCTAGACCCACCGTAGAGTCTTTGGAGGAGAGGATGGTGCAGCAGCTGACTACCTGCTGGCAAGGACAAACAGGCAAGAAGTCTGACAAGGACACAGAGACAGTGGTCCCAATACAAGAGAACAAACTTCTACATCCAAGCAGAGGAAACAGCAAAGAGAGAAAGCAGTCTGTTTAGAAGACATTGGAAAGGACGCATTTTCTTCAGCAGCAGGTGGCTTCTTATGTGTCTCACCTGCACCCTAATACCGTTGCTTTCAGAAGGTTTTTTGCTACTGAGTACCTTAGTACTTTGCATCTGAGAACAGCGACCTACTTACCTCTAGTATCTTAAAATGCTGAAACTTAACCACAAGTTTGAAGTTTCTGTGGATATTGTGAAATGGTTCACATCCCTAAATCATTCCTTCTCAACTGCTCCTCAAAGGCTTAAAAATAGCACATCTCAGAGTGATTCAACTGGCTTAAAATAATTCACAAACGTCTTCCTCAAAGGAAGCAGGGGAAAGACAGGCGGTGGAATACAAATGAGGTGACAGGTTTTGTCAACACTGAGAGAGGTGACTCGTTTGGAACTAACAGATCAGATGGAGTCTGGAGTTAGCAGTAGAATGGATTTCATCTCAATCAGATTATTGCAGCCAGGAATTAGTTGTTGGATTTAGAGAGAATGCAGAGGTTAACAAAACTAAAAAGACTGGTCCCTAAACAATAAAGTATATAGATTAAGGAGGTGATGATCAAGGCAGAGAATTCCTCTTATCTCTATTAAGCTACATCTACATGTCAGCAGACTTTCTGTACCTATATGGTAGCCATCGATTTTCTCAAGGAAAGACAGTGCCCAGGGATAGGCACCAGACAGGATGTGTGGGGAAAGAAATGAGAAGGGACAGTGCATGGAATTGTTGCCCAAGTCTATAAACACTACAAAGATACATTCTTTTTGTATTTTAAAGCCACATTCTGTAAGCTTATAAATTAATTCACCAGTAATTTATTTTATACCCATCACACATCAGGCACTATGCCAGGCCCTAAGGGCACAAAAGTAAATAAATAATAAAGTTGATCATTATAACAGCTTTCATTATTGGGTGCCTAACATGTGCCAGGAACTCTACTTCTATTATACAATGGAATGCCCACAACATACCCTTAAATGAGGCATTAAGTTCCCACTTTGCCAATGAAAAACTAAGAGGAAGAAAGGACGGCTCTGAGAGATTACATGAAAGTGGCGGATCTCTCAGGGAACTCCAGTGCAGGAGCAAGATAAGCAAACTAATGTTTACAATACCCTATGGTAAATACTAAAAGAGAGATTTTTTTTTTTAAAAAAGGGAGGAGCTCAGCATAAGGGAAGGGAGATAGGAGGGGACTGGGGACGTTAAGGAGTGTGGGGAGGGGGGGTACGTGGGTGATGGGAGAGGAGCCCAACACACGCGGAAGATAAATAGTCCCATAGTCCCGGAAGAGAGATAGGGATAATATGAGCTGTCTTTCAACCATACCCACAAAAGATTCCCTCTACATTTCTGCAGGATGAAGAATGTTGCTAAGAGAAAGCAGCCGGGCTCATGCACGGTGTTTCTGGGATGCCACAGAGGCTCTGACAGGACACTTTTTATCAGCCTGAAGAAGAGGGGGCATTTATCATGACAGACTAATTGCTCACTTTGAGTGATATTGTTCTATCTATCTAGGTACCCTATGTGGCTATATAGTAATGACAGGTTTTTAAACAAACAATACAAAGCTTCTATGTCCAAATAAACGCCCCCAAAGTAGTTAGTCACCTTAAGTTTAAACGCTGATTTCAGTTCAAAGCATTTCAGGTACAACTCTTCTGAAATTGCCTTCATAGCTTGCTATACATTCTTTTGAATATCCTTAATGCTGAAAAATCTTTACCAGTGAAAATGTAATATTTTGGGGTTCGTTTTAGGTCAACAATGACTTTGAGCTAAATCCATGACGACTGACTAAAATTTCATTGGGTAAAAATAATGGAAAATGCCAACTAAATGTCAGTCACTAAGCTAAGTGTATTTTATAAATCATCTCACCTAATTTAGTTCTCACCACAAATCTGTAAGGTGGATATTAGTGTCCCTCTTTAATACCTCTTTAATAATGATAAAATTAGTATATGTTCACTGAAGGAAGTTTGGAACATCTAGAAAAGTAGAAAGAAGAAACCAAACCTCCTTCAAGTTCTCACCACTCAGATCTAACCACTATTGACATCACTGTGCTTATTGGTCTAGGCTTTTTCTGTGAGTATATAAATATGCTCTTTCCCCAAAAAACTAATCACACAGTACATAACTTGATAATTATTCACTTAATGTTATATTCTCAACAGTTTTTCAAGTCACTGAATTCCTTCTACAAAATCATCTTTACTCACTGTTTGGTATTCCTGTATGTGGATATGTCATCATCTACTCAAAGAATTCCAGTATTTCAGTGTTTCAAATGAACATTCTTCACGTAGATCTTTTTGTGGAGTCCTGTGATCACTTCCTTCAGATAATTTCCTCCGAGTAGAACTGCCGGATTTAAGGCATGCATACATATATTTAGTGGCTGTCATAGTTTCCCCAACTTTTAGATGAGTAAATGAAAATTCAAAGAAGTACTTTGAACAAAGAAGTCATAAACCCAGAATGTAGCATAGATTGGCTTTGACCCAGGTCTGTGACTCTCTAAAGACTGATTTTTTTTTCCACGATGATAAATAAAATTCAATCAAAAATGAGACATGTCAATTAAAAAAAAGTTTTCACGCATGCAATCCAAACCATTCCTAAAAGACTTTTTTAAGGAATTAAAAGCATGCTTTGGATTTGCATTTGTTTCCCTAATGATCCTTTAAAGAACCAAGCTCATTTCTGAGTTTACGTTTTTGTTATGTTCATTTTTGAAGCACTCACTTTACTTCCTTGTTACATTCTTAGAAGATGTCAGTTCTGTCCTTTATGAATTTACAATACTATCAAGATTCTGGCCTAAGCATTGGGCTTCTGGTTGAACTGCCAAAAAGCTTATTCTCTCCAGCTTTTAGACAACTTAATTGGGATAAACTTGGTTACAATTCAAGCAAGCCACAGCCAGGTGGGGAGCCCACACCCTCGCGCGTTTAGAATACCAAATGACTAATAGATAACCAGTCCTCTTTAAGTCTGGCTACCTTCTGATAACAGAGGAAATAAACATTTCCAACCCAAAGTTCTACTGGTTTGTTATAAACATATAGCCTGTTCTCCTGGAAGGATGAGTGCGATGAGCAGTACAAGTACAACTCTTCCTTGCACATTTGTCATTGGCAGGCGGTTGGAAACGGATCAGAGAAAACCCACCTGGTGGGGGAGGTGCTCTGGAAGGGATGGGTGGAGATACTGTGCTGAAACTGTGTTTTTATAGTTGAGTCTACAACCTTTCCAACAAGTCCTTAATTAATTGGCTCCAGGCACTCATCCCACTTTGGGAACCAAGAGGATTTTAAAGGTGTATCAGAGGAGAGAGATTTTAAAGATAAAGAGAAAATTTTAAAGAAAAGGCAGAGGAGGAAGTTGATTTAGGAATTCTACTGCAGGCTTTCAAAGCTTTGTAAGGATGCTTTCGACGACCTCTCTGGGAGCACCACTGGTTTTCCCCAGTGCTCTGATCTGATGATCTACAGCCCTGCTTTCTCCCTTGATCACCAACCTCAACTGCAGTGTTTCACCAGCATCTCAAATGTAACTTAACCAACAGAACTCTGCATTCTCACCCAACCCATCATCAACCCCATCTTTTTTTTTTTTTTTTAATTTATTTTATTTTTGGCTGCGCTGGGTCTTCGTTACTGCATGTGGGCTTTCTCTAGTTGTGCTGAGTGGGAGCTACTCTTCGTTGCGGTGCGTGGGCTTCTCATTGCGGTGGCTTCTCTTGTTGTGAAGCGTGGGCTCTAGGCGCTTGGGCTCAGTAGTTGTGGCGCACGGGCTTAGTTGCTCCGTGGCATGTGGGATCTTCCCTGACCAGGGATTGAACCCTTGTCCCCTGCACTGGCAGGCGGATTCTTAACCACTGCGTCACCAGGGAAGTCCCCATCGACCCCACCTTCCCCAACCCCAACTACTCCTTCTTCAACTTACCCTGTCAGTAAATGGCACCACCATGCATAGAGCTGTTCAAGCCATGTGAGATTCTGCTTTTTCCCGTAACCAAATATCCCGTAGGCTTACCTCCAAAACATCCCCATTCCACCCACTGATCCTTCTCACCGTTCCCACTGCTATTCCCCTAGGACAGACCTCAACAGACTCTCATCTAAAATTCTTGTTTCTACTTCTGCCCCTTAACAATGCTTTCTCAGAGAACTCTCCTGTACTGTTGGTGGGAATGTAAATTGGTGCAGCCCCTATGGAAAACAGTATGGAAATACCTCAAAAAATTTAAAATAGAGTTGCCATATGATCCAGTAATCCCACTCTTGGGCATATATCTGGACAAAACTATAATTCAAAAAGATACAAGCACCCTTATGTTCACAGCAGCACTATTTACAATAGCCAAGACATGGAAACAACCTAAATGTCCATCCACAGATGAATGGATAAAGAAGATGTGATAGATACATATATATATACACAATGGAATACTACTCAACCATAAAAAGGCATGAAATAATGCTATTTGCAGCAACATGGATGGACCTAGAGATTATCATACCAAGTGACGCAAGTCAGACAAAGACAAATACCATACAATATGTCTTATATGTGGAATCTAAAATATGACATAAACACACATCCACAAAACGGAAACAGATTCACAAGCACAGAGAACAGACTTGTGGTTGCCAAGGGGGAGGGGGGAGAGGGGAGAGGGAGGGATGGAGTGGGAGTTTGGGATTAGCAGATGCAAACTATTATATATAGGATGGATAAACAACAAGGTCCTACTATACAGCACAGGGAACTATAGTCAATATGCTATAATAAACCATAATGGAAAAGAAAAAAACAAACAAACAATGCTTTCTCCACACAATAGTCTGAGTAATCTTTCAGAACATAAATGAAGCCAGTGGCCGATTTAAAACACTCCAATGGCTTTTTGTCACAGGCCAGACTCCTCACTATGGTCCAGAGAGCCACGTCCCTGCCTACCTCTCTGCCCTCATCCTCCAGCCCACACCCCTCCCACTCACCACTCAGGCCTGGCTGTCCCCCCACCAGCCCCACCCGCGGTGTAGCCTTGCCTCAGGCCTGAAACTTACTGTTCCCACGCCTGGAACCACTCAACCTCTCAGACCTTCATGAAGCTGGTTTATTTCTACCATTCAGACTTCAGCTCAAAAATGATTTCCTCAGGAGGCTTCCCTAACTCCCCCCAACAAAAGGTGCCCCACTTCATAGCACTCAGCACTAGTGGAAATCTTGTCCTATTTGTCTATATAATTGTTTATCGTTCTCTCTCCCGCACTAAAATAGAGGCTCCTAAAAGACAGACTAGTCTAACTAACACATCATTCTATACTAGACCACAAAACAGAGCCAAGCTCAGAGTAGTCACTCAAAAACTGTCTCAAATAAAAAAATCAATAAATGATGGAGAATGGGTGGATGGGTGGAACCCGTTCCCCCTATTATTGTCTTAAATTCATCAAGAAAACAATTTTCTGATTTTTTTGAGTTTCAGGCAATAACATTAAGTTGAGAGAGATTCAGACACTAGATAACTTACTCCAAGCTGTAAATTAGGCACTTTTAATAGTCACATCAATTCTTAGGCTATTAGTACACTAATGTATTAGTGGCCTGAAAGAATTGACAAAGCTTCCGAAGTACATTTCTCATGACTAGCTAGAGGGTGGTGAGAGAGAGAATCTGGCATGTTGTATTTTATACATTAACTCCTGTTGGGTGGAGGGGTTTTTTGTTTTGTTCTTTTTATTTTAAACCTGATTGTCTTTGCCTAAAGAATTCTGGATTTGAAAAGTAAATTCTTTAAGATATCTGATTGTAATCTTATTCAGAATGCTGAAATAATTGATGATGTTTAGATTACTCATCTTGTCATCTAGTAAAAAGTAAGCATTTGGACCCCAAAAATATATGTACGTATATATACTCACACGTATCACCGCACAGAAATAAGAACATATTACATTGATGAGTTTGCTGTATGCATGAAACTTTCTCAGCATATAATGCACGAGTGGCAAAATAGGCCAAAGAGTGGGAACCTCCATGTCTCTGAAATCTTTATGAATACAATGCTGTCCCCACATCACCTCTTACCTTAGAGTTTCAAAATAGAGCCTTGCGAGAAATGTGAAGCAAAATAAAAATCCTAGCTCTTGTGTGGCAATTATAGCAGCACTGAAGTCTGGGGTTCTGGTGTCCTATTCATAGGGACACATTCTTGCGGCTAAAACAGTGCTTCTAGGTTGTCCAAATGTGTTTTCATAATGAGTGTTAGGATTTGGGCATATATTTTATCCAAACTGTGAAAAGCCAATGGTAGCAATTCAATATTCTATCAATGATCTAAGTGACATGCTTACTTTTTTTCATAGAAACATTGTGGAGGAACACTCTTTAAGCCACTCTCTTAATGCCAGGCTTATTTTGTTGTTGTTGTTTTTTGTGTTTTCTTTGTTTTTTTTTTTTTTTGTTTTTGCGGTACGCGGGCCTCTCACTGTTGTGGCCTCTCTCGTTGCGGAGCACAGGCTCCGGACGTGCAGGCTCAGCGGCCATGGCTCACGGGCCCAGCCGCTCCGCGGCATGTGGGATCTTCCCGGACCGGGGCACGAACCCGTGTCCCCTGCATCGGCAGGCGGACTCTCAACCACTGCGCCACCAGGGAAGCCCCAGGCTTATTTTTTATTTCAATGTTTAGTTCAATATACCTTCCCCCCATGTAAAACATGGCTCCTTCCCTTTCCTCCCATCATGTCAATAAAGCTGCGTCCATGTCAGATAACAAGAAAACTGGGCTGTTTAGAAGCAAGGAATAGAGAGGTTTTCTGCCAGATAATTGTCGTGGCTCGGAAGTTCCCTGAGTTACTCTTGGGGGGGTTGAATTGTTCACTTCTCTGTGTCTCCAATAAAAATGTTAGCAACCAGAGGGCTCATCTTTCTCAGATTTACCTCCTCTCTCCCAGGTTGTTCTGTGCTTTTAAAAAACTGATTTCTCTGTCCGTGTCTGTAGCAGATGTTGCTTTATTGCTTGCTAACATTATGCTAACATTACACTTAGAAAACAGTCTGTGGAGCCTGACTTCTGTCAACACAGTCTACGGGTTATAGCACAAGCTGGGAGATTTTTTCCAGCTCTAGTCAATGACTCCCTTTAGGCAAGTTGCCTAACTTCATCAGTTTCCACATGTAGTCATGGGGCTCCATGATAATATATAGCTGAAGCCTTTGGAGGAAAGGCCACATTTCTTGTTTCTCAAAATTTCTCCTTGCAGACATATTAAAAGTCTTCTGACTTTTCAGACAAGAGAAAGACCCGTCATTTAAAAATGACCTTTCCTTGCTTAGCGGGTCAAGCATTTTTTTTAGACTCTTGCTTTTTAAATACATCTTTGTATCTCAAATATACAACTGTCTCTTTTGAAACTTTTAAGTATTTTCCAAAACTTGAATGTGTGTGGACTCAAAGACAGATTATCAAGCTATCATTTTGGAGATAGAATATATTGCCAATTTATTTTACTAATACATATATAACATTGTTCTACAAGAACCTTGCTTGTCCAGCTGAGCAAAATGAATTGTTTTTTCTTTGCTTTAAGGCTAACAACCGAAGTTCAAGTCAACAGACTTTAAGCACAATCCAGGGCCAAGAAGAGTGGAGAAATAATGACAAATGAGGCATGAACTCTTCCCTTAAGGAAATGATGATCTAGGAGCGGACAGGGACTTGTAAGAAACTACAGTACACAGTCACAGTAAGTAAGGACTAAATTAAAATGCAGACTTGCTCTGAGCCGGTGATGGAGACCGCTGAGACAGGTGAAGACTTCAAGAATACAATGACTTTTAAAGTGGATCTTAAACGAACACTTGAATTTCAATACCTAAAGCAATGAATAAAGACTTAGAACGCTGAAGGAAGTAGTGATTCTTGGTTTTAGAAATTCTGTTTTTTTGACATGCTGGGCTATTTTTAAGTGCTAAATGTTGCCATTGTGTATCGTATACTACTCTTATGTCCAAGTTATTGAAAATCTGTAACTCAAATCATTTACATCTTGAAATTATTACTGCAGTTAAAAGTTCAAATCAAACAAAAGTACATTTATTTAGAAAGGCTCTTGACCACATTCCCTCACCTGTTTGAAACCCTTCCAAGATATTTTATTGTTCCTTTAATTTCCATTTCCAGGGTTTATGTTTATTAGTCTCTTGCATTTCCTTCCAGAGGATAGGAGCAGCTAGGGAAAAAGTAAAAGTGTTTGATGGAGGGTTAGAGGAGGAGGGAAAGGCATGCCCCAGGCACAGCTCCAAGCCTGTCCCACCCTCCCCAGCCTAACCTTCTCTTTTGTCTTCAGAATTGAATTCTCTTGGTTAGAGCCATTCTGTGAGGCTCTAACTCTTCCCACCAGGATAATTTATGTTAGTCTTCATCTTCTTCCCCAATCATACTTCTAGGGAGAATCCAGCTGAAGGGAGGGGAAATCTCAGGCCTGGAGACTGGCGGAATAGCACTTGATTAGAAAGAAACGTAATCAGAGCTCACTGTTCTATAAATGTATCACATGAACTAAATACCAAAATTTCCATATCTTTGTTTCACTCCAGAATTACAATCACTATGAGGGAATTATTAATATAAATATTTGAGGCACTGATAGTACTCTGTGCTCTGTTGAATGTGTTTGGGGGAGAGGGCTGAGGGGCAAATATTGGAGACGTATATTGGGACATTTGGGACTTACTTATACTAAGAATTTATTCTTTGTTTATCTGAGACTCACATTTAACTGCAAATTCTGTATTTTTATTTGCTAAATCTGGCAACTCTAAATGGAATTTGGAAACTGTAAGGTCACTGCAATCTTTGAAAGATCAGTTTCCAAACAAGCCACAGGGAAGCCAGATCACCAGAGGATTAGGAGTGAGTGGTTATCAGGAAAGGGAGACAGAATAACCTGCTTTTCTCAGAAGTTGGATGCTGAAAGGAAAGAGATGTGTTGCGATTTGGTTTATGTA
This sequence comes from Stenella coeruleoalba, assembly GCF_951394435.1. Lineage (NCBI taxonomy): Eukaryota > Metazoa > Chordata > Mammalia > Artiodactyla > Delphinidae > Stenella > Stenella coeruleoalba. Next base: position 66,152,128 of record NC_137158.1, on the reverse strand, counting down.
CAGGCCTTTTGGATATGCTCAAAATGATGACATGATTCAGTTAAATAAAGGAACCCATTTGGTTAAGACTAGATATCATCTCAATAGGTTGTGCTGGAGAGTCTGTCAAGAAGCATAAATCTGCCATTTTGCCTTTTAAAATAATTAGCACAGGGCTTCCCTGGTGGCGCAGCGGTTGAGAGTCCTCCTGCCAATGCAGGGGACATGGGTTCGTGCCCCGGTCTGGGAGGATCCCACATGTCGCGGAGCGGCTGGGCCAGTGAGCCATGGCCGCTGAGCCTGCACGTCCGGAGCCTGTGCTCCGCGACGGGAGAGGCCACAACACTGAGAGCCCCGTGTACCACAAAAAAATAAATAAATAAAATAAAATAATTAGCACAAATGTACCATTTCTGATTCTTATGTCCAAATAAAAATTCTGTATATTTAATATAATTATAATTAATCCAATTTTACCTCTTCAAACACTGAGTAGAAAATATTTGTTTACCTTAGTAAAAATTTTAAAGAAATAACTGACTGTGTCAAAAGAAACTGAAAAGATAACAACCTGGGAGAAAATGTTTGCAACATACACACATAATGAAAAACCAATTTGTGTCCAGAATATATAAAGAATGACTAAAGACAGACAAGACCAAGTTAACAACCCAATAACAAAAAGGGCAGACAAAATGAGCAGACATTTAACCAAAGCAGAAACATATACTCAGAAGCTCAACCTTTTTAGAAACAAAGGAAATCCGCTACGAGATACCAGTTCACACCCACTATATTGGCAAGAACTTGAAGGTCTCTTCAAACGTTGGAGAGAATGTGGAGCAATGAGAACTACGAGCCACTGTTGGTGGGCGTGTGGATGGACTCCCTGATTTTGAAAAACAGTCTGGCATTATCTAGGAAAGTTGCAGGTGTGCGCAGCCCACTTTTTGTACTCTAGAGAAAATCTTCCTTGTGAACACCAGGAGACATATAAGAATGTTCCTGATAGGCTGCAAACTACCTGGATGTAAGTCAAAAGGGAAGTAAACAGATAACATGTGGTATATTTATGCAACTGAATACAGCAGAGAAAATTAATGAGCTACATGCATATGAAGGAATCTCACAAACAAAATTCTAAACAAATGAGCAAACCATGGAAGGCATAAAACATTATACTTTCCACATGAAGTTAGAAAACTTGTGAAACTGTAACTATTTTGTTATAACTAATACTATATATGTGTGTCTATATATATATATATATATCCTTTTCATTACAGTTTTGTCACTTATATGTTTTCCCACATGTATATTACTATATGCGTATATAGTTTTACCATATACATAATATTAGTTTTACCATGTACATAATATTACAGTTTTATATATATAAATTGTAAGGAAAAGGGTGAAAATGATAAATGCAAAAGTCAAGATAGTGGCTAACCTCTGGAGTAGGAAATATAGGAAGCTTCAAATAATTAGAAATATTTTCTTTCTTAACCAGATGGTAAACACAAGGGTATAATTTTATTGTTATAATTTATACTTTATATTTCTTATTTCATATCTATGCAATATTTCGTAATTTTTCAAAAGAGAAACACATAAATTCTCATTATCAAATAAATTTTGCAGGAACTGACTTTGTTCGGATGAAGATTTTAAATGTGTAACATACACGACCCAGCCTCTTCCTGTCAACACATAGTGCGACGGACGTGTCAGGCCAGCGTGGGCTTCAAGCACTCGGAACACTGCATATTCAGCATAACTGGGAAGTTGCTGCATCATTGCTAATCACTGGTTTTATAGCTCTGCTTTGTGCTCAAGATTGAGCCTTTGAAAAACCACCCCACCTAGAATGTTAAACAGAATCTCCAAAACATGTCTTTCAAGTGCTATGAGACCCCCAAATTATCTGCATAATGACAAATGATCCAATGAACACTGAATCCAAAATATTCTGTGATTTTAAAGACTCAGGTGCAGGATTACAGAAAGGGTACAATCAGATTTTCTCCTTGGAATAAGTTTATGTGTAGATAAACTTTATTCCACACCAAGTAGAGTCTATAAAATCTAGAGCCTGGAATTTAACAAAGGTCAGTTAATGGGGTCTGACTGGCACCCATCGACTGTTCTCTGTCCTAGTAGCTCAGTGAGGCCCCCACGCCTTCTTCTCTGGTAATACTCACCTCTGTTACCATCACCAGGTGTTCCTGTCAACAGATCATTAGCAGCAAGGTCAAGACCCTCTGACAATTGTCTGAGGGCCAGTATACATCTCACTCACTGATTGGTTCAGACTCCAGACTTATACAGGATAAAAGACAATTCATTGTTTTTTGGAGGGAAGGAGGAGCTCTTTGTTTTCTGATATGTATTACTTTAGGGGCTTTTTTTTTTTTTTAACCATTTCTGATATTAGTCTTTAAAAGAGAATTATAAATGTCTTATCTCATAAAGATACAAAATATAACTTAATGCTAAATGAAATTCGCTAAGCACTATCAAGCACACCAAATTAACTTTGCATGTTTACCGCTCCATTTTGTTCCTCGTCTCAGAGCTATGTAAGGGAACACTCCCAAACTACTGCGCAAAAGGACCAGAAACAAGATTCAATTACTAGGCTGTTGTCGTTTAAACAGCCTTTTTTTCTTCTGAGAATGTTCACAATCCCTCGTATACTCTCACCATCCATAGCAGATTGCTTTTTAGACCTCACCCTCCTTTTTCAGGTGTCATTTCCTTACTGATGTCAGTAGATTGGTGTCCTGTTATTGTTTGCTTTACTCTACACATATTGCTTGAGTGATTGAGCTAGTGCTATCTTCTACAAAGCAGGGTTCATGGGCTTTGTGATAGCAATTCCCCACCTAGGACCAGTCTTAGTTCAAATTTGAGATTGTGGCTATACTCCTGGTGGCTAAAGCAACGAAGATGCAACCTCTAAATAAATGGGGTTGACAACAAAGCCCTGTTCCAGTAGTACTACTACAATAGCAAAAGTTTAAAGCTGATACCTCATAATACAGAATATTTATGAAAAGTTTCTATGTGATAATTTTTAAATAGCCTAATGCAAAAGCAAAGAAAAATGACAATAGCATAAAATCAGAACAGGGAGATATCATTTACACAGGTATAAATACAGCATCAAGAACTGAAAGGCTATATAGGTCATATTTGTATGGTCACTGGCGAATATGAAACTCGAACCCTCTCTTTTCTAATTTTTCCATTAATTAAATGGGAACAATAACTCCATTCACCTCCTAAGGATGTTGGAAGGATTCATGAGGCAATGCTTGTGAAGCACTCAAAGTTCTTTCAAGGAAAGATTCTATGTAAACAAAACGTTGTACTGTTCTAGCCAACCATAACCACACTCTGCTTGTTGAAAACTCAACCTCTACACGCCCAAAAGGAGAAGTTACCAATCTAGTATTATACTATTTGTAGTTAGCTTACTCTGAGAAATAGGATGACATAAACAGATGGATAAAATTTAAAGTGTATCTTGAGGTGTATGATATCTCCTTCGATTTTACTTCTTTCTTTCTACACTTTGCCTGCATAAATATTATTTTTAACACCAGAAACTTATTTTTAATTAGTGCCCTACTTTCACTGTCTCTAACTGCAGTGTTATGGGCAATATCAAATATCAATCAAGAATGCTTTAGAAAACATCACTGTTCTCATTTGGCTGAGAAAGAGATGTTAGTGAATAAAATGAGGCTAAGGTGCATGGAAAAAGAAAAGCTCTATCTTGATAAGGGTGAAACTGCCCATGCAGAATAAGAAAACTAAAATGCACACCACCTCAACTGGGGAATAGAAACAGGAGAGAAAGAGACTTATGGTTGGTTCCAGATTCCTGCCCCACAGCTGCCCCATTCCTGTGTTTTGAATTGTACCATGGATTTGAGGTCATATCATCTGATTACAGGGTCTCATGGTTCTCCTCTCCACCCTCGGGAGTTCCTAGTCATAGTGTTTGCCTACATCTAATAGGACATGGCCATTACTCTATGGGGCCACCATTCCATACTGAGTTTTAGAAACTTTTTAAAAGGAAAATTCAGGGATCTTCTTATAATGAAAATTGCACTGGAAAAGATAGTGTAAATATGATTTCATTTTTTTAAAAATCTCTGTTAAATATTGCCCTAGTAGGAAGCCCTACTCCCCCAAACTTTAAGCTGGAAAGATAAAAAGCATTCGTGCAAATGCCAAACAAATTGGCAGCTTACACGCCATTGAATTTATTAATAACTTATTGAACTCCTGTAGTAAGGATTGTGCTTGTTGCTTCACGCAATACAAAGATGATTTAGCTAAAACCCTGCTCTAAAGATTATATTCTATCAGTGCAGGTGGCAATGGAGAAGAGAGATAAAAAGCTGAAATAAGCACACAAGTCAATAGAATCAGGTCAGTATCAAAGAGAAGTATAAACTGCAATGGGATAACTAATGAGGAAGAGATGATATTTGACTGAGGTATAAAGAAAATCTTCATGGAGAATGTGATGCTTGAAATGGACTTTGAAATACGGTTGGAATTTGATAAAGAAAAGATAACAGAAGAGAGAAATATTGACACAAATGTAGGAAGGAGAAATTTTTATGGTAGATTCAGAGAATTGCAAGCAGCCAAATTCAAATGGAGCATGGAATCCTTATACTGGCGCAGAGGATGATGGATAAAAATAGTGGAGGCTAGATTGGGAAGGGCCTTGAAGGTCACAATAAGGAGTAAGAACCGAATTAAAGGGACCGCCAAGGGAGGAGGTCCTTTTAAGTTAAATTAGAAGGAGCCTCTAAGGTTTTTGATCAAGAAAACAGCAAGATTTGACCTATGCTTTAGGATAAATAATTTGCCTAAAGTTGTGTCGATTGATTATAAAAGGGGTGCCAGTGAGAAGATGAGCCAGTTACAAAGCTTTTACAATATTCTAAGAAATAGGAGTAGGGGTCTATACCTGGGTCTAGCAGCAGGCATGAAGAGGAGATGTCACAGATGGAATTCCCCATGAATTATGCTGAGACTCTGAGATGTTTATGCAGGAAGTTTATTGGGGAGTGCACTCAGAAACACTTTTTAGGTGGTGAGGAAGTTGGGATTGGACAAATAGAAAAGTTAAACTGAAACGTAGTCGCACTAGAGGACTTAAGCCAATCCCAGATGAGGTTCTGAAGCTGGGATGGCCCGTTAAAGGTCTCCTATTGAAGCAATGGGTTGGGGTCCTTGTATGCATTAAGTGGACCAGCCATTGGATGTAAGGAAAAAAGAAGAAAGTTTGCTGAAGTGAAACCTGCATGAATTGGCAGATGATCTGATGTGAAGGTGGAAGGAGAAAGAAACGTCAGAGCTGAAGCCAAGGCTTAGGAACACCCAGGAATAACCTAGGAATGCAGTGGAAGACATGATTTGGAGGAGGAGGTGACAGCTTCAACTGGGGACATACTGGCACATCCCTTGTTTTCTGGAATGCCGTCTCTAAGATCATGCCCAGGGGGGCTGTGGAGCCTGCAGGATATCATACTTGCGTCCATTCAGGTACCTTACTGAAAAAGAAAAGACAAAGATAACTTGAGTTCATATTAACAGCACGGACAGCGCTGAAGAGTACAAAAGGACAGAAGAATCCAGATAGACATGACATAAAAATTTTTAAACAAAAATTAAATTATCTCTATTTGTAGGTGATATGATGTAATCCCTGGAAAACCTTAGCTATTCAGTGATAAGATGAAACAATAAAATAATTCAGTAAGATATCAGGATACAAAATTAACATATAAAACTCAGTGGCCTTCAAATATACAAACTATAACCAATTAGAAAATATAACGTTTTGCAAGAGTCACCAAAAAAAGATAAAGTAATTAGGAGTAAATTTAACAAGTAATATGTGAACCTTACATGAGAAAAATTTTATAGCTTTAAATTACTCCTGAAAGGCATGAAAATAGACTTCAAAAAATGGAAAGATTTCCCTTTCTCTTGGATAGGACGGCTCAATATTACAAAGGTATCGATCAGTTCTCCTTAACTTAATATATATAAATTTAATGCAATCTCAATAAAAATACCAATAAACTTTTGCTGGAGTTAGTCAAGTTGGTTCTAAAATTTGTATTTAAAAAAAAAAAAAGACAATCTACTTTCAAGAATAGCTAGGAAAACCCTGGAAAAAATGAGCAATGTAGAGACAGAGGACTAGCCATAGCAGATTTAAAGCCTACTATAAGGCCTCTATAATTAAGAAAGTGTTATACTCTAATATGAATAGAGACAGACCATGAAATAGAACCATGAAATAGATGATAAACGTGATGTCACAAATCAGTGGGGAAAAATAAAAACTTCCTATTAAACGGTGTTGAAGAAATTGTGACGCTATTTAGAAAAAGATAAAGCTAGATCCACACACCAGAATAAATTTCAAATATATTAAAGATGTAAATGTAAAACATTTAAATAATTCAAGTAGTAGAAGAAAACATGGGTGACTATCTTTATAATCTGGTACGGGAAAAACCTTCTAATTATGATTCAAATCCAGACATGAAAAAATGCCTTGATAAGCTTATCTAAATAAATTTTTCAAAAAATAACTTGGCCAAAAAAATCTATAAGTGAAATTAAAAGACTAATGACAAATAAGGAGAAAATATTTTAAGCCTATATCACAAATAAAGACCTAATCTACCTAATATATTAATATCTGTAAAAATGAAAATGCCAGGAAAGAAAGAAACAAAAGCTTAAGGTGAAATGAGCAAAAAGATAAATAGTTCACACACACAAAGTAGAAAGGGTCACAGATAAACATACGCAAAGATGTTCAACTTTCCTCAAAATAAAAAAATACGAGTCAACACTACAGTAATTCTGTACTGATGTTCTCTCTCACCTATCAGATTAGCACAAATTCAAAGGCTGACCACACATTCTCTCACATCTTGCTGGTGGGAATGGAAAATAGGACAAACCCCAAGAAGGAGAATTAGCAATCCTTAACAAAACTACATATGCATCTACCCTTTGATCCAACAATTCCATTTCTAGGAATTTATCTCAGAGACACGTCTTCAGAAATCCAAAACATGTGCACAAGCTTATTAACTGTGAAATTATTTGTATTATCAAAATACTGGAAACAACCTAAATGCTCATCCCTAAGAGATAGGGGAACAAACTGTGGAACAGGCACCAACAGAGTGGTAAGCAGCTATAAAAAGTGAAGAAGATCTTTATGAATTGCTTTGAAGTGATATCCAGGATATATTTTGTAATGGTGAAATCAAGTTACAACGAGAGTATGTAATATACTATAGTTTGTGTCAGAAGGATAAACCAGAAATTAACCTGTAGATGGTGAGCAGGAACAGAGTGGCAGGGATAAGGATGGGAATGAGACTTTACTGCATTTATCTTTTTTTATGTTGTCTTTACTTTTGAATCATGTAGATGTTTTATTTATTCACAAGATTAATTTTAAAATGATAAAAGAAAAGCAAAATGCTAAGGTTGAACACAAACAGAAATCAATCAGTATCAAATTGATCATATAACCGTATATCAAATTGATAATACAACAGCATAATAAACTTAATTTAAATAGCTTTTGAAAACAGAACTCAGGCTGCATGTACCCTCTTTGTGAAGTGGTTCTCAGCTGAGGGTGATTTTGCCACTACCCAGCCGCCAGGGACCTTTGTTGATGTTTACATTCATCTTTGATGGCCACCACTGGGGGTTGGGGAGGGAGTATTGGTTTCCAACATCTAGGAAGCCCAGGGATGGCACTAAACATCCCTACAACAAAGGACTATCCAGCCCCAAACACAGAGGGTGTTCAGGCTGAGAAATCCTATTTTAGTGGGAAACAGTCTGAGGACCAAACACCAAAAAATTATGAAGAAATTTTGAGCTTTACTGTAGATCTGTTGTTGGGAGAGGAAGTGATACAATAATTCTTTAAAAACATTTGTAAATATTATGGGATAGAGAGAATGAACAAATTTATTCATAGCGTTCAGAACTGAGCTTCTCACTGTGGTAGAAGGAAGATACAAACGTGGAGCAGGGAAAGGTAAGGGACCCTGGAATTGCTTAGTATGATCTCCTGGTTTAACAAAAAGGGAAAAAACATATCTCCCAGCTTTTCCTACTGAAAGGGCCTGAAGTAACAACACTTCAATAGCAATAAGCAGGCTTGGCACCCAGATCAGAGTTTCTAAAGACCACTATTCACAGAAGAGAACTAGGGCCCCTTGGAGAAGCTGCTGACTCAAGCACTGGGGCACAAGGTGAGCCAGAATATCTAGCTGTGCCAGGAAGCAAGGAAGGGCTCGAAGACCAATGGGGATATATTTCAAAGAACACAGGAGCCATCTTGAAGGAGCTCACGTAGGCCCAATTTGGAACAATTTAAACATGAAAAAGAATAACAATGTTAATGGTTTACAATGCATTGAATCAAAACAGAATCTGTGAGCCAATAGTGTTACTCCAAAAAATGGGGGAGTAGAGAGAGCTCTTTTTCACAGAAGAATATCAGCTACAGGAGACATATCAACATTAGAAAATCACCATTTTGCAACCACCAATGTAATAACTGATTCAGCCAAGATCAGAAGTGGATGCTAACACCTTTGGGGAAGGCAGAAGGCCCAAAAATCTAAAAATGCTATCCCATATATTACTTATTAGTTACAAAGAAGAAATTCCCTTTGCTATTGCGCTATTCAAATTCACTTTGAAGTGTCTTTTCCTATTGGGCTATTCAAATTTCACTTTGAAGTATGCCATTAAGCACACTTCAACTTAACCAAAGAATCAAGTTTTACATCACCAGGGTTGGGACAAACTGATGTTATAGGACTCCTGATAGGATGCAATGAGAAGTATACAGCATCAACTATGTAATAGACATGCATGACGCCCCCAGGCAGCATAATGCAGGATTACGGGCTCTGGGTCAGGCCCACTGTGGTTACTATCTCCCCAAGAGGAAATACCTAAGGGGATAAAAAAGACTAAAGGGACATGATGGAATATTATGCATGATCTTTCATTGGTTCTTGGATTTCTGAAAGAGAGTTTTAAAGGACATTATTGGGACAACACGATATGGATTGTTACATAGTATATTTATGTTAAATTTCTTTCTTATAAAAATAGTATTGTGGTTATGTAAAAAGTGTTCTTATTTCTAGGAAATACATGTTGAAGAATTATTTAAGGCTGAGCTGTCACGATGTCTACAACCTACTTTCAGGAGGTTCTACATGTATAGAGGGATAGATGAAATAGATGTGGCAAATTTTAACAACTAGTACATCTAGGTAAGGGGCATACTACGTCAACTTTTCTACAAATTTGAAGTGTTTTATCTTTTTTTTAAAAGTGTTGAAAATGGACTTATTTGAATCTATAATCAAGAAACAATACATTATTTGAAAACTAGTAAAGGGGAGAAATCAAGCATTTATTCTGTCTTCCCTAAAAGAACTGTAAATCGTAGTAAACAAAGAGTTAATTAGGGAAGTTTCCCTACATAGAAGTCTTCTGTGTAATAAAGGGAGTGGAGTCACACCATTTATAATCCCTAATGAATGAATCGGTCTAGGCATAATTATCAATGACAACCAACACGCTAAAAAAAGAAACATCAGAAAGCTTGTACCTCCTGCAGGAAGTAAACATCACCATCTATGAAGTAGTCTTGCCAAAACAAACAAACAAAAACTTGAATCTGACCAAGCTTCTAGATCTATCAAAGTATAAGAAAAACAGGAAACAGAGGAACAAGGTAAACATCATCGTGAAGATGCAGTCATCCACACAAGGGAAGAGTTTCCTGGGAAACCCACAGGACAAACAATCCAGTTCTTTCCCAATCAAATTACTAGAGGGAAAATCGTGGAGGAGAGCTATAAATTAAAAGAAACTTAACAGACCTAGCAACCTACTGCAATTTATGGACCTTATTTGTAATCCTACTTCATACAAACGAACTCGTGAGGAAAAAGAAGTGTATGAGCAACGACTGGGAAATGTAAACATGGCTGGGATGATCAGTAATGTTGAGGAATTATTTTTCATTGTTTTTAGATATAATGGTATTTTGATTATGTGTTTTTAAAGAGTTCTTATCTTTTAGAAATGTACACTGAAATATTTATGGATGAAATAATATGATGAGGGGGATTTACTCCAAAATAATGTAAAAGGAGGTACAGATGGAACGAGTGTCTATGAACTCATATTTATTGAAGTTATATGAAGCTACATTATACTAAGCTCTTTACTATTGAAAACAATTAGATATTTGACTTTTTCCAAAATAAAAGATTAATTGAAAAACTTTTTAAAAGACGGTCTGGGAGGAAAAAAAAGTAGAAGGAGGCAGATGCCCTGCCTTTCTTCCCAGCATTAATTGAATTCCTACCATGAACCACTTTCTGCTAAAACCTTTACCTGTATTACCCCAGGCAGTCCTCAGAAGTCACATCATTTTGCAGTGGGTATTACAGAGATTGAGAGCATATCCCCTGGTGTCAGACCTCCCAGGTTCAAATCTCCTTTCTGCCACCACCTGTTGAGCCTATTAGCCTTAATTTCCTTATCTCTAAAATGGGAATGACAATAATATTATCTACCTCATAGGGTTGTAGTGAGGGTTAAACAATGAATTATTTTAAGTAAAGTGCTTAGGACACTCCCCGGCACATAGTGACACAGTGTAAATATTAGTGCTTATTATTAAAGACAGATAGAACTGCCATAGAGTCTAAGGTTTGGCTGACCCAGAGCCCATCATCCCACGCGACGCTGCCTTGAGGACGGCACTTGCGTATGTATATGTGCATCATTTTTGAGTACTCTCTGCCAAAGCTACTTTGTCCACCCTATTGGGAACATCCTAAATTATATTAAAGTATCAGCAGCAGAGTTTCAGACATGCCAAGAAAGAAATGTGGGAGTTAATAGAATCTTATACAGTAACTTAGGTGAACATTCATGTATTCATTCATGCAATACTTATTTACTAATTTGGATCTGCAATAAATACTAGGGATTTATGGTTAAAATAGATAATAGATACAGCTGCTGTCCTCACAAGTTTACTAACCAAGGGCCATGCACAGAAGTCTACCACACAGCTGGCTGGGAGGCAGAAGATGCCAAGCGGGGCAGGATGGGGGCCAAGCAGATAGATCTGTCCTCTGAGGCCAGTTCAGCAATGGCCACGATGGAGTATGTCACCAACTCAAGCATGATTCTAGAAATCATCAGCGTTAGAACGTCCAAATCAAGAAGCAAGTCTCAGCTGTGGTGACTCTGGGTGATGGTCAAATATGTGGGAACCAGCTGGGAGCAAAAGGGTTTCCCTGAACTCTGTCCATCCATGGAAGAATTTTCCTAAGCAGTTGAGGAATAGAGGGAAAAAAATTCTAATCCTAGGAAGGGAAACTGGCAAGAATTAGAAAGGATATTGGGTTTCAGTCATATGAGCAGGGTCCTAGACCTGAAGGGTCTGTGGCCCCAACCAGGAGAAGTAAGGAGACCATGGCATTATTAAAGTCAGAGCCCAGTCCTGCGGCCTAAGTCATGAAGGATGGAGACAGGGGGTCCTGCACCATAGCAGCTGTTTGAGGGCTGAGTATGGCCCTTTATCTTACACTGTTTCCCCAGAACCACACCCTGACACAAGAATTCCTGTATGGGTGACTTATTAAAAAATTCTCCCAGGACAAACCAAGAAGAGAATGAAGGAAAAGGGAACAGGGAAGAAAAAGAAGTAGTAGCAGCCAAACAAGGGTGCCACTGCAGGCAAAGTCCCAGAAGGTAGCTTCAGCTGGATCCTACACAACCCCTGGAGACTGTATTTTGCCCCAGAGTTTGTCCCAACTAAAGGCAAGAAAGCTGGGCTTTTCTGCGCCTACAGCAGACTCTCCCTAGCTTCCCTAGCTTCGGGCTTCCCCCGAGGAACCTAAGCTCCCAGACACTTGCAGCTTTTTGTACTTGTGGCCAAAATGGCTCTGGTGGCCCGAGAGCTGGCCTCGGAAGACAGTCTCAAGTGCGGGCCTGTTAAAGCAAAATAACACAGAACTCAGGAGAGGAACATGTAGACCGTTAAAAGTGTCCTGAAGAGCTCTGGGCAGAGTACCAGTAACGTCCGCTTCACACATATACTCCAGATTCTGGGTTTAATTATCAGTAAGGAATAATTTGGGAGGGTGTCCATGGGCCTAGCCCTTGTGAGCATGCTACAGATCGTTAGTGTGCACCTTGCAAATTACTTTCAACTTCAAAATGTAGTAGAGCTAAGCCACCGGCAGACAGGGCTTCTGAGAGTTGACTCAGACATGGACAGCACTGGGCCAAAAGGTGCCTGGTACCAGTTCTCACCTATGCCTGTGGCCCGTAGTGTTCGTGCAGAGTGCACTGCTAGCCTCAGAGCCACTGAGAGCCCAGGTTGACAGACTCTGCATCACTACTCTCTCTGCCTCTGTCCAACATTCCCAACCAGCAAGGGAGATGTGTCATCATGTCCTATGGGTAAAATGCCAGGAAGTTTACAGAACCCTAAACATTTTCATTAAATTGGCATAAAGTTTCCCTAAACTTGACCTCAAAGTCAGTAAGGGAAAAGGCACTTGGCTTACTCGGTCATTCTTCTTTCTGTGTCTCCTGGATGTCTACTCTCTATCTGGGGCCCAGTCATGGGTGCCGGATGATCCCAGACCTGTTCCCCAGACACTCAGATTTCTTCATTCCTTCCATACCCATCCCTTGAAGCTGGATGCTGTTCCTGACCTTCACTGCCTCCTATTATATCAGCAGTGTCTCACTGCAGACCCATGGAACTTTTCTATTAGAAGTTAGGGAAATCCATGATTACAGCAGAAGAATGAGAATATGCTGGTTTGTGTGTATTCGCTGAGGGATAGGGAAAGGGTGGTGGTGTCAATACCGGAAGGCAAAGGAGAAAAGACTGTCAAATTGCTACCAACCAGAGCAGAGCCATAGATGGACTGGGCAGTAACACTTCAGGAGCGCAAGGCAGGAAGGGAGACGGAGACTCCCAGAACAGAAGGGGCTGAGCCAAAAATTATAGTCATGAAGACACCAAGGCCGAGCCATAGAGGAGATCCCACAGGCACCCAAAAAGGTGGAAACACTGTTCAAAAAGCATCCCTCATAGCCTTATCAGTTTTTCCTGCTGTATAGCAACAAGGAAATGTGGTACTATTTCCTTTACCTTAAAAATCAAGGTATCTGTAAGAAATAGCTTCAATTCCTTAACCTCAACACTGAGCAACACAAAAGACTTTAGATTGTTCTACTTGTTCACCAGTGACTAGAAATGACATCATCTCCTCTACGTGTATTGCCAAGACTCCAGAATCAGAATCACTTTGGTCAGTCATGCTACTTCTTGAGAAGATTATGGTCATAATATAACATCCCTACAAATGCAAACTAGATTTATCTGTTTTCATAGACTCATTGTTCCAGAAGAATGTTCAATAAATCATTTATAACTGCCCTTTGACTTTAAGGCTGGTAAATATTTAAGGTAAGACTATTATATACTATAGATCTACCGACGGACATGTGTGATAGACTGATACTACCAATGACATAGTCTGGTCCAAAAAAGAGAAAAAAAAATCAAACCTTAATCTGATCAGGTCTCTAGTCTCTAGATCTAACTGCCACTTTACAGAAAACTCAAAGTTCAAAGGAACATGTTAATTTATGTTCCTGAAGTTACATCTATTGTATCTGTATGGTGGAAATACTACATAAAACCACATAATGACATACTACTGGACATCTCTTGCTGAATCTGCTTTCTGTGACCTCACGCTGATAGCTTGAAATTGTCCATAATAGGAGTATCTACACCACAGAAAATGACAAGTGCTACAAACTAGGGCTTTTATTTCCTGAGCATCAGTTGTTAAACATTTACCAGCACACCACTGCCTTAGCCTAGTCCCCAAAATGCTCACAGCCAGCAATACAAGGAGAAAGATGCCAGAGGGGAAGTAGGAGAGGAAGAAGGCAGTGGTCGTAACTGACTGCAGTTAAAATATCTTATTTTGCAATTTTACAAAGACATAAGGCCACCACTAGAACCCTTTCCACGGCTACAGGGTAAGGAGCCCTAAAACAAAATCATTAGTTTCTTGATCTGCTTGGCTCATTCAAATCTTGTTCAAATGTCACCTCATCAGAAAGACCTTCTCTAATCACTCAAGCTAATCACCCTCTTTGTCATTCCCTACCCTTAATATTGTTCTATTTCTCTTCAGAGCACTACCTAGCATTATATTATCTATTCATAATGAATGTAAGCTCTATGAACACAGATTCTGTTCTGTTTTGTTCAGCACAGTACTCCAGCACTAAGCACAGTACCTGGGAGGTGCTCAACAAACATGGGGTGAATGAACTAAACACCATGTGCAATGACATGGAAAGGTGTCCATCAATTATTACAGGGAACGAAAAACACACTGCAGAAAGATACTCAGTCAAGCCTCATTATCCACAGATTCTGTATTTGCAAACTGTCTACTCATTAAAATTTATCTGTAACCCCATAATCAACATTTGCTGCACTTTGACAATCATTCACTGGTATGCACAGAGCAGCCAAAAAATCTGAGTCACCCAGTGTGCATCTTCCCAGCTGAGGCTGAACAAGGTGACTCTCTGCCTTCTTATTTCAGCTCTCATACTATAAACGTGTGTCCTTCTCATGGTCTACTTAGTGCCATGTTTTTTGCATTTGATTTTGCTGTTTAAATGGCCCCCTAACATAGTGTAAAAGTGATGCCTAGTGTTCTTAAGCACAAGAATTCTGTGTTTTACAAAGAAAATACATATGTTAGATGAGCTTCGTTCAGGCATGAGTCACAGTGCTGTTGGCCATGAGTTCAAGGTTAGTGAATTAACAATATATATTGACTAAGGTACCTTTAAATAGAAATACATATAAAACAAGATTATTTATTGATCAGCTAACAAACATGTTGCAACCAGAGACTCATAGGAACCTAACCCTGTATTTTCTCTAGGAGCAGTGGTTCACTAATACAGTATTCACAGCAACTTTATAGAATGCAACTATAATGAGATAGTTACAGATAATGAGAACTGACTGCATATAGTATGTTCCATTTGTATTAAAAAATATATGATAGGTAGATAGAGATAGAGATAAATTTGTTTAGACATAGAAAAATATCTGGAAGTGTACATACCAAACTGTTTACAGTGGTTGCGTCTGGGGAGCAGAATTAAGGGAATATAAAAAAAGTTTCACTCTGTGCCCTTTTTTTCCATCTTTGTATTTTTTCCAACTTTTTTCAGCAGGTAATTACTGTTTTGCTAATTTTTCAAACCAATATTTTTTTAACAATAAATTCTTTTTATAAAACCCTCATAAATCTAAGAACTGGAAAAAAGGTCATACAGTTTGTAATTTGAACACTTTCATTTTAAAAGAAGTGTCAACAAGGGACTTCTTTGGTGGTCCAGTGGGTAGGACTCTGCCCTCCTAATGCAGGGGGCCCAGGTTCAATCCCTGGTCGGGGAACTAGATCCCACATGCATGCCGCAACTAAACATGCCGCAACTAAGACCCAGCGCAGCCAAAATAAAGAAGTAAATAAATATTTTTTAAAAAATAAGTGTCAACAAGAAAGTGCAAGCCTATAAATAAATAAAATTAAAATAGACCAGATAAGTGATAGAAGAGGCAAACCAGCACAAGATCAACATTTCTTAACCAAATCGCTAAATAAGTACATAAATAAATAACAAATATCTGTGAGAATGAGCCCGCGTTTAACTCAGCAATGATGCAAATGAAAGAGAACATGTAAAAAAGGAGAGTCATCAGGTTTGACATAACTTATGTAATCAAAGAACCAAGTCAGAAAAACAAAATACAAAAGCTTGAAGCAAACAAAGCTATCTAATTCACAATATGGTGAAAATAAATATGCACAGAGCAAAGGAATCTTCTTGGGTTTGACTCTTTTCAGCATCCTACATTTAAGCAGCCAGAATTTTTTTATAGTAACCTCCTATTCAAGCTTTTCAAAAATATTGGCCCTTTAATAAGAAATATGTTTTTTATTTCCTCCAAAGAAGGAATACAGCATCCATGGTAGCTTAGTAATTCTCTACAAGAGCAGGTTATGTTTTGTACAGTGTTGGGCAAAGAATAAAGACAAGGATTGCTGTTCATTTATTGCAAGAATAAGAGATTCAGGGCATGCACAGGTAGACGGAGAAACAAGAGCTAGCACCCATTCCTAGCATAATGCCTGAGAGGCAAAGGCTGTTCTCTGAGTTGAAATCATTCTTCTTGTTTCATGAACAGAAACTCATGAGGTAAGAAGAACTGGGGTGCTATTTCTCATCTCTTTCTCACAGATGGCAGCAATACAGGACAGCACAGTATTAGAATTGGGTGTTAGAATCAGAAATTGTTTAACACTGTCATTCCCATCTCCTTGCACCTGCATCCCTCCCCAGCACCACCTCCCAGACGCTCCTTTTTCCATGGCGCTCCCTGTAAGATGTTACTTTTAAAAAGAATTCTGTGGACTGAACATTTGGACTGATAGATTCCCAATCAACCCAAGTATAAGAAAATCTAGACAACTGAAAGAGCCGTTTTGGAACCTTTTCCCTGGAAGGAAAAGAAAGTCGAAGGGGTAGATCTCCATGAAAAACCACTGCAGTGTGAGGATGTCACTTGGGAAAACGCCCCTGTAGGATGCTGGATCAAGGGTTTTTACCGCCATAGACGTGACTGACATACTTGGCAATCATCAACCAAAGAAGCCATATAGCTACAATCTGCCCTCTAAAGTCAACATATTACATCACTGTATCATATATCACAGAATAGAAATTAGGAATCTCCAAGGAGAGATTTTTCCCGAAGAGCCACAGGTAGCATGAGTATATGCCTGATCAACGGGTATGGAATTGTACTATATTTCTTTCCCAAGTACATTTGTTTCCTTAAACAGGCAAAATTTCTTTAATTAAAGAAAAAAAAAAGGTTCCAGGGCATTTACTGCTCCTTCACCGTGAACATTTACATTAATGGTTGAGAATAAAATTTGAGCGTTTAAGGAGAGAAAAACATCACTATGCAAACTAATCTTACACCAAGCCTGCAGCCAAGCTACGTGAATTTTAAGTATGGTGGTGACTTCCTGCTCCTTCCCACCTCTGATATATTTCATTGACTGTAGAAATAATTTTTCACTGCATATTTTAAAAACACATAAATAGACAACACTATGGCTCCCAGATGAACTAAAGAAAGGTTTCTCCTGGGGTTTTTGTCCTCCATCTTTCTTTAGAAGTCTGCAAGAAAGGGGAAAACATGGACCTTAATTAGAACCTGGCCTCGACCATTTTTAGGGCAGGTAAATTCTGGAGAAACCTTCTAGAAGCCATCACTAATAGTAAAACAAATACATTTTAAGAGTTCAGGGTTAACTTCAGCTTATGAGCTGATAATAAAAAAATGTTTCTAGGACTGTTTGCCTGAGGGCTTTATGCTTTATTATCGGAAAATAAGAAATTCTAGAGTCTGAGGAAGGTCACGTGGCTCGGCATGGCTGATACTTTCAAACTCCCTGATTCTAGCTCCCTATAGTTTCGCAATTTACAAATTCATCTCTTCCTCTCTTTGAAAAAATAAAATGATGCTTCTAGCTTCTCTGGAGTCTTTTGGCAACTGCTTATTTGTGACATTTGTCTTGCAGGTGACAGCATTTTTGGCAATAGCATCTTTTTTCTCCTACTGTCCTATTTGCATAAGGTCAGATTGGCCTCTAAACTGTGAGCAGGATGGGCTTAATTGGAACAATATTATTATCCTTCACAATTCACAGAAATATATTTGGCCTCTGTGAAGTGTCATTTTCCTCAGAGAGAATAAGTTGCTTCCTTATTAAGCCCTTTGGAAAACCAGAAATAGTTCTCCCGAACCCTTTGGTGTTGGCAAAGGCATTCTATCCTGTTGCTCTTAAAGCAAAAGAACAGAAGAAACACAATGGCCTTAAAATTGTATTCTAAAATAAACCCCAAAAGTGAAAATCTGAAAAATCACTGAGTCAGTCTTAGAATTGGTAGGCTTCAGAGGAAGAATACCATTGAACCCATATAGCAAGGGATTTGGTTTGTAAGCAGACCGGACCTACCCCTATGTGGTCTCCATACGTGAATCTAACATCTTATGGAAAAACCCAAACGAACTTTTTGGCCAACCCAATATCTTCTTTCTTTTCTTTGTAAACCCAATCTTACCCATTCCTATGACTTCAGCTCCTTTTAATACAAAGATGGCACTAGGTCTAGGCAGCCATATTTCTTGGCTCTCTTTCCCTCAAAATCTTAGCAGAAAAGCTACAACCGAAAATCCCATCCTCTCAAGATCAAAATCAATGGAATCATTGGCTTAAAAAATTATTTCAATTCCACTGTTTAAATTCTTCTCAATCTTTTTCACAACTCTTAGTTCTCTTCATTTCAACACAGAATTTGTCACCATGCACCCAAGAACAATGTCTCCATCAGTTTCCCCAGGTTTTTCCTCAATGGTATTACCTTTATCTTAGCCTTTTGATCTTCAGGACATCTGGCTGTTTTTCACTGCCTCTTCTCTTGGCTTCTATGTACAGTATCTTGTCAATTCCTCCTCCTCAGGTCTACTCCTTCCCGTATGTTTCTACCACCACTGCCCCACTCCAGACACTCTTTATCATATATCTTACATTACTGGAAAATCCTAATTCGTTGTACTCAATTTACCCATATCTAGCCCCTCCACCCCATCCTTTTTAAGTCCATTATACCCCATGCAGCCATCTCTATCTTCCCAAAATTCCATTTTCAGTATTTTGCCCTTTGTTCCTACCTTTTACAGAAGTTTTCACCCACGTTTAATAATCTACACTAAAACCACAGCAACCATCCATTAGCTGAGTACCTGCAACAATCATCCCAAGTGCTATACAAATTGCTTTACATACATTATATATAATCCTCACTAAAACCCTAAAAGTTTTGTTTTTGCTGTTTTTGTTATTTCCATTTTATAATAAGAGAAAACTGAGCCTTAAAATGAAGAAGCAACTCTTCCAGTAAGGACCAGAGCTGAATCAAAAGGCTCATCAGTTTGACTTTCAAGCCCATGCTTTTCCCTGATCATGAAGGTCTCCGATTGCCTAATGGATCTATCTAAACTCCCCCAGCCTGCAATTTTAACAGCCTCATCACCTGGCCCACCTGATCTACTACATCACCGCAAACCTTGGGCCCCAAAGGGTGGTGTTAAGGTCATGCACTCTGTAAGCAGCTTGTCTAGGTTCAGCTCCTGGCTCCATGGCTCACCAATGTGGCTAGTTCCAGCAAGTTACTTCACCTCTCTGCACCTCAACTTTCTCATAAATCCTGATAATAGCAGTCATCTCAGCGAAATATTGTGAGATTAAATGAGACAATGCCTCTCTTCACATGACTTCCCTCTGTTTCCTCTGTCAAGAATGATCTTCTGTCTCCTTTCAACTTATGAAGATGCCACACAAACTCAACACTAACCCTTTAGTAATTAACTTTATCTTACTGTAATATTTTGCGTAGTTACTTAATTTCATTTACATATTCTCACAAATATTGAATATATTTAGAAAATGTCACATTATCTTGCTCTTGATTACATATTACCCTCTGATATTCTTTTGTTCTTCCTTATATAGTGTTTTTCTCTTCCCCAAATGATTATAAATTTCCATAGGATGCAGACATTATTTCCTATATGCCTCACAATAAGAACGTAGTACTGTGCTGAGCACAGAATGTTTTGCCCCCAAGCTGAGAACTTCAGATTTACATTTCATAAATTATTACTTACTAACCATAATATCAGTTACATTTTATTCTTTCTTCTCTTTGCTGTGGTCAAATTCTTCCCCTAGATTCTAATCATCTCCAGACTAGATTCTAATATTCCAACCCACTGCCTGTACCCTTAGTAATTCACTCACTCATTCATGGCCAGTAAAAGGGACTGAAGGAAGGCCAGTGTGACTGAAACAGGAGAAGGTGAGAGGACACCGAGAAAGATTAAGCCTGAGAGGAAGGCAGAGTCACAACAGGCAGAGCCCATCTGTTTTCCTCGTCCTACTTTAAGACAGAGCATCGTGGCTGAAAGCGTTCATTCTGGAGCTAAAGAAGTGGAGTCTGAATCCTGACTGTGTAACTGTGACTTATGACCCATCTCTATGCACACTTTCCTTACCTATAAAATGAGAATAGTAATGAAGTTGGTGTGATTATCTGATTCCCTCGGAAATAGATTCTGAGATAGAAATTTGGGTAGAGAGTTCTCTGAGGAAAAGCATCAGAAAGGCCATGAGGGAAGCCAGTTGCAGGAGAGGATGAAGTTGAACTGGGAAATAGTTGCAACAGAGCCTCAGCTGATCCCACAAAGAGCACTGAATCTGGAATGGTCCTGTAGAGATACCCTGAACTGAGGCAAGTCAACCAGAACTGTGTACCCCTGAACTGACCATCACTGGATGCAGCTATCCCTGGAAAGGTGTGCAGCCTTGGACAAGGCAGCTCCTTTCTGCCGAGGGGAATTTCTAGGGAGGGATTTAGCTAAAAGCTGTCAGCAGACAACACTTCAGGAAATGAGGGAATGAATGTCTTAGTCCTGTAGGGGGGGATTCTGTCTAACACATCACAGCATCCACTAACTACAGTCGACATAAAAATTAAATGAATTAATATCTATGAATCACTTACGATGGTACCTGGCATATTTTAGCCCAAGATAAATGTTAGCTATTACATCAGTTTTATTGCCAAAAGGTCTCTGCTTTACCTGAAGGCTTGCTGACTAAAATTTTATAAGAAGGGTGACAGTATTTCTTTTTATTTCAATTCCCTAAGCAGCTAAACTCTGTAAATATTTACACATTCATTTGATTATTTTTGGGTTTTGCTTCTACCTATTACATAATGCTGTGTCTTGTTGTACCTTCAAGTGTTTATTTCCATACTGTCTATCACAGCTTAAAGCAAAGAGAGGAGAACAGTGTCTTCTTAACTAAATATGGTCATCACTAAACACACACCAGAGCAACTGCTGGTTATTTAAGGAGTAAATGAATACAGATAGTTTTAGGGGTTTTTTGGTTTTCTTTTTTTTTTTTTTTTTTTTTAATATTTATTTATTTATTTAGGCTGTGCAGGGTCTTAGTTGCGGCACGTGGGATCTTAGTTGCGGCACGCTGGATCTTAGTTGCAGTATGCAGACTTCTTGGTTGTGGCATGCAGACTTCTTAGTTGCAGCACGCATGCGGGATCTAGTTCCCTGACCAGGGATTGAACCTGAGCCCCCTACATTGGGAGCATGGAGTCTTACCCACTGGATCACCAGGGAAGTCCCAATACAAACAGTTTTGAAGAGGAAGATGAAACTGTAAAAACAATTCCAAACTTAGGGGCCTTCTTAAATGCCATAAAGACCACAAATTGGTAAATCCCTGAATGGATACCCTGTCAGCTACCCTCTGGGATTTTTCTTGCCTCTTGGCATTATTCCTGAGGCACTGATTTCCTCATCCTGAGCCCTAGGCACCCAGCAATCAAAGTTTGGGGACCCTGGGGCTGTTATTGCAAGGGATCTGCTATATGAATGCAGCCAGCAAACTTTAAATTTAGCAAAAATTGATAGGCTAGATCTCTTGCCATATATACCACTATCCTTCAAAACAATGTAATACTCTGATTCACATGTAAACTTATTTAATAGCATTACTGAATAAATATATAGTTTTCTGTCATCATGAATTTTCTTAATCAATGTTTCATATGTACAACTATTATATATTTTATGGTGAGAAAATATCCCCATACACAATCTCTAGACCTTTACATTCTCCTCATCTCATACACTATGTGTCTTTTTCAACCTGAAGGCATCGGAGACACTAGAATCCCTTTAAGGCTAAAGACAATATCCTATTTATCTGTGTATTCCTACGGTACCTTTTATACAATAGAAAATGCAAAAAGAATTTCATCATTTTACAAAGATGCATTGCATACTTGGTTCGTACCAGACACTGTACTAGGTGCTAGGAATATAATACTGAAATAAATACATAAATTCTCTACTCACATATAACTCACAATCTACTAGGAGAGACAAACCATTAAAAAACATCTATCATTGATACTTTTGATAAATGATGGAGGGAAAATAAAGGGTATGATGAGTGATTATATTCAGGGAAGTTGTTTCAGATTCGGTGGGCAAGGGAAGAGAGGGAGACGCCAGGAAAAGAAGCAGAGTTCAAGGTGAGATGGAAAGGATGAGTAGGAGTTAGCTAACAAGTCTGATGTGGCTGGAAGATTCCAGGCAGAGGGCATACCAAATGTAAGTAAATGGAGGAATCTTCAATGTTACCGTTGGCAAATGGAAAGAACCATTTACAATTTAGAATGCAATTCAGAGATAAATTTGATTGAAAACTTGACATGCAAGTTTTTGAAAATCTGTTTACCTCAAAACCAATTTAAGAAAGCACATTTTTGGTTTGATAGTGAAATATATATTACACTAAGGATCAACGTCAAGGTAAGTGTTAAGAATATAGGGTGGGGCTTCCCTGGTGGCGCAGTGGTTGAGAGTCCGCCTGCCGATGCAGGGGACACGGGTTCGTGCCCCGGTCCGGGAAGATCCCACATGCCGCGGAGCGGCTGGGCCTGTGAGCCATGGCCGCTGAGCCTGCGCGTCCGGAGCCTGTGCTCCGCAACGTGAGAGGCCACAGCGGTGAGAGGCCCGCGTACCGCAAAAAACAAAAACAAAAACAAAAAAGAATATAGGGTGAACAAGATGGTGTTAGTCCTCCAAGAGCTTACCGTTCATCCAGGAGAGGCCAACAGACAATGATACTAAGAGGGGCAAGTGATGGGAAGGGGCTAGTACAGGGAGATAAGACAACCCAGAAGGGGCCATTAAATTCAAAGAGATCCTCCTGACAGGAAGTAGCATATAACTGGAGATGTGCTTCAAATGGAGATGTAGCTGTTGCTACAGTAGCAGGCTGAGCAAAAAGCTCAGGGTCCCTCATGGGAGAGACTAGCCTGCCTGCAAAGTTTGGGATGCCTGAATAGAGGCCTTGACCCCAGAGAGAAGCCTTGAAAGAAGATAGAAATATGAGGGGACATTTGAAGGGGCTAAACACTTGAACTTGAAACCTCAAAAGTATTTTTTCTTTTCTTTTTTTTAAAGAAGTGAAATAAATTAAATTATATTTAAAATTAAATTAATTCATGAAAAAATAATTCCATACTGGGACTTCCCTGGTGGTCCAGTGGTTAAGAATCTGTCTTGCAAGGCAGGGGATGCCAGTTCAATCCCTGGTCAGGGAACTAAGATCCCACATGCCGTGGGGCAACTAGGCCCGCGTGCCACAACTACTGAGCCTGCGCACCACAACTAGAGAGTCCACATGCCGCAGCTACACAGCCCACGCGCTCTGGAGCCTGTGCGCCACAACTACAGAGTCCACGCATTCTGGAGCCCACGCACCACAACTAGAGAGAAGCCTGCGCACTGCAAGGAAAGATCCCGCATGCTGCAATTAAGACCCGACGCAGCAAAAAAAAAAAAAAAAAAAAAAATCCATACTACTTTAAAAGCAAACCCAAGTATTATTTCACTCAGTTATTTACTATTCACTGTTTTTCTCTACTCAGTAACACTGTGCTTTCTTTGCACTTACCCACTGTTTATGTTTCAAACAAACAACTTCTTAAATTTAGCAGGTCTCATTTGCCAAATCACAAGAGACCCAGTTTTACATGTGGACTTTATCACATGTACCCCATACATTTTAAAAATAATACTGATACTAATAATGAAAACCACATTATCTGGGCATTTCCTGAGTGTTGTGGCTTTGACAGTAGACTCTTTACAATATCTTGGCATCTTAGATGGCATTCATTTTGGGGTTTTGTTTGTTATCTCTTCAGACATGACCCTCTGTACTCGCTCTTCCTTAATCAGCTAAACTGTTGAATGGCAGAAGCCTCTCTTCCTTGGGGAACTAGAACATTGTAATATAATCTTTCTGTCATTCCCAACAAAAGACTGTCACCAGACTCCTCAGCCTCCCTAGTCCCTAAGTATTTAAGTGTGGATTCTGCACACTTGTGAGTAAGAGAGAAATGAGTAGAGAAGAGAAAGAAGCTGGATGGAGGAAGCGGAAAACCAGAGGAAGGAAGCAAGAGGACCAGAAAGAACAAAAGAGAATAGTTTACTACAGAAAACAGAGGAAGAGAATGCCAAGGAACTTGAATGCCCTCTTTCATGTACGTTACCAGATTTTCTAAGGTCAGAAAAGTCTTCGTAGCTGTTTCTTTACAATTCTGGCCACATTTTATAATGATCAGGTAATCCCAGGAGTCTAAATGTCTTGCATCTTTTAGTAACTCAACTCAGTTCTAGTCAGGGCTCCAAATACGCTTGTGGACTCAATAAATACTCCTCAGCAGGCCTGGGCTGGAAGCAAAACTTCCTCCTGAAGAACTCCATACGCTTTACCTGATCAATCAACATACATGGTAAGAAAAAGAGACAGAGGTTGCTGCCATCTGCACTTCGCATTCAGAGTAAGTGCCAGAGAAATGTATTCTAATGTCTAAGGGCAATCAAGGGCAATGCCAAGACCAGTGCTATGCCTTACCCTGTGGATTCAACCTGCCTCCCTCACTGAATCGCGATGGGTTATTAATTTAAATAGAGTCATCCTTTAGCCATAAAATAAACAAAAGGGGATTTTTTTTGTGATGAGTATAATTTTTTTCCTTAAAAAAAAAAACACCCTTTGGAGAAGGTATCTGTTTACCCTCAATGTAATAAATGTAGTAAACATTTATAACATCTCTCTAAGCTTCTTTCTGCTAATACTGAAACCCTGAACCACACGTGCATTGCACGGTAGAAGAACCAGCCGCCCCCACTGGGGTGTTACCTAATACTTATTTGAAAAACAATTTTTATTTGGATTCATGCTTCACTTCATGCTTTCAAGAGATCTGTATCTGAGCAGGCAGGGAGTTGATTTCCAGAAATTACTGCGCATGCAAGATTTCGGCACTATGTTTACCTCTGGTAAAGTAGCTCAACTTTTGTATTTCAGATGTGGTCTCCTGGTCTCTTTCAGGTGCTCCTGGGGACCCAGAACAATACATGAGCTCCTGCTACTGCTCACAAGGGCACAGCGGTGGCTTTCAGATGGAGTCATCCTGTTAAACCCGAGCATAACAATGGGAAGCAGAGGAGCTACTCTCCAGCTGGTGTTAAAACGTGCAAGATATTACCAAGTCCTTTTCCAGAGGCTGGCATCTTCCCTTCCAGTCAGTAAATCCCTCCACGGAATCCAAACACCCGCGGGTTCAACTGCTGCCTGGTGAGCACTGACGATCCCCCTGATACTTTCTGCAGGGGATGTACATACACAGTGTAGGTGGCTCAAAGCTGTCAGCAGTTTAGATGATCTTAATAAAGTCTTGCTTCCCTACAACAATCAAGTTTGGTAACATTCACCACCACCCTGTACCACAGCGTGAAAGTATTGTGCTTTATAGAATCATGAAATGTAAAGGGCCGGAAAAGAATCTAGAAATCAAAACCCAGTGTTTAACAAAGGAGGGAAGGGTTTCTGAGAGCTAAGGTGACTTGTCCAATGCCACATCAATGGATGGTGACACCAATGAGACCTGAAGCTCAGTGTCTTCGCTCCAGCCTGCCTCTCACTGTATTACATTTCCTACACAGTAAGCTGTGAGAGTGCAAAGACCATGCCCCATTCATCTGTCTCTACATATGCAGCTTCTAGCCCAGAGCCTAACACATAGCACAGAGGGAAGGAAAGAAAGAAGGAAGGAATAGTTAATGGTTGAATCCCAAATCTAACTCATTTTTCTTTAAAGTCTTAACTATTTTAGTTCGTGTAGGTGGGTCTGTGAGAAGGGGGTTATGGTGGAGAAAAGACTCAGACAAAAGGACCACCAGACACGTGGGGGAGCAGGCTATGGGGCTTGAAGAGAAGGACAGGGTTGGATGGAAGTATCAGAAGCTTGTAACTGAAGAAAGAACATCAGGGTAAGATGTCTGGCCTCAAAGTATGGCTCTCTGAAGTCACATGTCTCAAAGAAGTTGTGTGGTGTGAGTGTGAAGGGGATACAAGGGATCCAGGACAGAGCAGCTAATAAGCTCCTTTTCCTATAAAGACAGCAGCCCAAAGGGTGGGGCATGGATTCTTAACCAGAGCTCTCTGCCAAGTGCAGACCCCCTCTCATGAGACTTTAGACCTCCTTGAAGCATTAACCCTGAAAGTGACTTGAGTAGTGAAGATTTTGAACCCAGTCTCCTGGATCCCTCTCGGGGATGTCACCCAGAGCCCAACTTATATCAAACTCCACTGTGGGATATAGAGGGAAATAATACAGATAGAAGCTCACATCACAAGGATCCAGAGTTCCTCCAGTGCTTTGACATATTCAACCAGCCCTGGCCCTGACATCACAACAGCCACCGTCCTTCCCTCTCGATCCTTATACCATGCATGTACTTACATGACGAAAATAATCCCTTACAGCCCGTAACAGTCTCTTACACAGTCAGCGGTTTAGCCATTTAAATACTAATGTTATCTCAAGTACCTATTTTCTGGTCCAACATCTCGCCTGACTTTCATGTCTTAAAGGCACCTCATAAGCAAAATTTTCTAATCTTAAATGAATGCAATCCCTCCTCATTATTCGTGGATTCCAAATTGCAAATTTTGCCTGCTCATTAAAATGTATTTGTAACCCCCAAATCGATACACACAATGTTTCCACGGTCATTCACAGGCCCGCTGAACGGGGAAGCATTTGAGATGTTGGACCCGCACATTCCCAGTGAGGGGGAGCAAGGCAGTGCTCTGCCTTCTTGTTAAGACTCTGCTACAGTAAACAAGTGCTCCTTCTGTAGTCTGTTCAGTGCCACCTTTTTCACATTTTTGTGTGGTTTGTTTGGAATTTCACTTTCAAGATGAAGACAGCAAGTGTACTGCTGAAGGGCTGCGTAATGTCCCTAAGCACAAGAAGACAGAGATGCGCTTACAGAGGAAATACCTGTGTCAGGTACGCTTTGCCCAGGCTGTTACTGGCTGTGAGACCAACGTTAGTGAATCAAAAGTATATATTGAGGGGCTTCCCTGGTGGTGCAGTGGTTGAGAGTCCGCCTGCCGATGCAGGGGACGCGGGTTCGTGCCCTGGTCCGGGAGGGTATATATTGAACAAGTTGTCTGCGACCGTTAATTCTATGTGTCAACTTTACTGCTCCTTGGGGTGCCCAGATTAAACACTATTTGGGGGGGTGTCTGTGAGGGTGCTTTCTGATGAGATATCCATCTGAATCAGTCAAGTTGATTGCCTTCCCCAGTGTGGGCAGGCATCACTCACTCCTTTGAGGGCCTCAATAGAACAAAAGGCAGAAGGAGGAGGGACGTGCCACTTTTTCCTCCGGCCTGCCTTGAGCTAGGTCTTCTGCTCGTGAACTGGGATTTACACCATCGGCTCCCCTGCTTCTCAGGCTTTTAGACTCAGACTGGAATTACACCACCAACTTTCCTGAATTTCCAGCTTGCTTATGGCAACTCATGAAACTTCTCAGGCTCTGTAATCACAAGAGCTAATTCCTTGTAAAGAATTTCCATGTTTATTTATTAGTATATACATTCTATATATATATAGTATATATATATTACTATATATGTATATATTCTCTATATACATATAGATTCTTTGGACAACTCTGACCAATACAGTGTCTTTAAACAGAAACACACCTAAAACAAGGATATGTATTAACCAGCTGACGAAAATGTTGTGACCAGGAGCTCACATGCATGTAACTCTGTACTTCCTCTAGAAGCAAGGGTTCAAGATTCACTAATTCAGTGTTTGTAGCAACTTTACAGAACAGAACTACGGTGAATAGAGAATTGACTGTCATTCTCTCTTCATCTTAAATCTCTACCTTACCCACAAGCTCAGTTAATGTCCCAGAAACCCGGGGTTAAGCTTCCCCCTCTGCATCCACACCCCATCAGTCCTCAGCCTAAGTGAGCGCATTCTCTCCTCCTCTGCCCCTCTACTTGGGATCACATCCTCATCATCTAGTACCAAAATGGTCACAAAGGGCTGCTAACTTGTCTCTCCCCTTGCAGTTCCCCCACCCCCCACCCACTGCCCATGTGAACTGACTGTGACCCTCCCCTGCATAAAACCCCACCTCTGAGATCTCACCAAGCCTGTAGCCACACCTCATCTCCAAATTCCAAGGAAGCACTTGAAGCTCCTGTGATGACAAACTGTTGGTGGTCTCTGCATTTGTCAGGCTCCCGGCCTCTCCTCCTTTGCATATGTTGATCTCTCTGCTTGGGATGCATTTCCTTACCTTTTTAAGTCAATGACACCTACTCATCTTTTGAGTCTCAAATGGCACCCCCAACATGAAGTGTTCTCTGATCCAAACACAGGAAGAGGCAGGAGCTCCTTGCTCAGGACTACCTCTGCATCTGGTACACACTTTGCTAAGGGCCTTGATGATATTCAGCAGTCATTGTTTATATTTTCCTATTCCTTTGCCCTACTAGACTGAGCTCTTCGAGGACAGGAACTGCTTTTTCACGTGTGATCCGCAGGAAGTTTCCTATACTGCTCAGAATATGGTATTCAGTAAGTAACGATGAAAAATGAATAAGTGAATGAATAAATGACATTATTCCCACCGATCTCACTTTGACTTACTCTCCTGTGTCTTATGTGAATCACATCCTGGTCTCAGCTCTCCACCTGCTTAAAGTAATTATAATTTGATAACTACCCACTCAGAGAAGGGCAGAGGTTTCTAGGCAAAACTGTAACTGCCAGGTGTTGACTATTTTAAAGCTTATGGTTGAAACCAGAAAAATACCTGGTCTCCGGCCTAACCTTTGCTTTGACCAGGAAACTGCATCCCCCTTTTCTCTATTATCTACAATGTATTGTTCAAGGTCTAAACTTCTTCTCTAAAAAGTTCCAGCTACCCTCCCATCCGCCCCCAACCTCTGACTACCTTATCTTCTGCTCTCCTTGAGAGGTTCTTAGTACATGTGAGCTGGTACTTAATTTTAATTATCCTTCTAGGTCTGCTGACCTGTCTCTACACCTGTCTCCTGAGCAGCCATGGAGATTCCTTTTTATTTTTTTTGCATTACGTGGGCCTCTCACTGTTGTGGCCTCTCCCGTTGCGGAGCACAGGCTCCGGACGCGCGGGCTCAGCGGCCATGGCTCACAGGCCCAGCCGCTCCGCGGCATGTGGGATCTTCCTGGACCAGGGCATGAACCCGTGTCCCCTGCATGGCAGGCGGACTCTCAACCACTGCGCCACCAGGGAAGCCCCATGGAGATTCTTGAGAGCAGGTTATCAGTGCCTGCCTAACATACAGAAGATGTGAAGCAGATGTTTGCTAAGAAAGCGAATCACAATAACTCTGTGAGGTACGTGTGACAATAGCATAGGAGCAGTACAACATAATTATTGAGACTAATGTTCTGGGATCCAACTGCCTGGGCTGTAATCCTGATGTGATCACATTCCATCTGGGAAGCCTTGAGTTATTAAATCTCTTTATGCCTCAGCTTCCCCATCTATAAAATGGGATTAATGAAAGCACATATCACATAGGTCTTTTGTCCTGATTAAAAGGGATAATGCATACCAAACCCTTAGCAAATTCCTTAGCGCAATGCCTGGCCCATAGTGCATACTCAATACATAGTTGGCTATTATTAATCTATTTTGTAGAGATAAGAAAACTGATGCTAAAGAATAAACTATCCAGGATCACGCGGAGATAAATTGAGAGGCAGGCTTGAAGTAGTGGAAAGTTAAGGGGGTTTCAAATGGTAAAATGACAAAGTTGAAATGGGAGTAACAAGGATGAGCTGACTCAAAGAGGAGGGTCTCAGAGACAGTCCTGTTGGGTCATATCCGTACAAGGGGGAAAACTGCGCAGATAGAGATCACTGTAGGATGAAGTGATCCTGGGTGTGCAAGGCTTGAGACGAAGGGATAAGCAGTACAACAAAGGAGAGTTCATTCTAGAACAGGGTCCAAGGGCATATTGGTTCAGATAAGGCACATAGGGCTAAAAAGAGAGCAAGAAGGGCTGGAAAGGGGTTCAGAGCTCCCCCAAGTGAGCCCCACCCCCAAGAGCTAAACACGGCAGGGGAACCTGTGACAAAGGAGTGTCTGAAAAAAAA
The DNA here is from genome assembly GCF_951394435.1 of Stenella coeruleoalba. NCBI lineage: Eukaryota > Metazoa > Chordata > Mammalia > Artiodactyla > Delphinidae > Stenella > Stenella coeruleoalba. The sequence goes on along the minus strand of NC_137158.1, from coordinate 66,121,690 downwards.
AACTGTCAATGCTTTGATCTGAGGAAAGGAGTACCCCTGTGGCATTTCTCACTTGCACTTGGTTCCTTCACCTAAGTTACCTTCCCTTTGGACAAAGGTCAGCTGTGTGCCTGTGCCCACACTTGGGGCCAGCTTCTCCATTAGGCAGAGGAAACACGGTGCCCAGGGTCCGTGATGCCTTCAGTGGTCCATGAAAATATTTTCATTCTCATTACTTTTCAAATCAGAAGAAAAAAAGTACATAATAATAATGAATACATAAAAAGAAATCCACCCTGGATTATATGCACCTTTATATCAACACAGTCGTAAACTACGACTATCAATATGGAGGAAGGGGCCTTCGAAGGCAAAAGTCCTCATCTTAGTGAGTGAAGTACTTTCTAGATAAAGCACCAAAGTCGCAATGCAGCCCCGCCAATCATGGGAGCGGGAATCAGTGAACAAGAAAAGTGAGAAAGAAATAAAGTCCAGAACACTAGGGTCCTACGTGTGGGGAAGAAATCTCTCTCTTTGGGGTGAGGACCAAGAAGATGCCAGATGCTGCCCACTCCCTCACCCCCTACCCCACCTCAGCAAGGGCGCAACTCTGTATCCAACTACATTAATTACCCCTGGGGGACCCATTCAGTCATTCTCATGCAACATCAAAGATGACCGAAACACTTCAGCATCCTCATTTCTATCATTTGCTCAAGCTCTTCCTCACTTTCAGCCTGTGCAATGCCTAGCTCACTCACGCTGTCCCAAGATGCTTTGAAAAAAATGACAGTATCAATTTTCCCTATGTTTTGAGCTCTTGAATCATAAATTTAGAAGAACGGAATTTTCATGCTGTGTCCTAAAACCTATACATCTATTCTTACAAAATATTAGGATCGATGAAGAACAGCTCTCATCACTGAAATATTTTAAACGAGTAAGAAAAAAAAGAGGTTATTCCTTCCTCTTATTTTGCACTGAACACAATCCACTGGGGTTTATAAATACACTTTATCATATCCCTCTGTGCAAGTAGTCCTGAGTGTTTCCCCCACCAACCCTGCACCATGAGAGAATGAATAAATGAATATCTAAGAGGGCCCACACAATACCCACGAGATAATCGGCATGCTGAAAGTGTCTGAAGATATCATGTATGATAGACACCAAAGAGTGACCCTGTGCGTTTTACTCCTGAATTACTGGTTGGCAGAAATGGCTGAGCGATACAAAACAGATCCGAGGAGGACGTAACAGCTAAATTCAGAAAACCAGTGGGCATGATTAGCAGATGTCAGAAATGATATTCTTCTGTCCCCCGCCGCCCCTCAGATTTATGTAGGACACAGTTTCTGATTTCCTTTGTTTTTCAATCTCAATCTATTCTAGCTCCAGTTACTCACTACAAATGGCCACACTGTTTACAGAAGGCTGGGGTGTCAGTTGTTAAAGGAAGAAGGAACCAGAGCAAGCCCACCTCCCAAAGCCTCATTCCCAGCCCCATGGAGGCTCTTGGGGTTCCAGCCTCCTAGGGAGTAAGTGAAGAGGGCCAAAAGTTGATCTCCAAATTGAGTTTCTGCAAGGCCAGCTTGCAGTGGCCTTGCAATCAGAAGGCGACACGGAGGGAGCATCCCCATAACAGCCGTGCCGAAAATAATTATTCTGATCCAGGAACACCAGCTAAGCTGTAAGAATGGTCTTGTAAGCAAGGTCTGCTTTAACAGAAACGTAAGTATTAGACAGTGCAGTCTATTATAAATTGGTTGTAATTTTCTCCTGACACTTTCTGAGTTAAACTAGTTAGTATACAAAAAATAATAATAATAATAACAAATGCCACAAAGCAAAAAGCAAACTCGATGTCTGAAGGTTAATGATTGCTCATGAAAGCCACAAAAATAAATTATCTGCCTAGGGACACTGTCACATGATCAGCACAAAAGCTGCAACAGCCAAAAATGTTTATGTAGAGGAAAAAAACACTGTCAGCGTCACAGAACCCTTCCCCCCACAGCTAAATTCGAGTCTGAGCCAGCCAGCTGCTCCTGACTGCTTACATTAAACTAATTTGTGCTGCTACATTGCAGCTGCTTAATTTTTAGTCTGAACTTTATCACCAATAAGTGTTACAATAACAAGCGATATGATGGTATCTCTGAGGAAATATCCATCACCCCCAAACAATGACGGCTTCACAAGAGGAGATTGCAGAAAAACAAATTAAAATGAAAGAAAAGAAAATCACGCCCACACTGCCTCTTTAAAGGGGGGAGGGGCGAACTTTTAGTGGGAAAGGCTTTAAAACGCTGCTTTGTTCCCAAGGCCATTCTAAAATGAAGAAGGGGGACGACTGAAAAGGTTAGTGGGCAAGGGAGGAGTTAACAAGTAAGATGTGCTTTTGCTAAGAGAGGGTGATTTGCAAGGTGAGAGCCTGAGACGGGAGAAGGCAATTTTGCTGCAACAATGCCATCCATAGCCTCTCTTTCTCTTGCTCACGGCTCCCCAAAACCTTATGCCAACCCAACCTGGGGCTTAAGCGGTGACTCCGGACTTGCTCTAAACAGGCTCCTTAGGCCAGGCGGGCACTGGAGCTGACAATATTACTTGTTGTTCCCCATGTTTTCCTGTGTTGTTTTCCTAGCCCAGTGTAAATGCAGAAACTCTTCTTTGGACAGAAACAGACACTGACCTGAACTGGTTTCAATTCCTGCCAAATATGCAGGCACTGTTTTTGCTACATTGTGGAATCTGGCTTGGACCCTATGTCAGGCATTTATTTGTACTCAGAACTAGAATAGAGACCTAACTACTTAAAACATAAAAGATTAAACAAAAGCATTAGGAATGCACGGAAACTTTTCCACCACTAATTCATCTGACTATGATGAATGTTTTTAGTTGAGATATTTCATTACCCTCTCCTGTTCACTGTGTTTGTGGGGGCGGGGTGCAGGTTGGGGGGACAATTCAGCTTTCTCCACCCTCCCCCCCTCAGTAATTACAAAAACAATTCCTTTGAAAGTGGGGAGGGGGCGGTGGAGAACACCCATGTCAGCTATTTACAGCATTTTTTAAATTCTGTGGTTTTCAGAATGAAGGTTCAAAGTGAGTGTCACTAATGTTGAGTAATAAAGTAGTTTTTCTTACACAAAGATATCCTAAATTTAAAGAGAGATGTTGACGCTGGAATAATTTTCTCAGGCAGGGAATTAGGGGAGGGGGGAGATTTAGATCCACCCTCTGTTTTTTCAACTGGACACCTTTACACCTTGTGGTCCCGGCCCAGGTCCTAGCAGTATTTTCTTTTTTGAGGCAGCTGGTAAATCGCACTACAGGGCTGACTCAGAATGCCACGGGGCAAGGCCTTCCTTGTTTCCACCATGGGTTTCTGTTGATGTCCCCCAACTGTGGCTGGGTGAGTGTGTCTGTGAGAGTTCTCTAAGGGCCGATCCCAGGGGACAGACGTGGATGAGGAAGGAGTCCCTGGGGCCCGTCAGGATGGCTCATCCCCTGTGCCAAGTGGGTCACTCTTGTGCAACTCCAGGCTTTCTCTTCACCCAGGGCTCAGTGGGATGCCTCCGTCTGCTGTTGGCAAGGCTTTAAGACTGCTGGGAACTCAGACACAAGCATCCTGGGGCCTGGAGGTGTGGCAGGGTGTAACTTGAATGAGGCCAACTTTCTAAAAGGCACCTAACCGTAGGCAGTCTGGGAAGGAATCAAGATGGGAGGACAATGGAAGGGAGGATCTCTGAACAGCCACTCAATTTCCTTAATGCAGGAGTCAGCCACTTCATTTGGTTGCCCTTGAATGGAGTGCAAGACCTTCTCCTTGCAATTGGAGGCCAGACATCCTGTTAAAACTTCAACTGTGAAATGAGGAATTAATTTGATGGAATGTATCAGTCTATCTTACCTATCTGTTTCTCCAGAACTGGACTGAACAGGTCTGACTAGGACACTTGAAGGTTTGTGAATAAGTTCACACACTTGTTGTGAAAGGCAGGTCTAAGGATGTGGGTGCTGGTGCGTATGTGTGAACATGCACACGCACGTATGTGTGGGGAGCACGTGTATAAGTTCAGAAGCAGTAGGTATGAAGACATGCTTCTTCATTCTCAAGCAAGCCCCACGATGACAGAAAGAACTTGCTACCAGCCAGGAATGATGTCACAGCATTGAGCAGTTTGAATTGGCTACTTTCCTGAATATCTCTAGAAACAAATCTTTATCCATGTAGCCTTTTCCAGAACAGTGCCAAATTGGCATAGACTCTGCAAATCCTGAATTAGGATCATAATTCAGGAATGTGGCTATTTTTACCCCTGTGAGCTCCATAAGCATCAAGGCCCGATAGCCGCAGATTCCTTCAACATGTCTCTGAACTTCCCTCAACCTAACTTTGCTTTTAAGCTGGAAGTGATGCCTTTCTGGCTTCTAAATGTCAGAGAAGTGAAAATAGTTAATGGGGTATGTTGTAATTTCCAATTCACAGCGTTAATGCTTATCATTATCAGCTTGAGATGCATCATTTTTCACAGAGGCAAAGTGTGGAAAGTAATATATAAGACGAAGGAATACAAATTTTGTTTTGCATTTTTGCCTCCCTATGAGCACATGGGCCAAATTATAAAGCGACCAAAGTCACATATATAACTATTCTTTCTTAGTATTATAAATGACAGATAACGTGTCTAAAATTAAAACCACTGTCACTATTAATATTTTATATAAGTTTGGGATAAAATATTTTCCTCCTAAGATCATAAAATTTCTTTACAGGTCATCAAAAGAGATGATGTACATGAAAGTGTGTTGCAAACTGTAGATTCTATTTAGACATAAAGGATATCCATATTATGACATTTGTTTTCAAATTTTAACCATAATCTATTCTTTTATTTGCAACAAAGGTAAAGAAAGGTAAATTGATCAGGCAAAAGATCCCAGGAAACTGGATTAAAAGACAAGTCTTGTCACAATTCTTCACTCAACTAGTATTTATTGTGTGTTTATTTTAGTGTATACAGTGAGGGTATTATGGGTCCATTGTGTATACTGATGCCACGGGACTTGAGAGGCACTTTGAATAACAGCCTTCTGCTTGAAATATGTATTCTCGCCAATGGAAACCATCCCCCCATTCAAACACCAAAAGGTTAGACAACAAAGCAAGAAGCCAGTATCTCTGAAATCCCTCAGTTGGCATACACGTGGCTATACTGACTCCAAAGTGGTGAACGATGGGGAAGATTTGGATAGAGATGCCCACAGGCAGAGCCCACTTGTCCAACAGGCATACTTGCCGCCATGCCCAGAGCCTAGGATACTTTTAGGTACCTACGAAAATGTTCTAATTTCTTTTAAAATCAGAAAAGAAAGGAAACTTTTAAGTCAAAGAATGTTTCCATTTATAATATTAATATATTCATGTTTGTATTAACGTAATCATAGAACGTAATTTTTAACCTTTTTTTTTAATGGAGGAAAGAGCCATGAAGGCAAAAGTGCTTGTATTAGTTTCTTGTTGCTGTTGTAACAAATTAGGACAAACTTGATATCATTATCTTATAGTTCTGGTGGTCAAAAATACAAAATGGGTTTCACGGGGCTAGAAACATGGGGGCTTGTTCCCCACAGAGAGGAAGAATTGAGGGCCCTACATCACATTAGGGCATGGCACAAGGCCTGCTGAAGCTACACGCCAATCTTGTTGGGAACCTCTGGGACTGCACCATCTGATGGAAGGGTATGAGGGATCCCTCCCACCTTCTGCTTTTGAATACACTCTGATCCCACCAGCTCATTCACTTTAAAATAAACTTTCTAAAGCCAATGCTCATAGCCAGAAGCAAATGGAACAAGATGGTCAAGATACCTCCACTCAGTTCATTGGACGTTTTCTAGAGATAGATGCTCTTGTCCAAACCTGGTTCTCTGAGGCCGCAGCAGTATAATCTTAAGATGACCTTTGAGAATCTGAGGGACACATTTTCAAGATTGGAATTATAATTACAAGAAGAATGTGCAAGGCAGCTATTTCTGGCACCATGATGGACAGGATAGTGATGGTTATGAAAACAGACTCGAGTTGAGCAATGGTCCAGTGGACTTCATGCTGCCAGGGAAAACCACTGGGCCAATAGGACCCATGGTTTCCTTTACTATAAGGGATTTTTTTCTCTGTAATATTATGTAATTGACTCACATCTCCTCATTTTTCCTTTAACAAACCCAGACACAGCCCCAGAGATGCCAAGTCCCCACATATTTCATTTTTTTTATCAGATACTTAACACATGGAGACACATTTGCAGTCTACAGTTTAAACAACAGTCTAGGAAACTTTTGTGATTGTAGGATCTAATTTCAACTCCCCTGTAATCCACTCCTCTGTATTACCATCTATAAAATGGATATAGCAAGAATAAACCAAGTCATGAAATTATTTATGGGAATAACCACTGATGGGATTGTATAGCACTTTACACATATAAAATCCTAAATAGTCCAAGCAATAAAAAGTAGCATTTCCCAGTGACATCTCCAAGAAAGCCGATTTCTTCTGAACAAGTACAAATTTTCCACAGAGATGCCTTAACTACAGTACTGCATAGACAGACATGAAATGTAAACTTGATGGAAAAACAGAGCACTGTAACTAAATCTGAATTTGAAAGCTGGAATTTTATCACAATCACAATACATCTAGCAGTCTTCTTCATTTTTGTTTTTTTAAGTTACCGCATATTGCATTTTGGTTTTCTTCCCATCATGAGGAAAAGAAAAAAAATCACAGAAAACTATTTGACAGACAGGCCTACCAAATACTTTGAGTCTTCTGGTGAAAGACTGGGTCTTCAAAAAGCTTCTCCAAGGGAAAATTCTTTGAAGTGTTTTACTGCCATTTGATCATTGGAGATTTTGATTATTTGCATTATTTTAAAACGTCTTCATTCTCTAAAGCCTGATAATAGTATTTTTGTAGGAGACACTTTGCTAAATAAGAGAAAACTAACAATAGTATAAAATACATATGGAATTCCTCACTGAAGAGAACTGAAGTGGGGAGGGGGTAATTAAAATGAAAAACTGACAACAGAAATTTGGTGTCGCTTTATTTTTAAGGGAAGAAAGTAATCCTCCACATTGATATGTAATTTTTACAAAGACAAGGTTTAAAAAGAGTGAAAGAGCAAAGTCAGGAAGCTCGGGGTGTTAAGTGGGATCTCTGCAGAGAAATTATATAATGACACTTTGGAAAGAAGATTTAGGTGGAACTGGAATAATGACATCCTGAGTACTGTTTGGCCACAAACAGTAGAAATTTCTCCCTTTGTAATACCTTTCACCTCATCTTTGCAAGACAGGATAGGGAACAGAGTGAACTCCGAACAGCAGAGAACTACATCCAACTTGCAGCAGAAAAAAGGAAAGAAACCATGAGTGTTATATTATTCCAAAATATTCTTGGACCTTCCCTAGATTTTTTTTTTTCCATCTTGCTACTATACTTGCCCAACCATGCTGGGGTGTTATGCTATTTTAGACATGAGTTAACAGGTCTCTTACATACACACATTTCCACATTCCAATGACACCTATTATATCCTTTTCCTCCCTACCCCACCCCACTCCCCGCCATGCACACACACACACACACGCACGCGCACACACACACCACTCCCCGCCATGCACACACACATACACGCACACACACACCACTCCCTGCCATGCACACACATACACACACACACATACACACACACACCCCACTCCCCGCCATGCACACACACATACACACACACCCCACTCCCCGCCATGACACACATACACACACACGCACACCCCCCACTCCCCACCATGCACACACACATACACACACACCCCACTCCCCACCATGCACACACACGCACACACACACACACACACGCGCACACCCCCCACTCCCCGCCATGCACACACACAGGACCCTCTCCCTCCACTCATTTTTCCTTATTGTTTAACACTTCCCAATGACTGAATGTTTCCAAGTCCATGCAAACCCAGAGGACTAAGAAGGGTTTCCTACCGCGTGACGTAGTCGATTCTGCAAAACGAAATGGCTGCAGCCAGAAAGCAGGTAAAATAGAGCAAATGGCAGGGAAAAGGAAGAGTTTTGACTGAGCTGACAATTAAGTGAGGGGGTGGGATAGGCCTCCAGGAATCTTGTAACACCTTTCTACCCACCCTGTGACATGTGGACCAACAGCATCAGCTGGGATCTTGTCAGAAATGCGGAAACTCAGGACTCACTTGGATTCAAACCTACTGAGTCAGAATCTGCATTTTAACAAGACCCCTAGAGGATTCAGAGGCGTTAAGGATAGAGCAACACTGCCTTGTGTCAGTCTCCTACCACCAGAAAACTAAAGAAAGTGGTCGATAATTTGAACATTTATATCCAATAAGGAGAAAAATTATAACTTCCCTTGATAACATTTCAAGAACTATTAGCCTTAGCAATCACGATGCAGCTATACTCATCCTCACCATGTCATTTACTACCCTTCTCATAATTTACTAGGATTTTCTTTGCTTTATCTGCAGATTCCCTCTCTCCAAATAAGTTCATGGCAATGCAGGAAAACTGCAGTCTAAAATGTGGGATTTGGGGACTTCCCTGGTGGCACAGTGGTTAAGAATCCGCCTGCCAATGCAGAGGACACGGGTTCGAGCCCTGGTCCGGGAAGATCCCACATGCCATGGAGCAGCTAGGCCCGTGCGCCACAACTGCTGAGCCTGCGCTCTAGAGCCTGCGAGCCACAAGTACTGAAGCCCGCGTGCCTAGAGCCCGTGCTCTGCAACAAAGAGAAGCTCGCGCACCACAACGAAGAGTAGCCCCCGCTCGCCGCAACTAGAGAAAGCCCGCACGCAGCAACGAAGACCCAACGCAGCCAAAAATAAATTTAAAAAAATAAATAAATTTATAAAATGTGGGATTTGGAACAGAGATCATTAATCCTGTGATGGGCACTCCACCCTCCACTCCCAGTGAAATCAGCTCACAAAGAGGGAGAAGGGGGAAAGTGGCGTTACCCATCCCCCAGAGTCTTTTTCATTCAACTCAAAAGAACTTACTGCATATAGAGTATTTGGTAAAGGAGATGAACATTTATTTTTTTCCTTTTTATGCTAAGTCATGCTGGGGATGTTGAACCACTATATCACACCCGAGAGTCATCAGCCCTCTTTCTAAGGCCAGTCCTTTCCTCGTGACAGAGGGGAAGGGTGGGGGTGGGGTCTGGAGTCACTTGTGGTTCTACTGGAAAGTACCTTCTAGAACTTAGAAGTGATGGGAAAAAAACAAGTGAAGAACCAGGGCAGAGTTATGCAAAGTCACCTAAAAGAAAGAAAAAGAAAAAGAGAGAGAGAATTGCTCTATGGAAAGATGAGTCGATCCGAAAGGGAGTTCACTGGCATGGAAGCACAGTAAAGGAAGAGCCGCAGAGGCAAACAGTGGCAGCGCCCACTCTGGGACAGGCACCCTCCATCATCAGATTTTGCATGTGAGCATTTCCAGCCCCACTGAAAATCCATCCTTATGGTGGAGATGGAGGCAAAATGTGTGACCACAGACTATTTCTGATCCCATTCACAAAGTTATTCCTAATATGGTTTGGATGTTTCAAGCTAGCTTACTGATGCTGAGAGTCACCCAATTTCTCTAAATCCTACTTTTCAGATTCTGCCCTACCAAAAAAAATGAATTAATACTTGACTTTCCTTAAAGCTTGATCATAGCAAGGAAAGGGACAATCATGTGGATTCTACTCTTCAGGTTCTTTTTCTTATTATTATTATTTATTTATTATTTTTGGCTGTGTTTGTTGCTGCGCGTGGGCTTTGTCTAGTTGCAGCGAGCGGGGGCTACTCTTCGTGGCGGTGTGAGGGCTTCTCATTGCGGTGGCTTCTCTTGTTGCAGAGCACGGGCTCTAGGGGCACAGACTTCAGCAGTTGTGGCACGCGGGCTCAGTAGTTGTGGGGCACAGGCTCAGCTGCTCCGTGGCATGTGGGATTTTCCTAGACCAGGTCTCAAACCCGTGTCCCCTGCATTGGCAGGCGGATTTTTAACCACTGTGCCACCAGGGAAGTCCTATTCCGGTTCTTAAGGCCATAACGTCTCACAGTGAATGAATGGGTTGACTTCCTAAATTATACATCAATCTTAAAACCTGGGTTAATGTGAATCTGCCCGTGAGAAAGGGACATTCAGTCAAGATCCTGACAAATCATCTTTTCTGGGCCTAAAAGCCCAGGGGCTATAGACAGACCATGACCACTTAATCGAAGCCCGAAAGGCTGCTTAGCAAGCTTGTCCAGAGACATTCCTGGGCCCTTAGCCTCTGGTGACCGTATTATTATTAACATGGGATTGTAATTAATCTCTGAGGTCTGTGGTCCATAAACCTTTAAAACTCCTTAGAACTATCTGTTCCTCATACAGTTCTGGAAATGCCATGGGGATATCAAAAGACGATCATAAAGTTGCAGTGGCAGGGGGAGTGGTGATGCGGCGGGGGTGTTCATGTCTCTATTTTTCAAAAAATATTTTCTGTTTCTCCCATGTCCCTGGTACTGTGAGTAATTGCTGGGAACACTTTGAATCGGGATATAGACAAACAAGAATCTGCAGTGTAATGTGTTAGGGCCATATAGAAGAAAATAAGAACTGCAATGTACGTAGAAGAGGTGCCCAAATCTTCCCATGGGATTCAGAGCAGTTTTCTAAATGAAATTTTCATTTGAGCTGAGACTTGAAGGGTAAAAAGGATTTGGCCAAGTATGTGATTTAGGGAGAGAATCTGACCGGTTCTGTTCTGAAAAATAAAATGGCCGAAGATATAGCACAGTTAACACCAAATGGAGGGCAAGGAAAAGAAACAACTCTGACTGTTAATAACTAAGGAATAGGGTAAGAATAGTTCCTGGAGCCTTGCTACTAAAGTCTAGTCTGTGGGTCAGCAGCATCAGCTGGAATCTTATTAGAAATACAAATTCTTAGGTCCTATCTGAATCAGGTTTTCTAAATCAGACTCAGCATTTTGGCATGTTTGGAGAACTACACATACTTCCATCAGTTAGGTGCTAAGTCACTAAGAAGTGGTAGGAGATGAGCCAAACAAATAGCACAAGGCTAGCTCACAAAGGATCATATTTGCCACACACAAGGGTAACTTTAAGAACTTGAGACTGGAGAGATATTCAATTTGCATATTCAATGCGTCTCTAATAGAAGAATGGAGAATGAATTGGGTCTAAGATAAGTTCACTAGTTCTGGCAAAAAAAAAAAAATCTAAACTAAGGCAGGGACAGTGGAAGAGAGAGAGAAACATTGAAACGCTTTTCAGAGGCAGACAGGATAAGAACTGATGGTTGACTGGTCTGAGGAGCATGATTTTCAGGTGTCTGACTTGGATACTTAATTGGATAAGGAGGAGGTTTGCACACAGGTAGTATGTAGAAATATCTACTAGGTGTTTGAACCGGAGCTAAGGAGAGATGCAGAAATACAGATCTGGAAGTCATCAACACAGGGAATAACTGACGCCATGAACAGAGATATTATTTTCCAAGGAAGTTGTGTAAAGTGGGAAGAGAATCCTTCCTCTGCTTGTTTCTCCACAGTCTTCCCCTCCTTCTTCCACTGCCCCATCACAAAATTTCCAGGGCCATGACTGGTGAAGAGCAAGTTCTAGGTTCTGGAATTTTTTGTGTGACATCTCTAATTATCTCTAGAATATTTCTGTCCAAAATCCTACTTCATTATGGTTCTACCTTGGATGGGATGATTGTACATGAATCTGATGTTAAAAGGCATACTAATGATTTCTAAAAATTAACGTTTCCCATCCTAAGACGTATGTGTGCATTTTACAAGATTGTTTACCTAGTGCCTAAATTTAGAACAATACACCAAAGGATATATAATTCCCTGGTAATTTCCAACACCAGGGCACACAAATGACAGCCATTCTTGGGAAGCAGATGGACTTTGTGTTGATGCTCCTACTACGCTAGTAGATGGAAAGCAACCAGCCGCCCCACCCCCACCCCCACGACAAGGCTTGTTAAAACAAGGGATGAAGTGATATGATATCTGCGGTTGTCTTTAAGATAATCCAGTGGCATTCAAGGGGAGAGGAAAGGGAATATACAGACCAAGACTGGTCATGAGTTGACACTGGTCAGAGCTGGGTGAACTGTACTCGGAGTTATTGTTGTGTATGTTTCAAATTTCCACAATAAAATAAAAAAGTTTTTTTCCCAAGTATTAGGAACGACAATTGAAGACTGAATTTAACTTCTTGCTCTGAACCCGTCATATTTGACCTAACTTCTTGCTCTGGACAAGTCAGATTTCTAAGGACAGGGCAGGACACAAAGTAAATAACAGCTTTATCTTTGGATTTGCCAATAATCTCAAACTATCACTCTTTGCTTAAGGCGTTTTTGTCATTCCAATTAATCCAACATCATTCAACACATTCATTAACATTATATTTACTACATCTTCCAAATCATAATTAATAGAAAGTATTAATGGCGGTATAAATCACTGGGAGAATCTTCTCAATTATATAGTCGGTGAAAAGCGATAAATGATAATAATTCTGTAAATTCACCTCAAGATGATCCTCAAAAGATCCATGAGGTGAATTCATTTAATTTAAATTCCTACACTTCACAGTGAAATGTCTCCAATATTTCAAAAGCCAAAGTTAAAAAGAGAAAATATAATGTCAGTTATGTCTAATTTGGCTTTGAATTTATTGGTGGGGAAAAGATTTTTCATGAGAAATGCTTATAAAAATATAGCCTCCAAGTCTCTCTCTTAGTTTGTCATTTAGAAACAAATCAGAAAAAAAATGTTTTTTTAAACATTGAAAAATTTAGCACATGACAAAGATTCCTTCCATGAAGTGAGAAAGAAACGTGTGTTTATTTTTGATGCCATAACACACTATTAAAATAATACAGGAGTAAAGAATCAATAAGGTGATTGACAATATTATCTATTACTGTGAAAAGGATCCTTGAGTAAAAAGGCTGAGAAATAATTAATGCTGTTCTTCAAACCACACTGATATTCTTACCCAAATATATAAATAAATGTTGTATAAAGTAATTCACATGACTAAGTATATCTAAAAATATTTTGTATAAAACTCGACTATTGAATGAATAGAATATATTTTTTCCTTTATTATGCCATTTGTTCAGGTTATTTGCCTGTTCTCAAAACCGATCCTGATTTTACCTGATCTGCACTGTATTTCAAGGGACAAACTCTGTAAACTACATTTCCCAGGATCCCTTTCAGAATGACTTCCCGATAGGTTTGGCCAATGGCAGGCACTAGTGGGAGATTGAGGGTAGGTAGAAGGAAGAAGCCAGAGTATTTCTTCTCCTCTTTCTCCTTCGGGTAGTGACTATATCTCCTACATAGACCAATCGGAGGGTCTCTCCTTTGTGGTTTTAGCCCCTAATAGATAGCCCCTCCCTTTGCCTCTGAGCAGTCCCTGTTCCTACCCAGTGGTGCTGGCCTCAGGTGACACTACTTTCTGCCTTAGTTCATCCAGCTCTAAAGGTGATAGAGGATTCCTGCTATTGCTAACCTCTGGCTGCCTTCCTTCTCCGTCTGACTTTCAGGCACTGCTAACGCCTTTTGTAATTATTTCCCCATAATAAATATGTTTACTGAAATAAATGTGGTTCAAATTCTGTTTTCCTAATATACTCTTCATCTTTAATTCTGCAATTTTATAGTCTTTTTAAAAAAGCTATTATGTGTATTGGCATCATTTTTATCCTTACAAAATGATTCTATTTATTGTTTATGATCAATTGCTTCTTAAGTGGTTGCAAGTATTCTTACCAGAAGTTCTATTATTTTGCTGAATACTGGTGAAAGGCTGTTTCCAGACATTTGGAAGATACTCTTATTTTAAAAATTGGTATTAATGTTGTTTTGTTTTGCCCCAGAAGTTTGGTCAATAATTACATATTAATTTCTTACCACATATGAAATAGTCAAAATAGATTTAAAAAATATGAGCCCTCCCTGAAAAGGAACTTACCACCTCACTACAGAAAATTGGACATATTCACTGTAAAAGGCTATAGGACATTAGTAAACATACGTTTGCGTTACAACATAATACCTACATATGCCTTCACTTGCTTATGCAATAGGTGCATTCCTAAAAAGTTAAATGTAAATCAAGTCAAATATAGTTTTGTTAAGTAATGCAAAATGTAAACAACATTGTGGTTTATAAAAGCCCACCATTCTACCTCTTTCCTCCAATTCTCTCCCAGCTTTGCTAATTGTATTCCCCAGAGATGAGTATTGTTAACAATTTGGTGTCTATTCATCCAGACACTTTTCAATACATATATTAATTGTTTCATTTATTCAACAAATATTTATAAGCACCTACCATAAGCCAGGCACTTTCTAAGCATAGGAGATATAACGGAGGAAGAACGAGACCAAGCTGCTACGTGAAGTTTATATTCTCACAGAGTAGACAATGACAAACAAATAAAAACATAAATATCTAGTATGCAGGTAGTAACAGAAGCTAAGAAGGAAAATAAAGCGTAGAAATGGACAGAGACAATGGGGAAAAGAGGAGAGGCTTTCTATTTTAGTGCCTTCTCAAGAGTATGTTACTCTACAGATTTTAGGGAGTTTTCCTTAGATACAAATGTTTAAATGGTTGACAGCCACCTCTTTTCTTTTAATCTTTTGTAGTAGGAAAATGATCTAGATAATCTCTTGAGGTTCCTTTCTGCCCTATCACTTTGCTATCAACAACTTCACAATTAACCACATAACTGACAACTCTGCTTTTAGAAATGTCTTTAAATGTTAATATTCATAATATCCTAACAGTTTCATGATCCTTAGCCCCTCATTCTCTTTCTATTCTAACAAGCAGATTCTTTCTCTGTTCCCCAACCCACAGCATCACAAATTACTGACTTGGGTCACACAGGCATTCAATGTAGAAATAAATCAATAATATGTTTATACTGGGAAAGCTATGCAACTTTGTCTGACAGTTTCACTACACCCTTCTCAGATTCTCAGAGTGCCTGACATGCCCAGAACTTCCTGCAGAAGGCTTCCGATATATCAAATGCTAAGTATCATCACAACCTGACCATAAATTAGGAGACAGGGGTCAGCTCCTGAGTCAAGGGCAACTGGCTCCAGACTGGCCATCAGCTCATGCGGGACCAGCGCCAAACATCTGCCCTAACCAGGTGCCTTAAACCAGATCCCATCAGATACTGTCTCATGGGGAATGTAAATCTGAGGCTTGCAACTATGTCAGCAAACATAGAGCACTATGGAAATAAACGTGCAGTAGATGTCATGAAGCAGTGGAAGCAGAGCGTAATAAGAAGGTGCGTGCTACTGATCACAAGAAGACAGAATACACCAGAATGTCCTGTAATAATTTAGTTAGAAACTAACTACTAACTAGTCCTTGGAATCAGCGACTTGTGGAGACAGTATTTATCAATTTATGTATATATTTTATTGATTTCTCAAATTAAGAATTAATTTATGTGCATTTTGCTTTCTCTTATATTCTGATTGCCCTTCGTCCCAAGTGTTTACTGAAAATTACATTCTAGATATTCTTGTTTTGGTAGGTAATACTATAGTCTTGTAATATTGTCTTTCTATGTACATAAAAGATTCACCTTTTTACTAGCAACTGAGATAGAATTACTTTCTGTCACCCAGCATATTGGAGTCTGTCAGAAACTGTATAATAAGCCAGCAATTTTTATTATTTAGTATTTTAGTTTGAATTTCGAAGAAGCCTGCCCCTTATATGCTTTGAAAGATTTTGGCAATGTATTTTACTAGAGAATAAAAAATGGCACAGGTGATCCAGATTAAATGAGAAGTAACTATTTGAGCTGGCCAGCTGTTGGGGTGTGTGTTAATCTGGGTTTAAGTTTATTATCTGCTAGCGTCATCAACTGCAGTTCATCCATATATACACTAAACCATCTTGTTCACTTTTTGAAGAGTTTAATTTAATTAACATTATGATTCTCTGTGGGGTTCCTCTCCCACCTGTCTGTATAGAAGGGGAGAATTAGACATTCTTCTGCAGAACGAATAGGAATTGTTTGCAATGATTTAATCTTTTGTTGTTGTTGCTCAGTTGTGGTTCTGCACTCCTGGTGAATGATGAATGTTGCCATCAAAAGGCTGCCCCTTGCGCTAATAAGGTTTGCTGGGCATTTGATGGCAGGAAGATTTTAAAAGCTAGACTGAAGTTGGTTTAAAATTTAGTCCTGTGAACCTGGCAATAAAGCAAAGGTTCTTTTTTGTAAATAATACTGGTTTGGAATAGTGATGTTAGACTTATCCTAATTTACGAACAAGAGATTAATCTCTCCATGCATAGTTTTTGACAAAAAATGTTTCAATAAAAGATTGCTGTCTTGTAACATAAATGTTGTCCACCCCCCTTTTTCACAAGTGTAGGGAAGTTAAAGGGAAAGTAATTTCTCTAGGCTCTCACATTAATGTGAATTGGGCCAACAATTTCAGTTCATCCTTTAGTGAAATCAGAGGATCACTACCCTGGATATATTTATACTTATTTCTTCCATTCCCTTTAATGTTACTTAATCTCCTTTTACTAAAATAATGTGAACAGCAGGGAAACAGGGCTAAATGCATAAGTTTCTTTGCACTCTTGCAGCATTCCACCCACATAAGACAAATAAACATTTGAAAAGCAAAAAAGAAGGTGCGTGCTATCAAGAATAAATGTGGAAGACAAAAAGGATAACGTGTAGAGGGAACTGAACTGTGGAGAAAAAGCAGGCAGAGAAGTGTTATCCCAAGGACAGCCTCCTCTAAGAGATGCTGTTGGGTCATCAGATGTCCTACCAGCCTCCCTGCAGCATCACTGTATCCCAAACGCCTGGAACTTTCTGGTCTGTGCGTGAGCTAAGATAATCTTATGTCCTCCTTACGTTCCCAGGGTTTATTCTTATTTAAAAACCTGTTAATTTAAGTCACCTGATAATAGCTATCAGGATTAAAGCAGGATTAAAACTGCACTTTAGGAAGACTGCCAACATCATTTATGCAACAAGATGACCTTCTCTGCCTGATTGGTGAGGTCAGTTATCAATAACACATTCCAAAGCTTCATTGTACGCAGGGCACTCCGGAAAACATCAATGACATGGCCCACAGGGGCATTATGACACAATAAAAGGGTGATGTATAAGTACTAATGCTCTGGACGAAGATTTACATTAAGTTTAGCACAAACAATTGCATCATTGCAATATACGTAGTCATGATGAAGACCATAGACTACGGATCGACACTGCGAGGGTTCAGTTCCCAGCTCTCCAGCTTAGAAGCTGTTCTACCCTGGGTAAATTACTGCCACCTTTCTATGCCTAAGTGCTTTAATTTGTAACATGGGGACACCTGAGACAGAGTGATGTGCGGATTAAATGAATTAATACGTGTAAAATGTTTGTTGCTGGGCTTCCCTGGTGGCGCAGTGTTTGGGAGTCCGCCTGCCGATGCAGGGTACACGGGTTCGTGCCCCGGTCCGGGAAGATCCCACATGCCGCAGAGCGGCTGGGCCCGTGAGCCATGGCCGCTGAGCCCGCGCGTCCGGAGCCTGTGCTCCGCAACGGGAGAGGCCACAACAGTGAGAGGCCCGCGTACCACAAAAAAATAAAAATAAAAAATAAATGTTTATTGCTACACCAGCATTTATAGCTTATGACAGTGGAAAAAATAGTACAAATACAAACCTTGAGAATAGTAAAAAGAAAAAGTGTTGTTTCAACTATATATTTATCTTTTACACTTGTACTACTGTTTTAATATGCACAAAGGCTCTCCCACAAGACTATAAACTCTGGGAAGGCAGGGACCATGTTTAAATTACATATCACTGTCTCTCAGCAACTGTCACCGTTTCTAGCACATAATACGTACGTGACAATATTTGTTAAAGTAACAAATGGATCATCTAAGCCCATATTTATATCCTGTGGTCAATATACTCAATTAACAGTACAGTGCTGCCCCACTTTTTCCCTTTTCATCTTTCTAATATAGGTTTTATCTATTCACCTTGCTGCTTCATATATCTGACATTTAAGTTTCCTCAGCAATAGTATAAGGGGTTTCAAACTTGCTGTGACCATATTCCCACTTGACAAAGCATTTCTCCCACTTAGAGTCTTTTCTATCTACTTTTTAAGCGCAAACAATTTATAACATCTATTATCTATTCTAGATTCTGCCAGGAACAAAGTAGGAAAACCCTGGAACACCCAGTACCCATTGTGCACCTGGGTTCCCCATAGCTGGCCTCTGAATCTGTTATAATTGATTTACCATGACCTGAGTGCACACAAGAGCAGTGCTGAAATTCCTCATGGCATCCTTAGATCTCTTTTTGCCACATCCTTTGCCCTAACTTTAAGAGAAAGCCAACCGTCTCTCCTCTGGCCTGTGCCACAGATGTCTTCCACATCAATACCATCTGTGATTCTGACGGAAATGATAGTTAAAATTTGTTGCATCTGTTATTGGACCTATCTTTGCAGTACGAGTAATGAAATTTAGCTTCCAAACTAATTCATTTTTATGCCCATAGCCCAAAATAACCTGTAATTAAAACACTAAAGGTAGACACAACTGGGAGATACAAAATGAATGTGAGAAAAAGTTCTTTTTCAATAAAGAAGCATGACAATTGTTGAAAAATATCAAGTCTAAGAGCTATTTATAATCTAAGCTAGTAGAAAATAAAATTATGGAAAGATAGCTTTTTATTGGTAGACCTGAAACTATGGAAATGAATAGAGTGTTTGATAGCCTGAAATATGCTCTGTCTAAAGCACTGTTTTCATAGCGGAATCTGGAGGTGACTATTGTTTTGTTCTTACTTTAATTGTTGTTAACATATGGGGTGAAGAGAGAGAACATAAATATGATTGCAGTTAAAGTGTATCTACAGGAGTCAATTAAATTATTTTCTAAGGGATCATAAAAATGATATAATTCTATCACTTAAAATTGAAGATATGTAATTTAAACATTAAATTGGTAATTTTTAAGATTTTCAAATAATGTATTTTATATTAATTGAACAAGATGCTGAGAGTTTTCAAATGGCAAAAAAAAAGGTTAATGGGCTTGATGCTTTGGTATTTATCAGAAATATATTCTTACAATTTCTGAATTAATATTGATAATAAATTTTACATTGATAATAAACTTCTAGCCCTAGAAGAAACTTAATCATATTTTATTTAGTTTTACATAGCTTTTTTTTTTTTTTTTTTGCGGTACACGGGCCTCTCTCCCTGCTGTGGCCTCTCCCGTTGCGGAGCACAGGCTCCGGACGCGCAGGCTCAGCGGCCATGGCTCACGGGCCCAGCAGCTCCGCGGCATGTGGGATCCTCCCGAACCGGGACATAGACGTGTCCCGGCATCGGCAGGCGGACTCTCAACCACTGCGCCACCAGGGAAGCCCTACATACCCTTTTTATGGATAAAAACACTTCTCTGGTTTTCCAGTGGCCTCACATATGACTAGTGCCAAGCTGGACCAGAGCCCTATTCTCTTTCCATCCAGCCTCTGGTGAGTCCACCACCCTCCACCCAACAGAATATAGAAAGTTTAAGCAGTTAAAACTCTCTGAGGATGAACTATTCCAAGGACATGTGCATCATCATTGTAACTTTACTAATGGTGACTATTTATTCTGTCCCAAGTGATAAAATAATCTTTGTTTTCAACAAAAATAAAGAATTTTGCAAAACAAAAATTTAAGAGATAACCAAAGTTATGCTGGCTAGGAAAAGCTATAAAGATTACTGAATAAAACATTCTTAGGGCCATTTCACATAGAAGAATCAAAAGTTCTATCCTGAGAAGTAAAAAAAAAAAACAAAAATTAATTGCTATTCCAGAAAAACACATTTCAAGTCTTAACCCATTCTACTGGTTGCACCAGTCTTCATAGTTATAAAGGAGGACTGATATTTCATTTAAGGAAGTTTACCAGAATGACTTACACAAGAACATGACCATCTGTGGAAGGGAACATAGCTCTGGGATTAGGATGCCTGGATTCAATTCCAGGCTCTATCATTTCCTAGGTGTGCACCCAAGGCAACCTGCTTAACCTCTCTCAGTCCCTCAGTTTCCTCAAACAGAAAAAAGGGTATAATAATAACATCAACCTTAAAGGATTATTGTGTGTATTAAAAAGGTAGCCTATAAGGTTCTTGGAACTGCCTGGGTACACAGTAAATAGTCAATAAATAAATACAGGGTCACTATTATTGTTGTTACTATGATCAATACTCGGTTAGTAGGTCATCAACAACAAGTACCCATGGAATGTGAACACTTTAGAAGACACTGTAAGATGTTACAAAGGAATAATATGATTCCTTAAGAAGATACGATGCAGTGGAAGAAGGAAAAAAACGCAAATACAAGTGATAAAAACAAAAATATAAATGGATAATGAAGTCTAACTAAGTGAAATAATGTAAACAAATGTTACAAATGCTATTTATTACTATAATTACCTTACCACTATCCATTAATGACCAATAAATTAGTAAACTATGCCCATGTTGACACTTTTACTCTCTACACAATAGTTTTTTGTTTGTTTGTTTTTTGTTTTTGGCGGTACGCAGGCCTCTCACTGTTGTGGCCTCTTCCGTTGCAGAGCACAGACTCTGGACGCGCAGGCTCAGCGGTCATGGCTCACGGGCCCAGCCACTCCGCGGCATGTGGGATCTTCCCAGACCAGGGCACGAACCCGTGTCCCCTGCATCAGCAGGCGGACTCTCAACCACCGCGTCACCAGGGAAGCCCTACACAATAGTTTTTTAAACAGATAGCTACAAAATTCTTTAGAAAGTCTTGTTCAAAGAATAATTTTTAAAAGTAACTATTAATTACTCAGCATAAAAAGGAGCACCTATCTCAAAACAGCAGATAACATGATATAAATCTATAAAACACTGGACACAATCTCTTTAAAATAGAGATATCAGTATTATTAATCTTATTCTTTTTTTTTTCTTCTTTTTCTTTTTTTTGGCCACACCGAGTGGCTTGCAGAATCTTAGTTCCCCGACCAGGGTTCAAACCCGGCCCAGTAGCGAAAGTGCTGTGTCCTAACCACTGGACCGCCAGGGAATTCCCCTATTAATCTTATTCTTGAAAATTTTAGTCAATGTAATAAGACATGAAATGGAAATAAGAGGTACAACTGTTATCATTTGTCAGTGGTGCTATGATCTGCTAAAAATTTCCAAGAAGTAAACTAAAAATTAATATAACTAATAAGAATATTTACTAATATGGTTGAAGAAAAAGTAAATACAAAAAAATCAGCAATTTTCTTAAATAATATCATTAATAACAGTACATGTAAGTATAAAAAGAGTCTTTTCACAATTGCAATTAAAAAAGTTAAACACCTAGAAATAGCTTAGAAAAGAGTAGAACTTCTGCACCCACAGGGGGTTGGGGGGGTAACCTACAACATTTTACCAGAAGACAAAAGAAAACTTGAACAAAGGTTATACATCATATTCTTAGATGGGAGACTGAATATTATAAAAATATCTACTTTTCATGGATTGATTATAATTTCAAGTCAATTATAATAAAAATATAAGTGAAATCTCCTCACAGTTGGCAAGGTGATTATAATATCCTCTGGAAGGATGGCTCAAGGATAAGGTCAGACTTCATTTGGATTTAAGAAGATAAAAAAATATGTCTTATACATCCAAGCTAACAGACTGAGGGTCATGCATACACATATACATAGGAAGAGTATGGCAGGAAATTATCTTAAAAACATTATGTCTAGGCGATGGAATTATGGATGGATTTAATTTTCTTGTTGTCCTGTATTTGCCAAAATCTTTACCATAACTACTTATTGATTTTAGAATCAAAGGAAATACATATTTTTAAGAGAAAAGAGGAAACAAAAAATAAATAAATAGCTTGGGTTCTGGAAGCAAAGACGAACTCCAACAAAAATGATAATTTTGCCACACTCAATAAAAATTAAATTGATATACTAAGAAACCGCTTACAAGGACTGTAAGCATATATTTACTATTAAATTCTATGAGACTAGGCAACCACACAGGTATAATTTATTAATTTGTTAATTATTGACCAAAAAAATACATTTAATGCCATATACCTAGACCTGGCATTCAAGATGAAAAGGGACTACAGATGAGAAAAAGCTAGAAATTTTCCAAAAAAGAAGATGCCTTTTGAGGAGAAGATGGCACACGGATAGCTAAGGTAGGAGATTACTTGGGCATAGAAATGAAATGTGATGTGGCTGCCAATGAGGACCAGTAGATTTTGTGGATTCTGCCTGGCCCTGGGTCAAGATTACCAAGGCTACTTATTCAATTTGGTTCCACTTTACTAGGATTGATGGGTCTCCTGTGAACTCAGCATACTATTAGATACTGTGATAGTCACAAAAGCAGTATAAAACATGGCCCTTGATCTCCAGGAACTTTCAATCTGGTTGTGGAGGCAAGAAAACACATGAACAACTTGAAAACAAAACAAAAGAATAAAGAGATTAAGTGCCGTATGAGAGGTTCAGAGAACTGCTGTAATAGAAGGCCACTGAAGGATAAAATGTAGGGGCCAGAGGAGAGAGGAGAATGTTCATGCCCCAGAAAACATGTTGTGACTTGTAAATTTATCCTTGTATCCTCCATCCCCTCTTTGATGTTGCATGAGAATCACAAATTCTACAGGTCAGCCAGTCTCAGACTGTAAGTCAGTCCTTAGAAAATTTCGCCCATCTCCTGAACAAAGCTTTGTTTCAAATCACTTTTTTAAACCATATCAAGGTTTAATCATACCACACTTTTCTCTGACAAAACCCTTACGTTTTCTAAATTCATGAAGCTGATATGTCAAGATGTTTTCCACTAAAGTCAATTTATCCAAGCTGTGATAATGTAAGAGACTTTAGAGAAACCTTGTTTTAAACAGCTTTGAATCAGATACTAAAAAACCAATGTGGGCAAAGATCCAGCAGGAGAGCATACTTTTCACATAGACTACTCTGGAGATCCTTGTCAACATCAGATTGCATCAAAAATTTCAAAGGGAATTGGATTATTCAGTTTTCTTTGATTGGAATTCAGAGGCAAATGGAATTCAGGGTGCAATCTGAAGAGATAAGGCCTTTGTTTTTGAAGGAATACCAAGGCCTTAAAAGTGGTCAGAGATCACTCCAATGGAGAGGGGTTCAAATTACAGAAGGAATTTAACCTAACACACACACTGCATTGGCTCCCACAGATAAACATGACACAGAGCAGTCGTAGTAGATGACTTAATAAAATCACAACACAACTCATCATTGCAAGTTTTTCATTATGCTCTATGGGTACGAGATGTGTAAGAACTGCTGCATTATTTTATAGGGAATTGATAGAATCATCCAAGATATTTCCGACACATGATGAAACCTAAACTGAGCTAGAATTTAAGCATTCCCCTGATGAAGATACTCGGTCTCACATTCTGTCCTTGTGTCAGGCAATAACGCTGAACATAAAACACACTCAAAGTGCACTTCAGCTTCTTTGGTAGAATTTCTTTGACACCTGTTAAATTTTAAAGAGCTCTGTGTAAAGCATTTTCTTAACTATTCAACTGGCTCTTGATTCGTTTATGTGCATAGAAATGCTCTGAAAGCTCAAAATTGAAAGGACTCTACTTACTAACATTTTTCCTCTGGTGTGCATTCTCACTCTTCCTGATAGGGGCCTACTCATAAGTGGACAGCCTGTTTGAAATGCTTATGGGCCAGAATCATGCAGATCTGATACTGTTGTCCTGAACTTTACTGTCAATTATTCTGATGAGCAAATACGATTGGACCATAGTGTGTTTTATGATAAATTTCATCTGAAATCCATGGTAATTTAAGCCCCCAATCTAAATAGATGAAACCAAATCTTAACGGTATGTTTATATGATTGAAATAACCAGGTCTCCATCAGCTCTGTTATTTTAACCACCTTCACCATTGATGTGAACTGCTGGACAACCGTGCAGACATTTTGTTGATAAAACCCAAAGAATCAAATCCACCATGCCTCACAAAAGTTGACAGCCACAGAGAGGCACTTACATCCACACCCAACAATATACAGTTCTCCCCAGTGAGCCACATTCTTCGCTCTTCCGTGTCATTGTAAAAATTGCCCTTTTCTGAAATGCCCTTCTCTTCCTCACCTGGCTAATCCCTTCAGGAACCACAGCCTCCAGAATATCTTCTCTGATTATGGGGTGCAGAGATCAAGCTCCCTAACACTTTCCTTACCACCATGTACCTTAAGCAAACACTCCCAAGGAATGAGGCAACTTGGATTCAAGTCCTGACTTCGCTAGTTTGCACATTTGTTAATTGTGTGGCCCCATGCACGCTCTACCAATTTTAGTTTCCTCCTACGTAAAATTAGGGTAATGGCAACGCTTGCCTCATCGGACTAATGTGAGAATTAAAGGACAGATGCTTACAAAAATAGTAGAGAGAGGAGCCTGGCACAGAGCAACATTCAGTAAAGATTAGCCCATGGATATTCAGTCAGACCTACGTTTTTTCCTTTAACACATTTAAGCTATTTATTTAGCTAGGGATTTCTTGTTGATATATTGCATGTTATATATTATTAATATATTTTTCAGAAATTCATACAATCTAGATATGTAATCTAAATTCACTTGTTAAATTGTTGAAAATGATTTTATAATGAATGAGGCCAAATTAATCTTCAGGACAAGCCCATCTTCAATTTTATTAAGAAAATGAGTGAGGCTTTGGGGTACAGAGAGCAAATTTTTCCCCACAGGAATACATCAATTCTATAATCTAAGTTTCTTGGGTCTGGCTGTAAAAGAATGATAGCATTATTTCTAGATATTCAGGTCTATTTCAATAGGAAAAAAATGGTAAGAATAATAAACTATGATTAATAACTGTTGAGAAGATTTTTTAAAATTATGGACTGCAACTGTTGTTTCTCCTTTTCTGTCTACTGTTTCGGTGTTTCTCACAGCCTGTTAGTTTTTGGGGTTTGTTTTTTCTTTAAGATGAAAAGCAAGAAATAATGATAAAAGAAAATTCAGAATTCTCTTGCTAGGAGAGCTTTAGGATCTGACTTTCTGAATGTTCCTTCTGAAAATGGCCACCGAAGTGTTGCGTCAGAAAATTTTAAAAAGCAAACAAATAAAAACACAAACAAATCCTAGTAAGATTATTAAATTCCAAGGACAAAGAGAAAATCTAAAAATTTTCCAAGGAGAAAAAAAAGAATTACCTAAAGAACAAAAATCAGTTGGCCATCATATTTTATATCAATGATGGAGTACTCAAGGATAATAGAGAAACGCTTTCAAAAAGCTAAGAAAAAATTATCTTGAATCTAGAATTTCATAACCAGATAAAATATCAATCCAGTATGAGGGAAAAAATAAAGATATTGTTATATACCCAATGGTTTATAAACTTTACCACCCAGGCATCTCTTTTGGGAAAAAAATACAAAGTACAAAAAAGGAATTTAAAATAAAAGAAGAATTTTCAAAAAGTATAACATGCTACAAGGGCATGAGAAACAAAGCCCACTAGCACTTATAGTTAACTCTAAATTATTTTTAATAATGTGGCTGTGAGGCTTAATTCAGTTATTAGGAAATGTCATAAGAAATAGAGGAATAGCATTTTAAAAATTAGCAAGTCTAGAAAATTCCAAATGATCTAGTCAAAATAAAGATGGGGAGGAAAGGGAAAAGTAAAAGCATGCTACCAGTCTTGTCATGTTCAGGGGGAGGAAGAAGTTATAGATTCAGATTAATTCTCAATATCAGTTAAAGTATATAGATTTAACTATGTTTATTAGTTAAATTAAAATTAAAATTGTAAGGATAGGTAGCCCAGATTTAATGTGAGGTTCCATCTACGGATGTGAATATGGGAGGCCATCATTAGAGATCATATACCACAGAAGACTCTATCAAAATAAGAATACATGCTCCCTAACCCAGCAACTCTATTTCTAGGAAATTAGCTACAGAATTCTTGCACGTGGGCACAAAGATATGTGTATATTTAGCATTGTGGAGCCCAAACCACACTCTCTTCTAAGGGGAATTGGCTTATAAGATACATACTCCTTAACATGGAACACGATGTCACCATTAAAAAGACTGAAGTAGATTTATTAACACAGACATGGAAAGATATATTATTACATGAAAAATGTGCTGAAGATAGTATGTATGATGTGATCTCAGTTTAGGAAACTTAAAATTTTACTACATATAACTTTACATTCTGAATATTTTCTACAATAAACATGTATTACCAGCATACCTCACAGATATTGCAGGTTTGGTTCCAGGCCACTGCAGTAAGGCAAATATCTCAGTAAAGCGAGTCGCACGAATTTTGGGGTTTTCCAGTGCATTTAAAAGTTATGTTTACGCTACACTGTAGTCTATTAAGTGTCCAGTAGCATTGTGTCTAAAAAGAACAAGGTACCTAACTTAATTAAAAATACTTTATTGCTAAAAAATGCTAACCATCATCTGAGCCTTCAGGAAGGCATCATAGTAACATCAAAGATCACTGATCACAGATCACCACAACAAATATAATAATAATTGAAAAGTGTGAAATATTGTGAGAATTACAATATTGACAGAATACAACTGTGACACAGGGACACAAAATGAGCAAATGCTGTTGGAAAAGTAGTACCGACAGACTTGCTCGACGCAGGGCTGCCACAAAACTTCAATTTGTAAAAACTGCAATATATTTGAAGGGCAATAAAGAGAGGTGCAATAAAACAAGGTATACCAGTACTTCTGTAATTTTATAAACAAACAAAACAAGAAAAATGAATATATATATTGCACTGTATTGATGCAAAGTACTGTATTTTATGGTTGAAAAATTACAAAACCAACCTGTTTTGGAGAGAGTGGAGAGAGAATTTTATGTGACATCTTCAGCATGAAGTAAGGTCCAGCTATAGGAAGGAGGAAGGGAGGGAGGAGAGGGAGGGAGGGAGGAAAGAGGGAAGGAAGGAAGGGGTCGGGTAACAGAGCTAGCAAGTACCTGAGATGGACAGATACTACCTCACTCAACAGAAAATGGCCTCTTTCAAACCTCAACATGACTTAAGTTTGTCTTAGGCTTATATTCTGTGAAATGTGGTATTTATCTCTGAATAGATTAAGGGTCTCTTCAACTAAACCTTCCATCTGGACACAACAGCTTAAAACTGCTAAAGGGAGAGGGAAGAAGATACAGGCTGTCAGGGCAGCAATTATTTTACCTTTGGGAACTGAAACTATTTTTACTCAGAAAGAAAGTTTGCAGAGACAGCATTTTCACATTTGGCTTCACAATGCTACACACACAGAAATGATTGGCCATGGAAAACAGAACAAAATGGATGCATATCAACTGTCCTAGAAAAATGACCCAAAGACAACAGGAACCAATCTGTTTATCAGTCTCTCTCTCCATATTTTTGAACCTCTATTTTGTGACTAGACATAGGGGATAAAAAGTGGGAAGGAACATCATCGGGGCCCTCACAGAGCAGAGAGAAGAGTGAAAGATGTCCTAGGTGGTTAACTATAGAACGATTTGGGAAGTTCTATAACAGAGGTAAATAAAAGTGCATCCTGACTTGGCTACTTTGGGGGCTAGGCAGCTTTTGAGCAAGTTGCTTAGTTTATTTGTGTCTCAGTCTCCTCAGTCACAAAATAGATATAATAACTGTACTTTGTAACACTTTGTAACAGTGTTCTGGGGACTAAAGGAGGATAATACAGAAATCCACGAACAAAGTAGGCAGTCAGTAAAAGTTAGCTCCAGGTATTTGGGGAGGCAGTTATTTGGGGAGGCAAAGTAGGCAGTCAGTAAAAGTTAGCTCCAGGTATTTGCGGAGGGACTCAGGCTACCTGGGTTTGAAACTTTATTGTGAGAACCTACAAGTTATTACATGGAGTCAGGTTTCTCAAGCAAAATCAGCAGATGATAAAAGTACCTGTCAGAGGTTTCTGTGCAGACTGAATGAGATCATCCATGAGAACTTAAATCAGAGAATAGCATCTAAGAATTCGATTAATGTTAGTCATTATCACTATCAAAATGCTCCAAAAGAAAAAAGGAAATAACAAAAACTCCTCTTCAGAGTGACAGAGAATGTTCTGAAGAGCAGGTGGCAGCAGGGGGGCTGGTCTTGAATAGCTAGCAGGAGTGCTCCAAGCAGGGAAGGTGAAGGAGGAACCAAGGAAACAGCATGAGCAAAGGCACAGAGAATTTAGTAATGATGATAACGAGAATAATAGTCATCATCCATCACATTCAGAGAAAACAGTTGAAAATGTCCTATAGGCTCCAGGAACTATGAACTGGAGTTCAGCTGAGAAATTATAAGCCAGAGAACTTCATCAATGCATTTGGGGTTACTGAGAACAATAAAGCAGAGTAAGGGTGTATGGTGTGAGCAAACCGTAAATAGATCCCCTAGAAAAACAACATCAAAAGGCAGGAGGAACCAGAAAAGGAAGCCCATGAAGAAAGCTTAGAGGGGCAAGAGCCTATGAAATAAAAGAGCCTGAGAAGGGGAAGAGTTTCAAAAAGGAGTGGCTGGTCAACCGTGTCAAATGTTGCATAAATGTCAAGCAGGGTGACGAGGAAGAGTGGGGCCATTGAACTGGCCAATTGGGAGGATACTGGTGAGAAAGCATTTTTAATTGCACGGTGTTGGTGTAAGCCAGACTGTAATGGGTTGAGGAATTAATGAGATGTGACGACACTAAGTATTGACTAAGTATAGACCTCTTTCAAGAAGTCTAATGATTAAAAAAGTGAGAGAAACCAGTCTCATAGAAACTAGAAGACATTAATTTTTAAATGTCCAAATAAGCAAAATTCACTTTTGGTTAAAAAAAAGGAGAAGGGGGCTGGGTAAACTTCCCAAGGCAGCCAGAAAACTACAGGGAGAAAAAAAAAACAAAAAAACCCTCAATACTTTGCTAAAATGGGATTAGGGGATTAGAATAAAGGTGGGGTAGGGGGTGGAGGGGGTGAAAGTTGGAAAACAGACAATTTTCAATGACTAGGAAATTAAAATTCCAAAAAACAGGAAAGAGAAGAGAAGAGAGTAAACACAATCTTATGGATTTGTTGGAAGAGCAAGAGGCAAGCTTAAACTGCCCCAGAAGAAAGTGATCAAAACCAAAAAGCACTCCTCTCTATCCCTCCAACTGAGCCAGGGACACATAGGGTCAGCAGAGAACCTGGTCCCTGTTACAACTGTTCTAACTCCTGTAGGCTAAAGAGTCCTCAGTTCTGAGTCATGGGCAAACAGCCGAACATCAAGTCCCACAATGGCAGCGACAGAGATTTGTCTCTAGCCAGAGTTAGGGTCCCCTTTAGCCAGAGCCAGACTCCAGGTCCTGTCTCGGAATATTCGTCCACCTAAGGCAGTCTGCCAAAAAGTAAACCTTTTTTGTCATAAATAAGCATGAGAAATTTGAGAGGAATATAGGAAAAGACTTCCAGGCATATGAATGATTGGATTTTGGAATAAAAGAGAATACTGGATTTTTTTTTTTTCTGGAATATCTAGAAAAATCTGCCTTGAAATGTTTCAATCAGCTCTTGGATCACAGGCCAAGTGTTTTTAGAAAATATAATCAGTCGCTCTGCTCTGTGGTTCCCAGTTCCCACATGTGTAGAAGAAGGAAGATTAGATTAGTTTTAAGTCCCTCCAGCTCTGAACATTGTGAAATTTCATGATTCTCTCCTTTGCACTTCCTTCATTTTCACAGGAATATGTGTCCCTAGCACAATGCTGATGCCCTATCTTCCTAACCATATTGTTAGCCCCAATTTGGTTTTGGTTTCCTTCTTTTGTCTAAAAGGAGTTAGAAAATGTGTTAAAAGATAAGACAGTTTTAGGACACCCTGGGTGAGGCCGGTTCTTATCCAACCACGAAGCTTTTATGTGGAAAACACCCCTTAACTAGGCTGAACCCACTGGCTTGAAATAAACATTTTGATGAAACCTTCTGTAAAGCAGAACTGGTTCTTACATGAAGAAATTAATGCCTACACCCTAGTGCAATAGTGAATTCCTTCCTGAAACATTTTCTTATTGTTATGTAAACATAACCTAAGTGAGTCTGTCAAAGATAATTGCTAATATTCTCCTAACCCTGTGACTTGGGGAAGAATAAAAGGAGATGGAAACTGTTAAAAGGGGACACAGTGGCAAGGGGGGAAGGACCAGTTTACATGCCACAACCAAATGTATCTTTTGTAGGCCAGAGACTCTGAGAAATTATTTTTATGCCTGGTATGTGTGTTAGAATACCTTTTGCGTCTTGAAGTAAATGTGGACAAAACTCCTATCTAAGTCAAGAGAACATTTAAATTGTGAATATATAATTTTTAGAGATGAGAACATTTTATTTTTAGTACCTTTTAATCTATTCTCACCATATTCTATTTTGCTAATTTCTTTCATAGAAAAAGAACTAAGGATTGGCTTTTGATCAACTTCAAAGCAAAGTAGAAGGTCTTATCTAGGAACACACAATTTGGCAAATTATATGATTTCAGTGTTTATGGAATGGCTGACACATGCACAGACCCCCATATGAGACTTGGTGTCTGTCTCAAACCAGAGAAGCGGGCTGACTCCTCCAGGTTACAAAGGATTTGCCGTGTTCCTGCTGCCCTTTAAACCACCTGAGATGCTCAGAGGTCACCACAATCCACGACTGAAATTCTCTTGCGTCCTATCAGCCAGCACGCTTTGAAGGAACGGCTCCCAGGTATAAGATGTGGGGCTTTCCCTCTGTAGAGCTGGCTCTTTTCAAACCATTTGGGCTACTCTGTCTGTGACTGCCCTTTCAGAAAAATTTCATGTTTAACAAGCACTGGAAAAAAAAAAAAAGTGGAAACAACAACAAAAAAAACACCACCAATCTGGAAGATGATCATGCTCTAACACTAACCTGCAGAATTTTAAACTCTGGCCAAGATTCCGGTGTTTTGCCTCTGACTTGCCAGAAGACCTTAACACACCAGCAAAACATCTTGGTGACTTAGTTTACCTCCTCGTGAAACATTTGCCTAGTCCATGGGGTTGCAAAAGGAAATCTCTTCAGAGTGTTATGAACTTCCACATTTGCATAATCTTCCTCTAGCATTTAAAGTTTGTTGAGCTAATCCAGATGGGGACATGTAGCAAAATCAGAATTCAAATGAACCCAGTGGAAACGAATTGCTATTATTGTGTTATGAATGAGGCTGTACCAAACTGAGTTATCTTAGTGAAGAAGAGCAGCCTGCACCCCCTCTGTGAGATGCTGCAGTTTCTGGTGGGAGTTTTTGTTTGTTATTCCTGTTGAGTGACTCCTTAACAGAACACACGTGTAAGACCAATGTGAGACAAAACAGGTTTGGGCGGTAACTTTTCTTATATTCTAATTGGGGGAAATAGTTTGAACCCAACAGGATGTCACTGAGTGCAAACACAAACCTGGAGCAGGGCCCATTGGGCATGAATCTCAGGGGCTATCAATCTACAACCTTCAATTTGTAAATATGCAGGAGACTGAGTCAGTAGAAAAAAAAATAATTTTAAACATCTGTGGTATTCTTTCTGTTCCACATTAATTACACTGCTTGTTTGCTGATGCTGACCAGAATTTTCAATCTTCAGATGCTATGCTAGGAACGTCACAAGTATTTTTCTATGTGTTTATCACTTACGTCTCTTGAAACTTTATCTCTGCCAGAGTCTGTCTTTTATCATTTATTTTAGGTCCCAATTTTGTTCTTTGGCTTACCCGCCCTAGACTTCTTGTTTTTCCTTTTATGCTGAGCAATAGGCAACTCTTTTTTTTCAAGTATTTATTATAACTTTGAAGAGATACCTTGTTAATACACAGTCCCACACACATACACATCATTCAGTCAAAATGATGATATAAATGAAAATCTAAATATGCTGTTTAATCATTTGGAGAGATTGATAATTACTTTCAATCAGCTAGGATTGCTCTGACAGTTCAAAGAATTATAAATGAGAGACAAATTTGTTAATAGATTGTGCTCAATCCTTTTCTGTGTGTGGGGAAAGATACTGGGAAGGTCATTTTAGAAATTGCTATTCAGCCTTCCTACCATACCCCTGTGAAGCCCATACTCTCTCTCTGAGTTAGCCAAGAGTCCAACGGCTAAAATCATCACCCTACAACCCAGGAAGGTCCATTTCCTGAGCTGAATCCATGGTAGTTTTAAACAGAGAAGAATCACAAAGGTTTGTTTCTTTTTTTTTTTTTTGCAGCCCAATTTGGAAATAAGAAATGGGCAGGTCCTTTGCAACATGTAAAGCTGTCATAATCCCCACCTCCAAGTCCCTTCTGCCTTAAGAGTCGGTCTCCCTTCTCTTGCCTCTCTCCCACAACCAATGTCTCATACATGTCTCCTTTGGCCCCAAAGTGACCAAAGAGCCCCTGTTTTGGAAACTCAAGCTCCCATCCCTCACTCTAGCCCCAAGAGCTTCCCCTCAGACTCCAGTCTGCTCCTCTGATCTTCTTTCCCTCTGTGCCAAACCCTCGAGGCGTGGGCCAGTATCGGGTTTCTTTTTAACCTTGCTGCAATCTACTTAATTTCCTGGAGTTTTCTCTCTTCAGGCTGAGGCAGTCTACACAGCAGCCCAATTCCTTCCTCCTCCTAATGGTAAGCCCACAAGCCATTTTTGTTTTGTGGGTTTTACTGAGAATCACCAAGAAAAAAAAGAGAAAATAACCAAAGAACCCGCATGGAAGAGACGTGACTATACAAGAACTCTTACATAATTGCTTAGTTCAACAATAACCATTTATTGATCACTTCCTACATGTTGAGCACTGCCCTCTAGGATCTAATAGTTATTGTTTCTGGGATGATCTTGGAAGTCCTGTTGCCCACTCACTTCCCTTGGCAAATAGCTGACTAACCTCTCCTCTCAACAAGGAGGGCAAAATAAAAACTAGACAGTGCTCGCTCCTTGGGGAGTTAGGTTTCTCGGCTCTTCGGGTGGATATAGCATATGTGTCACAGGTCTACTACCCTATAGATATTAAGATCATGACATAAACTAAATTAAAACATACACACACAGGATGTAATTAGATTAGAATTCTTTGCCATTGAGACTACTGTGAAAACTTCACAATATCTGCTCATACTCATACTCACCCTGCCTGTTCCCCTCCTACTATTGTGTTTTGACCAATGAGGGCTTTTTCCTAGAATCCAATAATTTAGCAACTCTCCACTGATAGGATCATAAACTGGCTCTCTGAAAAGGACAAACAAAATGCCCTGATTCACACACAGTGTTTGCTGATTCTTTTTTTTTTTTTAAATCCCACCACCACCACCACCCGCCGCCACTTTCCTCCCTTGGTGTCCATACGTTTGTTCTCTACATCTGTGTCTCTATTTCTGCCCTGCAAACTGGTTCATCTGTACCATTTTTCTAGGTTCCACATATATGCATTAATATACGATATTTATTTTTCTCTGACTTACTTCACTCTGTATTACAGTCTCTAGGTCCATCCACGTCTCTACAGATGACCCAGTTTTGTTCTTTTTTATAGCTGAATAATATTCCATCGTATATATGTACCACATCTTCTTTATCCATTTGCCTGTCGATGGGCATTTAGGTTGCTTCCATGACCTGGCTATTGGAAATAGTACTGCAATGAACACTGGGGTGCATGTGTCTTTTTGAATTATGGTTTTCTCTGGTATATGCCCAGGAGTGGGATTGCTGGGTTGTATGGTAGTTCTATTTTTAGTTTCTTAAGGAACCTCCATACTGTTCACCATAGTGGCTGCATCAATTTACATTCCCACCAACAGTGCAGGAGGGTTCCCTTTTCTCCACACCCTCTCCAGCATTTGTTGTTTGTAGATTTTCTGATGATGCCCATTCTAACCAGTGTGAGGTGATACCTCACACTGTAGTTTTGATTTGCATTTCTCTAATAATTAGTGATGTTGAGCAGCTTTACATGTGCCTCTTGGTCATCTGTATGTCTTCTTTGGAGAGAAGTCTATTTAGGTCTTCTGACCACTTTTTTTTTTTTTTTTTTAAAGCTGTGGTTTTTTTTTTTTTTTGAAGATGTTGGGGGTAGGATTTTATTAATTAATTAATTAATTTTTGCTGTGTTGGGTCTCATTTCTGTGCGAGGGCTTTCTCTAGTTGTGGCAAGCGGGGGCCACTCTTCATCGCAGTGCGCGGGCCTCTCACTATCACGGCCTCTCTTGTTGTGGAGCACAGGCTCCAGACGTGCAGGCTCAGTAGTTATGGCTCACGGGCCTAGTCCCTCCGCAGCATGTGGGATCCTCCCAGACCAGGGCTCAAACCCGCGTCCCCTGCATTAGCAGGCAGATTCTCAACCACTGTGCCACCAGGGAAGCCCATTCTGCCCATTTTTTGCTTGGGCTGTTTGTTTTTTAATATTGAGCTGCATAAGCTGTTTATATATTTTGGAGATTAATCCTTTGTCCATGGATTCGTTTGCAAATATTTTCTCCCATTCGGCAGGCTGTCTTTTCGTCTCGTTTATAGTTTCCTTTGCTGTGCAAAAGCTTTTAAGTTTCATTAGGTCCCAGTTTTTTATTTTTGTTTTTATTTCCATTACTCCAGGAGGTGGGTCAAAAAAGACCTTGCTGTGATTTATGTCAAAGGGTGTTCTTCCTATGTTTTCTTCTAAGAGTTTTATAGTGTCTGGTGTTACATTTAGGTCTTTAATCCATTTTGAGTTTATTTTTGTGTATGGTGTTAGGGAGTGTTCTAATTTCATTCTTTTACATGTAGCTGTCCAGTTTTCCCAGCATCACTTATGGAAGAGACTGTCTTTTCTCCATTGTATATGCTTGCCTCCTTTGTCATAGATTAGTTGACCATACGTGCACAGGTTTATCTCTGGGCTTTCTATCCTGTTCCGTTGATCTATATTTCTGTTTTTGTGCCAGTACCATATTATCTTGATTACTGTAGCTTTGTAGTATAGTCTGAAGTCAGGGAGTCTGATTGCTCCAGCTCCATTTTTTTCCCTCAAGATTGCTTTGGCTATTTGGGGTCTTTTGTATCTCCGTACACGTTTTAAGATTTTTTGTTCTAGTTCTGTAAAAAATGCCATTGGTAATTTGATAGGGACTGCATTGAATCTGTAGATTGCTTTGGGTAGTACAGTCATTTTCACAATATTGATTCTTCCAATCCAAGAACATGGTATATCTCTCCATCTGTTTGTATCATCTTTGATTTCCTTCATCAGTGTCTTAATAGTTTTCTGAGTACAGGTCTTTTACCTCCTTAGATAGGTTTATTCCTAGGTATTTTATTCTTTTTGCGTTTGCTGATTTCTGTGATGTAAATACTTCCACCAACCAGTAGGCGAGAGCTCTCACAAGCCAGTCAGAACCAGTTCTAGTATATCATTTATCCTTCCAGTCTTTTATCAAAACTTGTTCTGTGTCTCATCTCCCAAAAACTGTTTTGGAATTGCCTCTCATTTGGAAAAGCAATAAGATAAGTAAATCCCAGCAGAATGTTAATGGCTGCATGAAAAAAGGCTCAATGGGTAAACCCTGGAAGTGGTGTCTGCCTTGTCATGGGGGCTCCTGGAAGAGGGCCTCAACTCAGTGGATGAAATCCACTATCAGAAATGGCAGGGGTCCCCCCATGCTAAGGTGCACCCTTGGTGGCAGTAAAAGCAGGGACAAAGGAAAGCCATGCTGAATGCCAGGAAGGGCACAAAGTAGCTAAGAGTACAAACTCTGAAGTTTGAATGCCAAGGTTTGTGATATTGGGCAAGTTACCTGACCTCTCTATGCCCAAAGTTCTTCATTTGTAAAATGAGGATAGTAATGTTGTATTTCATGGAATCTAAGCTATCCTCTATTGCAAAACATAAAAATATTTTATGTTCCATTAAGAAATTTTGAAATGTTGCCAATTAAACTTACATGCCATCAAAAGTAAGACACATTCCAGTTTCACAGATGCTAAAATGTGAGAGAAAATACGTTTTAAAATCAATGAATTATGGTTGTATCTTCCTCATAGGGTTGTTGGAAAGACTAAATGAGTTGATATATGTAAAATGCTTAGAACAGAGCCTGACACCTTGTAGGCACTATGATTTTGCAATTATATAGATTTTGCTATTATAGATCATTATTATCACAAAGAGATTAATGAAAATTAAAAAGACGCAAAATATCTGATTCAAACATGAAAACTTCAGATTTCCTTATAAGACTAAGTATGGACTAAAGTGGTTCCAAACCAGCATTTTTCAAGCTGTTCTTCTTATAACCACATGGGTCTAAGGGACTGCAATAAAAAAGAAGTAAAGGTGGAGATAAGGGTGAGGTGAAGGCTAAGGGAGAGAAATTCTCAGTCACTTAATTCGAAACTCAACCAAAGGAGCTTGATTTTTATCAACCGAATGCACTGGAGTTCAAGGTAAGGTTTCACTTTAATTGTGTGTTTGTACTTAAATATACATACATATATAGGTTGTGCCCCGCTTAAAAAACACTTGCCCCCTGGTAGATAGGGACATTGGCAGAGGCATAGGGATGGCCTTTCCCAATAGTAAGCTAGTTCTCACTCAAATTCACAGATCCCTGAGTCCAGAAAGTTCTCTCTCAGGTCAGCAGGCATGAGCTATTACCTTCCCTGCTCTCCAGCAGCCCTGCAGTCTCTTCGGACCATGCCCTCTGCCAGACCACGCCCATCACCCCTACACCATTTCTGTCTTGACTCGAGCTGTTCAAATGTTCAAGTCCAGGAAGCCAGGACCGTAGCAAGAAATTTGAATATGATAGCAAAGTTTATACCCTAAATGTCTCTCTAGAAGTTTCCTTAGCTCTTACTTTTTAGGACTCACCTTGGCTACACACTGCTTTAGCAATCGTCTGTCAGACTGATTTCCAAAACCACTCATAGACCTCTCAAAACCAAACATTCTAAGCAGGAGATGAAGGATAAAACTTAACACATTTTTGAACAGAGGCTTAAAAATCTCCTTAAAAGTACTCACAATCTCCCTTGAGATCCGGGTCAATGAAAAAAATATATATGAAAAATGAGTGGGGAAAAACAAAGAAAATATAAAAAGCTATTGCACTGTGACTCCAACTATATAACAAATGTATATAAATATGAAAAGTAATACCTAAAGATGAAAATAGTTGTTTTGAGGTACTGTGAAAGTAGGAGATTAAAAAGTAATTCTATATTCTTGTTTGTTTTGTTTTATTTTTTTAATTAAAAATGTCAAAACACCTCTTATGCATTCATTCAGTAACTGTTTAGTGTGCAGGTAATTTTCATTTACCTTTGTTTGCTCCATCCCACCTTCATCTTTTCTTCACTTCTCTCATGTCCTCAGGTGACATGATATTAAGCCCTTTAATATCTGTGCCTTAGGTGTATACGCTTGACCTATCCAATCAGGATCTATCATGGCAAAGGACTGTCTATTTTTTCCCTATAAACCTTAGCAACTCCCCTCCCATGGATAGTATAATACTTGAGTTACAGAAAACAAGTTCAAAATTACAAGTTCAGCCAACATACCAGATGAATTACAGAAAAGACTCTTCATGCTTTCCCCCACTAGAGTTGGTGTCCCCCAAGACAGTACAAAGAACATCTGAACTTCAGGGCCGCTGTTATTTTAAAAACGCTTGTATTCATTTAGGATAAGAACAGTGTACCAATCAAGCTTCAATTAGAGAAGCAGAACTACCATGAGTGGCGTCGAAAAGGGATTATTGTCAGGGCTAAACTTGACACAAGTATGGGAGTTGGTGGAAAAGGAAGTCTATGGAAGTTGCATCTGTGACTGGCATTGGTCATGAAGTTGCTGTGGACCTGGGCCAGCGATCGGGAAGGTCAGCTGGACAGGAAGGAGGGGAGAGCAAGGACAAACTAGAACTTGAGACCCATGAGGACAAACTGGAGCTCGTACCTGTCCTTCACTGGCCCCTGCTCAGTGATGAGGCGGTCTGCACAGTAAGACCAGCAAGTCACTATGGCGTTGCGTGTAAATCTGGCTCAGGACTCAGAGAGGAGGAAGGAGAGTCTGGTGGTTGCCGTAGGAGCTGTGGCCTTGGGTGGTGGGGTCCATAAGGTGAGTTAACAGATCAGCATCAAAAGGCACAACCCACCATTGTGCCCAGAGTTCTACACCCACCTTCCACTGGTAAACAACGGCTGCTGCTTCACTTTCACCTTCCAAATCTTGTTTAAATTTATCTTGTGCTCAGTAGTAACCTGAAGCCATACAGGGAAAGAGACTATGGGAAACATTGTTCCAATTTCCCAAACTGAATAAAACCACACAATATATCTTTCCATTTCCCTCCCTAGAATGAGTCTGCAGAAACAACTGCTATAGTAATTCTAAATTCAATTTAATCCTAGGCTTGGCACCTAATCTCAAGACCCTGGAATTTCCAAAAGGTTCTCTAAAAGGACTCACACTTATACCCAAATGTAGGGATGGAGAAGTCAACACAAAGGGAGATCCTTATAGAAAAAGGATAGAGCTCAAGGATTCGAACTGGGAACTATTTGAAATTACACTAATGTCTTCTATTGCATAAAGAGCAACTACCAGTAATGTACTAAGGAATTTTCCAATGCCTTAATCCTCCCTGTTACTCACCCACCCCCTGCCAAAAAAATAAAAACCAAAGCAACCCACAGAGAATCAAGGCGAGAAGGAGCAAGTTGCTCTCCGCATGAAGAAACCATTTGTGTATACATTACAAGAAGCTGCAGCCAAACATTTACAGAGTACCTAACTAGCTCCTCTCATGGGCTAGACACTGTGCTGATACAGCATCCTACGTGGGGTGTCTTAAGGGAGGATTGGGACAAAGGTCAAATCAGTTCTCAATATGTTTGAATAGAGAGCTTCTAGACAACAGTCTCGCACCTAAGCAAAATGCTGACCACTGGCCCTGAGCCTGGGCTTGGCCAAGGGCAGGTGCAGACAACTGACACCAGGAAGAAGCCTTCTCTCAGAGACAACCCCTGCAGAAGCCCCACCACCATAGTGCACCTGAGACCTTTAGACTGAAAATTATGTGCCCAGTTGCAAGCATCATCATCTTCATCATCATCCTCATCATCACTATCATCATCATTGTCATAACTACTGCGAATAGCAGGACCTTTGTCTTTCTACAGAGACATGCAGTCCAGCCAAATACCTATGTGGGGTAGAGCAACTGCAAGTCATAGACCTCTGCACAGTGGCTGAGTGACCAGATGAGGGCCAGAGAGCTCTCTACTTTTGTTTCTCCCACCTGGTAGAATAAGAACACTGTGCTGCACTGGTAAAGACCACTGCTGTGCCTCTTCCCTTTCCAACAGGCAGGCTGAACATCATTATTTTGGAAACATGACATTTTTTACATTCGTGAGTTGGGTTGGGTTTTGTTTTGCTGGGGTTGTTTCCTGTATAATGATTATTCACATACACCTGATTAACCATCTGCCAAATTAAAAGTCAAGGGCCTCCCGTCAGGAATTTTGAGGATTTATTTTCTCCACCACAGAGGGCTCATAAGGAGTTCCTGTTAGAACCAGCTGGATCGCCACAGCTGACTGCATGCTCACAATTGCCACCACTGTCCTTTTCACCACTCCTTGGAGTCCAAGCAGGTAGCTGGGAAGTCTGACTCCACTGTGGGGTATTCAGGTTGAGAAAATGGTCTCATCTCTCTCCCATTTGGATACAGAGTGTCACAATAACATCTATCCTCTCAACCTCAATTAGGTTTATTTGACTCTCCGCTTTTATTCTAAAACAGCTAGTCAGAAGCTTGACCTGCTGTGGATCACACATTGTTCTATATAAATTAACTGGTAATGCCAAAAATGTGCCTAATAATGTATTTTTAGTAGGCATTAAATACAATCAAGTGAAAGCAGCTGTACTGAAACATTCATATAAACGCTAGTCAATACACTTGGTTTCTCCGTTATTCCTCTGTGACAAACCAGTAGGTATTAAATGTGTGTATACTAAGTGGTAACAATTCTTCAGGTTAAGTGAAACTCCAGTCATTTCAATATTTCACTAACCTACAAGCAGCTGACTTTTAAATTCATCTAATTCTTTAGTTTTTTGTTTTGTTTTGTTTTGTTTTTTGCGGTACGCGGGCCTCTCACTGTTGTGGCCTCTCGCGTTGCGGAGCACAGGCTCCGGACGCACAGGCTCAGCGGCCATGGCTCACGGGCCCAGACGCTCCGTGGCATGTGGGATCTTCCCAGACCGGCCATGGCTCACGGGCCCAGCCGCTCCGTGGCATGTGGCACGAACCCGTGTCCCCTGCATCGGCAGGCAGACTCTCAACGACTGCGCCACCAGGGAAGCCCCATCTAATTTTTATTAGTGATTATGATGATATATAAAACTGTGCTCATCAGTATAAAATAGATCCATTTAGTTTATCAGGACTTTATACCTTTATAAATTTTATAAAATATGAGTACCTATTTAACAGCATTTTCTGCTATGCTTCACTAGAGAATAAAAATTCTATTTTTGAAAAATTGTATTTGTTTATTCGTCCTGTTGTCTAGTCTCAAAATTCTGACCAAAAAAATATATATATATTGCCCTCAATAATAAAACATAAATATTCAGAATTTGAAAACATGACAATGAAGAAATGATTGCACGGGGGGGGGGTGTGAGGTAGTGTGATGAACTGGGAGATTGGGATTGACATGTATACGCTGATGTGTATAAAATAGATAACTAATAAGAACCTTCTGTATAAAAAATAAAATTAAAAAAAAAAACATTTGCTGTATGCCAGGAGCTGTGCTAAGCATGTTACCGAAACGCAAGTCCGTGTGCCCGACGCACTGTGAGGCCAAACAATACCAAAACGCCTGAGCTTGGAACAGAGAAATGTTTATTGCAGGGCCATGCAAGGAGACGGCTGGCTCATGCCTTAAAAAGAACCCCAAACTCCCTGAAAGCTTTCAGCAAAGCCTTCTTATAGGAAAGGTGACGGAAGGCCGTGGGTAGCTGTTGCAAACTTCTCAGTGTCAGATCCTTTGTTCTTGAGGTCAGGTCAAGGTCAGGTAAAGATGTTCCTGTAAATCTCCACCAAACAAATGTTACTCTCTGTTCTGACAAGAAAGGGGAAGGTCCCAAGGCACAACCTTCACCCTTCGAGGTCCAGGCCTGGCTCAGAGAAGGGGGTCCCTGCGCCGGGGGGCGGGGGGCGGTTACCCTGCCCCAGAGCGTGCGTCCAGCACCCAGTCTGGCTCCTCCGTCCAGTGCCCAGGCTGAAGAGGCAGATCTCAGTTGGTGACTCCCTCAGGGCCAGGTCCCCAGACCCTGCCCCGCTGTCACCGCTGAGGGAGCCAGGAGCCCAGGACCCAGCTGGTCCTCAGGCTCTTCAGGCTGCGCAAATGGTGGGGGCCAGGTCCCCCAGACTGTGTCCCATGCAGACTGCCGCTGCCGTTATTAGGTCGCGAGGGCAGGGATGGGGGAGAGGTTCACCACGGCCTCAGGGCCTGCGCCCGGCCAGTGGGCGGTCTTGGCAAGGACTCCAGAGCCCTGCAGGACACACCCCCAGCCTGTTCCCTGGGCCCCCCAAGCTCACGCGCCAGCCTGAGGCCAGGTGAGCTGGAGGGCCCCGGGGAGAAGGCCGGGATCTGCCACTTACCTCACTCTGCACCCAATGACCACCACTGCACTGATGGTTGGCTCAAAAATGCCCCTCTAGCGAGCGCCCATTGACAGTTGCTCGCTTGGGGGAG
The DNA here is from genome assembly GCF_951394435.1 of Stenella coeruleoalba. Taxonomy (NCBI): domain Eukaryota; kingdom Metazoa; phylum Chordata; class Mammalia; order Artiodactyla; family Delphinidae; genus Stenella; species Stenella coeruleoalba. The sequence goes on along the minus strand of NC_137158.1, from coordinate 66,079,649 downwards.
GGGCCCCCTGTGGCGCCGACCAATGGCTGAGCAGGACCTCTAACGTGGCTCTAACCCTCCGGCTTTAATGGTCTCCCGGTAATCTTGCCGGGTAACAGGGTGCGTCGGGGGCGGGTACCGGCTGGCAGCAGTGGCTGAGTGCTAAGGGCTGCGTACCGCAGCGCTCTATTACAAGCGCATTACGTCTGTTAGCTCTTTTAATCCTCATAACACTCCTATCTGTAAGTACTATTGGTATTAGGCCCATTTCATGCATAAAAAACATAAGATGTAGAGGTAAAGCAAATATTTAAGCCCACCCAATGGTAAGTGGTACATAGGGGATTTCAGCTACAATTCTGATTCTAGAGTCTGAGCTCTTGGCAACCCAGCTATGCTAGCGATAAACTAGTGATCCTTCACTTTTAAGGGGTTATGGATCACTGAGAATCTGGTTAAAGTTATGGAAACTCTCCTCAGAAAAATGCACGCACACACACACACACACACACTCACTTTCACTAATTACAGTTTCGGGGATTGTGTAGACCTCCATGAAGACCATCCAGAGTTTCCCTTGTGGTTCATAAGCCCCAAATTATGGAACTCCAATTTACGTATTTCCTTAAGGATCAATGTATGGGAATTTAATTGTTGTCTAATTAAGGAGCTGTAAATGAAAACATTACATGAACGTGGAGAAAGGGTGACCTGGACACTTGAACACAGGAAAGCCCTACCAATGCCAGAGCAGTGAGTCAGAGTTCAGGAGTCCTACCTTAAGGGTGCCTGTGTTACACTCTTCTAGTTACTGAAAAGAAAGGAGGAAGGGGTGGCTGTTGGAAAGATACACACTGGAGAAAGAACCTCTCAGAAACAAGAACAGGAACTGCGGTTGGCCCAGACCTTTCTGAGCGTGAAATTGGACCAGAAGATTGTGCAGGTCTGAGACAGCCTTCCAGACCACAGCAGCAGGAACATGTGAGCTTGACGCCAGTGGTCCTTCTCTCCTTGTCCACTCTGTTCTCTTTTTTCTCACCTGCTCACTCTTTACTCCAGATGGTCTGTCTCATCCCTCAGGGACTCTTGTGTGTAAGTATAGCCTCTTAATTGTTGCAAACTCCAGTTTCTGCCTCCTCATCACTTCAGGTTGCCCTGACCTCTCATAGTTCTAACCTTACCTCAGGGCTCCTCTTGTGTATTTTCAGCTACTGTTTCTACCACTGGAATGAATGGGGTTGGTTGCCCCATTCTTGCAGTATTTCCCAGTTCAAGAGCCTGATTGCAGCTAATATTTTTTTGTTTTTGTTTTGTGGTACGCGGGCCTCTCACCATTGTGGCCTCTCCCGTTGTGGAGCACAGGCTCCAGATGTGCAGGCTCAGCGGCCACGGCTCACGGGCCCAGCCGCTCCGCGGCATGTGGGATCTTCTCGGACCGGGGCACGAACCCGTGTCCCCTGCATCGGCAGGCGGACTCTCAACCACTGCGCCACCAGGGAAGCCCCGCAGCTAATGTTTTTTGTATGAGGTCATGCCACGGGTTTGTAACCAGCCTACAGTTTGGTTGTGCTTGTAACAGATGCCACACAATCCAAACAGCCGCAGCTGATGGCAAAGAGGGTAAGGGACTCCTCCATGGAAATGAATATACCCCTGCCTAGGCATGCTTTCCTCGTTAGAAGATGTGATTGGGGAATTTCCTGTAGATAGTGACAAACTATCTAGTCCAGACCCTTGAGATAGGCTGGCTGTGAGAGACACCAGTGGACTTTCCACGCTTCGAACTAGGTCCTCCAAGAGGGTCCTCCACACCGTTACGTGGGTGCGTGTTTAGATAGGGATTAATGGCACTAGCAGTCCTCACTGCCGATGAAAGGCCAGGAGTTGGAGGAAACCTCTGGATCTGAGGCCAGCCAGGCATGCGCCTCGGTTGCATGCCATCCAGGAGATGTGTGCCCAGAGATTTTTGTGCCAAGCTTCAGGACACACCATACTTCCCGGTACATTTCACTGGCTGCTCACTGAGCTTTTTAAGGAGGAAGTAGCTTAACGGGCACTGTGACACATGCAGTATAATAGAGTTACAGAGCTAGACAGAATATTGAACACCACCTATTCTACCCGCATATCTATGGAGCGGGAGGCCGAGCCTGAGAGGAGCTAAGTGCTGAAAGAAAAGCACATAGAGAGCCGGCGGTGAGGCCCTGATTTCCAGTCCACTTCTCCCTGTGTCATCCTTGGATTGTGAGCCACGTTGGCTCTCCATTCCCTTGCTGTCACTGAGCACTACCAATCTGTGGTGAAACAGAAAAATAGAAAAGCCTGGAAAACAATATCTCATAAAGATTCAACCCCAATTTGTCTATATCTATAGGGTCTCTCTAGCCACAGATAGATGATTTATCGGAAATAATCCTAGATTAGAAGACTCACTGTGTCACTCTTAGACACGTGAGTTAACCTCTATTTCTTCTTCCGAGAAATAGCAGTTCATTATGCACTCGTCATTTATCTAACAAACATTAACTGGATGTCTGGTACGTTCCAGACTCTGAGAGTAAAATGATGTCGATCAATTGTCTTGTTCCTCAAAGAGATTTTACACTCTAGTAGGGGAGTGTAAGAGAACTTACACCCAAGGGATATGGAGGCGAATGGGGAAGGGGACAACAAACCCGTGCCTGGAAGTGGGTCAGTATAAACTTGCCAGATGGACACTTGAAATTCGAAGGTGCAGGTGGAGGAAGAGTTGGGCAAGCAGGGACCAGGGCTGGGCAGGCAGAAGAGGGAAGGCACCGCACATCTGGAGAAGATGTGTAGTATGACTGAAGCACAGGGTTCAAGGGGAAGACAGGGTGGGAAGGGCAAGAGATGAGGCTGGCAAGTAGGCAGGGTCCTGGCGTCAACTTCACAGGCCATCCTCTCGGTTTACCCACTGGCCATGAGACATATGGCCAGACTATCATTCTGGAAAATTATTATAATGGCTATAGGAGAATGTGTATCAAGAGCTAAGACTGGAAGCATGCAAACAAGTTAGGAGCCCACTGCAGTAATTTAGGAGAGTGATGATGGTATCCTGACTTACGGCAGCAGCAATGGGACCAGAGAGAAGTGGGAATGTTCTAGACATTTTAAAAAGTTATAATTTGAAGCGCTTGGAGATTGACAGTAGGCTGTGTGGAGTGTGGAATGGGAGTGGAGAGGGAGAAATAGAGGCTGCAGCCGCAGCGGGGGAGCAGGCACTAGCAGGTTTGGTTTGGGACGTTTAAGGAAAGTTGTGGCGAAACAGCCAAGTGTAAAGTCCTGTGGAAAACTGGACAGAAGATCCAGAGTTCAACAGAGAGTTTGGCTAGGAATATAACAGTCAGCATATACATGTAAGTGGGACTCAAAACAGAAAGAAAGAAGGGCTGTCAGAGTTACACCGGGAGATTTTTCCAACTACACATACCATCCCCGTGAAATTCTCCAATGCCTTTCCTCCTACCCCCCTGCACCCCACCCCAATTCTTGAGGGTGTCAGCCATGAGTCTAGTAAATCATTACCACCATCACATAAAGGAAGCAGAGGAAAGCAGGAGACAACACCTTTAGGCACACTGACATTTAAGGGATGGGCTGAAAGAAAAGACTGACAACAGATCCTGAGGAGCATCGAGGGAGATGGAGAGAAAACTACGAGCACAAAATCTTACAGAGGCCAGGAGACGAGAGAATGTCAAAGAGGAGGACATGGCCAATCGTGCCAAACATGGTAGAGAGATCACATGAAACAGACCCCAAAATTGTTAACCCTCTCTGCACCATGCCACAGAGCTGTAACGAAAACCAAATAAGGTCCTGTAGGTGTGGGTACCTTCTAAAATACAAAATATTATACAGCATGAGCAGTTATTATAACTTAAGACTCAATTCAATTCCCACCAACTCTAGGAGTCCCTCCCTGGACCCTCCAGGCCACCCTCCTGAGGTTCCCTCAACACCAAGTTTAGTTGATCTGTACCCAGGGCAGGGGCTGTGTTTGCCTTCACCCAGTACCAGAACAGTGCCCAGCCTAAAGGAGATGGGGAACATGTGCTCGTGGAACGAATGAGTGGTTAGGATTACTTCACTGCATCCCATAATTCTCTTCCATGTGGAAAAGATTCAGATTTGGTTTTTTTTTTTGGCCACTCTGTATGGCTTGCAGGATCTTAGTTCCCTGACCAGGGATTGAACCCGTGTCCCCTGCAATGGAAGCACACAGTACTAACCACTAGACCGCCAAGAAATTCCCAGATTGTTTTTTTTTTAATAGAATCTAATATGCTTATTTATTTTTCTTGGCATATCCTTATTTCTGTTTTATTTTATGCCCTCACAGTTTAAAAAAAAACAAACTAATCAGCTCCTTATAGTTATGAAGAGATATATATATATATATATAATTATTTCCTATATATAAAACTTATTTCCTAGAGAAATCAAATACATAAAAAACGATTTCTTCCTCCTCCTATCTCCCTTTCTGCTATTGGGTGCCTTGTATCTCTCCAGAGCCCATGTTTGTTGTCTGATTTCCAGCATGTTCATATCCAAATCAATCTGAACTAATTTTGCAAGTAAAATGTTTTGAGAGCTCACCCTGAGTGCTTTCCTAAATTCTAAACATTTAACATCTGCTTGGCTGGACTCAATTCCTAGTCTTGTAAGTCTTCCTATATCCACCAATTTGACGTCATAATTTATCATTTCAAAATCTATATTATTTATTGCTCTTAATTACAATATCACAGGTGTTCTGCACTATTCGTGTTTCCTTCAATTTTTCTTATATTCTCTGGTGAAATCATCATATCTAATTTACCAGGAGGTCATTTCTACTCTTTTTCCAGCTTTTGCAAACTTTTTCCTGAACCTGCTCCTAGCTCCAGTGTGCATTTTTAAGGGTGAGAAACTCGGGAAGTTTATCTTCCAGACTTGCAGATTTTCAGGGCATTTACATTTCAGAGACCTACTTTTCATGAGCAGATTTTTTTTTTTTTTTTTTTTTTTTTTGCGGTATGTGGGCCTCTCACTGTTGTGGCCTCTCCCGTTGCAGAGCACAGGCTCCGGACGCGCAGGCTCAGCGGCCATGGCTCACGGGCCTAGCTGCTCCGTGGCATGTGGGATCTTCCTGGACCGGGGCACGAACCCGCGTCCCCTGCATCGGCAGGCGGACTCTCAACCACTGCGCCACCAGGGAAGCCCATCATGAGCATATATTTTTACAAGGTGTTTCTGACTAATCATCTCTTCTTTATTCTCAGGTGTTTATTCAGTTTTCCAAAGGCAGAGGTGAGCTTTTCTGTACTTAGAGTTTCCCCCTCCCCCTGCCACACTCCTTATGGACATACTCTCTCCTGCAGTGTACTGGCCTTCCTCTTCCTCCTTTCATACCCAACAAGGAGCAGTGGAGAGAACAGCCCCACCCTGCAACCTTTGGTCAGAGCCATCTATTGCTTTCAGCCTCACTACCCACCCCTTTCAATTTCAGGACTGGATAACAGCAGATAGGAAAGGGGAGCTGGTGGTTGCTGAGCAAGTATAATAGTAACAAGAATAAGTTTAGGAGACTATGGCCTCTGGGTCCACCCCACAACCCACAAAGATGGAATAGATTTCTGCCTCTTCCTGCAGACTTTGAATTCAAGGCAAAAGAAAGATCAAAATAGCAGAGCTGTACATGCCTTGCCCAGATGACATATGGATGCCTGTCAGTGTACTCCCAGCCCAGCTAAGGATCTGTAAACACCAGAAGTACAAGGCATCCACATAGGGAGAGAAATAGATACCTATCAAAGCCTCAGGAGCAGGCAGTTTAAAACCAACCCTCTTGCGTGCTATGAGTTTATTCAGCACTCACAAGAGAGAGCTTGGGTCAAGTATTTCTGGACCAGTCAGCTAATGATCAAGAGCAAAGAGTTGATACAGATATGGACATAGGGGGGAATTACTGTCAACGTAATTTGTATCTTTCGCATCCTAAAATGTCAGCTCCTACTTAGAGAAAATATCCGTTGCTCACCCTCCCACATCACCCTCCCAACTGATACGTTTTTCTCTAGCAAACCTCTTAAACACCCTTGTCCTTGGTCAACGGGGGAAATAAAAACGGTTGATCTGCTTCATTTCTTCCAGTCTTGGGCAAAACAAAGGAAAAAGGACAACTTGGAGAAAGCATCAGTTAAAATTTTGGTATGCAAGTAAGATATGGAACCTCCTTAAGCCTCGTTTTGGCTATTTATAAAGTGGAGGTAATTATATTTATCACCTAAGGGTTGTCGTAAAGACTGAATGGCATCTCTAACGTAAAGCAGAAAGCATCTTACCTGGAAAGAGCTCAAAAAACCTGAGCTATAATTATGTATGTATGTATATTTGTTATCTTTAAGACGTATTACTCTGCTAGGAAGTACACCAACAAGGTCACCCTGACCTCAGTAGATAGACAGGTTTTCAGTGAACACACATTCCTTCACAATATGAATTAGAACATTAGTATGTATAGTAACCAAAGGTCCCAGGGTGTTGCTTGAGTATCTTATTGGTTAGAACCCTGCTTTCATCTATCTCTCCGGATTCTTCAGCTCTCTCGAGGTCTCTGCTGCATCCTAGGCCCCCTCTCCTCTTCTGTGGCTGGGACCCAAAGGTCCATAATGAATAAACAATTTATCTGCACTTGAATCTTATCAGAAGGCATTCTACCAACCTAAGGGAAACTACCCATCTGGCAGAGACACTCTGGCTGTGGAAAATTACTGATCCACTCTGAACCATATAAAAATCCATTCGTAAAAATCCTAAGAAGAGCAAACACTTCCCCTGGCAAGTTCTCTGGCAGGTCCTCGGCTGGCAGGGGCAGCCACCCTCTCCAGGCACCAACCAAAAGGCCAGTCCTGAGCGGTGACAAATCTGGACTCCAGTCCAGGGCCTACTGCACAAAGGGGGCCCTTCTTACTAGCTCAACACTGAATCTGAACACACTGAGGATTAGTTTGGGCTGTAAAGGAAAAGCCAATGTGGAACATACAATCTGATGGACAGGATTTGAAATGAAAGACACAATACTGCCCAAGCTTCTAGGGCCTAAATTCTTATAGGAAAGAAGCATAAACACTTTTTGGAAGCTGAGACCAGGATACAATATGATACCTCAGCAAAAACTCAAGAGTAGCAAGGAGTTTGAACATTAAAAGACTAACTCCAATTTTCACACTGTGAATCACCAAAATCTAAATAAAGAGGAAAAGGCGTATCAGCCAGCATTTACCTTGCCGTGCCCATGCTGAAAAACTCCCCCGGTGCCTGCGGCACTCCCTCACAAAGATGAATAAGACAAGTCCTGGCCCTTGAGGAGTTTGTACGTGGTGGGAGAGGCTGGCAGGTAACTGAAATACAAGCCTTAGTATGGAAAGTGCCAAAAGCTAACTACAAGGAAAAAGCAGCAGGAGCAGATAGCTCTCATCTCCAGGGCTGCCATGAGTTTCCTCCCAGCAGAGGGGTCATCCCTTCTGGGTCTTGGAAAGACAGCAGGATCTTGAGAGGAGGAGGGCTCTCCAGGCCCAGCGTAAACAGAGGCAGCTCAGAGAGAGAAGAGCAGGGTGTGGCGGGGAGCTGGGCTCAGCCTGGCTGTGGCAGCTGCTGAGCCGAGGCGGGGTTGGGGAGTGGGGATGGCTTGAACATCCAGCAAGATTGGCCTGGACTCCCGGGGCCTTTCGAACAGATCTGCTTTTCAAAGGAAAGGCTTTTGAATGGCTGTCGAAAATGAATTGGAGCCAGGCAGAGAGCTGAAATGAGTATCTTTGCATATGTACTTTTTTCCTTTTTTGCCACTTGAAGAAATAACCACACGTGCAAATCGACAACTGGCCAGTCATGTATCCAGCAAGTACTTATTCCTGAGCGTATATATACTCTCCACAGCAGTGATTCTCCATTGTAGGGGATCCATCCACCCCTGCTGGACACATTCCATTAGATTTAGAGGCCAAGGGTGGTACCTCTGGGCCCAAAGGCACCTGGATAACGCTATGGCGTTCTCTCACCTCCTGTCCAGGGAAGTTCACACGCTTTGCTGTACCCAGCTCACTGAGCGTGAAGTAGAGGAAGACCTTTGATGGGATGAAAAAAGGGGATGTGATGAAGGTGATGAAAACAAAAACCTTCTACGGCTTTGTAGGCCTATCAGACCAGATCATCTTTCGTCTTAGAGATTTTCTCTCACCTGTTCATGACACATGGAAAGCTAACCTTCTATGTAAAAGGGTCATTATTATCACTGCAAGGCACAAGTCCTCACAATTATTTCTGATTTTGTTTCTGTTTGGTTTTTGTTTGCTTTACTGGGTTTCCTCCATGTATTTTTAATGCAAATGGAATTTAAGGAATAATTCTAAGGGGATGTCATTAAGTACTTAGCTTTTTCTTATATATCATAAAAACACAATCCCATGCCTTGTTGCTAAAATGGAAACTATTTTGATGACAGTTTAAACATAAAATAACCAGCAGAGACAAATCATGATTATTTATAAAAGGCTCTATCAAGAAATTATTAACTTCTTTGGGCAATTTCCACTTCACTTGTGATTTAAGTCCTAAGAGTATATTCATCTAGTTATGCACACCAAATTAATGGAGCTGCTTCTTATTATGTTTTTGACAGTACAGCGTGTTGAATCTGACTCCCACCTTACTTTTCCTAATCATTCGTGAGCTTTCCTCACCTCTGTTTTCTTTCGCAGAGCCGTTCTTCATTTCATTAAGGAGGTAACGTGTGGAGTACGAGATGCGGTTTTGGAGTGTTCTCTGATGCCGGAGCCCTTGTTCTGGAGCAGGTGCTGACTGCTCAGATTACAAGAATAAGAAGAGTCATTTGTATCTGTCAGCTGGAGAAGCTCTTGTCTAGCGATATCAAGTACTGTCCTCTCCACCTGATTCAGAACAATGATGTGGGATCTTGTCTTGGTGGGACCATTATACTTTCTCAAATTGTCCCTAGTTTTCCAAACTATGGCTTCGTCTCCTCAGTGAGGAAGTCAGTGTGCTCTTCCCAGCCATCGAATTAAGAGAGAAGCACTTGACCAACATCTGTGTCATTGGCCAGAAACTCGCTCTGTGGTGGTGATGGCAAAGAAATTTCTGGCACAGCAGCCCAGACTGAAGAAGAGATTCATGAAAGATGAAGCCAGAAGAGTATCTGTTGTTTCTCCAGCACATTTGCAAGTTAGGTGAGCCTAGCTGATCACCTAATTCCCAAACCAGCGGATTTTAAAGGGGAAACAGTCACACCACAACACTGAAAGAGATCAGCCTCAAGGCAGGTTCTGTCACTTTCAGCCACCAATTTAAATAAGTGTGTCTTGTATTCAACGCAGTGGTAAAGAGAATACGTTTCCCACCACACCACACGTGGGGAGCCGACACTTCCAAGATGCACTGCAAACGCATTCATAATGTATGAAGTCCTAATGGACAAATAAACCTGTCACATAAAAACTTCATTCCCAAGAAAGCTTTTTTACTGAACTAAGAGGGAGAGGGTAGAAAAAAAAAGACGGAAACTGACATTTTTCTGAGTATGTTCTATCTAAATGCCAGGCATTTTCTTTGTTATCCCTTTTTAATCCCTAAAAAACTTGTAAGAGGAAATTTTCCTCCATTTTACAGAAAAAAAAGAATTTATTTTCAGAAAAGTAAAGTAAATAGTTCAAAGTCACACACTAATAAAACAGCATGTCAGGTTCCAAATCCAAGACTCCCTTAAATGAAATCCCATATTCCCTCCAAGGAACCACACTGCCTACTTTTAACCTGTTGTATTTAATGAAATAGAAGTATATTCTAAAAAAGAGCAGAGGGTGGTAAAGACATGAAGCTAGAAATCTCCCAGTTTTTCACATTACTGGTAAGAGCAGTGTTCCAGATTATTGAGGATATGGTATAAAACAAACGTCATTTACAGTTGGTGTTAGAACGCATTACATAATCATATTCTTTTGCAACAGCAGCAGAAGTAAATTTACCTCCCTTAATATTTTTAATATGTTCTGGTTGTACTAATACTGAAATTAGACCGTGGGTGCTGAGCATGTAGCAACTGATGAAAAGGGACCCAAGAGCTTTCAGTCTGGAAATGAAAACTTTACCATAAATTCCGATGGCAGGAAGAAAAATGCCCTGTGCAGAGGTAGGGGAACTGATGAGGGGGAGGAGGAACAAAGCAAAAGAATTCAGAAATAAGACTTTCACCTTTATAGCCTGTCAAATTATAACTTTTGAAGGTACATGTATGCAGGCAAATTCCCCAGGGACTTCAGGAAATCCTATGTGTGTGCGTGTGTCCCATTTGTACTCTTAAGAAGTCTTATCTGGATTACATCCAAGGATATGACCCATTTCCAGAAGATGCAGTAGATGTTAAACCTCAGAAGACAGACAACAAGAATTGGAGCAGAGTTTGGTAATACTCACTGATATCACTAGAGCCTAGGGAAGAACAAAAAAAAAAGATTTTGCACATCACCAATTTTAGGCTGTGGAAAAAAAATCCCCCCACCGTCACGGGCGGGGCAGCTCACCAGCTCTCTAAGGAAATCTTGTGGCCTCTGGGATTACCCTGATATCAGGAAGCACAGTGGTGACCATCAAACGCATACATGTATTCATCTACCTAAAGTAATCACCATATAAGAAGTTCCCAATGAACAACCAGGTTTGTTCCAAATAATTGTTTGAAGTCAGTTGTTTGAAATTTCGAACACTTTTTCCTACAGCGAAAAATGACAAAAAATATTTCCTACAAAAGTCTACAGAAGAATACCGAGAAAAAGTCATGACACCAAGCTCTGAAACTGAGTCTTTTAACCTCAGTTTCCTCATCTGTAAAATGGGGGTGAAAATACCCACTCTGTCTACCTCACAGAAGTATTGAAGTGAAAATTTAGAAACTGTGTCACTGAACAGGTACAGGGCATTTTAACATCAACTGATAACATTGTTATGCTATTGTATGAAATTAGTTTCAAATAATACTCCAGTCATGCTGGTAGTGAAAAAATAACCAAAGAACAAGAAATTGTAGTGAGGGAAGATATTGGGGGATATTATGAACGCTAGAGGTAGAGGAAAAGCAAAGGAGGAAGATTAAATAAACGGCATCTTTTCTTTTCATTTACTTTTATTCCTTGGTTCTATCACCTAACATGCAGTTTAACTTACTTATCTTTATTGTGTGTCATCTGTCTCTCCTGCTAGGCAGTATGCTCCCTGAGGGCAGGGATATTAAGCAGTTGGTTTACTGATACACCCCAATCATGCAGCACAGTGCCTGGCACGTAATAATGACTCAGTAAATATACGTTAATGAGTGAATATATAATGTGCTCATGATGCAAGGCACATTCCCATTACCAGTGTACCATTCAAGAGAGACGGATGGAACAAATTTCTCTCAGCCATTTCCTTAACAAACATTCCTAGGAAAACCAGGCGGCTGCAGCCTTTCTGTCAGGGCTTTGTGATCACGAGGAACTTGAGATTGCTCTGGGCTTAGGCAGATCTTCAGGAGCTGCAATTTTGCTTTCTGAATGGCGCCGCAGCGTGTTTCACTGTGAATCTTTGCAGGGAGGACACTTCAGTCACCCCTGGTTCACGCCATCTTCTCCTCCTCCCCCTCGGGTAGGGCAAGCTAACAGAGCACTGATAACACCTCCTTTTTGCTCCCTGATTAGAAGAATGTCCAATGCCCCCACAGGTCTTCCTCTTTCTCCCCCTGGGGCTGTTGATTCATTTTTCTCAGCAGGCTCCCACCCATTTTCCTAGAACTGCTGCCTTTTATCAACAGGCACTGTGCTGGGGGGCAGGGAGCTGGTTGTTGGGTGCAGCCCTCCAGAAACCTCAACAAAGGGAGGGAGCCCACCTCTCCCTTCGGGGTGGGAAGAGTCACGGTTTGCCATTCTGGGGGAGCCAGTCTCCCTGGGATCCTGCTTTCCAGCCCTGCTGAAGAAGTTTGTGTTCCAAAACCCTGCTCCAAACCAACATTTCTGATTTCACTCATTAGATTTTAGATCTATAAGAGAACTTAGAAATCAAATTCAACTGCCTAGTTTCAGAAGCCAAGAAACTGAAGCCCAGAGAGGGGAACGTGACTTGCCGAAGGTCACACAACCAGCAAGTGGGAGGCAGGGAGGCCTTTCCCACCTTAACCTCACCATTGCCTGCAGTGCCAGGGATGTCTGGGGAAAGTCAGACACTCTTACTTCCCAAGAGTAAACACCAGCAGTGTTGTAAGAGCAGCAGCAAAAGGTTGCATGCATTTGAAGGAATGAATCAGATTTTCCTAAGTTCTGAAATGCCTATATCCAGATAAATCCAGTAGCAGTTACTTAATTTATTTTTTTTAAAGTACTTTTTTTCAACAGGTTTTCCAGCTGTTTGCTTTGAATAACCTGTTCTCCCTAATCTATGTGAAATGTGGTTTTCATTCCCACACTTTGCTGCTATAATCTCAGTCCACAATGTAGTCTTACAAGATGTGACTGAACTCAAAACTTCTTGATGTAATCATTATAGCAAATGAGTGTCTAAATTCTCATTATGGGTCAATAAAAGTTAGGCTCTGGAGGAAAAAGGGTATAGATGAAATAAAGTGGATAAACAACTCCAAACAAACATTTTTGCAAAAATAGGTTTCTAAATTGGTGTCATTGAGGGAATAGGGGTTGCTTCTAAAGTCTGAATCGGCAGACTCAAGAGGCCAAAAAAATTTTAAATGTTCAGACAATAATATTCTAGAGCTGAAAGGCCATGAAGACGTGTTATCTAGCCTAACTATGTCAAAGCGTGGTTGAGAAATCAAAAGCCGAGAACAGGGAGGGACTGTCTCGCCCAAGGTCAGTGAATTCCTAGTCGGATTCTCATTTTATCAGTTTTCACACTGGGTGGAAAAAGAGAGGAGTAACAGGGTAAGACCAGAGAGGAGCATGGAATTTTCAGGAAATATCATGAGTTCCACCCAACCAATAGAGAAGCTCTCAAAATGTTTTTGTCAACTCTAGCTAGTTTTAGCACAAGAGAGTAAGTGGATCTTTCAGAATCACTGGGCAAAAAATGTAAGCAGAGTCTGGGTAAGCAAGCAGGCCTCACTGGAGGTAAATTTATTTTCAGGGAGCAAAACCAGTCTGTACCTGGATGGGAAGAGATTGCTCACAGGAGGGAGTGGGAGATTTGTCAAAGCCCCTACTAGAGTCCTGAAAGTCCTCTCTAAGTCAGGAGACTTTGGGCAATGTCTGAAGACATTATTTGTTGTCACAACGGGAGAGGGGCGGGGGGTACTGCTGGCGTCTAGTGCATAGAGGCCAGGGATGCTGTGAAACACCCCACAATACACAGGACAGCCCTCCACCTTACAAAACTGTATCCAGTCCCAAATGTCAATGGTACCAAGGCTGAGAAGGCTTGTTCTCCTGCTACCTGTCAATCAGTGTTCTGCTCAGATTCAGTATTACTTCATCATTTTCTGCTAAACCCAAGAAATCAAATAACAATTCTAAAGACTCATGTCTGTCTCTCTTCAGATCTTTAGATTTTTAAAGCCCTTTCCACCCAAAAAAATCCAGATGAAGAGGAGGTAGGAGAACAGGAAACAATAATTTCAATAAAAATACTTAGTGCTGGGCTTCCCTGGTGGCGCAGTGGTTGACAGTCCACCTGCCGATGCAGGGGACACGGGTTCGTGCCCCGATCCGGGAAGATCCCACATGCCGCGGAGCGGCTGGGCCCATGAGCCATGGCCGCTGAGCCTGCGCGTCCGGAGCCTGTGCTCCGCAACGGGAGAGGCCACGACAGTGAGAGGCCCGCGTACCACAAAATAAGTAAATAAATAAATAAATACTTAGTGCCGAAAATATCTGTGTAGGAGAGACTATTTCCATGTACTTATATTTTTCTTGCTCTTTGTTGTCGTTCCACCATCCTTGGTAAATTTGTTTTCATTTTAAGTGTTACAAGCAATTATTATGTATTCCAGGCAGGGCTCCCAAGCTGTGACAATTTAAATAAGGGGGACTTTTTTTTATAGGAAAGAAATGATAAAATGTTTGTTGAACACTGGAGAAAAACCTTACATCAGAGAGCAAAATGCTTTTTTATGTCATTTTAATATTAATCCAAAATGAAAATGCCCTTCACTTCGAAATGGTAAGATTTGGCAGATACAAGATATAAGAGGGCAAGGATATGTCCCCTCCGCATTTGGAACTGCATGACTCCGGAGAAGACTTTGAAATAAATAGTATATAAGCAGCTACAAGTAATTTGTAAAATGGCTTAAATCTCTTGCATATTCAACTCAAAGGAATAGAAGAGATCACTATGGCAGCATAGAAGGGATTTTGGATGAAGGATCTGAAAACTTATGTTCTAGTCTGAAAACTTAATTCTAGTCTAGTGGCCCACAACCTTGGGCAAATAATGTACCTCCTATGTGTTAATTTATTCTACAATTTTATAATAATGATACTTGCCTTACAGGACTCATAAGGTTGTTGTGAGGCTCAAAAGATATGTAAACGCAAATGCCAGCATGTAGCCTCCCCACCCCACCATTCCCCGGGCTCGCCCTCCGCACCACACCTTCAAGTTCTCATCAAAATGAGGAACAGCCACTGCTGGCAAACATTGTCAGGGTCAGACTTCGAGCTTTAACAAAGGAGAGCTTTTGATGGACTACTTATTGCACACTTTCCAATCTCCTTTCTTTAATTCCAAAAAAAAAAAAAAAAATTTGTGTGTAAGGTGAGGAATTATTGGAAGGGGGTCAATATAGCCCAAGTAAGTATCTTTACAGAGGAAAGTCCTGACAAGTGGTCATGCCCCTAAAACCAAAATATTGGAATGTTAACTACCAAAGAGAATAATTGTTTTCTTGAAATTTCTGACAAGTTCATGAACGAGTGAGTGAGCAAGCCATGATTCTTACAGTTCTGAAGGGGCCATGCAGTGGGATGTTTTTACTTTGTAAAGTAGCTCTAAACAACATTAACATGAGGTAGGAATATGTCTTTGGTTTGCAGAGGTTCGGTGGGGGTGATACAAAGAAAAAGTTATTATTAAGGGAAAGAAAAAAAAAAAAGGCAGCATTAGATGCTATGAGAAAGGGACATATCCAAAAGGGGGAAAAGAGGTTTTTAGAACACTTAGAATTTGTTGTTTTACTTATGTGCCTTTGGTATGTTTAATGCAAAATTTTATGGAGGCAACATAATAGTGGGTAAAGGAAAGCTAGAGGATGTAATTTATTTAGGCTCTCAAAGGGCTTTTGATGAAATCCTACACAAGAGACTATTAAGGAAACTTGCCAACCACAAGGCAGGAGGTATAGATCTGTCAATCATGGGTTAAAAGTGAGTTAAGTGATAGAAGGAGAATAAATGACCAGCTCTCAGCATGGAAAAGAGTTAATGGTGGGGTGTCAGCAATCGGAACAAGAGTACTGTCCTCCAGGATATTTATTCACACCCTTAAAAATGGACTAAATAATGAGGTGCTGAAATTTGCTGACTAAACAAAACTATTTTGGTTCTCTAAGTCTATACAGATGGATGTGAGAAACACAGAATCCAAACTCGGTAACTGGGCAAAACAGGCAGACGAAACTCAGAGCAGACAACTGCAAAGGAATGCATGTTGTAAGTAGCAATTTAAATTGCTCATCCACTGGGGTGAGTTCTGAACTTACAGGGAAAAGATTTAAGCTCACGGAAGACATCTTAATGAAGATGTATGCATGATGCTCAGCAGAGTTTTAAAAAGAGAGAGAGAAAGCAAATACACTGTTAAATTGCTGTAAGAATGAAAGAGAGTATATTCCAGTGCCATTACCGAAATCAGCGGTGCACTCTTGTTCTACATTCAGTTAAAATCGCCTTATTTCCAAAGGAAGATGGTAAAAATAGAAAGAAACATCTGATAACACCCAGGAAACTCATTAGAAGCAGTGGGAAAAGACAGGTAGAATCTCTGATGGGAAGTTTTAAAAGTTAGCAACTAGTTAATAATTTGAATGAAGGAAAGATGAACATAAGTGGCATATAAGTTTTCTATAAAGGTAAAAACCTATATTAATATTTTTGCAACTTAGATTGTAGGTAGACTAGAAACTGTCTATAAATGGCATTAAAGGAAACAGAATTTTCTTCTGATATGAGATGCTATGAGCTGATCGGGACCTCAATTCTCCCTAATGATACCCAACCCATTAGCTGCCTTTTTTTTTTTTTTTTTTTGCGGTACGCGGGCCTCCCACTGCTGCGGCCTCCCCCGCTGTGGAGCACAGGCTCGGGACGCGCAGGCTCAGCGGCCATGGCTCACGGGCCCAGCCGCTCCGCGGCATGTGGGATCTTCCCGGATGGGGGCACGAACCCGTGTCCCCTGCATCGGCAGGCGGACTCAACCACTGCGCCACCAGGGAAGCCCCATTAGTTGCCATTTTGCATTTATTCTAAGATGGGAAATAAGAAAATGAATGTATTATAAAGTTTCATAAATATTACTTCAAATACCATTTATAAGTCATATATCTCTTCTTTCAAGCCCAGAAAGATGCACAAAGATTTCATACTGATATTGTGTATCAACGCTAATAAATAAAGGCAAGCACCAGGTAAAGCCAACAGTTAAATTGTTGCGTTCGCCTGACCTTGTAAAGTTCCTGGATACACAAATCATTACACACTCTCGTTTTTCCCTTTTCCCCAAGAGGCAATTTATCCCTCGATCTGCCCACCAGGAGCAGTAAGACTGTCCACCCCTCTGCCCTCACCCTCTCCCCAAATGTTTAACTGAGATTGGCAAGTGTTGTTACCAGGAGATAATCAATCCAGAGGCTTCTAGAGATCAAGCCTCTGCTGACGGAGATCAGAAAGAAATGCCCTCCTTGGACCTCTTGTGCAAGGTCCAAGTACTTTAAAATTGAGCCAGTGCTTGTTGAGAAAATGACATCCTCACACTCAAGCTAAGGATTGCACGATTGGGCAGGTGCATGGAGGGCAGGGAACGATGCGGGGGACGGTTATTGGCTAATTCCCTTCCTGGAGCATTTAGACTTCACCAGAAAATTAGGGCTGAGCTCTTGGAGTCTTGGTGTTTCTTCACCTGTACTTACTGTGTTGAGGCAATTGATGTGGTATGGAACTTCAGAAGTACTTTTCCTTGTTTCTCTTCCTGAAATCTAATCCCTGAGCACTGTGGTAAACAAAAATAAACTAAGGATGACTAGCAATAAAACATGAGCAAGAACAAACCAAATATTAAAGTAAAAATAGCATTAATAGAGCTGAAAATTGAATTTCACCACAGAAAAGTCACAACATAGCATGTTTTTTTAATCTTGCAAGTGGAGTGCAAATATTCTGTAAGGGATCAGATTATCCTTAAGAAATGATATATTTTTTCCTACAGGCAGTTGAATGCTTTAATAAAACATTTCAAGTGACATAGATATTTTTCCCTTCAAATATGTAGATTATTTCTAAAAAGGGCATAAGGTAACATTTTCACAGCAATTCTGCCAAGTATGAAAGAACATTTTGCTGGGAGTTGGTATAAAGCAAGAGCATTCTATCAAGTGGAAAGTTACTGGCATGGCTGAGTGTTTACATAAGTATCTTCACCTCTACACTCTTTGCACCAAAATATTTTACAAGTTTCTTTTCAAAAGAAACACACACACACACACCAGAGCTGTTGAAGAGTTCGCTATTTTTAGGCTACCTCTACTCATCATTTATCTTCATTCTACCATGATACTCATAGATATCATTGCCATCCCCACTCCTCACTTCACTCTCCCCCAGTCTCTACAGAAGCCAGGGATTAAAGTATCATTTGTGAACTGCAATATCACTACGGTCATCCCAAACTATTGAACTTAAGCATACAAATGGAGAGAGGGAGAGATTTATTCAGTCCCCTCTGTATTTGACAACTAAAAGGGGAATTAAAATGCTTGTGTGGGACTTCCCTGATTGTCCGGTGGTAAAGAATCCACCTTACAGTGCAGGAGACAGGGGTTTGATCCCTGGTCAGGGAACTAAGATCCCACATGCCGCAGGGCAACTAAGCCCGCATGCCACAACTACTGGGCTCTAGAGCCTCAACTAGAGAGCCTGCGTGCCGCAAACTACAGAGCCCACGCATCCTGGAGCCTGCGGGCCACAACTAGAGAAGAGAAAATCCGCACGCACAACTGGAGAGAAGCCCGTGATCCACAAGAAAGATCCTGCATGCCTCAACGAAGATGCCACGTGCCACAACTAAGACCCGACACAGCCTAAAATAAATAAATAATAAATAAATCTTCTTTAAAAATATGCTTGTATGGTAAACAACTCATTCAAATAGATGGCATTACTTACCTGAGAGAGTAACTCTCCAGAATATGGCCAAAAGGAAAAAAGAGTTTCTTAACAGCCAAAACAGACGTCAAAAATCCACGCACTTCCCTTTTAGATGAGCCTCTCAGGTTGTCTCTCAAAGCCAGTTTGCTTTTCCTTTTAAGTTAATTAATGTATTGATTATATAACAATATCTTCTTAGGTTTAGATCATTCTTGCCATCTACGAATTAAACCTTACTTCATGATGATGTATTTTAAATAGTTTTAACAGCTTTATTGAGATATAATTCATATAGCACACAATTCATCCATTTAAAGTATATAAGTCAATGTTTTTAGTACACTCACAGATATGCACAATCATCACCACAATCCATTTTAGAACATTTTCATCTCAGAAACAAACCCCATAACATTTAGCACCACTCCCCTATCCCCCTGTCCCTATCCCTACCCTAGCCCTAAGCTGATAGGGTTGATACACTTTCTGTCTCTATAGCTTCCCCTGTTCTGGGCTTCCATATGAATGGAATCATATAATGTGTGGTCTTTGTGACCGGCTTCTTTGACTAAGCATAATGTTTTCAAGGTCTATTCATATTGTAGCATGTATCATTATTCGTTCCTTTTTATGGCCCAACAATATTCTGTTGTATGGACATACCACATTTTACTTATCTATTTGTCAGCTGATGAATACCCATCCACCTTTTGGCTATTAAGAATCAATGTTACTCTAAACATTCTTGTACAAGCTTCTGTGTGGACAAATGTTTTCATTTCTCTTGGATATAAAACTAGGAGTGAACTTGCTGGGTCATATGATAGGGATCTATGGGTCTCTTTTTAGTCATTTGACAAACTACCATAGTGTTTTCCAAAGCAGCTGCACCATTTTACATTCCCACCAAGTGTATGAGGGTTCCAATTTCTCCACAACCTCATCAACACTTGTTATTAGTGGATGTTTGACTGTAGCCATTCCAATGCATACGAAGTAGTATCTCATTATTACTTATGGTTTTGATTTGCATTTCTCTGATGACTAATGATGTCATGAGTTTTTTCATGTGCTTATTGGCCATTTGTATATCTCCCTCAGAGAAATATCCTTTGCCCATTTTTTAACTGGGAGCCAGCTTACTTTTACATTACACATTATTTTAACAGCTGATTTTTTAGTGGAGAAATCATGAGAAACAGCAAATAATAAATGGGAAGGAGCTAATAGAGACAGATATACTAGCTAACATGATATAACAAGAGAAAAGAAATACTCTAAAAAGCAAACATAAAACCTCAAAAAGCAGCACATTCTCCAATCATACACAGGATGGAGACGACAGTTTCAATGAGCCCCGACAGAATCTCTGTTACAATATGAAAGGTGACTGAAGTTTACTGTGATTACCTTAACTTTTCTTTAAAGGCCCATTTTTCATTCTATATGGACTGTTTACAAAGGCTGGGAGGTTTATAATATATTTTGGAGCTGTGGTGATGGGGATTAATACTTGCCATCAACGGTGTGCTCTTAAATGTTTAGCAACCAGCTCTCCAGGGAGAAGGAAAGGTCTGGTTTGTACTTCCACCATAACTGATTTCAGGCTATCAACTGGCGCAAGGGCTTCCTGAAATTTTAACCATCGGTTCACGAGCCAGTAGAAGTCAGCTTGGACACACCACAGCTTGATGTGTGACTGGTATAAACTAGGCGCTGTGTTAGTCTCTACATACATTATAACCTCATTTACTGCTTTCAACAATCTTTAAGAAGAAATGTGCTCATCCCCGAAGTAAACTGAGGCTCAGAAAGGTTTTATAAACTTGCCCAGGGAGACCCAGCTAGGAAATGTCATTCTGGTCTTTCCAACCACAGTTCTTCCTAGTACGCTAAATCGATCCCTCATTTTAAGATGTTAGTCAAAAACAAATTTTAAATTGAGTTAAAAGGCACTTCTGAAGGAGAGTCATCCATTATTTTGAAATTTTACTCATTAGGAACACCACAGCCCTTGACATCCATCCACGGGCAAGTGAGGTTTAATGCAGAGGTATTTAGAATCAGAAAAGGCTAATTTGCAGCTTCACCAGAGGCAAATAGGCAGAGGCGGGTTCAGTGATAAGCCCAAAGTCAAGCAGGAATTTGCAAACAAATCTTCCCAGCACCCCAAGCAGTAGAAAGTGGCTCTGAGTAATCTAGAGATAGTCCCTTCCAGCTTCGCAAGCAGCAGTAGCTCCTGCCCAGACCAAGCCCTGCCAGGGCCGGGCATGGGACTCTCACTACACCAGTTCCACAGACCCCCAGTTCGTGCATTCACACATGCAAAGTCAGCACATTAACACACCTCAACAAACAGCCTTATGGCAAATTGCAGGAAATTCCACTTCAGCATATATCATACAATATATGTCATACTGTCATATAACAATATGCCCCCTGCTTGCACTGTGCATCAGAAACCAAGGTAGCACCTAACCACAATCTTTGGAAGCAGAGTAAGTATACCTTTGGACTGAACATTACCAGGATTCTATTCAAATTAAACACCAAATTCTCTACCTAGAAGTCAAATCACTATACTTAAAAATTTGTAATTAGACAAAGTGCATGGATGGAATCACTTACGCAATCAGAGGCAAGTTTCAACTTTTGTTTCCAGCCAGAATCAAAGAGGTGGGTTGATCTACCACAGGATAACACATTGCCTTTGCCCTCCCTGGCACCCACTGTGGAATATATTACTCCATTATTGTGTGCCTGTTAGGTAAGCAGGATTTATAATTCAGCAACCACGCTTTGGTAATTATTTCTGTATCAGCCAAGGCCCAAACCTCACCACATACCACTGTCCACAAGGCTTCAATACTACAAGAAAAATTAAGATATCAGTCAAGGCTTTGGAAGTCTACTTTTAACTTACGGCAAGAACACAGAGCTATATTCTCTCAATACCTTCAAGAAACTGAGACCATTAATGTACAATACTCTTCACTGTATTTTGATCTTCCCTATATTAAACCTGAATGAACAGAATAAAAAAAATGCACTTTTTTTAATGCTTCTAGTGCTTTTTTTTTTAATTAATTTATTTATTTGTTTATTTTTGGCTGCGTTGGGTCTTCGTTGCTGCGTGCGGGCTTTCTCTAGTTGCAGTGAGCGGGGGCTCCTCTTCGTTGTGGTGCGCGGGGCTTCTCATTGTGGTGGCTTCTCTTGTTGCGGAGCACGGGCTCTAGGCGGGCGGGCTTCAGTAGTTGTGGCACACGGGCTCTAGAGAGCAGGCTCAGTAGTTGTGGCGCACGGGCTTAGTTGCTCCGGGGCATGTGGGATCTTCCCGGACCAGGTCTCGAACTCGTGTCCCCTGCACTGGCAGGCGATTCTTAACCACTGCACCACCAGGGAAGTCCAATACATGCACTTTTCTTCTAACCCTTCACCCAACAAAGAAGACAATAAACAGTAGCCTCATTCAGAGATCTTTGCTAAAAAGCAGAATGCTTTGACATGCAATATTGCCATTATTATAGGCTCAATAGTAGACATGTAGGGGAATAAGGGGAGAAAAGGCAAGAGGAAAGCAGCAATGGGCAAAGGCTGGATGCCTCCCAGCCTCCCCTTTCCACAGCCCACATTACTGGCAGGCACATCCACCCTCTGCCCCTTCATAACTAGAACTGCCTTCCTGGGCATGACAGCGTTCTAACGCAACCTTCCTCATGCCATGCTCCCTTCATGCTCCCCCACTCCCCTCGGGCTCTGCTTTGCAGCCCAGCCATCTGGAATCTCCTGTCCTTGGGGCCAGGCTTTTGGTTGTTAGGAAATACAATAAACTAGTTTAATAAGCTAATGGGAAAAGAGTAAAGTAGATGACACCACTCACCCTCCTGCCTCCTGTAGGTACATTCAAACTGCCTGCAAGTAATGGCTACTTTTTTATTGACTCATCCCAAGAGCGATCCCAGGGATGGGGATTTCAGCGCAGGCTATGAGAAAGGATGACACCACGTCAGGCTTTGTCCCTGGCCACTGAGATGGAGATGGCTAGAGTAAGGAATAAGTGGGGTGAGACCTGGCCTTATCAGTATGCATATTCCTTAACAGTGTGCAGATAGCTGAGCAGAAACCCAGCCAGCTTTCCCTAGGGACGTTTCCATTCTCACATCTGTGCCGATTAACCACAATCAACGTTTGAGTCACAACACCCATCAAAGTAGACGGCTTGTAGAAAACAACCTTTTAGAATTCAAGCACCAGAAACACCAGTCTCTAGCAACAGCTCTTATCATAACCAAGATGTTGTGAGTTGTGCAACCAATTTCATACGTCTGGAAGGTTCTTTTGTCTGGTAGCCAGGTAAAACAAGGGTTGACTCCTTTAAACAATCTCCCTTCCCCCACATACCCTTCCTACACAGAATTCCTTTTGAAGCCACTGAAAAATCCCTTTCACAGAACAGAGGGATGAGAACAATCCACTTGCTTTCATATGAACCTATGGTCTCCCTCCAACTATCTGAGCTAGTTCCCTTTTCTTTTTCAGACCTCTTGTCAAAATTCTCACATTCCAGGAAGGCTCTTCCTACAATGGGGCTCCTCTAAATCAACACGGCGACAGTCCAAAGGCTGCCCAAAGAAAGATTCAGCCAGCTGCCAGCAATGTCTGGGCAATACTAGTGACCTTTCCTTCTTCCATGTTTTGATTTCTTAGTTGTCATGTCCCAGTGAAGCGACAAACATCTGAGGTAGGAATTGCATTTACACTTGTTTTTTTTTTTACAGTGCTTCAGATGATGACTTTACTCAATAAATTGAAAATCATTATTATATACAAATGCATATGCTAATGGTGACCGGCAAGCTCAGATGGCAGAATGAATAAACAATTACTGGCAAATACCATGGTATGGCATTTCAATGAAGTCATCACAGAATCACTAGCAATTATCTTTGCAAACTTAAGGTGAGGTGTCTATGGGCTGAAAGAGAGAAATGCATACTTGTGTCTTAAAAAGAGAAATAGGAAAACTCAGAAAATTAGATTCAACACTCAGATCCAGAAATAATATTACAATCTTATAAACACACACACACACACACACAGTAGCATGCTAGATAAGATTTCTTTTTTGTTTAAAAAAAGAAATCCTATCACATTAGTCAAACACTATTCCTCAGGAGCATGACAAGTCTGGTAAAACCAAATAGAAGGCAAAGATATGAAACAGTTTTGACTATTGTATAGTTTTAAGTTTTGTCTTGCTTGACATCAGGCAATTAAAGTATTACATCCTGAAATCCTCTTCCCATCAGGAGGATTCATAAGTGATTAGAAGGCCTTTCTCAGTAAGTAATTATTAAAGGTCCAGTGTCAGCCCAGAGATGCACACTTCATGGGATTCCAAAGAGACTGGTCTTAACCTGGTGCTATTTTTAGTAGTGACTTAGAGGATGGTAGAGAATGCGGTTATTAAATTCAGGATGACATCAAACTGGGTGTGGTACATTCTGCTTTGGAAAACTAGATAGAAGTGCAAATGACCTTGATGAGTTGGAGAAGTGGGTGGACAAAAACAGATTGAGGTTCTGTAGTGTAATTCACTTGGGAAGGAAAACAAACCACAGGATTGCAGGATTCATTTTGTGATGTCATAAAGAAAACAATCTGGAGGTCAGAGTCAACACAAACTATTGGTGTTTGTGCTTTAACCTTAAAAAACATGATTGATTTAGTAAAAGAAAACCAGGAGTCCTTTCCCTCATGCTCAGTACAGATACCGGCTATACTAGAATACTCTGTGATGTCTTCAGCCCCATATTTTAAAGTAGGATATGGAGAATATGGGGGCTTTTAAGAGGAAATAAAATTTACTTACTGATTACAAGTTACAGAAACAGCCCTTAGAGAAACAACTGTAATGATAAAAGTATTGACTTAGAAAAGTTGGAGGAAAGTACTAAACCACTTTCAAGCCTAGAAAGAGAAAAAAAGATGGAAGGATATCAGTTGCAAAGATTATTAGAAAATCTTCCTAGCAAAGAAAGCTGTGGAAACCAGAGTGCTTTGCAATGGAATCAGAGGTCCTTCTCTGAAAACTTCAGAGAATTGGCCTTTCCCCAGGTTTGGGAACAGCTTTATGTATAGACAAAAGACTATACAGGTGAAAATAAAAACAAAAGCAAAAACCTTGTATTTCCTGTTTATCTGTTTTTTCCCCTTTTAAAAGGTAAGTGGTGGGAGAGAAGGAAGGAGAAGGAAGGTCCACTATGTTTCAAGACTCTCACTTCTCCATTTGAGACCGTGTGGCACCATTTCCCACCTATGCTTCCCCAGGTCCAAACACTGCATTGCTCAGATTCTTTGCCACACTGTTTCAGGGATGGTCTTTGCAGGTAATATTGAGTTTTGGAGAAACTACAAGGCCCAAGCTCTTTGCCACCGCTGAGTGGGATGCAGCCTGATTCCCTAAATTTACACTTTGCTCATTTCCCATCACTGGGTTTTTGCTCAAACCATGCACTCTGTCTGGAATGCGTAGTATGTCCTTTCATCAACTTCCTGAGAACTTCCTACCTTTCAAGGCCGGATACCGTCCCATCTCTCATGTAGCTGGTCTAACCTCTCCTTGCACAGTGATTTCTCCTTCCCAGGAACTCAGAGCATTCATGGCATTCATCTGATACACAGTTACACACAGCCTTGTGACATCTAAGGTACTGCTGACTCACCATTTAACATTTACTGTGTCTGCACTACATTCCCACTAGACTGTAAGCTCTTTGAAGGTGAGGATTATGTGTTAAATTGTTTCATATCTTCCTTTAGCACCCAGTTCAGCAAGTACTGCGTTCATAATAGGGGCTGAGTTAATAGTTGCTTAATTCATGAAGGAATGATTAAGGAACATGTTTAAAGTAAATTTGATCTTTACCTACAAAAGTTGCTTTCTACCCTGGAAGACTATTTCCAAGGAGAGACTATTTCATGAGAAAATAAAAACCGATAAAGGAAAAAAAAAACCTTAACATCTCATAAATTCTTAGTGAGAAAAGTAGATGTTAACATTATAAAACCAAAAAAACCAATGCCTTTATATATAGAAAATATTATATTACAGAATCTTCAAAATGGTGTAGATTATAAAAATTATGCAACTGTTGATATTTTTCATCTAAATAGAACATTTCTTATTAGTACATGCAATTATAAAAGCCAAAAGGAAACTATCGTGTGTGTGTGTGTGTGTGTGTGTGTGTGTGTGTGTGTGTGTGTTTCATTTAAGATAATGATTTGGTCTAATAAAATTTGAACTCTTTTATTATTTGAAGATTAATATTTTATGTTTATTTTACCCCAGCTCACTAAGACTGGTCTTTCTGCTATGACAGTCAATAAGGTGTCAGAGGTGGTAGCCATATTTAACATGTGTATTTCCACATCTTAGATTTCGAATTAGAACACTGGTTCATTTTACAGAGATAAATATCTCATGATAGTCAATAATCTGGGTTGCATTTGAACCCATGACCTGGAACTTAAAAGCATCATATCTGTAACACCTTTTCAAAAATCTCAGCATGAAGCACTGTCTGAGAATGAGCAGATGCAGCTACTGTAAGCGCTGTTCAGTTGTTTATAATCTCAATACTGTAGGTGGTGAGATGTTCGGATACCACAGAAGCGTTATGATGTGCACTGGTTGAGGAGGTTGCTTGACATCCAAGTAAAACTTGTTCTTTGCTTGAGTTATACTTTGGAGTCATCTCCTGGGAACCTGTTGCACATAGTAACACAGAATATCCCCCAAATTTCTAAAATAATTCATGATGTCCAGAGTTCTTGTAAAAGCAAGCAGAGTAGGTTAGGGGTAAAGAAATGAATTTTGACCTAAACTGTGGGTTTGAGAATTAGTCAAAAATAAAAATACCCTGCCAAAATCTATATTACATTGTTTCCATCTGAGGCTATATAATAGAAATCTGTTTTTATACTAACTCTCATGGGATTTCCTTTGAAGACTGGCTACCACCCTCCATAACTCAGTCACGTATGTTTGTCCAGTTGCCCGGCGGGGAAGCTGTTTCTGCCTCTCTTTAGGAAGTGAGCAGGACAGTCAATTGAGTGCAATGGAACACCTGCATCAAGCCAACGACAGCCACACAGCAGAAGGGAGTGGTTGGGATCTAGAATAGAACAGCCCCATGGGTAACAGGAATTCTCAAAGCCTTTGGCTGTTGGTGCATCACCTATTCAGAGTGTTCAGAAGAAAGGTCTTCACTCTCTTGAGTCCTCATCTGAGATTTCCAATAAGAGGCAAGTCATAAGTTCAGGGGCAGCGTGGCGGGGAATGTTTTAAATACTTTCTGCAAGAGGCAGGCAGAAGAAGATGCAACTTGAACAGCATAATGGCTGAGAAACTGGCTTCAGAGACCAAGAACCCCAACTCCGCCAGCAGCACTCTTACTAGCTTACTAGTGACTACACGAGTCAGTTAGCATCTCTCAACTTCAGTTTCTTCATCTAAAAACAATCCTTACCTCTGGCTGATATGAGGGTTAAATGAAAGAAGGTTTGTACTGTACTTAGGACATCACCTAGAATATACTAGTCTTGCAGCTAATTGGGCTTTGTGGGATTATCACTATTATCTAGGATAAAGGAGCTCATAAAATATCCAGGACAGCCAGGATCACCTGCACTGGAACCACTTACACTGAGGCAAGACCTGTAATGGAAAATATCACTAACCAGGTGTCTGGATAAACAGAATGTAGGCTCCAAAGCAGCAGGGTCCTATCTTTTACCTGTTTTCCCAGAGCCTCTGGTGATGCCCTAGGCACAATGAACACTTTTCAAGTATTTCCCAATAAACTGCACAAAATAACAGGATGGTGCAAGAGACCAGAGCAGAAGCAACATCTTGAAGAATCTAAGGCACTGTATTAAAGCAATTACAAACTAAAGTTCTGGAAATTTCTTTTAGAGTCAATATTCATTCTTTTTGGATGTATTATCCTGACTCAGTTTTTCTTCTCTCTCCTACTCTCCTCATCTTTTGGCCAAGATTTGTGAACTCCAAAAACCTCAACCAGATGTAATTCATGACAAAAATTGCCAAGTATGTTTTCGTTCCTTTTTCATTCAATATTTGTGGGCAGGTCAGAGTATGACAAACACAATGCTAGGTGCTCAAAGATTGTGACTAATTTCAGTAATTCTTCTTGTTCCCATAGGTTGAGAGAAACCACAGGCCATGAGGACAAAATGGGACAAGCCATCAACCACTCTCTAAATACTCTTTTTCTTAGCCTGGTAACACATCTCTATACCAAGGGTGTCACTTCCTGGCCATGGACTGAAGTGAGAGAAGAGGAGGAGAGTAGATGATTTGGGTGTCTTTTCCCAGGAAAAGGATGTATGGATGTGATTCATCAGTGCTTCACATGGGACACTGGTTTCTCCGATTTTCCTTACTTCAAGCAATCTTTATGAAATTCAGTTACTCAAGTGCTCAGGATTTAGGAAGGCTGGCTGATATTATGAGGTAAAGAGAAATTTTGTTTTCTAATTCAGTCACATATGAACACAGAATTTTCCCCCA